>NC_139513.1:108895457-110096133 GCF_947247035.1 Vipera ursinii
AGGCTACGTTATCTATTACCCTGTTATCCATTGCCCTAAGTCACAGTGCTGGTAATCATGGCTTTTTAAATAAATAATTGACTGGGTTCAACTCAAAACACTAAAGAAGAACCTGTGAACTAGAAACCACAAAAGCAGACATTCATATACTGCAAGCCAAAATATGATTTTACTTTGGGCTTACTGAAGTTAATGAACCCTGTCAGACATTCCATATGAACTTTATCTTATTAAATTAGAGACTTGCCAACTTCTAGAGAGTTCTGAGTTCACCTGCCATGAAAGGTCCACGGAATTAAGTCTTTAAAATGTTTTATTTGCTAAAAAAAACATCAAGTCAGAAAAACATGAAACACAAATGTCTGTCAAAGAAAGCTCTCAAAAATATTAATTTTGAGTTACACCGGAAACTCAGAGGAAAGCCCTGAAGAAGATGGCCTATAAAAAGCTTTCCTGGTAAGTTTCGCTACAACTACTGGCATACCCATGTAAACAACAGGTGCGTTCAGATTTGGGAAGAATTCTTTAAAATGTTTTGAACAAACAGCATAATGGGCTGAAATGTTTGTGTTTACACCAATTCCACATTTTTGAAAATCAAGTCCTAATGAGAATTTTAGTTAGAAAAGTCTTGAGTAACTCCAGTATAATTGTACCCAAGTTCTTTGTGCTGGTGAAATAATGAAGGGAAAACAAATACTTTAATATATCAGGAAGCTACTTCATTGCTACATCTGTATCTCTCGCCTTATTTTAAGCCAGGGCTCTTCAAACCTGGCCTTTTTATGACTTGAGGACTTCAACTCCCAGAATCCCTCAGCCAGCATGCCTAGCTAAGGAATTCTGGGAGTTGAAGTCCACAGCTCATAAAAGGGCCAAGTTTGAAGACCCGTTTTAAGCTTTATATCACATACTGCCTTTTTGCTCCTACATGGATATAACACAGAAGACTAAACAGAAATTATATAACTTTGCAGTTGGAACAGAGCAGCAACTTTACTCATCAGAATACAGAGCATAGATAAATTAAGGGGATACATCTACAACCAAACTATTTTTTAAAAAAAAAATGCCTGGAGCTCCCTAGATTATGCTGCTAAAATTTGCCAACAATTCAAATTACTTACATATTACAAACAAATTACTGGCAATTTTAGAACAATCCAAAACTAAACACCCTGCATTCTTCCACATTGCTGTTAGCACTATTTTATACAGAACTTAAAATAGATAAGTCTTGAGTTTTCTTGGCAACAATACCAACAATGATTTGCCGCTGTATCCTTCTAGAATATTTTTCCAACTTCCCAAACTTGCTTATTACCCAACTATTTCCATATGGTTTACTTTCTAAAGATTAACCAGCCTGACTCTGCTTAAGTTCTTAAAATCAAGCCAAGGAAATGATCAGTTTTGCTCTTAAAAATATTATATACCCGTGATTTAATTGTTTTTGTCAATTTTCTCATTAAGCAAACCTTATGGTCAGTTGAGTTCATTTTCCTCATTTCCAACCGGTGATCCAAAGGATCAACTCTGAAAAGAGCCCAGCCATCACAACATTTCTGACAATATAATTCATCTGGACAAAACTATAACTTTAATAAACAATGTCAATGAGAAAATATGTGTACTGCTAGTTTGCTTTTCTCTGACTTGCCTATTTTTTCACCTGATGCAGTTTAGAGCAGGGGCGTCAAACTTGCCATGTCACATGAGTGTTGCGATGTATGGCAACTTTTTCTCCATTGCTGGAGCTGGGGTGGACGCGGTTTCGGCATGACGCATCTGGCCTGCGGGCCGGCAGTTTGACATCCCTGGTTTAGAGCTAATATTATGTTAAATCCAGTTTCATATTGCTTCCTATATAAAATCATCTCAAGGCAATTTGAAATAAAAATGTGCAATAACACATTGCATTAGAAAAATAGCTGCATATTTTCACTTCTCAACAATCGGTAGATTAGTAGCATTATTAACATATACATACCAAAAGCCTTTCGGGGTTCAGTCAGCTTCAGAGTAAAAGTGCGACCTTTGGGCAAATCCTTGAGCATTTTTGCAACCTCATAATGCCGGCAGCCAATGAGACTTTGACCATTGATGGACTCAATCATATCTCCAACATTAATAATTTGGATTCGGTCAATAACACTCCCTTCCTTGATTCTCTGCCAAAAGAAGTGAACAATCACTATGCAAATACAAACCAAATAAATTCTGGATGCTAGGTAATTTGAAAAATTTAGAATGAAATGCAACCCAAAAAAACCCTAGATGAAAGTAGCATTCCATACAACAGGGGTCCCCAACTCCCAGTCCGCAGCATGCCAGCAAGCGGGCCGCACAAACAAGCAAAGCTCCATACTTGGGATGCAGGCAGTATTCAAAACCACACCCCCTCTGGCCCACAGAAAAACCTTTCTCCATGGTACTGGTCCCTGGTGCCCCAAAGGTTGGGGACCTCTACCTTACAATCCTAGTTCCCCAAACAAGAGACACACTCCTGACTAAGTGACAAAGCATTTAATCAGAACAACCATAATGGCAGAGCTACTCTTCTCTTGAATACCTGTCTTTTACTGGGTTATTTTTTTGGTAAAAGCTTTGCCAAGACCCTAGTTACGGAGCTTTTTGCTTTGTGCACAACCTGGCATTTCTTTGAATTGCACAGAGAATGTCTCTATATCAGGCCTTCAAGTTACTAAATATATATGAGCAGAAAGAAATCAAGCTCAATAGTAAGAGTGTAAACCTTGCAGCCCAACAACTCTCTATTTTACCTTAGGATGTATGATGATCTAAAATAATGGTTATGCATTACGCTAATCCAGAGCTGAACCTGCAACTTCTACTTGAGAAACGTGATTCATAATTACACTTACAACTGACTCACAGGGAAGACGAGTAGTGGCCCAACCAGTCTACTTTACTCATTTCTTCTAAAAACAACAACCCCACAATAATTCACACCTTGAAAGAAGGCCATGTCACTAACACTACGCCCTTAGACACAGTCTTAGAAAAAAAAAGATCGGATGAATGAGATGAATGTGTATTAATCCCCAGGAATTTATGGCAGCAGATCTTCTAAAACTATGTTTTTCTTAATATCTGGTAAAGCAGGATAATATCATTCCTTTTCCCTGACACTACAACTTAGAACTGAATGAGAAGACTGTCCATGTTCTGTTTTATATATTTACTGCATGTATCAGTAATCACAATGTCTTTTGTGTGGATTAAGCCCATGAAGTCAATGTAAATAATTCCTGTCTTTAGAAGCTCATTAGGAAGTAGTTACCTGAAAAGAAGTAGAAAAAAAAAGAGAAAGACTAAAACCAGACCCAATAAAGCCTCATTGTAGCTGCTTTAAACTTTAAAAATCCACTTATCTCTGTATAGCAGAGATTGAAAAAATATAGGACCTGATAATTTCGCACGCCTTCAGCAAATATGTTATCCATGAAAGGCCTTGTTATGAAATCACATCATTTTTGGCTCACTTTGAAAAAAAAACATTTTCTCAGAAAGATGAAAAAGGAAGAAAAAAAATAGCTAAGATTGGATTTCTATAAGCAATTGAAAACCTTTGTTTTTCAGAACTACAGTTTTTTTGAAGGACAGAGCAAGCAAAACAACGGACAGAGAAAAAGAAACCCAGAATCCTACCACCCCAAAGAGCAAAGCAAGAATTCAGCAGGAGGCTATATGTGACCATTCAAAATTACCTTGATGAAAGCATAGCCTGCACCATTGTCGGTGATAGTCAGGCCCAGGGCCTCCTCAGATTTGAACACTTCCACTTCTTTCCTCTGGCCCTTTGTGTGGGCAAAGATAAAATCTTCCAGGCCAATCTGACCACCCAATAATTTATCCATGTCCACTTTGTGGGTATTTAAAGTGCAGAACATCACCTAGAAAGAGATCAAGGACGAACAGTAAGAATCTGATATCGTTTGAGATATTGAGGGTGCAGGATATAGCTGTTCCCTTAATCTATGCAATAAAGGACCAGGAGACCTTTGATCACCAGCAATCATCTAGATTCCACGATATGTATCTAGACAACAAGCAGATATATTAACATCCTCAGTTCACCCAAAATTATTTCCCCATAGATCAAGTCTTATATAAAATCTACCAAACGTGCAATGTAATCAGGTAATACAAAAGATGTGTTTACCTCAGTTGGGGATATATTAAAGGCCTCTGCAATTTTGCTGTATAGTTCCTTGACATTAGTAAAGCCCTCGATCCGACCAGTGGGACTTCCATGGGCTAGCTGGGTGTGGAACACAAGTCGAGGACGGAGGCTGGCCGGTGGAGGGGGGAGTCCAGGCTGAAGTGCTGCCATGCCACCCACCCCCATCCCGCCCAGGCTACTGCGGATGGGCTCAGCTTCCTCATTTTCCACCAAAGGGGGGGCCTTCTTCCGGCGGCCTAGTCCAAGCGGCATGAGGGAAATGCGTCCAGCCACTAGTAAGAATCAGCTACCAAGATATTGACCTAGAGGTAGATAAGATATGGATGAGATTAATTACAGTCAAAAAAATTTAAATTGTATTTCTTTAATATATTTAAATTAAATATATTTAATATTTACATTTATTTATTTAAAGGCTTTTAAATCTTTTACAATTTAATAGATAAAGCTATCTATTTCACATACATGACTGGGTGGTTTACAGCAATTATAACACCAGAAAACAATAAAAAATACAGCCATGTTAAAATCATTAAAACCACTATAATAAGCAGCTGAGATACAAAGCTTTTCAGCTGCTTATTGTAGATGACCAGGCTGAGCCTGAGGGAGGGGTTCCAATGTGTCATCAGTCTTGTCCCTTTGCGCCCACAAAGCCAGCCACCTTGATTCTGTTGACTCTTAAAAGGTAAAGGTAAATGTTCCCCCGCATGTGCGTGCTAGTCGTTTCCAACTCTAGGGGCCGGTGCTCATCTCCGTTTCAAAGCCGAAGAGCCAGCGCTTGTCCGAGGACGTCTCCGTGGTCATGTGGCCGGCATGACTAGACGCAAAAGGCGCACGGAACGCTGTTACCTTCCCACCGGAGTGGGAAGATCAGGCTAATCTAATCTCCAGGGTGTAATGTTTCAAAGATGGGTACCATGGCAGAAAAGGCTCTCCCCCTGGGCTCCAGCACATGACATTCCTTTATAGATGGGATCCAGTGTATGCCTCTTCTGTCAGATATAATGGGGCGGGTAGATATATCTGGGGAGAAGAGGTCCCTCAAACAACTCGGTCCTACGCCCTGTATGGCTTTATAGGTCATTATCAGAACTTTGTATTGCACTGGTACTGCAACCAATACAGCTCACATAACAAGAGGTGTAATGTATGCTAAACAAGGAGCATACATAATCACTCATGCATCAACTGCAGTTTCCAGATGCTCTTCAAGGGCACCTCTATGTATACAGAATTAGAGTAATCCATTCAGGAGTTAACCTAAGCATCAGTGATCAACAACTGGAATGGTCCAGGAATCGGTGCACAACACAAAGCACAAAAGCTCTCTTGGCTGTGACTTCCACATGCTTCTGGAATGAGTTGTGAGACTAGGAGGACTCCCAGATTGTACAAAGTGTCTATCTGGGGCTGTGACACCCCTTCAAAACAAGGGCTGATAAATCCCAGGAACCAGATGGTCCTAAATGCCAAAGCCATTTAATCTTTAAAAAGTTATATTATTGTCAGGTGAGTTATATTATTATCAGGTAAGGCCAGGTAAATTCACAGGTGATTTATGCAACAGACTTGCATAAAATTTTACCAGTCACATAATATGGCAATGTGTGGGCTGGGAGCACATAATCAACCTGAGAAAAGAACTAATATTTCTTCAATTCTTCTTCAGAAGCTTCTCATCGTAATCAATGAAAACTATTCTTGCAAAAACATAACATGCAACTGGTTTGTTTTCTATGATATATGGAAACTATAAATTCATCACGGTGCCCAGTGGACATATGCCCAACACATTTATTATTTTCACAAGTGCCATAGATTCCAACTTAAAGGAATGAGTCTATCTATGTTCACACATTAGAAAGAAGGAAAAACAGTTTAGTAAACTCAAAAGTGCATGTGTTTATGTGGTACACGTCACAGTCATTTTTAGTGATGATCCTGATTAATGACTATTTGAAAATATAACAGTATTTGAGTGACTGTATTTTAAAACATTTTTGCTAAAAAAAATGGCATTTACTTCTGCTTTTTGGCAAAAGTAGTCCCTAGCGAACAATGGGTGCACTTAACAACCGCCACAAAGAAAGTTGTAAAGTCAGTCAGTCACGTGGGTGACCCATTTAATGACCCCCTGTAATGGGCAGGGTTCATTACAGTTGTCGAGGACTACTTGTATATGAGAATTATAGCTAGTAAGTTCAGATGATGAAGAAATAAGTTTCTGTTTCAATTCTATAACTGTGACCTGCCTTAAAAGATTTCTTAATTAATGAAATGCTCACAAAAGAAGATCTGAATAAGTTTCGAAGAAGAAGAAATAAAGAGCATAACACGGAATCACTTTATCTGGAAATGGATTTTTCTCAACACCTGAACTTCATCATGTCACAAAAGTGCAAAGATGAATTATGACTGCCAGACTCTGGGTCCTTACTTCCAATCATATCAAGCGCTTGTTTAACAGTATAAAAATCTAAAGCTCACTTGAACTGTGAACCAGTTATGAAGTATACTTGTCCTTGTACAGAAGGGAAACCCTCTGTGCACGCTTCCTGTCTCAGACTGTTCCCCATCTGAAGTCATCCCCCATGCACCACTACCCACCTTTCTTGACCTGCATGGCAACCCTTGTGCCCCACACCTTCTTTGGCCCACATACTTTCCCCAACATGCATAGCACCTCTTGGGCACACTCCAATGCACTCCTTCTGATCTGCCCCCCAACCCCCGCACACCAACCCTGACCTACATGACACCTCTCATGCACTCCCAAGAATCCTCAGGCTCCCTTCATGACCTGCACCACCCCTTACATGCCCTCCCCAACTTGTGCAGCACTTCTCATAACACTTGATACACTTTTCTTGACCTGTGCTGTGCCCCCTCCCACGCGCTACCTAACCGACAGAGCATCTCTCTCACACACTCTCCCATGCACCCTACTGTACTGCATGTCTCATGCATTCAAGGGAAGGAAGGAAGGGAAGATAACGACAAAATTATATGGAGGGAAGGAGGAAGGAAGGGAAGAGGGGAGAGAGGGAAGAAAGGGAAGGAGAAGGAAAAGAGAGCAGGGGAAAAAAAGATTTCTGATGCTTCCTGCCACCTTCCCAAAAGGAAACTCAGTGAGGAAACTGGCAGGAAGTCAGAAATCATTCCTGCTTCTCACTGCTTCCCCCCCCCCCATGTGCTCATTTTATTTCTCTGTTTAGGTAAGAAATATCTCTGAGACAATGTCCCAATGGGGCATGAGTTGTCTAGCACTGAATAAGAGGCAGTATAGGTACCCTTGTGTTATAGTACTATGAAGTACTATACTTCCCTCCGCCCTGTGCGTTCCCACAGAGAGGGCCTCCTCAGGGTGCCACCGGTCAGAGAATGTCGACTGGTGGCCCCCAGGGGGAGAGCCTTCTCTGTGGGCGCCCCGGAGCTATGGAACCAGTTACCGGTTGAGCTCCGGACGGCGCCCGATCTTCGCTCCTTTCGCCGCGATCTAAAAACATACTTGTTCGAGCAAGCCGGCCTGGCCTGAGGGGGGATTGGTGGGGTTTTTATTGTCATTTTATTGGGGTTTTTATTATGCATTAACTGTATTTTTAATGGGCATGTATTTAATTACTTTTTAACTTTTGTAATTCTGTGTTTTATTCTTGCCCTGTACACCGCCCTGAGTCCTTCGGGAGAAGGGCGGTATAGAAATATTAATAAATTAAATTAAATTAAATATATATTTAACATTGAATATCAATACAAAACTGTACCAGCCAAGGCACAGGAAGAAGATTTCGCTTTAAATACGAAGGAAGGACTGCATTTCACTTATAGCAGTACGGAAACTGCAGTACCATAATTGAAAAACAGAAATGCTTTGAAGGAAGGCACGTTGATGTTAGACAGTTAAGTAATAATTCTGCATTTACAGAATACAAGCAAAATTGAATACCCGAGACATCTCAGAAAACAATGGTCATATCTTTCAAAGAATATAGGCTTGGCAGAGAACCTTAATTATATGAATGAAACTCACAGGAAGGAGTTCTCTGAATGAGATATAATGGTAGATTAGAGTATTTTATTACCCTACACAGCATTTTCTGTGACTGGCAGTAGCCCTCTAGGGTTTGAGCAAAGAAATTGCGCTATTTGCTGAGCCTTTTTATTGGCGTTTCCTGGGTTTTAATCTGGGACTCGTTACATATAACACATGTATTTTCCTGTGAATTACAGTTCCTCCTTTAGATAATTAATCACGAGATAAGTGGCCTGCTTCTTGTAGCCTGGGCTGGTTCACACATGAATGCTGATCACTTGATACCAATGACGTGGAGCAATTAATTCTCATGCAGGAATAGACCAACCTGGCCCTAATGCCACGAACTATAGGAAGGGAACCTCTTTCCCTCACTCATTGTCAAAGGCTACATTTCCTTAAGTGAGAGATGTCATATCGGCAGTGGGAGTGTCCAAGATTTTTCACTCTGTCTTATTCATATATACTTGAACTAAGATATTGACTGCATCTTGTTAGATGTAAAATTTTCTATAGCCACCCATCTCAAATCAGTGACTCTGAGAAGAAAATAAGATACTAGACTGAAAGCGGAGATCTATTCTTATGTACTAATATTTTTAACTCCTCCTGCACCACATCAAAGGATCCTTAGAACAATGGAAAAAAATATACAGACTAGCAGGCATAGCTACATTTTCACTCTTAAGTAGTTGCTTTAATTTTATACTCGCTATATAAGAAGCCATTGTTTGAATCTTAATTTGGGCTTGTATTTATTAGTCTGTGTTCCAAACCATGTACATTTACACACACATGTAACTATACACTTTTCCCTTCCATAGTAATCAATATTATAAACAAAGCAAAGGAATAGCAACTGAAAGACATGAGATAAAAGAAAGGGAAATATAGCTCAATCTGGTTTACTCCAAAGTCAATCGCTAATGCACATAACTTTTCACTGTTGCTTCTATCATGTCCATACATAGATCACTTTTTATTCGTTAAACATCCCAAACATCCCAAAAAGAAATATATCAATTCTTTTTTTCATATATTTGTTTTGTAACCCAGTGCTGTTCAATCTCTCTGTATGACTACTTCAAAGCGCTTCTTCCTTTTTGGCCACCCACTTTTGTATTCGGCCCACATTCATTCTTTCATCCTTCATTTATTCTTGACCCCATCCCTTCTAAATTTACACACATTCTGTCCAGCGTTCAGTTTAGTACTGCTGTATATTTCTTCTCAATACCCTTTCACTTTGCAAAGTGATCAAAAGCACATTCCCAGAGACATACACTATTCTTCCCTGACAAGCATTCATTCCTCACAACAGATCACATATTTCCACAATCTTTCTGCCAGTATATGCATAGCTTACACAGGGCAAACAAATTAATCTATTTGTTTTAGTTTTATCATTTATGCATAACTTGCAGTTTTCACCCTGTCTTCTTTTCAAACACGATCCCTTTATTTTGATATATTGATTTTCAGGTGCATACTTCTATTCCTCATTGGAATTTACAAGACAACAGTTGCTGCAACTAACTTGAGTTCTCAGCCAAAACTTTTCTTCTGCATACAAAAGTTAATGCTCATTCACAGCCTCAACCCCTCTAGTGCCACCATAAACTTTCCTGAAAGGCTTATCCATAGGACGCTGAGCTTGTCCATCAGAAGGTCGGCAGTTTGGCAGGTCGAATCCTGAGTGCCGCGTAGCAGAGTGAGCACCTGTTACTCGTCCCAGCTTCTGCCAACCTAGCAGTTCGAAAGCACGCAAAAATGCAACTAGAAAAATAGGGACCACTACGGTGGGAAGGTAACAGCGTTCCGTGTGCCTCTGGGGTCTAGTTATGCCGGCCACATGACCACGGAGTCGTCCTCGGACAAGCGCTGGCTCTTCGGCTTTGAAACGGAGATGAGCACCGGCCCCTAGAGTCGGAAACGACTAGCATGCATGTGCGGGGGAACCTTTACCTTTACCTTTTCTCAACCTTTTGGGCATCAGGGATTGGATCTGTGGAGAGAGGTTTTTCCACAAACTGGAGGGGGTGTGGTTTTGTGTGCTGCCTGCATCCCAAGGATGGGGCACAGCCTGGTCTCTGGCATGCCACAGACTGATGCTGATCCACAAAATTGGGTTGGGAACATCTGCATCAATGACACAACATTTGCATTAAACAGTCAAGGAGGCTTCACATAGCTGTGCTTTACTCTCTTAGACTTTTAGAGCATTCATTTTAATTTCATTCTTTGTTATACCACTATCATTCCCATAATACGAATTTCTAAAACATGTTTTCCAGCATTCCCTGATTTCAGGGGGTTCCTTTAATCACTACTTTACAATAATTCCTAAGGAATAATTGAGGATTCCAGAATTCTTCCCTTTAGTTAAGAAAAGACCAACTTAAAAAAAAAACCACAGAGACAGCTCGTAAGTAAATACCACCAGATAGAATAAACCAATGTTTAAAACAATGTCAGAGACAGTCAAGATTTTGTGTTGGCAGTTGTAAATAGAAAACAAATTATATGTTACTATACTGTTGAATCAAAGTCAACCATAATAGAGGCAAACCACATCTTTGTTCCAAATATATGACTCCTTCCTTAAAAGATGGTTACTGTTGTTGAGAAATTACCAGGACACAAGAACCAGCACAGCTGCAAGCTATGTGCCCCCCAACAGTGAGAATTGCAAGTGTCACAGTAGGCTCCATTCCAGAAAAAAGCTTCCAATCTGTCTATTCTCAAATCAGGGTGGAGAACACCTATGCAAGTTGATTCAAAGCAGAGAAACTGGCTTCAGGGAGTTCCTTAGAGGGTGGGACGGCAAGGAAACACAGCCAAACTATGTTCCACATAAAGAATTCAGCCAAGTTACAGGGAAAGCACTGCACAATCTAAGCACTGCCTTTTTACCCTCCAATAACATTACAATTATCCAACAGAATTTGGTCTCATTTCATATTGCAAGTTCCAGTATACATATCCAGCCATTTTGAGGTCCTAGATATAAAATAGTATTTTGTACTTACAGCCTCCTTGGCTGCTTTCTTAAACTCAGGCACACAAACCAAGATCTTATCTTAAACCCATTTTATCCAAGATCCTCTCGCCAAATTTAGATCTTTGCTTCAATTTCTAAAAACTGCACATAACAACATCCACATTCTGAAACAAATCCAACAGAACTATAGGAATTTATACATTTTTAAATTAACTCTATTTTTTCAGGTCAAGTGTCCAAAGTGCTGAATTAATTGGTGTAGACAGAAGACACAGAGTGTTGACATATCCCCCCCATAATACAGACATTTATGCCTCCAGCCTTCAACTTCTGTACAGCAGTCCTGAATTTCAAGATTTGGGGTGCCTGAAGCAGATATAATTTTGGGAAGTTAAAGAAATCAAGAACTGTTTCATGAACTTCTTGTAAAGCTGTTCACTCAGTCTTGATGACATTCCATATTGAAGAAATGTATCTGTAATGAATTTGTTCAGAATTCTAAGTTCTGAACAAATTAAAGCTTCAAATAGATCAATCTGACAAATAGGAATTTTGTTAGCTGCGAAGTCGTGTCCGACTCATCGCGACCCTATGGACAACGTTCCTCCAGGCCTTCCTGTCTTCCACCATCTTCTGGAGTCCATTTAAGCTCACGCCTACTGCTTCAGTGACTCCATCCAGCCACCTCATTCTCTGTCGTCCCCTTCTTCTATTGCCCTCGATCTTTTCCAGCATTAGGCTCTTCTCCAGTGAGTCCTTCTTTCTCATTAGGTGGCCAAAGTATTTGAGTTTTAGCTTCAAGATCTGGCCTTCTAAAGAGCAGTCAGGATTGATCTCCTCTAGGACTGACCGGTTTGATCGCCTTGCAGTCCAAGGGACTCGCAGGAGTCTTCTCCAGCACCACAGTTCAAAGGCCTCAATTCTTTGGCGCTCAGCCTTTCTTATGGTCCAACTTTCACTGCCATACATTGCAACTGGGAAGACCATAGCCTTGACTATACGCACTTTTGTCGACAGGGTGATGTCTCTGCTTTTTAGTGTGCTTTCCTTCCGAGGAGCAAGCGTCTTTTAATTTCTTGGCTACAGTCCCCATCTGCAGTGATCTTGGAGCCCAGGAAAACAAAATCTGTCACTACCTCCATTTCTTCCCCATCTATTTGCCAGGAATTGAGAGGGCCAGATGCCATGATCTTGGTTTTCTTAATGTTAAGTTTCAACCCAACTTTTGCACTCTCCTTCTTCACCCGCAACAAGAGGCTCTTTAGTTCTTCTTCACTTTCTGCCATTAGAATGGTATCATCTGCGTATCTTAGGTTGCTGATATTTCTTCCAGCAATCTTAATTCCAACTTTTGATTCATCTAGCCCTGCCTTTCTCATGATGTGCTCTGCATATAAGTTAAATAGGCAGGGCGACAGTATACAGCCTTGCCGGACTCCAGCTGAAAGGATGTTTGCCAAGTCCCTGCTTAAAATCTGTAATAGAGATGGCTGTGAGATCACTAGATAACTAGCCATCCAGCATCACTTTTTTATGGCTAATGCATATTCTAGATCAGGGGTCCCCAACCCCTGATCCATGGACCAGCACTGGGCTGTGACCTGTCAGAAACCGGTCCGCACAAACAAGCAAAGCCCCATCTGTGGGATGCAGACAGTACATGAAACCCTGCCCCCTCCGGTCCTCGGAAAAACCTCTCTCCACGGAACTGGTCCCCGGTGCCCAAAAGGGACCCCAAAAGGGACCTCTGTTCTAGGTATTAAGTAAAACTGTTATTTTCTTCTTTTAAAAACTCTGCTTCAATATGGGTTTCTCAATCCAATTGGATCTTAAACATTCATTCTGCTGCCATCTCCAGCTATTAGTGAAATATACCTTTAGTTTTTGTCTATCCCCAGCATTCTATTCCTGCCTGCTTATTTACATGGAGATGTCTCACTAAATTTAAGAGCTTTTCCTTCCAGGTTAGGAGTGCATGAACATATATTCCCTTTGAAATATGCTACTTTGCTATCCTTATTTTAAAAACTTGGTAACTTTACCAGATGTTGTGACCAATACTACTACTAACGTTTAGATTTTATAAACAAGGTGACTCCTTTAGGACTTAATATTTTAATTACTCCTCAAGGAATAAAGAAAGAGAAATAACAGATCTTAATAAAACTGCATCAATATCAAAGCATATTTTTATTAATATGCACATTAATAAACACAAAATAGAAAAACGACCATTTCTTACTAATATGCAAAAATTGTAAATATGCAAAATTATTAGGAGTAATATATTACAAATACATAACTTCTACGTATTAAGAACAAAGTGAAAGAATAGTAATATTTTAAATTATTTAGGCAGAATATTTATGGAAACACAAAAATTCTTTTTCCTTTATTATATTCAGTCTGTTCCATAATTACCATACAACTGCTTATCAGCAGAGCTGCAGCCTATTTAGCCTTGTTATTTTCTCTAATACGATAAGAACATTATGGCTGTGGCTTTATCCTAGGACCTCCTAGGTCATTAAGACATATGTGAGCAAAGGTCTTAGCTATACCAACATATTGTGATGCAAAGTAGGAAAGGAACATTTCAGGATTTCAACCAAGCTATTTTTGTTTTACTTAAAAACAAATATTAAAAAGGATGGCTAAATATCAACTGAGCTCATGCTAAACTGTTGCTCCCTTAATTATCAGAGGAAAGATAACAAATAATATCCCTGGGCTAGAGTAGTTGTATTTTTTTTTTACTCAGGGACTAATGGTGAATGACCTCCTCATGACAAGCTAATAGACATTGGATGGGAAACTAGAGAAAAGATGAGCTATCTTGTAGACATTTGCATAGAACACAGAGCTCATTAGGAGCATTATAACTATATGCAAGAATACATAAGGTAAAGGTAAAGGTTCCCCCGCACATGCGTGCTAGTCGTTTCCAACTCTAGGGGCCGGTGCTCATCTCTGTTTCAAAGCCGAAGAGCCAGTGCTTGTCCAAGGGTGTCTCCGTGGTCATGTGGCCGTAATGACTAGATGCCAAAGGCTCACAGAATGCTGTTACCTTCCCACCATAGTGGTCCCTATTTTTCTACTTGCATTTTTGCGTGCTTTTGAACTGCTAGGTTGGCAGAAGCTGGGACGAGTAACAGGCGCTCACTCTGCTACGTGGCACTCGGGATTCGACCAGCCAAACTGCCGACCTTCTGATCAACAAGCTCAGTGTCCTAATCCCGAGCCACCGCGTCCCATGCAAGAATACATAGCATAGCATATATGCTATAAAAGACGCACATTATTAGAAAGTTATATCATATTGATACATCTTTCCTAAATATTTTGCTGACTTCAAAGTCTTAAAAATTTCAAAGTATTTGGAATGATACCAAATAGAAAAGAACATTAAATGGTTAATGAGGTTAATATGGATAAAAACTGGTGACAGGAGAAGGCAAGGGGAAAAAAGCACTTGGCAGAAGGCTGCTAAGGTTTATTTTAATTCCATTTATATCCCGCCGTTCTCCGAAGACTCAGGGCGGCTTACAAGCTTAGCAGTAGCCTTCATTCTATGTATATGCCTGCTTATTAGGGCTTTCACACACACCCCAAGCGGCATTATTACAAAGTCAGCTTAATTGCCCCCAACAATCTGGGGTACAATCTGGTTACCCCATAACTATTGAGAGCCCTATCAAATCTTTATTGGAAATCTTCCAGAAATAATTTTAGAAATTTGCATGATTTTCTGGCAAACAGATAATGAACTTGGTATTTAAAAGCTAAGCGATTGTTCAAGATGTAGACGACCAGTCCTTTTATATTCCATTGTTCGGTTACATTTATTCATGTATTTATTTACTTACTACAACTTACATCGTGCTCCAGTCAGAAAGGATTCTGAGAGAAGGACATACCCCTCTATACAGGCAGAGATCAAAAACATGACATCACAAGAATAAATCACTCACAATCCCCAGCTAATGTCTAGTTTTGGCTACAGTCTGGGTCTGACCACCATTGGGTTGATGTAAGATACCGGTCAAATGATATGGAAATCTGAAGTCAGAACTATGTACTATTACCTTACCTAAATAAAATGTAATTCACCTTAGCATACAGGGTAAAATAAAACCATGGATTATTGCTTAATGGCTACTAGGCTATACGCATTATTCAACTTCTGAAACAGCATAATTATAAGAGGGAATCCTTGTTAAGATTAGCAATTCATGTTACAAATCCAATCAGAATTCAGTGAAAGGATAATCTACAAATAAGAGAAGTGGGAATTTTCAACAGTTTGGAAAGCTGCGCAGAACACATTGAGAAAAATTAAATCAAATCATAAGTTTGGTTTTCTGTTCAGTTTCTTGGGAAAGACAGGAAAGTCGGTTTCCTCCGCGAGTCAGCATTTGGGTGTAGCTACCAAGTTACCTCTATACTTACACCAACAATTAAAGGAAAACGAAGGTCAATCCTAATCCTCCCATCAATGAGAACAGAGGTATTATGAGGAACAGCAAAAGCTAAACAGAAAATTCCCTACATTTTGAAGGTAGGTACTAATTAAAGGAGCCACTAATTAAGATTCCCTCCTTGATTTAACTCGATTCACTGCCTGTAATCCGAGGGCCGTGACATCTGCTTAGAATTTACACCACGGACGCTCACTTTTAATTTATCCGTATCCGTGCCCCGCCCCGCCCCCCCTCAAAAGCGTGAGAAAAAAAGAAACTTAATTAAGTGCAAAAAAAAAAAACCCGACACAATCTACAACTTCCATTCAGCGGCTCTCCGATTCCTGGTTCCCGCCTCGACTGACAGTTGTCCCAAAAAGATGCTCGCGGGCAAATGGACTTCATCGGATTGAGCAGCGCTTTCCAACCTTAGGAACTTGAAGATGCGTGGACTTCAACTCCCAGAATTCCCCAGCCAGCATAGCTGGCTGGGGAATTCTGGGAGTTGAAGTCCACGCATCTTCAAGTTCCTAAGGTTGGGAAACGCTGGGATTGAGTATCCAAGCAACCCCGGCCGGGGTTTCGACATGTGCAAACACGCAGGAAGCTTGCTGGGGGCGGAGGGGGGGGAAGAGTAGGGAAAGAGCAACGGATGCTCGGACGCCCGGGTCCTTCTCCAGCTTTTAGCCCCACTAAAAGCTTCCTTCGTGCCTGAAGCCCCTTCCCGCTCTCGGCAGTTCTCCGCGAAACCATCCGCCTCTTTCCCCCTTTTTCTTACCCCCCAGTCCGTTTCTTCTCCGGGCCCGTCCCTCAGCCGAACTACAGCCCGACGCCGCCTGCCTGTCCCTCAAGAGAGGGCGGGACCTAAAACGCCGCCTCCCAACCAATTGAGGAGCACGTCGCATTTTTTCCTGGCTAATCACCGAGCTCGGCTCTCTTGAGCCCGGAACATTCCTGGGCTTTATGGTTAACTTCCCTCCTCCGGCTTCTTCCCTCCCCTCGCCAAGGTGCTGTGAATGGAGCGGATTGAGGCGTGGAATAGAGAAAGGGATGTACCACCTTGGAAAAGGGGACGACGGAAAGTACCATCAAGGAAAACCGTAGGGGCAAGGTCTCGCCCTAGGAAACATCACCACAACGCCCAGTTGGCGTTTGTGGTTGCGTAGCCTTCCACCGGCCAATTCGGTCGCTACAGTCAACAGAGTATTAATGTCAAAGCAGAAGGGCGAGCCGGAGAAAACCAGGTAGCCAAGGGAGGACGCCTTATCTCAGGGGTCGTCAAACTTGGCCCTTTTATGACTTGTGGACTTCAATTCCCAGAATTCCTCAGCCAGCATCGCTGGCTGAGGAATTCTGGGAGTTGAAGTCCACAAGTCATAAAAGGGCCAAGTCTGAAGACCCCTGCCTTATCTGTACCTGCTGCTTGTCGGGCGGGCTGTGGAGGGAGAGGAAAGCGGCTCGTATGCAGCGATTTAATTTCATTTTCAGTGGAGCCAGATTTGGCTTGTGAAGCTGGGTTTTTAGGATCTCTCGTGAAGGAGAACATAAAATAGGAAGCATCACACATTTCCCTCTACTATTTTTTTTAAAAAAATTAATACATAGGCCACCCCATCTGCTATGACTCTGGACAGCTTACAATCTAAGAGAAAAATATAAAAACGAGAAACCTAAAAACTCCGGAAAAAATAGCGGTCATTTAACAAGCAGAATACTATACAAGGGTTCATCACCCAGTTTAACTCAAGGCCTGAGGATAACCAAATATTTATAACCAAAGTTTTCCACATCTGTCAGGACCTGGCTTTGAGCAGCTCATTCTTATTACTGGGCAACTTTATTGAACAGAAGAGTAGGATAAAAAGGCTTTAAATGAAGTAATATATATGTGTAATGGACAGAAGGAATAACATTGAAGAATAGGAGAAAGCCGCAACCAAGACAACAATCAGGTGTAAGAAATCTGAGTCCTGGGCAGGAATGCACTGTACTGTAATTTGAGAAAGCATCTGGGAAATGTCCCTCCCAAGTTCTTATGAAGATATTGGTGGGGGGGGGGGGGAAGTGTATTCAGAGTTACAAATTTCTATGTTCTAATTTTTAAAAACAAAATTAGTACTAACATATATAACTTTGGCTTTCTACTTGGGTCTACCTTAAAGAATGGACATATTTCAAGGTCCCAATTAGTACTAGATTTGGGGAGGGAAAAGAAAAACCAATGAAATCAATATATCTTTTAAACCTGCGTAGGTGTAGAAGGGATAGCAGAACCAGAGCATGGAGCAAAAAGGGGGATCAGTCTAGAATCCCTACATAGCCACAAGAGAACTAAGTCTAATTCCCCTTGAGTTCTATTGACCTTTAGCTAACTGTAAGCAAGTATCCACAGTGAGTTGAGAAGATTCCTGTGCATAGGCTTTTAGAAACAAATTAATTTAATTGAACCTTCATGTGTGGATCTGGTCAATTGCACCTGAGATTAGGATGGACTTGCAAGCGTAGGAACAGTGTCTTGGGAATCCGTTCCTTAACAACATAGTTTCTATGAAATTTCTATTCTTTTCCCCCCAAGAATTTCAGGATATACCTGTATCTCTCAGCCTCTTTTCTTAAATTCATATTTGATAAACTTGGTTAGGGTGAAGAGTGAAATTGGTTTGACAGCAACATTTGTTCATAGATGGGAATTTGGCTAGAGATGGCATTGTTCCAACATCATGAGCTTTGCTCCTATTTTTATTCCATTATGGAGGTACAGATAGTTCTTGATTAACAACCACCCGTACAGCAACCATCAATGTTGAGACGGCACTGAATAAATGATACTTCTGGTCCTTGAAGTTCCAGTTGTTGCAATACATCACATAATTGCAATTCGGGCACTTGACAACCAGGTTGAACTTACAGTGGTTGCAGCATCCTGTGGTCATGTGATCATCATTTGCAACCTTCTATCTTGGCATCCCACAAGCAAAGTCAATGGGGAAGCCATTGAATCTGTGGGTTCTGTTTCATAGATCTGACCATTTGTATTTCTAGCACAAATGTGCTTTGATCTTCAAGTTCTCAAATAAATAAAACAAGATTTAACATGACTACGGGAAATGTTTGGAAGCTGTTATTCCAAGCAAAGGAAATGCTGCAAAAAAAAAATGGTAGAGAGGATGTACAAATCTTTGCATCTGCCATATTCCATTTTTAAATCTATAAACAATGGCACATCAATAAGTATGCATTAAAACTTGCTGAAATATGTCATGCAGAACTTTGTACCATGTAAAGATTATTCCTAGTTTGGTTTACTTTGGGGTCAATTGAAACACACCATGTGATTGCCTAAATATTCATATTCAGGTGTGTATGTTTGTGTGTTATATAAAGAAATCAGTCATTTTTATTTAAAGTGAATTGAATGCAACAGTGAAATTTCCACATTTAAGGTTTTAGCTTGCTGTAAATGGAACAAATTTTGAAACAGTGTTAAAGCATAATCTAGACCAGACATGTCAAACACAAGGCCCGGGGGCTGGATCCGGCCCGGGAAGTGGTTTCATGTGGCCCACAAAGCCATCCTGGAAACAGTGAGGGAATGGCCCCCACTGCCTTGGCCCTGGCCTAGAGACCCTCCTTCTGCCAGAGACCCTCAGATCTGTCCCACTCCTGCCCAGGCCCCCATAGGCACCCTTGATGCCAACAATGTAGAGCTGGCCACGCCCACCCTGGCCATACCCACCTGGCCCCTTGAGGGCAATCGCAATGCTGGTGCGGCCCTCAATGAAATTGAGTTTGACACCCCTGATCTAGACTTATAAACCTATAGAAACAATAGTTGCTTTAAATTCATGAAAATTAGAATATAGCTAATGGGGAAAATATACATCTAGACATCTATATTGCTATTGCTCTACTTCATGTAGTAGGTTACACTTTGGAATAATCCTTGCCCTTCTACTATACAGAGACATGATTTTATACCAACCTGTTTATATCAATATAGGATACAGGTAGTCCTGAACTTACAACCATATATTTAGTGACTGAAGTTACAATGGTATTGAAAAAAATGACTTATCATTTTTCACTTATGACCTTTTGCAACATCTTAATGGTCATGTGATCAAAAGTCAGGCATTTGGCAACTGGCATCTATTTGTGACAGTTGCACTGGCCCAGGAACATGTGATCAACATTTGTAACCTTCCCAGTTGACTTCCAACATGCAGTTAATGGGAAATCCAAATTTGCTTAACAACCTCAGGGTAGCACTTAATACGCCTTCACAGTGCTTTGCAGTCCTAGGTGGTTTACAGTCAGCCTATTGCCCCCAACAATCTGGGTCTTCATTTTACTGACCTGGGAAGGATGGAAGGTTGAGTCAATCTTGATCTCTTAACAACTGCAATGATTCACTTAACAATTGTGGCAAAAGTCATAAAATGGGGCAAAACTCACTTAACAACTGCCTTGCCTGGCAATAGACATTTTGGGCTCAATTGTGGTCTTAAGTTGAGGACTATGTGTAATATTAAACACTGATAATTATCACCTATTGCTGCATTCTTTTCCATGAGTATGCCAGGGGCATTGAGTTGTTTGCTTAAATGCTTTACTACTGCATCGTAACACAGCAAACTATTTACTTTACTTTGCAAGAACAAAAAGAATCACACTATAAAAATACAATTTTACATCTAAAGTGAGTAACAGAAAACTAATATTTTAAATAATATTTAGATGCTTAAAAGCTTGGAAAAATGAAACTTCTCATTGGGCCTGAACTGCTAGTAAGTCTCTCTAAAGGGACAAAAAAACCCTGTAAGTACCATTGAAAAGCTCTTATCTAGTAGCCATTTTTTAAACTTGGTAAGATTTCAGATGGTTTTAGTAGCCAAGCAGAGAAACATAAAAATAGTGACCCAGTAACCTGATACCAGGAAATTTAATATTCTACTAGGACTTTGAACTAGGCAGGATGTTTTGGCTAGTAAGTAATGATAGCCTTAACTACTTCTGAGATTGTTTAGGATGCAGAATAATAATAAATTGCACATATACTGTACTAGAAATGAGTTGGAGTTAGCCTAACAACTTGTTAGAACCTGTATTTTGGACAGCTTTGATTTCAGAACTTTAATTCTACTTAAGTCTTTTATCCCTTTTTCACTGAGAATGTTTCTTGTAATGACAACTCACATGCAAAGTATTTTTTGTGCATAGCTGTCATGTGTGGTCATTGTACATACAGTAAAATCAACAGTGTAATTCAGGTACTTCAGCTTGTGTGTGCATACCATATACATTCGACATAAAAACAAGTCTATACATGTAGTTGAAATGTTCTTGACGCCAGCAAATAAATAAATTATACACACACACACATATATGCCCAAGGTGATTTACTTAGGCTTTTAAAAAGCTCTTATATTTTTTCCATATATCCTCTTTCCAGTTTATGAAGCATTAGGATGTATGCATACATCCCCACCAATCTAGCCCTCAAAAATTATACTTTGAGAAAAGACCACCAGGAAACCATGTCTGTAAGCTAGACCAAAAAACAAACAAAAAACACAACAGTGGGGAATCATTCCCTGTTGCTAAGGAACTACATGATCTGTTCAGTCACCTGGAGTCACTCAAATTGGACAGGTCAGTATCTCACTGAAGTCAGGGACAGCAGAAGACTTTTGGGTAAGACCTGTTTATAGGATATTTATTACTGAAATATTGTACACCCACAAATAAACAGCTGACATATTTTAGATAAGTTACTATAGGCAATCTAGCTTAACCACCACCATTTAGCAATTATATGATAGTGCTGAAAAAGTAATTTAATGGCTAGTCACACATGACAATTTTAGTGTCCTGTCGTCAGATGATTGCCATTTGCAGATTTTTTTAAAAAAATTGTATTTTATCTACTTTGTGTCACTTTATTATTTTTACAAATAACTCAAGGCGGCAAACATATCCAACATATCTTATTTTCCCCACAACCACCACCCTGGGAGGCGAGTTGGGCCAAGAAATAGTGACTGGCCAAAGATCAGCTTTCATGGCTAAGGTGGGACCATAATTCATGGTCTCCCCCTCTTTAGCATGGTGCCTTAACCACTAGACAAAGCTGGCTATTGTTATATTATCAACAAGATTATGGCCCACCCCAAGCTATGAGAAATATATTTCACAAGTCTCCTCCACCCAGGTTCCACTGTAGCAATAGGAGGATGTCATGCACACTGGCACTTCACCAATTTGATGAACTCATCAACTTGTATGATGAAGAATTGTAGGTGCACCTAGCTGTACATACTACAGCTAGAAGACCAACATACATTTGTTAATTTCTCTCAAAGCAAGAATCTGTCATTAAACCAATTAAATACCAAAAAGTCCTTGTTATATAAAGCATGTATACCACCTTAAAGGGACACAGTGGCTCAGTGGGTTAGGACGCTGAGCTTGTTGATCAGAAGGTCGGCAGTTTGGTGGGTCGAATCCCGAGTGCCACGTTACTTGTCCCAGCTTCTGCCAACCTAGCAGTTCAAAAGCACATAAAAATGCAAGTAGAAAAATAGGGACCACTATAGTCATGCCGGCCACATGACCACGGAGACGTCCTCGGACAAGCGCTGGCTCTTCGGCTTTGAAACGGAGGAGCACCGGCCCCTAGAGTTGGAAATGACTAGCACGCATGTGCGGGGGAACCTTTACCTTTATACCACCTTAAAGAAGTGGCACAAGGTTTTAGTTTGATATGGCTATCAAATATATGACACTTTGGAATTTATATTTATTAAATACTTACAAATAAGTAATGTGTACTTTTAGTATTAGCATTAGAATGCTAGCTGTCTGTGAATGACAATGTGTCCTTTTCCCAAACTAGTCAAGTGTTAAATTACCAATAATCTAATTGGGGATATGAAACAATATAAATTTTTGGAAGAATTGACTAGATTTCTTAACCATCTCTATTACTTTTCTGCAATAATCCTCCTGAAGGATCAAAGAGCCTGGTGGAATTTCTGTTCAAAATACTTGGCAGCACAAAATCTGTATTCATTAGATAGCTACAACTATATTCTAATTACAGTAAAGATTATTTCTTATCATTATTTAATCTGAAGAAAACAAAAGGTTTTCAGTAATTTCCTTAAGAAAAATAAGGTTTAGAATTACAGTCTTTTTCCCCTGACAGAAAACAGTGACAATTCATGTGTAGTTTTAAGTATCTGCTATTTTTTCAATTTGCAGCAATCATCAGATTTAATTAGGCATTTACCAATTTTTCAATAATCATAGGAGCAAAAGTGCAAAACAAATATTTTAAGCATAGATATCAATAAGCAAGACTCCGAAGTCTTTTTATTAAAATTTTCAACTGTAAATTTGACAGACTTGATACATTCAGTTCTTTTAGATTAAGTCCTCTAGCAGGACATATAAATATGTCTGTATAGAAAAAAATTATCTGGCAAGTCTGTAAATCAGATGGTTTCCTGTATTTTTTTTTTTGCATGCGTTCAAGAGCTGCCTGTTATTAGAAAAAGCCCTATTCAACTTTTTGAAAGAGGCAAACCTTTATGGCCATATGAACAACTTCTTTCCAAAATGTCAGCATTTGGTACTATTTAAAGAGTACCATAGGAATATCAAAGAAGCTGGAAATCTGAATACTTACTAAAAATAGGCTATGCCCCTTCAGGAAATAATGTAAAAGACAAAGACAACACAATACAACATAGACAAGAGATTGAAGATGTTTACTTCTGAAGTCCAGTTTAGATTTTAGTCTCATTTTTTTCTAATGAGAATCTGCATGGGCATGGTCTGACTAGGGCTTGTCAAATAGATGAAGCAGAAATCATGACTGGTTGCCATACCCAGATTCAAATTTTTGAGATGTTTTCCTGTTTCTTTCAGCAAATGGTCCCGGTTATAAATGCTATGAGCAAAGGGAATCTGGGTCTAAAGTCAGTTAGCAGTGCAATATTCTTTTTTCAATGGATTCTTTGAAACATTTTGTAGCATAAAGTTACTCTCATGTCCACTGCCAAAACAGACCCTGAAATCTTGATTCCAGTCTGTAATCCTCCATATTAGAGGTAGAGCAGTCCAATTGGTGCCAGTCTTATTATATTGGCAAGATCTGTTCTAGGACGCTTTTGGAAGACTGTGGAATTCTGTCTGGGAATCTTACATCAAATTCGATAATAAGATCCCCTCGCTGATTTTGATTCTTGGGAAATGGAAGACCTTCTCCAGGAATTCTTCGCTTCATGCCAGGTTTAATAACATCTTTGAATATCATTGGTATGGTTCTACCATCTAATGTTGGTGTATTCACAGTGCAGCCACACAAAGCCTGTATGTAAAAATAAATAAATCAGTACATTTTTTTATAAATGAGAAAAACTAGGTAACATGTCATTTTCATTCATTTGACAATGGCTTCAGTTGGATTTCATGCTAAGAGAAAATGCCAAAAAGACCTGAATGCCACATGTATACCAATATACTTTAATGTTGTTCCTGTTCAAGCTACTATAGCAATATGAAGCACGCTTCCAGAATGTGTTCCATAATGCTGCCAGTGTCTTGAGAGTATATACTCTTAGGGGCTATTTAAAGTTGCAACAAGTCTATTCTTATAGTTATGTATGGATTATCCAAATCAAACATTAATCTATTTCAAAATGCAGTAATTCAGACATTTTATTATTTAGTTCATCTTTCAAATGACAAATCTAGCTTTTTAACTTACCTCACGGAGGCTGATCTTAGCTGGGTATACAATATCAGACCCATCTCTCTTAAAAATGTTGTGTGGCTTGTCTTTTAGAACAAAAACAATATCAGCTGGAATGTTGCTTGGTGTTTGGTCTCCTTCTTTGGGGAATGTGATCTTAGTTCCTTCTTTCCATCCTCGTTTTACTTCTATTGTTAAAATCTTATCCTCACTACGTGTGCTTTTCCCATCTGGATTGAGACGCTTGTGTGAAATTTTCATTTTCTTGGTGCAACCTGTGTAAATTTCCTCCAATGACACCCTCAACTCATGGATGATTGGAGGATCTTGTTTCTTGCGGATGTTTTCATGTCCTCCACGACTACGAGTAAAACCAAAGTTTTGAAAACTTGAAAAAGGATCCTCAACATCCATGTCCTCATCTCCATTCCGCTGAACAAAAAAGTTATCAAAAGGATTCCGTCCACCGAAGAACTCTGCAAACATGGCATGAGGATCTCCATGGAAGGTGTAAGTGAATGAAGTACCATTGGGACCTCCTCCACTACAACTGGGACCACCGCCTTTTAATCCTGAAATATAGAAAACATAAAAATACACTTCATCCAGTAATACTCATGTCCGATGTCTCATGTTACAATATGTGCTCCATGTCAAAGTTTCTTTTTAGTATTTTTATTTTGAGAATGTCAAATAGGTTTAATCTTAGAAATGCCTTAAATTTTCACCTCCATTTTCCTTTCACAATTCCCTTTTTCACCATGTTCATGATTCAACTATATAAATTCAGCAAAAAACCTTTTTCAGTGTTTCAGTCTAACACTCTCCTGAACTGAATGTTATTGTAGATATAACAGAAATTATTGTTCATTTTTACCTCAACTGCATAAAGCAATAGGTATCTTTTAAGAATTATGGAAAAAAAAACATTCAGGACAAATAAAATATTGGAAAGGTCACTAGCATAAGAATATGCTAGAATATTCTAGCTACTACTAGAAAATTGCAGGAAAGGCTCCACCTATCTTAGACAGCTTGTCATGCAACCCAAATATATGCAGTGAATAGATATTTTACCAACTCTTCAGAGGAAAATTGCTGAGCATTTACTATGAATATAAGTAAGCAAGACAATGGAAACCAGTACTGAAAAGCTATCTCAAATCTGTACAAATTGTATAGGAAGAATGTTTTAAATGCTGTTTTATAAATGCTAGGTATGCAATGATGTTCTTTAAAATATACCTGCCACAAGGTAGAAAGCTGACAGAAAGTATACACTTAGCAATCTTTATTAGTGTAAATAAAATCATTAGAAATAGGGAGAAATTCTGCATTTTATTATTATTATTATTTTACTTTTCTACACAAAGCATTTTCACTTGGCTCCAAGTAAGCTTCCTAGACAGGAAGAACCTGTAAAGTAATGGTGGATTTTTGAGGAGTGACCTTAATACAATCAGAACAATTCAAAGATGGCAACTCATCTGGCCAGTTTCCAGAAGGGAGAGTAAAAGAACTTTCTTGTTCTTCACAATTTTGCCCTCCTTGAGAAATTAATCCCAACACGGTGGTTTTCCACAGCCGCTGGGAAAAGAATATTTATTAATGGGACCTAAAGGCTAGATCTGAGAATTATAATAGCAAACTGGAAAGTCAGCAGCTTTCTTTCAGAGTGGGGACAAGATTATTAGCAATCGAGGGAAACAGCCGAGTATAAATTTTTAACGTCAAGAGAAACGACAGCCGAAGGAGGGAGGAGACTCTTTGGCTTACGCCAATTTTAAAGATAAAAATATTTCAAAGCTGAAAAACATTTATTCAAGTCCCCCCCCCCCTGCCCGAGTACAGTTGTTTCATTTTAAAGTTTCACTTTCTCATTTCATTCGCTTCCGGGAGAAAAAAAATAATTCAACCGGGGGGGGGGATTTAATTCTCCTTTCCTGGCCCACCAACCAGTAATTTGTTTTTTTTTTCTTTGCGTCTTGCGATTTACACCGTGAGCCAGGCGATTTCCAATTTTCCTTTTAGACCGTACACCAAAGACAGCACACTAAGGCAGCGTTTCCCAACCTTAGGAACTTGAAGATGCGTGGACTTCAACTCCCAGAATTCCCCAGCCAGCATAGCTGGCTGGGGAATTCTGGGAGTTGAAGTCCACGCATCTTCAAGTTCCTAAGGTTGGGAAACGCTGCACTAAGGCAATTTAAGACAGTCCAATTCTGAACCAATTAAGATCCCTCGTCCCCGAAAACTTGGGATGAGCGACTACGTGTCCTACACTCTCTTCCTCCCCTCCCCCCCCCGAATTTATTGCAGACTCGATTTCCCCCTCCCGCCTATTCACACGACTCCTCGGGCCCGGCTCTCGGCACGCACCTTCCTCGCCGAACTTGTCGAAAATCTCGCGCTTTTTCGGGTCGCTCAAGACGTCGTACGCCTCGGCGATTTCTTTGAATCGCTCCTCGGCTCCGGGGTCCTTATTCTTGTCAGGATGGTAGCGCAGCGCCTGCTTGCGATACGCCTTCTTAATGTCGTCTTCGCTAGCCCCGCGGGCCAGGCCCAGGATATGATAATAATTCTTTCCCATCGCCGGTTGCAACCCCCCTCAGCAGCCGGCCGCCTACCCCGCTCGCTCTGTCTGCTCGGGCTGGAATTTAGGAGGCGCTTCCCCTTCCAAGTTTATATGGCGGGCGGAGGAAGCTTCCAGAGCCTGCCACAACATTCCCTCCCGAAAGCCCGCCTCTCCATCCTGCGTTCGCCAATGGCAGCCGAAGCTTTCGAACGCCGCCCCAATGAAGGCGCGGCGTTGCGTCACACATGGGGAAGTAACGGTTGCCGAGAGCCCGCCTTCTAACTTAATAGCGAAGGAGATAAGCGATTGCTCTTCTGTCAGCGCTTGTTTTCCTTCCGAATTCTACGGGGGGGGCTGGTCTCCGGGCGGGGGCGAATCGGGTGACGTCACGGGAGGCTGGCACGAGAGCTCTTCTATTAAAGCCTTTTCAGAAGACATTGAAGCCCTCCGGTCAATTGCTATTCAGTTAATCAAGAGCAGGGTGTCAAACTCAATTTCATTGAGGGCCGCATCAACATTGCGGTTGTCCACAAGGGGCCGGGTGGATATGGCCAGGGTGGGTGTGGCCTATTGGGTGGGTGTGGCTAGAGTGCATATGGTCTACTGGGTGGGCGTGGCCAGCTCTACATCATTTGCATCAAGGGTGCCTATGGGGGCCTGGGCAGGAGTGGGACAGATCTGAGGGTCTCTGGCAGAAGGAGGGTCTCTGGGCCAGGGCCAAGGCAGTGGGGGCCGTTCCCTCACTGTTTCCAGGATGGCTTCACGGGCCACATGAAACCACTTCGCGGGCCGCATCCGGCCCCCCAGGCCTTGTGTTTGACATGTCTGATCAAGAGGAAGCAACTCCACCCAGAAACCGATGTTTTCTTAAACCTCAAGTTAGCCAAGATCCAGAGAACCTTGTAACGGACACGTTTCATTGCAGTTTCGCTTATGTCGTGCCATTTTCTCCCAGTCTGGTGCCCTATGAATGGAATTTCGTTAGAGAGGGCATTGGGGAAGTTGGAAATCAAAACGCATCGGGAGAGCAGCAACTGGGAAATCATGAGCTCCACTGGATGGTTATACGACAATGGTACAATATACACAAGAACAGTTTTAAAACGCTGTTATAATAAATGTCATTTATGGCTAACCATAAGTAACACCAGCTGCCTGCAATTAGTGCAGGTTCGAGTCCCACCAGGCTCAAGGTTGACTCAGCCTTCCATCCTTCCAGGTAGGTAAAATGAGGACCCAGATTGTTGGGGGCAATTAAGCTGACTTTGTAATAATGCTGCTTCGGGGCCCCCGAAAGCCCTAATAAGCAGGCATAGACATAGAATGAAGGCTATTGCTAAGCACATTGATTTGTGCTTTAAATTGTAAGCCGCCCTGAGTCTTCCGCGAAAGGCGGGATATAAATGGGATTAAAAAAAATTCATCACTAATGATGGGTGTGACCCACATCTGTAAAACAGTTGTAACTATAAGATTCAATACACCACTGATGAGGGTATTTAACAATATGGACGTTCAAATCTATGCTATCTGCAGATTTACATATTCCAGCCAGCTAGCAACTAAAACTAAATTCAAGTTACAATCTTACATGAAAAGCCAGTTATTTGTTACCTGAAGCAGAGAAGCAAATCCCTAATTCCCACAAAATATCACTGCAATTACATTATTTTGAAATTTAAGGCAGCCTGAAAAGTATTTGAAAGTACCTCCTTGGCAATCATAAATACACTTGCTGCCTTCTTCATATCCCAAAGCAAGTTGCTAGAAACAAACGCAGTAAAACTGCCTCATTATTAATATTATTTTGTACCTTCAAGTCAATTTTGACTCCTGGAGGCTGCCTGGACAAGTCACTGCATCTTTCTTGGCAAGATTTTTGAAGTTATTTGCCATTATCTGATTTCTGCTTGCCTCGTGCCTCTGTTAAAACCTCTGAAATCCTATCTGGGCCAAAGACAAATAGGAAATGAAAAACAATATTAACACAATAACTGTATCAAGGTAATATTTTGTTTATAATGTTAATTTATATAGGTGCCTATATTTCAGTTGTGACTGCAGGTGAACACAAAATGTAAAACTAACAGAATAACTTAGTCATAGTCGTGGAGGCTCACCTAACCTATAGGGCCATTCCCAGGAAACATACAGTTGAAGGATTTGCAAAAAACCTCCAAGGGGGCGTGAGATTCCGAAGGGCAAACACTTCCTGGGTCTGCCTAGTACTGCTTAATAAATGAGCCTACCTTGCCTGATTTAGTACACCACACAGAAACAAATGGAGAAAGGGGTCCCACATATAAGTTTGAGTTTAATAAATAATTACAGGTTAGTGGAAAAATAATGGCAGCAGTTATTTCCATTTCCCTCTAAGTCAGGGGTGTCAAACTCAATTTCATTGAGGGCCGCATCAGCATTGCAGTTGCCCTCGGGGGGGGGCTGGGTTTTGGCCAGGGTGGGCGTGGCCTACTGGGTGGACGTGGCTGGAGTGCGTATGGCCTACTGGGTGGGCATGGCCAGCTCTACATCATTTGTGTCAAGGGTGGCTATGGGGGCCTGGGCAGGAGTGGGACAGATCTGAGGGTCTCTGGCAGAAGGAGATGGGACCAGGGAAGTGCCAAGGCATGGTCCACCGGAGGAGCCTCACTGTTCCTCTCAGACCATGGGGGGGGGACTGGACGGTGGTGCGGAGGTCAAATGCCTAGCCCAGCCCTCAAGCATCCATGGCACTAAGCCCAGCCCCCCTTCCCCAAGGGGGTGCCCAGCTCCCCTTCCCCAAGGGGGTGCCAGCCCCCCTTCTCCAAGGGGGTGCCCAGCCCCCCTTCCCCAAGGGGGTGCCCAGCCCCCCTTCCCCAAGGGGGTGCCCAGCTGCATTTACCTCCTCCTCAAGGCTGCTGTTGCTGTGCTTGCTCTCCTTAGCCAGGTTGCTCATGATGGGTACGAGGGCAAAATCAAGAGGGAGGCCCATTCCCTCTCCATGTGAGGAGACCTGGCTTTGTATCCAAAGCTTCCTTAGCAATAGGGAGACCCCCCCAGCATAGGCCAGGAGGAGGGTGCAAGGGGATGGTGAAAGGGCAGCAGGGCAGGACTAAGGTAGGACTTCCCTCAGACCTTCCCTTTCCTTCCTTCCTTCCAAATAACAGAGTGGTGGGAAAATATTTGAGATGAGGGAGGGAGAAAAACAGGCAAGAAACACAGCTGGGGAAGTGTCATCCTTCTTGAGGAATGAAGAAATGCACCATCGCCTGGAAATGGCCAGCACATGGCCCTCGCCTACTTCACATATCCGGCTTGGTGGGCTCTATGGGAGGGGATGCCATGAGCAGCGTGAGAGTCGATGTTAACTGTGCAATGCTGCCCAGCCCCTAGCCTGCAACTGTTTTGGCAGGCAGCGGGGTGCTCTCCTCACAGTGCTGAGAGGCTGAGCCGGGTGGCATGAATCTGAAGAGAAGCACAACGCTGCCCAACCCCTAGCCTGCCCGAAGTAGGCAGGGCCATGTGCTGGCCACTTCCAGGCAATGGTGCATTTCTTCATTCCTCACAAAGGGTAATACCTCACCAGCATGCACCAAGGGGGCAGTGCCGACACGGCACGGGCCGATCCCTCGCTGTTTTCAGATGGCCTTGTGGAGCTAAGACTGAATGTATTTCAGCATAGATGACCACCACAAAATTGTACATTGGCTCCTGGCCAGCCAGGGTTGGGCCCAAGACAGCGGGGGCCGTTCCATTACTGTTTCCAGGATGGCTTCGCGGGCCATGAAACCACTTCACGGGCCGCATCCGGCCCCCGGGCCTTGTGTTTTACATGTCTGCTCTAAGTGTAGCAGAATAAGTCCTTTAAGCCAAGTTTCTGGAAAAGAAACATAAGGCAAGTATTTCTCTGAAATAACCTGTCTGCAGGGAACTGTTATATGGATTACCGGTAAGTGATTGCTTAAATGCCAGTACTGTAAAAATCTATAAAACCACAGTGTAATGATTTTTTTTGGAAATGTTTGATATACTATCTTGGGATATCGATCAACCTGTCAAATATCCATACTCAGTACCATACAGAAATGTTGATTTTGTGCCATGGAAAACACTTATATTTCTAATAATTTAAATGGATCTAGAAGCAATCCCAAAACTATGAATTTAAACTGAAAATATGTTGAATGCTATCATTTCCAGGGGTAATATGTCCAATAATAGCACTTCCATCTTGTCTGGTTCAAGTTTCACTTTGTTGTCTGTCATTACATCCCGTAGTACAGTCAAGCTATTGTATTGAACTGTTAAGGTGCGGGAGTAACATTGCAATATTTCAAATTTTAATTCACACCCCAGAAGGAAAGCCTGTGATTGGTTTTTAGGCTTGTCACTCACAATCCAACTATCTCTTTGTGAGATAGGTTGCTATAATTGTTGCCAGCATGAGGAAAAAATAGAAGGATAGAACACTATGTTAGCTGCCTTAAATTCCTGCACACAAGATATCACAACTAACCAAATAAAAAAATACTGCCTCACCTGGATCTCAGGAAAAATGCATATGTGAGCTATGTGTCATCAGAATTCTGAATCTTCAAAAAATGTTATTCAGTCTTTTAATGTAGATTTAAGTTTAAGAATAAAACTTGCAGAACCTCACAAAACAAATATTAAGCAAACATGATGGGTTAAATGTCAATTTAAGGCTGATCCAAGGGAACTGCTTTCAGGCTCTTTCATAAATAATTCCCAGATTCAATTAAAGTCAATATTAACTTGCATTTTTACATTATTCTGACGTTGATTCAAATCTTTACTCTCATACAGGTAGTCCTTGACTTAAGAGTTCATTTAGTGACTGTTTGAAATTACAATGACAATGAAAAAAGTGACTTATGACCAGTTTTCACACTTATGACTTTTGCAGCATCCCCATGGTCATGTGGTTTATATTCGGGTGCTTGACAACTGACTCATACTTATGACCATTGCAGTGTCCCGGGGTCATGTGATCATCTTTTGCGACCTTCTGACAAGTAAAGTCAATGGGGAGGCCAGATTCACTTACCTGCGTTAGTAATTTAACAACTGCAGTGATTCACTTAACAAATGTGGCAAGAAAAGTCATAAAATGGGTCAAAACCCACTTAACAAATTTCTTACTTAGCGACATAGATTCTGGGCTCAATTGTGGTTGCAAGTTGAGGACTACCTGTACAGGTAATCTTCGACTTACAACTGTGATTGAGCCTGGCATGATGGCTGCAAGTCGTGTTACATGCAAGGGTCATCATGTAACCGCCCTTGATTTTACAACCTTTTTGCGGTGGTCATTAAGCAAAGTCAACATGACGGTCCTTAAGTAAATGCTATGGTTGTTCAGCAAACTCATTCTTTGCAATGGGTATTTTTTGCCAGAAACTGGAAGTAAATGTTGTAACTTGTGGTCAAATGACTATGGAGCATTGTGAATGGCCATAAATGTGGGGTGTTTGCTGAGCACCCAAAATTCAATCACTTGATTTCAGGAAGGGGGGGGGCAACCATCAAAACTTTGAATCTAAGTTGTAAGTATCTTTTTTGATGTCTATTGTAACTTCAAACAGTTGCTAAATGTTGGATTTTAAGTCAAGGACTACCTGTAGCTGAGTCTATCATTGTTCTAAAGAAGGAATTATATATAATTTCCAGAAAGAATAAAGATGTGTACAGTTTCTTAGGAACTGTTATCATATACAGAGCCAATTCCATATACTTTGGAGGAATATAAGGATTAATACCCAGTGTTGAATTTATCCCACCAGGCAATGTAATTTGAATAAATCAATATACATGATCATGGAAAATGTTTTGAAGTATAAAAATCTAGAAACCCAGATATATTATTTAATATATTTAAAGAAAATTTTCTTTAAAAAAAAAGAAAAGTGCTTTTCTTTGCTCTTCTCTTTCTTAACTGCAGTGTTTCCAAGAACAGCTGCTGATCAAAAATAGACAAAAATTTCTTCTGCATGTCTTGCAGATCTCAAGAATAGATTAAAACAGCTGATGGTATGTATTAATGTAGTCCTAACCATGTAGTTGTCTTGCTTTCTTACTGTCCCACAGAAAAACGGAATGAGAAACTGTAAACCAGCTACATCAGCTTATTTTTCATGGAGGTGCCAAATATTAGGCAGACCCAGTTGCTGTATTAAAAAGCCTTTTTAGGGACAAGATTGGTACATCTTAACTGAACCCTTTTTTAATCATTGGGTCTAACCAGGAGAGAAATATATGCATATGTTATTTATTTCTTAATTTCCATTATACAGTACATCAGTCCTTTTAATCATCTTTATATAGTATCACTGAAAAATAAGTTTTAAGCATCAATTTGGCCTATAAGACAATGCTGATACGGTATATACAATCTCCACTAGTCCCTAACCTGCCTATAATATCTGTTCCAAGTCATTGTCAAATTATGTTGCCTGATTAGTGAGTGTGACTGTTATTATTGGCAAAATGATAAATTTTCACCTCCAGTTTTGAACATGGGCAGTCTCCTTGTTTATTTCTCCATTTTCTTCAGGGAAAGTGGAGGGTGAAAGAAATAGTAAATAGAAGGAAAGAGGCAAATAAACAACAAAGGCTCTCAGTTCAATAATCCTTCATTATTTTTTAAACACTGCAATAAGGAAAATTGGACGTAGTGCATCTTAAGGTGAAAATCTCACCTGATGGCTTTTCAGAGTATTTTAATATCAAATTGAGTCTTCGGAGAAGGGCGGGATATAAATGTAATGGAAATAAAAATAAATAAATAAATAAATAAATTGCACAAACAGGCCTCCTCTTCTCCAGATAAAATAGTGAAGGTCTAATCTTTCCTGAGTCTTGATAATATGGAACTGCACAAATGAGCCCTATTTTCAGATAAAATAGGGGAAGTCTGGTTTTCTCTACTCCACCTTGTTGGAAGCTTAAAAATAGAGCGGAAGAAGGTGGTAGATTTTAAGTAAAAGGGAATGTGCAAAAAGACAGAGCCATGCTGGAAAGGAAGGTGGTATAGGTGGGCTCTGGCTAGCATTCATAAGGAACTCCCAACACTCCTCTGGTGATGTCCATAACAGAGTACTTAACCTTGCCCCCAAGTGACAAAATTTTACACATTGCACACACTTTGAAACTGGTATAATGAAGGAAAAAACTATTTTATTCTGGTATAATAGTGATAATTTAAGGCTGTTTCATTCATGAGTTGAAGAAAAGACTGTGTAATTACCGGGGGTGGGTGAGTGGGTGATTTGGATTGTTAGGAGATGCTATTGCTGCATTAAACTACAAGTGACCCGGGGGGGGGTTGTGTGTGTGTGTCTGTCTGTCTATCTGTCTATCTATCTATCTATCTATCTATCTATCTATCTATCTATCTATCTATCTATCCATCTATCTTTCTTTTTCTAAAATAGTTTTAAAAATGTGAGCCTCGGGTAAGTACACATTTAAAAACTAAAACACAGATCACCGAGAATAAAAATTAATTTAAAAACTTTTAAATAAATTTTTAGTCTCAGTGATCTGTGTTTTAGTTTTTAAATATCTTTTGATCGATCGATCGATAGATAGATATGGGTATGTTTATGTAGATGCCAGGAAGAGTTACCATAAGGACCTGAGTGAAAATGCAGACTAAAAATTCAGCATTGAGATAGAGGATAGCAACTTCTAATTAGTTATATTCTTAGAAACAAGATCATTTCCAAAATAGCAAGGCTTAAAATACATGAAATGCACTTTGTCTGGAGATACACTTATGATGTCAATCATAAGCACATAGAGCAAAAGAAAAGGGAGGGCATCCATGAAAAATGTCTTGAGAAAGCGATCAAGCAATTTACCCTAGTATCTGAATGACTGCTGTTATCTGCAGAATTCCCTGAAAAAGTAATTAGTTATTAATTTAATTAATTCTTTCATATTTCAATAATCTAATTAGAAAAGAGATAGATTAATGAACTTTGTAGTTCATGGACAAGGAAAAGGAATGTTATGTTTTTATAGAATTCAAATATGTACATTTTTTATATTTTTTATTAAAGTTTACTATTACAAAGTTAAAAGATCAATACAAACTAAAAGGTATAAAATAATGAAAAGAAATAACAGAAAGTGTAGAAAATAAAATATAAAAAAGAAAAATGAATAGAAAAAAAGAAAAGAAGTATATAAAGAAATAACTTCACCCATCATCACAGAAGTACACTACAATTTCCCTAACTTATTACCTTCTCTGAATATACAATAAAGTATCTCTTCCCCCCAGATCTCATCTCTTACCTATAAAGAAACTGTCAAAGCCTTGTCATTCAATCCTTGTCAGCAAAAGTCCATTAAGGGTTCTAAGAAATAACATACATACATACACACACACACACACACACACATATACACACACATGCACACACATATGTGTGTGTGTGTGTGTGTAGATCTTGGCGTATTCGGGTCTTTTCCTGTGTAAGATTGAGAGTGTCTTGGCGACGTTTCGACGAGGTCCCACTGGGACACTCTCAATCTTACACGGGAAAAGACCCGAATACGCCAAGACCTACATACCTGTACCTGTGAAAATCTATGAAAACACACACACACACACACACACACACACACACACACACACACACACACACACACACATATATATATATATATATATATATATATATATATATATATATATATATATATATGTTTAAGTATTTGTCAAGGCTTTTTGAATGGACCTTGCTAATTAACTCTTTCATTCCTGTTTTGGCCCGGCTCAGGGCTTATCCACAGGAACTAGTCAACTTATGACAGCTCATTATTTGTGCAAATTATTCAAATTGCTAATAAAGAATTTGGGAGGCTAAGATATATAATATATATATATATATATATATATATATATATATATATATATATATATATATATATATATATATATATATATATATATATATATATATATATACATACATACATACATACATACATACATACATGTTTTCGTAGATTTTCACGGGTACAGGTATGTAGGTCTTGGCGTATTTGGGTTACAATACTAAAGCTCGGGATGTCACAACACAGCCAACCACCCAGGATGTTGCAACACAGAACTCAGGATATCACTACACTAGAGCTCAGGATGTCATCACACAGCCCATTATCCAGGTTGTTACAACACAAAAGACTAATGGACACACAGCCAACACCTCAGCCACACAGGATGTTACAAAACAGCCGACTAATCTGCAAACAGTAACGCCATCAACCAATCAAGATGTAACAACACAGCCAACCAACCCGCTTACAGCAAGAAAGCCAGCACCCCCACCCCCCCACCAATATTTATAGAGAGACGGCAGCTCTGATCACGCTTTGCTCGCGCAAGCACGAAGCCGTAGACACCAGCTTGAAGATGACAAGTCGGACCTCGTCGAAACGTCGCCAAGACACTCTCAATCTTACACGGGAAAAGACCCGAATACGCCAAGACCTACATACATATTTATATATATATATATATAAATATATATATATATATATACACACACACACACACACACACACACACAATCTTTACATTCCTTTCCTTCCCACACAATATCATTTTCTCTGAAAATGCAACAAAAATGTCTTCTTCTCATCACTGTCTTTATTTATAAACAAATCTTTAAAGCCTTGTCATTCAGTCCTGTTTTATAAAAGTCCATTAAGACAGAGGTCCCCAACTGGTTCAGTGAAGAGAGGTTTTTTCCACGAACTGGAGGGGGTGTGGTTTTGTGTGCTGCCTGTGTCCCACAGATGAGGCTTTCCTTGTTTGTGCGGACCGTTTGCTGACGTGTTGCAGCCCGGTACTGGTACAGACCGGGGGTTGGGGACCCCTGCTTTAAAGGTTACCGGAAACAACAAATATATATATTAATCTTGATTAAATAAACCAACTTTGTATTTCTTCACTTTGGTTTTAACAATCTTGTCTAATCCCATTAAGTAGTGCCCCAAAACTTGATTTCTTTTAATTTTCTCCTATCTCTTCTCAGGAAATCCTTCAAAACTTTAACAAATCTGTTCTGTAAATCCAGAATAAGAAAATTATCCAAATCACTCTTCTGGTTTGTTATTTGTATATTCCTTTTAATTATTGACTTACACTAGTTTCCTTTATGCATTCAGTCTAATATATTTTCCATATCTTTCTTGTAATTTGCCATTTTAAAATCCTCATTCAAAATAGCCTCTTTCAGTGTGAGTCTCTTCTTTATTTGAAGGATTGAGCTAGTTAGTGAAAAATTCTCAGTATTTAAAGTTTTCTATCTATACTTTTTTCAAAATAAATTTTGACTATATACTATATACTATATACATATATATTTGCTAAATATTAACAGGATCCAAGAATGAGTTCTTCATGCTCACTGAGCATAAATCTCCAAAGACAGCTTAAGAAGAGAAGTATTTGCAAACAATAAATGAATTAATGCGTACTGTACATTTAGTTACTTCACCTGACACCATGAGATACAAGATTAATTTTGCCAAACATCCACAGATTATATAATATCTGTCTGATAAGATAAAGCAGCTATCACAATTTAAAGAAAACAGCCATGTCTAAATCAGCAATGACGAATATTGATACCGGTAATTACAGGGATTTTATCCTGTGTGCATCCTAGGACCAAGTTCTTTGGAAATATTTCTTACCTTCTTTGAAACCAATGTTTTTGGAATCTAAGTTTCAATACTTAATATTGGATACAAATAGATTATACACCTGGTTAAGAAACGGTGATGTTTGTAGATATTCTGTGGTGGTTGCAGACGCAGCTAGCACCTTTCTGCAGAATGTTTCGATATTTGTTGAAGAGGTTGCTGCCACTTGTTTCAACAGTATAAAATTTAGATTGATTTATTCTACTCTTTTGTTTTCCTTGGTTTAGATTCCTTTGCTTTCAGAGATAGTAGACTCATTGGCAGTTAGAAGCAGGAATGAAAATAACACAAAATCAGAGAAAGGTCCTTTTAAAGGAAACAGAACCCGGACAAGAACAATTATTTCCTCCTTCCTCTTTGTCTGAGACCCAGGTTCAAAGTGTAGATTGCGAACTAGCAGAATCATGGTCATGAATCATGTGCAGAAGGAAACCACAGGCTTGGACTGAAGAAACGACCTTCTACCAAAACATCAAGCAATAACAAGATGGAGGGTTTATATTTTCTCTTTTATACTCAACATCCAGAGGTGAATTTTTTGAGCTTGAGTTGAGGAAGAAGTTCTTGCTTTCTGGATTAATGCCTAATCAACCAGATTCAACGCCAAGTATGCACTTTACTCTATAAGAATTATTAATATCAGATTGGATTTGAGTCCTAGAAGCAGACATCTTGAAAAAGTCATCATCATCTCTTAGCAATTATGGTAAACATAACTGATTTATTCTGTCCATCAGCACTTTTGAAATTGGTAACAAATATCTTGTCCATGGTGGCCCAAGTCCTTAATACTGTAGTCATATCTGGCTTATCCATAAAGCATTTTGCTGATCGATCACTTGAATTCATTTTGTCTTGGGTTGTTTCCAGACAGACAGCACTTACCATTAACATATTAAAAGTGCAGTTATTCCTTAATAGATGAGTTATTTAAAAAAAGGACAGAAAGAGGAATAGAAAAGGTAGGAATTTACCAATAAGGCAATGTGCACCTATAGTTACCCATAACATTTTATGAACAAAGAAGAAAATTGCATTCTTAAAAAATATTTTGCAAGTATTTTTGAATTACACATTAGATGAAATCCAAAATGTCATTTTAATACTTCCTTTTAAAATTGCTTGCATTTCTTTCTGATCTTGCAGCCTCAGGATATTGATAGAACACCTGGTGAAATTCAACTTGCACTGATTCTTTTCTGTCAAGCCTTTATAATAGAGAGAACTAATCAACTGGATCCAAAAGAAGTTAGTGTCTTTTTAGAAGAAAGAATGTTGTTCACTCTCTCTTTTAAAAAGAGGCATTTTTTCACATTTATAAAAAAGCTCTAATTAGACTTGTCAGGCAAGACATGAAATCATAGTTTGATCTTAGCTTAGATAGTTTAAATATAGGTATCTAGTTTGGAAGATTCAGGATTACACTAGATTAATTTAAGAGATGGAATCAGAAACTTCATCTACAACAGGGGTGAGCAATTAATTTTCCCAAGGGGCCACATGAAAAACTGGGACTGTTGTGGAGGCTCAAACCAATAGCCCGTGAAAGGGCATAGGCACACACATATGTACATACATAAATTGCACACAAAAATAGCAGGCGCCTTCAAAATTAAAGCAATGCTGTTGTATTAAGTGCATGGCATGTACTTATTTACATTTGATTTCTAATTTCCAATCGACCACATGCAGGCCAAACAGGGACAGCGAAATGGCTGGATGTGGCCCCGGGGCTATAAAATGCTCAGATCTGCTCTACAAAGCAAAAATATAGGACTGGATTTGCACAGTCTATGTGGTTTCTTTTTATTTCTGAGTTAGACAGAATATAGAATAGAATAGAGCTGGAAGGGACCTTGGAGGTCTTCTAGTCCAGCTCTCTGCTTAAGCAGGAGAACCTATACCATTTCAGACAAGTGATTGCCTAGTCCAGACATGTCAAACACAAGGCCCGGGGGCCGGATCCGGCCCGCAAAGTGGCTTCATGTGGCCCGCGAAGCCATCCTGGAAACAGTGAGGGAACGGCCCCCACTGCCTTGGCCCTGGCCCAGAAACCCTCCTTCTGCCAGAGACCCTCAGATCTGTCCCACTCCTGCCCAGGCCCCCATAGGCACCCTTGATGCGAACGATGTAGAGCTGGCCACGCCCACCCAGTAAGCCATACGCACTCTAGCCACGCCCACCCAGTAGGCCACACCCACCCGGCCCCCTGAGGGCAACCGCAATGCTGATGCGGCCCTCAATGAAATTGAGTTTGACACCCCTGGCCTAGTCTCTTCTTAAAAACCTCCAGTGATTTGACTTATTTTATTTATATAGCAGTAGCCCCAACAAAATAAGTGGCTCAAACAGCAAGAAAAATTAAGTTTTGTGACTAAGTACTGGAACCAATTGTAAGTAAACAGAAAATAATATGCTTTACTATTCAGTCTGCCTGGACTAAAAATTATAACATCATCCTGATGGATAGGATATTTTTAAAGATAGTTTTAAAAAATTGCATTGATGTTTTTATTTTCATGTGTTCATAAACCAAGCTATATTTGCATTCATATATTATATACATTTGTATATATGGACCCATCACACTATTCCACTTCATTGGTAGCAAAATGCAAAAAAGATCTAAGAAACATAGAACCAACAAACTAAAGAACTGAGATATGGAGAAGAAACATTGCCAACACAAGTTTATACTGACAACATTCATGTATTGCTTCATATATTTCTATCCTTGCAAACCTTTTTTCCAACATGTCCCTACTTTTGTTCTTTAAACTTTTCGACTTCCTCTTTCTGACGATTTCAGCAGTTTCACCTAACTACAACTTTCTTGGTCTTCTCTTTCTTCTTGACCCATTCAGTCATTTAGTGTATTTGTTTTCCAGATGGATCCTCAATCATCCTATCCCTACAATCAAATCATATCAATGTACTTCTTTCACAATGGTCCATATTTAACACCTATTTGAACTTATATATTGCTTGTTAAATATACATCTTTAAATGCCCCATTTCTGCTGCATCCAACTTACTTGTATGTTTCTCTTATATTCAATTCTTTTCTTATCTGACAAAGTTGGCAGAAGCAACTTCTGTTCATATACAGCCAGTGCTTTTTTTGTGCTGGAACTCACATCTTGTTCATCTTTTATTAAAAAAATTATATATTCAGTTCTTAACATAAATGTAATTTATTGTATTTAAGGCAAATGTTCATAGTAAATTTTACATTAAAAATTAAAAAAAGATTTTCAATTCACCAACGATTTTTAAAATAAAGAAATTATTTACCTTTCGCACATAGTCAATCATTGTACACACACCCACACGCCAGTTGTGTAATGAAACATAATGGTCACCGCCTGCAGTAAGCACTCAGCAGGCAACCACACGACCAATCACAAGCTGAACAGTGCCACAAGCCGAGCAGCCCATCATAACCAGCGCGGATGAAGTACGCATGCATCGGACTCGACACACAAGCATCCCGCATGCACCGTTTTAATGATTTTGCCGCCAACCTGCTACACTCGACAGGTCGATTCAAGTCCACGTGGACCAAACATCAAATTTTCAAAAGTTACTTTTAAAACTTGGAAAATCCATCGAAGAAAGGTGCCGGACCTCCGTTCCAGTGCATTCTATGACAAAAAAGCACTAAAATGTTATTAGATTAATTTTCAGATCCATGCTTCTTGTTGCAACATGCAAATTAAAGTTTGCTGCAAGTTATTTGGTATCATCTGCATACAAATCTACATAAACATTCATACCCCCAACAACCACAAGCATTCTTTATGTATTTATCCATAAGAACATTAAACAACTAAGAATCGTGTACTTCCTGTTGCATTTTGAAACATTCCTAAACATGCAATTTATTCTCAAAATTTACTTTCATAATATGCCACCCTTATTATTTTGGAATTTTATAGTCATATACAATATTCCACAATACAAGCCTATTCACTTTATGATACATTTTCTTTAATTGACAAATGTTCAATAATATTTCTTTCTTAGATTAATATCCTGATAAAAAGCAAAAGTCTACACTGGTCTGATACATAAAATTTTGCTTACTCTAACTTCCTGCATCTTTGCAAAATTTTAGGAATTCCTTGCTCTCTTTGATTACATTCACTGCAATCACTTTTTTTTCTTTGTACACGTTATCTCACATCTATGGTGCCCATAGTGATGGTCACTGGTTTCAAAACAGAATGCACAATTGTGATCAAAGCTCTAACTCTTTAACATATATAGTATGCACTGCATGGAGTAAAAAAGACCGGGGCTTTGATCACCCAGTCAAATTTGCAATTAAAAAATAATAATTTATTTTTTCACTTTTAATATTCTGAAAGACAAGGAAGAAATAAGAATATAACATAACATACAAGAACAGTATAGCTCACAATTCAGTTATAATTCTCATATATCACTGTCAAAATTACAGTTACTATTAACAAAGCCTACATTTTTCCAGATCTGATAAAAATGTGATTTATCTCTTTCAAATTTAATCTGTGACTTTTTCAAGAAAAGCAATACTTTAGCACAGCGGCTGTCCAATGATAAATCATCTAAGAATTTCTAGTCCATTGAATTAGTAGCCGAGAGTAAAAATAAATTCTTTTTTAATTCATTGAAAAATATATGATAATCTCAAATCTGGAATAGATTATACTTGTTTAGTGACCATTCTGACTTCCTCTAAAATTTTCTTCAAGAAAGATGCAATCTTTTTGCTAGTCCATCATAAATGGAAAAAAAAACTAGTCTCTCCAACATTTGGAGGAGTAATTTGCAGTATTTTAATTGGAGATAACTGCCAACCAAGGTACCATCTTCACTGCATCACTTCTTAGTGAGCTAATTGAAGTAACTTGATTTCCATAGTATTTCCTACCCCATCTAGTATTTATTTTCCTAAATCTGTATGCAGTACTTCTTTTAAATCTACTTGGGGGAGGTGCATGTGTATGTTTATAAATTCCAATAACTTATACATTTTTGAAATTGTTCTTTTAGGTTGGGAAAGATAATTATTAATTTTTCCAAAGTAAATACTGATCTTTTGACTCTCATATCCTTCTTATTCAAGGAGGATTTAAGCTGGAGCAATGTTAGCCAATAAAGGGAGCAGGCTATTTGTAACTAAATCTCTTCTTTATTACATACTGTCTTACTGTATTATTGTAATAGCGATTAAGGTGTCTCCTAGGCTTCAATTACATTGACTTATCTTAATTACAACAGCTCATTTAGTGACTGTTCAAAATTACAATAACACTGAAAAAGTGACTTATGACCGATTTTCATACTTACGATCGTTGCAGCAACCTGATGGTCACATTAGTAAATGATTCACATTTATGATGGTTGCAGTGTCCTGAGGTCATGTAATCACCTTTTGCAACCTTCTGACAAGCAGAGTCAATGGGGAGGCCAAATTCACTTAACAACCGTGTTACTAACTTAATAACTACAGTGATTCACTTAACAACTGTGGCAAGAAAGGACGTAAAATGGGGCAAAATTCACTTAACAACCCTTTCACTTAGCAACAGAAATTTTGGACTTGTGGTCATATGTTGAGGACTACCTGTATATCCTTTTTGGAATGTATATTATCTATTTTTATAAAAATATTTGCAAGAAAAAAAATGGCTTGTGGATCCAGCTACCTCGTGTATGTTTTCCAGTTTTATTTACTGTCTTCCTGGATCTTCCAATATAGAATAGAGCTGGAAGGGACCTTGGAGGTCTTCTTGTCCAGCTCCCTGCTCAAGCAGGAGAACCTATACCATCTCAGACAAGTGACTGTCTAGTCCAGGGGTAGGCAACCTCGGCTCTTTTATGACTCATGGACTTCAACACCCAGAATTCCTGAATCAGCTATGCTATGCTAACTCAGGAATTCTGGGAGTTGAAGTCCACGAGTCATAAAAGAGCCGAGGTTGCCTACCCCTGGTCTAGTCTCTTCTTTAAAATCTCCAGTGATGGAGTGCCCACAATTTCTGAAGCAAGCTGTTCCACTCGTTGATTGTCCTCACTATCAGGAAATTTCTTTTTAATTCCAGGTTGCTTCTCTCTTTGATCAGTTTCCAACTATTGTTTCTTGTCTTGCCCTCTGGTCCTTTGGAGAATAACGTGATCCCCTCTTCTTTGTGGCAGCCACTCAAATACTGGAATACTGCTATCATGTCAACCCTGTTTCTTCTTTTCTTTAGACTAGCCAAACCCAAGTCCTGGAGCTGTTCTTCATATGTTTTAGTCTCCAGGCCGTTGATAATTTTAGTTGCTCTTCTCTGAATTCTTTCCAAAGTTTCAACATCTTTTTTGTAGTATGGTGTGTGTGTGTATACACCAAATTGCCCTATCCAGATGACACTAATTCATATTTTCTGATATATATTTTAGTCCTTTCATTCATAATTAATCCAACAGTTTTACTTCCCTACATGTATTCATCAATTTCATCCCAGAAGATCAGAACCATCTTCATCCTGATTTATTACATTTTCATAGTTTCACAACCATACAAGATATTTAATAAACCACAAGCACAACAAAGCACAGTTTTGTATGAATTATGCTCATGCTAGCTCCCTGAAATATAGGCTGTCAGATAGACTACCTTGCAAGCCAACATACCATTGCCTATACAGTACCACCAATTACAAAGTAGATGCAGTGTACTGACAAGCAGATATGCATACACACATACAATATCCTATATCTTTAATTCTCAGTTAAACATTGGTACCACATTTATTATTGTTTTTGTGAAAAATCTAGAGAATATGGTAATGCATACTTTGACATGCATTATCTTCTCATATTGCTATATTTTCTTAAATATAGGGTTGCCCTATCTGGGTTGCATCAATTCGAATAAGCATTGGAGAGCAGCAAAGCATTTTTATTCTGAATTGCAAATATAGTACTTACAGGGTTGAATTTAATTAAAGAGACAGGATGTGGGTCTCACTCCTAATTCACACTATGAGTATAGAGGGTAATGAGCTATGCTCTTTGAATATCACTCCATTTATATAAGTTCCCGTCTGTGCATCAGATTTTCTACTTATGTGACTCATAGGTGAACCTGAGTTGAGAACTTTATAGACACCTGAGTGGAATTATTAAAAGTGGAGAATTCTAGCCTTAGAAACATATCAGTAGAACTGAGTCAGCAAGGTGTGGTGCTGGAAGTAACAGAGAAAACAGTCATTGAGCAACTCACTAGGTTAGTAGTTTAATTGAAAAACCAAGATGGTATTGCATGTTCATGCTTGCAATGCTCAAACTTGCTAATGTTAGTAATATTTTTGAATCCATTCATGTGGTATAAATTGTCCTAGCAGCAGTTCTTTTAAAGTATTAAGCACAGGATTAAGGTAATGCTGCCCTGGATTAGTAGAATTTTGGATGAACGGTAGATGGAGCGCTTTAAACAGGACAAATAATTTATTTAATTTTTTGATTTTGTATGCTAACAAAACAAATGACTCTATTCACATATTTGGACAAATACAAATTAGATTAGCAAAGCTTTTTTGAAATATGAGGAAATATGCCTTCTACTAAAGCACCATAAGCAAGCTGAGAACCCTTTTCCATTAGCATTACATTGTCTTCTACTCACTCTAGTCTAGAATCAACAGAACATTGTACTTGCATGAAATGTATGTATGTATGTATGTATGTATGTATGTATGTCTTTTAAGCTTTTGTATAGTTTTTATCTTTTTAAGATTGTAAGTCACCCAGAGTTACTCTGTGGCAAAATGGATGGTCAATAAAATTTACAAACAAATAAATATATTTGTTATCTTTGTAACTGAATCCCTATCCTGGCTCAACTGCCCATGTTTCAAATCACTGCAATTATCCGATTTCCTGCCAACTAATCTGTGACCAAACATAATAAATTTTACATAATTTGAGATTACCCAAAGAAGTGTCAAAGTAAAGGAATAAATACTATTTTAACACAATATAGCCAAGAATGAAGGAAATCTGACTCATGGGGCTCCTCCAGTGGGTCAGCTGAACTTTGACCTACCAAATACTTCAGCCAACAGAAAACTATACAAGCATAAAACATGCTAATTAAGCTGTTGATCCCTATCCTGCCAAGAATGCCATCAAATAGTGGAGTCTTCATTTACTATGAACTGGGCAGGTTTAGGAAAGTGATTGTGGAGTTCCCCAATATTGTTCCCCTCCTCCAAACCACCAAATAACCATCATAACCTAACATCATAAAATATTGATCAGTTGTTCTTAAGTGGGCTAGGGTTGAGAAACATGTCAATTTTGACAGATGATGAGATCAGTACCTTCTGTCAGTATTCACTGCAGGGTTTGCACAAGCTAAGGGCCTTGGGATCATAGGAGCTAGAAGAGGTAGCAAGGGAGGTGAAGAGCTGACCCTTGGCTTACAAGCACATGTCAGGAAAACCCCCAAACACTGAGGGTTCAGGGTGTTATGTGGTCAAATAGGAGAGACCCTGCCTCACAGCGTGTCCCAAACTCCGGTACCTGTCAATTATTTTTCAGGCTCCTTTAGAAAATCCCTATTTGCTACTTTTTCAGATGAATGCTAAAAGTCACCCATGTTTAAAAGTAGGCCAACTAACAGCTGATAGGCAGGCAGATGGGTGTTTGGTACAGTAGTAGAACCTCCTGCCACTTCCGATTTTGTCTGATTAAGAAGAAAATACTAATTTATAGCTGGCACGGCTAAGGACAATGTGAAAATGCTTGAGGTATGGGGTTAGAATAAGGATGAAAGCAATGTCATGAGATATGATAGGGAAAAAAGTTGCTGATCGTATTTGTACAGTGGTTAGGAACAAGCTGAGAAGTGTCTTTCACAATACGACCAAGCACAATCATTTAATATAACGTAGGGAAATTCTTCAAGTGTTTATAAATGGACTAGTCAGGAATGTTTCAAACAGTTCTTATAAGTTCACAAACCAATAATCTTAGCACTGATTCAGAGACTACAAAGACCCTAGGAAACTGCAAAACTCACATACTGTAATTGTTACTGGTTCCTTCAGAACAGCCCTCAAGAATTCAAATATTGGTAGATAAATCAGCAGCCAGTCCCCAAAGGAAAGCGATTATAGTATCCAGGAAATTACAACTATATTATAGAATAGCATATAGTATTTAATATAGTATATTAAAATAATATTATAGTATCCAGGACATTATTTTACATGTAAAATAATAATTCCCCTAAAAAGATGACTGTCTTCTATAGCAGGGATCTGCAACCCCCACGCCACGGTTGACTATCAGGCCATGGCCTATTCGGAACCAGGTGCACAACCGGCGGGCGAGTACTCGCACACAGCTCCACTTGTGCAAATGGTGTGATTCACACTCACACACACGCCTGCCACTCACACAGAACCATTCCCTCTTCTCCCACTCCGGGCCACCAAGCTGGAAAGGTTGTGGACCACTGTTCTATATAGGATGATTTTCAAAAGCAAGGAGGATTTAATACCATTGTTACAATGTAGGCCAGTGCCGATTCCTCAACATCACTGGTTTTAGAATAATAGCTGAATGTCAGATTCGCAATTGTTTCAAAATTAGAAAATGCTCCTCAAGCATAGTAGGCGATGCTAAGATGTAAGAATTCTCAGTATAATTTACTACTGTATACAGTTTTCTTTTTAAAAAAATTAATAACAAAGATACAACTTGTATAACTAATGTAAAGTGAAAAATTCATAGAGATGTTAATAATTATAATGAAATTCATGCTGCTTTATTTTCAAATAGTGTTCTGAGTGAAAGGACTAATTTCATTTATTGGGGGAAATCTGTAGCATCTTAGATCTTGCTGAACTACAGCATACTTTTAAACAGTTCTAGCCTTTATGGCCAGGAAGGAGCCACCAATTCTGTATATTATTTCTGTGTCGTGGTAAGAACGATTGTATTTTACAGAGAAGTTACTATAGTACTTGGATATGTTGTTCAAGCTCCCTAAAAAAATATGGGCAATGAATCATTCTGTGGGAAAGAAAATGGAAGAAGTGCTTAGGAAAATATTAAAGAGCACAATCATGTTTACAAATAATGAAACAACATACGTAAAAAAATATCTATATTCTACCGTTTTCCTTACAACTAATTATCTGATTATATCACAGAACCTACAGTATGATTACTTGCCATAGTTAATGTACAGAGTTTTTAAGTTATTTGACCAAGTTCTTAATTACACTGGAAATTAAGCATTAGAATGCATATAACTGAACATCAGCTATTTGTATTTTTATAGATGTGCACATTAATTTAATGTCTAAATTCCACTAAAAACATCTTTGCAATCACCAAACTGCTGCTCAGTGCAAACTCTTTAAATGATGGTTTTTTAAAAGACCATCTTTTCTCTGCAATACCTCCAGATATTCCACTTGTACAAACAAACAGGCGCCAACACGTATCGCACAACAGAGACTTGAAATAGGCAAAAGAGCAAAGCTTACAAAGCAAAACAAGGAAAAGGAATTCTCCCACATGGAAGAAGTTACTGTGCTATTCCTATCAATCTGAAGATGAAGTAGAAAGAAAAGAATTTGCTGAGGTATTTATTTAAAATATTTTTATTTTATTGTACTCATCCACTCACATGTTTTTTTAATACCGGAAACCCGTTCGTTATAAACCTATTTATTACACTGATCTGAAGCAACAGTAGCTCTTTCATATGAAAGAGATTCTAATTCCTAATTTAAAATATAGCGTTTTCTTAAGATTTTTGTTTTGTTTTGTTTTGCTTTTTGGGATAGGGAGAATTAAACAAGAATTCTAAAAAACTCAGTTTTGGCATTTTATATTATTTTTCTTTATCAGTCTTTCACCTGTTTCTAGAATCTGTACTATGTGTGCTTGAAATAGCTTTCTGATTTCAGTATGCATGAAGGGCATTTGTTAAGGAAAGAGGATTAAGGAAAGGAGCTAAAATTAACAAGAGACTGCTTCTCCTTCTACAAGCCCTCAAATGATCATTCTGCACTCATTTTCTGATCCTGGTCCTCATTTCCTATGCTGCTATACTATTGGGGAGGGGGGACAAATTGGGGGCTGCGGCTGTTTTACAAGATAGAATTAAGTATTCTTCTTGATCTTGCTTCCTGCCATCTCATATCAAAAGAGTATTACATTCAACAAACCAAAATATACTGCTCAAAAAAATAAAGGGAACACTTAAACAACACAATGTACTGTATTTAATAGTAGGATGTCTTATCTTGTGTTCCCTTTATTTTTTTGAGCAGTATATTTCTTGGTCATTCCTGCAATACAAAAGAGAAAATCCTTACATATTTCTCCTGAATTCCTATATTACAAAAGCAATGATATTTAAAAGTTTTTTGTACATTGTAGATTCATCCAGTTGAAGTGAATAAAATCAATTGACTTGTATTCTCCCTAGTAGCAGGTCATAATTAGTGGATTATCTTGACATTGTTATCTGACAATGAAATCTTGTTCGCAATTTCCACTGGTTGCTAATGGTGTCAGCTCCTCATCTGTGTGTGACTTCCTTTGTTTCCCATTGAGCTACTCACTAAGAAACTATCACAGGACCCAACTATTTTAAATAATCCAACTTTTTCCCCCCAGAGAAAGTTGTTGAGGGTAGTGAGAGCTGTAGTTGCAGGGGGCTCTAAAGGAAATGGATTCTCTGGACTTTTTTCAGGCAGGGTTCAGGCTGAACACAGGTATGGAACTAAATCTACATTGACTGCTCTTGTGAAAGAACTGGGGCAGTATCTGTAGGACTGTCTTCTGCAAAGGCCTCTCCACATGCATTATTAGGAACTGAAAGAAAAGGATCCTTCCATGCCCTATTTGTACATGTCATTTGTAGAATCCTGGGTTAGGCCTCTCAGTCACTATGTCTCTTGCAGGATCCAATCTGGGTTGTCACCGAGATTTAGTCTTCCATGTTTTCAGACTTGTGCTGGAGCCCATCCTCAGGGAACTTCTTTCTCACCAGAATGTGCCTCTTCTCTGGATCAGTGTTCTCCCTGATATAGTCAGGCTCTGAACCTTTTAGTTTTTTACAGTGCCATTAAGACTTGGCTATTTTGGTGGTCCTTTGGAGCTGAGGGAACCATTTTACTCTCTGCACATGACAGTGGTCTTGTAATTGCTTGTTGTCATGTGATAGGGTATTTATCACACGGTTATTAGCTTTTAGGTTTACACTGTTACAATGTTTGGTTTTAATATTATTGTTTGGAAATCTATAAGCTATTCAGAGTCAGACATCACTGAAGGGAACATGCAAGTAAATTAACAATTAATAAAATAAAATAGTATAACAACATCAACTTTCAATAAGTGAAAAACCAGTATTATTTTCTCTGACAATTATGTCAGATTTCTGATGCTAACTAAATACGAAAATAGATGGGAGTGGCACACAAAACACTATTGGCCCATTCGTAGCTCTGGGTGTGTATGAATCACCAGGTGCATTTTTGTACTAGTTCCTGCTTGCCCATATTCTTAGATCACAGTATTTTCCCAGGCATCATTTTAAAGGATTTCATCACCATATGACTCCATGTAATGGCAAGACGATAGAATCATTGGGAAATCCATTAATTAACATATGGGTATTTTCCCCTTTAAACTTTTAAAGGTTAAGATATTAATTAACAAACCACTGCATAAAATTGGTTCAAGACCTTACAGACAGAAATGTACATAAACATATATATTTGTTTGAGCCATTTTTCAGAAAAGACATGAAATCAAAGAGTTATCATAAAATGAATAATAAAAAGATGATGAGAATACAGCATTTACCTTTCACAACTTAAAGTAAAATCTTTGAGTATGTAGATCATTTCTAGACCCTGAAATACATTAAGGCTAATGGTTGTCAGAGCAGTGGATTTTCTTCTGAAAGTTTACAATATGGAAATGGAAGAGTAAGAACTGAACTAGAAAAATGCAGTGGTGCAGAACATGAAAAAGAGAAGATATGGATGCATACTGTTGATTTGATTGCTATAGCCACCCATCTCCACACTGGATGTTGACATTGGGTGGTGAACATTATAAAACATAAAATCAATGTAAAGCAATTACAAAGAAAATATATATGGCACTAAATAACTATGGATGGTAATATACCCAGGAAACAAATCCCCTAACACACTTGGGGCCCTAGACAGTAACTTGCCCCCAAGCCTTGGAAGGCTTTGAAGATGATAACCTGCTCCTTGAATTGTACCTGGGAACACCCTGGCAACCAATACAATTCAACCAATACAATTCACAAAAAATGATGTTATATATATGTCGGATATCTGACACCCTTTACTGCCTGTGCAGCAGTTGAGACTTCCAGATGCTCTTCAAGAGCAGGCCCATGTAGAGTGCATTGCAGTAGTCTGCTGCATATTGGATTTACAAAATGAATACAGCTTAAGAATGGCAGAACTCGAAGAGATGACAGATAGAATCAAACCTGGGTATCCAAAATGTTAAAATAATTTGACAACACAATTTAGAAGTTGGAAGTACTCAGAATAGTTCATTATGAAAATAAAAAAGGGAAAAGGATAAATCTAAGTTAATGATAAATATTAAGATGACAAAATTAACACCACCCTCCCACTCTTTCTGAATTTGAACTTAATGAAGAAATTAAGGTGGGAAATAATTTTGTTTACTTGGGTTAAAGAACAGATAAAGTGAAGAGGGAATAAATTCTAGGAAGGAAAGCAGTGACAATCACAAACTTAGGACCATGAAGGATAAGCATATATTTACAACAAGGTAGGTCAAAATGGTTAAAATTAATAGTCCAGTGGCAACATAGGACTGTGAAAGGTGGACTCTGAAAATAGCTTTGATTGAGGGAAATAAAACTGGATCCCTTCGAATTACGGGTTTGGGTAGGTCAGGGGTAGGCAACCTCGGCTCTTTTATGACTCATGGACTTCAACTCCCAGAATTTTTTTTTTGCTCTCATCTCTACCTTTTAATGGCTTACACCAGAAATGAGCTACTTACCCTGAGAACCTCCTCCCTCTCTCAGATGTGGCCTTCCAACCTGCGCCACCGTTTCCTTAATGACGGGTCTTGGGACCCCGAGAGGTGGCATGGCACTAAAAAGAGGCTTTTGGGTTTTCTTTTAAATTTTTTTGAAGGGTTAGGGAGGGGGGAGGGTCAGGCCCGGCAGAATGAGAGGAAGATTCTACCGGACCTTCCTCAGTCTAGGTTGGCCAATGGCCGCGGCAATATGGGGGCCGGGGAGAAGCTTGGGACCCAGGGGGATGGGGTAGGGATACCGATCCCCACAGTGATTGGGAATGGCGGCAGATGGATGAGCAGAGGGCCATATCGTAATTTGAGATCACACCCCCGCTATTTCCGAGCTGTGGCGCGCTCCGACCCTCTGGCTCTCACCTGCTGTCCTGGGGAAGGGGGAGGGCAGACACCTGAGCTCAGACTGATCTATTTCAATGCCAGGTCTGTTGTGAATAAAGCTCCCCTCATCCATGATTTGATCGAGGAGGAAGACGCAGACCTGGTATGCATCACGGAAACTTGGTGGGGCCCGGAGGGAGGGGTCCCTCTGATTGATTTATGCCCTCCAGGTTTCCGTGTGCTGCATCAACCTCGGGCTCAGGGTAGGGGAGGTGGCGTGGCGGTCGTTATCAAAGAGACCTTCCGTCCACGGGAGACCACTGCCCCTCAGACGGATGTGAATCCCTCCTCTTAAGGTGGGATCCTGGTGGTCAGTTGGGCCTACTACTGGTATACCTCTCTCCAAGCTGCGTAGCAACGGCTCTACCCAGGCTACTTGATGCCCTCTCAGGACTGGCGGTGGCTATGCTGGCTCAGGAATTCTGGGAGTTGAAGTCCACGAGTCATAAAAGAGCCGAGGTTGCCTACCCCTGGGGTAGGTTGATGGACAGAATGGAAGTAGTTACCGGAGCACATCCTCGGAAGAGCGACTTGTTCCCAAAACGGGGGCAAGGTATTGGTATTTGTACACGGAACCGCCAGTCATCGAGCCAGACCGGACCGGCATTGAACTAATTTGATAATTACTGAGGTGGAACTTAAAAAAACTGTTCTTAAGTTAGTAAGACTTACTCCAGAGTAAAACTGATGTAGAACTCTACACAGCAACAACTCTTTTCAACCAATAGGAACGTAAACTAATCGTTCTCATTTATTTATTTATTTATTTTATTTAAATTCCATTTATATCCCGCCCTTCTCCGAAGACTCAGGGTGGCTTCGTTCTTATTTATTTATTTATTTATTTATTTATTTATTTATTTATTTATTTATTTATTTATTTATTTATTTATTTATTTAAATTCCATTTATATCCCGCCCTTCTCCGAAGACTCAGGGCGGCTTACAAGCTTAGCAGTAGCCTTCATTCTATGTATATGCCTGCGGCCGACCCTGAAGGAACTTCCAGTAAAAACTCTCCAGGTAAGCAAGCGCGCCCTGGAGAACTTTGCCCTCGGAATCTTTTTCTTTTACTTCCCCCCCCCTCCCCAGCTCCCACCGCGTCACCTGCCGCAAGCCTTCGAAGGTCATCTATATTTGCTTGCAGCTTTGTGATTGGATCCATTCTCGGATGTTACGATTGCTTCGGCGGGATGCCCCTTCTACCCTTTTGCCACTTGATTGGCTCGGGGGTGGTCACGCGCCACCCGTTGCCATGGTGACGTTTGGAGGCGGGGGCAGGCAGGCGGGAGGGAGGGAGGGAGAGCGGCGTGCGCCTAATTGGCTGGCCCGCCGAGATAAGAGTTCCCCGGTGATTCGCCTTATAGTTCTTCGCGCCGCGCCTCCTTCAAGCGAAGTTTGAGCGTGTCACGTGAGGGGGAGAGGGCGCTACGCTGTCGGGAGCGCAAACGAGCGCGGAGCTATGAAGCACTACGAGGTGAGGGCGGCGGTTGGAGTTCGAGGGGCGTCGCGCGGGCTGATGGAGGGGGGTCGTGCGGGGAGCGGCCTCGGGCTCAACAGCCGGAGGGGAGAATCGGGTCCTCGCTCTCTGACCTAAGGGAGGTGGTGGTGGGGGGCACGACGCACGCGTGGGATTCCGCCTTTGTAGAAAGCGCGAGAGGGAAAGTACGCATGCGTGGCGTCTTGAATAAGCATGCGCTGGGAGTTGGAGGGAAAGAAGATGGGCTTTTAAGTCGAGGGTCAAGTTTGTGTAGCCCCGGGGTAGGCAACCTCGGCTCTTTTATGACTCGTGGACTTCAACTCCCAGAATTCCTGAGTCAGCATAGCTGACTCAGGAATTCTGGGAGTTGAAGTCCACGAGTCATAAAAGAGCCGAGGTTGCCTACCCCTGGTGTAGCCCTTCTCTGTTTCGTTGGCGTGCTCTTCAGCCTCGCAGGTTGCTTCCGCTGCTTTGTGAGGGAAGGCTCCCAAAAAAAAAATCCTACATACGTCGTTGGTCTTTTGGAGTGCTCTCTTTCTCTCGGTGATCGATCACTCGAGCTTTCTTTCTAGTGATCGCAGCTCTGCCTTTTTCTTGTCGACTGTGTAGAACGGATCACCGTATCTAACTGTGCTTCTCTCCAAAGGGATTTTGGAAAAGTAGGGCTCCAGATCGAATGGTTTTCAGACTTCTTCAGATTGTGGAACCTGTTCGTTAAATAAAAATAAAGACCCTTGACGAAGAGGCAGCGCTTCATTTGATAGGAAAATTGGCTGTGTCCAAGTCAACGTTATTATTATTTTTTTTTTTTGGCCTCAGGCTGTCGTGGAACACCATCAAGTTCTTGAAAAACCTAGTACATATTGCTCTCAGATTGACATGGAAACAGTGCCTTTCTGCATATATTCTTTGATGTGTCTTTTTGTTGTTAGTTGCAAAGTCGTGTCCGACCCATCGCGACCCCATGGACAACGTTCCTCCAGGCCTTCCTGTCCTCTGGAGTCCATTTAGGCTCATGCCTACTGCTTCAGTGACTCCATCCAGCCACCTCATTCTCTGTCGTCCCCTTCTTCTATTGCCCTCAACCTTTCCCAGCATTAGGCTCTTCTCCAGTGAGTCCTTCCTTCTCATTAGGTGGCCAGAGTATTTGAGTTTCAAGATGTGTCTTTACATTTTTCTGCAGGGTCACGTTCAATGAATGGTAGTAATGTCAAATTGAGTTGCCACATTTGTTGTTCAGTCACTAAGTCATGTCCACCCCTTCTCAACACCATTGATGATAGCATTCCAGGCCCTAATTAGCCCAAATTAGCCCATAGCATTCCAGGCCCTAATTAGCCCAAATTCACGTTTGTTGCATCAGTTACACTATCTAACCATCTCATCCTCTGCCATCCCCTTTCCTTTTGCCTTCAATCTTCCCTAACTTACCCATCTTCTTCAGAAATCTTAATTTTAAAATAATTTACTATTATTGTGTGTGTGCATGTGTACATACTATACTTTCAGTATATAGGTTCTTTTTTTAATCTCCAAATCTTCCTGCTCTTTCTTTAATCTTTAATAGACTTCTTGTCTTTTCTGTTGCTTTTGGCCTGATTACTCAACCTAAAAGTTATTGTGCAAGGCAGCTTTGATATGTTAATGTTTTAGCTTGCTCAGTTAAACAGGTATTGCAAACCATACTATTAATTTATCTTTGTACAAAGTTAATTATGTGTTACATTGCTTTATGTTATTGAATATTAAATTTAATACTTTTCCAGTATATCACTGAACTGGAACCTTAACATTTCCTGAAGATTTGCAGAATTTCTTATAGTTTTGATTACTTTTTGCAGGAAAGTACTCTCTTAATTTTAAGCTTTTATAACTTTTTATGTCTTTTTTCATATGACTAGTCATTGAGTGGAAATACAGATATTTAGGATAATGGATATCATTTATTTGTTTGTTTGTTTCGATTTATATACCGCCCTTTTCCCAAGGGACTCAGGGCGGTTTACAGGGCAAATTAAAACAGTGCAATGTACAAATTAAAATAAAATTAAATTAATAGCCCCAAAAGAGTTTAAAATATAAAATTGATTGGATTCCTTAAAAGTAATGTGGAAGAGAAGGGCATTTCATTTAATAATAAAAATTAGTGTCACCTGCTATGTTCAGATAAGATGCTTAGGCTGGTTTAATGAATTTATTTTCTGGGTTTGCATAATATAGTAGTTTGAATCACAAGCAAAACAAATGACCTGTGTTTATATAACATAGTAAGCCATCAAAAAACCCCAAACTAACAAAACTTAAAACTAACATGCTTAACATGGTGTACACTGTTGCTAGTACATTAATAACTGATTTAAGCAATATAGAGTTTGAGAGGACTAAGGAGCAAGAGAGACAAAGAACATAAATTGTCCTGTCTTTTTTTAAGACAAGTAACTGTGTTAGATTGGGATATAGGCTTAAGATGTAGCCTGGGTGACCCAATTACTAATAATTATAGGTAAGAGAATAGAACGTTACAGCATACTATTGGTTGCTACAATTTTTTGTTCAGGATTGCTCTTTTATCTTGAAAATTGATGCATGATAGTGTACTTGAAGAACATGTTACAGAACCTTCATATTTTTTGTAGTCAGCTTCCAAGACCAAGAAAGAAACAGATATACATCTTAAAAACATAACCAGCACTCTTGTATTAGTAATATTATCTCCCAAGTGCCACAGGGCTCTTATAGCAACTTTAAATTAACACAACTTTCTTCAATCTTGATTAGTTTTTTCTCAGAGCAGATATTTATTTTTTCCTGGTAGATTATGTTAAAAAACACCCCAATTCTTCAATTACTGAACATATGCTAATTTATGAAAGTAGAATAGGGGAGCTTTGCAAAAGGCTTTTGTATTTCATTGAAGGTCTTCTCTTATTTGATATAAGAGACTTAGGTTCTTGTGCTACATCTAATTACTAAGCATGTAATAACTGCAACTGATGCCCTTGTTGGCTCTTTAGCGATCCACTTTATATTCCAGCTGAATATATCCCATACTGCATGCCTTAGTGTCCTTTCTGTGTTCTACAGAACACAGATGTATGTAGAAATTAAATACTACTCAGCTAAGAAAATATCGATATAGACTGCAAAGTAAGTCTCAATGAGAACATTCACGTTCAATCGTTGTCTCTATTGTTTTAATACTATGACCAGTTCCCGTCTAGGAGGCTTCTACCCTCGACACAGTTGCATGGTTTAAAAATTATTTAGGTGTTTGGAATGTTTTTAAAGACCAAAAGGTTCTTGTGTGGATTACTTCAATATTTTTTTTCTTTTCCTAAGAACAGTTTGTAACTTTAAAATGTTGTTTGCAATACAACTTTTGCACATTTGCCTTACAATCTGGAGATGATCTGGACAGCTCAGTATATTTTTCCAGCCTTGAGATCAGAGTAGCCTTTGCACCTGTCTTGTAAATGGATATATGCTTAGCAGTGCAACAGTACTAAGATTGGCTCTTTGCATGGCCTGCTCAGCTCAGCAGTTTTTCAAATGGCCCTGTCTGAATACTGAGCAGTTGAGTATTTAATAGCTGTTCCACAATGCCCTGAGCTGACAGAGAATAATAACTTTTCCCATAATCAACTGGCAATGTTGCTTATTTGCTAACAGTTTATAGTTTTTTTTAATTCATTAATTTCCTGATTTTAACCTTCTTGCCCAAACCAGGCTCTTACAGCCACATGGTCTCCAAGTAGCCATGTGAGACCTTTGATGACATACAAATCTGGAGGGCATTTAGTTGGGAAAGACTCTCCTTGGAGAATATTATTTCTCCAGATATAACCATTTGCTAAGAAGACAAAGATCAAAGAAATAGGCCATCTAGAGCAGGGCTTTTCAACCTTTTCACAGATTGTACCACTTTTAGGATATGGCAATATTTGAGCGCCACCAGTTGCCTAGCAAGGTGTCAAAAACTTAATGAGTGAAAAAAATGTGATAAGGTACAGGTAGTCCTTGACTTACAACAATTCGTTTAGCGACTGTTACAACGGCACTGAAAAAAGTGACTGACCATTTTTCACACTTATGACCGTTGCAGCATTCACAGGGTCACATGATTTACATTCGGATGCTTGGCAACTGATTCATATTTATGACGGTCGCAATGTTTCAGGGGCAAGTAACCCTCTTTTGCAACCTTCTGACAAACAAAGTATGGGGAGACCAGATTCACTTAACAACCGTGTTACTAATTTAACAACTGCAGCGATTCACTTAACAAATGTGGCAAGAAAAGTCGTAAAATGGGACAAAACTCATTTAACAAATTTCTCACTTAGCAACATAAAATTTGGGTTTAATTGTGGTCGTAGGTTGAAGACTGACTATCTGTATACCCACTTACCACACTGTTTTTCTGACATTAATCTTTGCATTGTTCTATCCCCTTCTCTCCCTCTGCTTGTCTCAAAGAAGCTTCTCCTCATCTCTTTCTCCATCCCCTTCTCTTTTTCCATTGTCTTTTTTTCTCTCCCTTTCCCACCAAAACCTCCTTTTATATCCTCTCCTTTCTTCCCCTCCTCCTTTTCTCTTCAGTGCAACTCCAGCTGACTCCTCTTTCCCAGGCTGCCCACTGCTCTGTCTCTCTTTCATTGTCCCCATCTCTCCCTCCCTCTCCCCTGTTTTTTTTAAATCTTTTCACCCTTCTAATCTAGGATAAAACCCTGATGACATAAGGTAAGGGTATATTTTTCTATTCTCCTCAAACCCTTCATCTACTAAGTGTTTAATACAGTTCTGTTGAGTTTCCCTGGTTTGAATAATTTAAGTAAAAGAGGTAATTATCTGCTACAGTGGTGTGCATTTTGTCAGCAAACAGTATATCTCACGTGTAAGCCAACTGAGAATTGCTTTGTAGAGCAACTGTAGGCCTTTTAGTTGTCAAAGTTTTGTTGTACACCAGAGGGTGCTGTTAGCTTAACTTGGAGAATGATTGATTCTTCTGGCTTAGTTTTCCTTTCCCCCTCCTAATGTCATTAGCTGGTAGAAAACATTTCCAAATTATTAAAGCGATCCAAGAATTATCTGGGACTAGCAACTATGAACTTCTGTACCCTTCCTCTTACTAAAGACTAAGCACTGGGAAGTGAAAAGGATCATGAAGGAGCTCACATGCACATACAGTAATCTGTGAATGAACACAAATGATGATTTCCCCTAGTTCCGAAGAACTGAAGAGGGAGCTGTAGTGCTTCTGGGCAACGACACAAGCAAACGTTATACAGCATCAACCCTATGTCAGCCTTTTGTAGGTAGCAAAAAAATATATGTAAATGCTAACATCCACTGTGGTGCTTCTTGCAACCTCCTCCAAAAAACAATCAAGCAAGGGAAAGCTCCCCATCTGTATGCAGAAATTGAAAAGTATCTTCCATGCTTCTGGAATGTTTAGAATCTGAGAAAAACAAAACAGCAGTAGAGGACACGAGCTAGGAATTGGAGGGAGAATTGTCCATATTGGTTTAAAATGGGTAATAAGTACTTAATTTTTATCACTCATGATGGAAGGGGCATTGAAACATGTCAGATTTTATATGCCTTGCAACTTGCTATTTGTAGCTTAAAGACGAACACTAATACGGTTCCAATAAAACAAAGGGAGACGTAAGTTTATCTCACTTTGTGTACTCAATAAGCAAAGGTTGCCCATGTAAAATGATGTTTATATAAGAGATAAAGGGCAAGTGGAGGAAGGCTTGAAATCTGTATCCCTGTACTGTTAGTAGGAACTAGTATTATGCTGTAGTAGTCTGTCCTATTTTAAGTGCTATAATGTGGATTTTCATTTGTTAAAATACAGGTTTCCCTTGTTATGCTATATTTGTTGTTTACTAAACTATAATGTGACTTGTTGGATTTTGATTTAGTCTGTTATATGAATCTAGATATTGTGGCTTATTCCAATAACTGTTACAGGGTTAAAACATTCAGAATGATATAAGAATCCAACAGTTGGATTTTGCAACACTTGGTTTCAAAGGCAAAAAGACATTTCAGACCGCTTGGATGTTCATGCAGCATCTTCTGCAAGTTCTTAAACCAGGGATCTTCAAACTTGGTCCTTTTATGACTTGTGGACTTCAAATCCCAGAATTCCTCAGCCAGTGTGAAGTCCACAAGTCATAAAAAGGCCAAGTTTGAAGACCCCTGCCTTAAACCAAGCACATCTTTTCACTGCTGGTGAAAGGCAGCTTTGTGATCTCAAGAAATAATGCAGTTATTTTAATGACTTGCAGATAGGTGTTACATGGCTATCCCCATCTTCTCCAAAACACCCTCCACTGATCCCTCTGCTTTCCCTCCCCCCCATTACTGATGTCAGGTTGTCAGGTTATGATGCGTAGCTTAGCAAAATGGCAGCCATGACATTTGTCATCACCCAAGTCAACAAGAACCACACTAGATATTGGAGTTCCTGGATATATGGTGACAAATGAGCTACAAGACTGAGGACTGTTGGCTGAGCAACCACAACCTGCAGCTGCGGGACTATTGGAAGAAAGGTTATTTAGCTGTCACAGATACACAAAGACTGACAACAACAACAACAACAACAAAATCTGCTATTACAAATAAAATCCAGTGAGAAGATGATGTTCATTACCTTGAATTATTGTAAAAATATTGGAGGGAGGGAGGAAGGAAGGAAGGAAAAGATAAAAGAATGTACCAATTCTGGAAAGAGCAACATCTAGAATCAGAAATAGCAGAGGCTAGCATATCAACATCAATTTATAATGTGAAATAAAAATATTTACAGAAGCAGAATTGAAAGAACTGCAAAGGTCTACACAGGGCAAACAAATCAAAATCTTGCTAGAAGTAGCTCAGACTGTAGAGGCAAACCAGGGGGAGTTGATAGAGGAAGCTAGCATAGCTATTGAATCGTTTTTCATTCCCAAACCCGGCACCCTCTCCTCTGCTTTTGCCTCAGAAAGACCAAACCAAATATAAATAAGAGGAATTGAAACAAAGTGCTTGAGCATCTAGAACAGCACAAAAACATCAGAATAAGGTTGTTTGCATTGACATTTGTTCCAAAGAAAGAGTTAAACCAGGGGTCTTCAAACTTGGCCCTTTTATGACTTGTGGACTTCAACTCCCAGAATTCCTCAGCCAGCTTTGCTGGCTGAGGAATTCTGGGAGTTGAAGTCCACAAGTCATAAAAGGGCCAAGTTTGAAGACCCCTGAGTTAAACTATTCAAAGTTGACAATATTGTGATATCAAATATAAGCAAAAGCTCACTGTAAGAAACAAACTAACCAATGCCCAGCCTGACTGTAGCTATAACTGAATACCCTGAATGCAAAATCAACAAACAAGAAAAAAACCTAAATCGTGCGCCACCAAAATGGAAGACGGTTGGTTGAAAAATAAGATCAGCATGCAAAGATCAGATGTGAGGAAGTTAGTAGATGACAGAAAAAAAAGCTGAAGAACAAGCAGACCAAAGAATACCTGATAAAGAAATGTCACCTAGAAACAAGTAAGAGCAAGAAACCAGTAGAAATAGTAAAGCAGCAAGTAACATCTACAGCCAAGAAGATCAACAGGTAGGAAGCTAAAAGTGCACACGATAGACAGAATCTCCAATTTCACTCAAGTCAGAAACATCAGTGCATCAATGGAGGGATTGCAATGAACCAGTCAATACCTGGCAAAGGAGAACAGTGTAGTTCTGGCACAACTATGAGACAACTCAAAAAAAAATAGAACAACAATGCAGCCTGGATAAAGGAGGTGGATAAGATTTATTTTAAAAAAGATGAAAGAAAGCAGAAATGGTTCAGAATAGGGCAAAGAAGATCAAGACTTGGTCAGCTCTAAGGGAAGATGATCTGCATGGTTTTTGGTTGAAACATCTGACTCGCCCCTACCCATTATTGCTGGCGGACAATACCCAGGGGGAGGGCCTTCTCTGTGGGTGCGCCGGCCCTCTGGAACCAGCTGCCTGTATGTAGAGCTTAGGACTGCCCCTGACCTTGGCTCATTCCGCCGGGACCTGAAGACCTGGCTCTTTGAGCTTTCTGGCCTGGCCTGAGAGTATTAACTGGGGTTTTAATTGTATTCTAATTGGGGTTTTTATGCCAAGGTTAATGTAATCATTTTAATTGTTTTTAATTTTTGTAATTTGCTGTAATTGTTTTTAAAAAACCTTGTGAACCGCCCTGAGTCCTTCGGGAGAAGGGCGGTATATAAGTTTAATAAAATAAAAATAAATAAATAAAATTACAGGTAATCCTCAAGTTACAAATGTAATGGAGACTGCCAATTACATTCGTAACCTGAGGATTCATAGGAGTGAATCATGTAACTTGAACCTGATTGCTCCCTGCTTTCATCCATGCATTTGTTAAATGAAATAAATGCACGAGGTATCTCGGTGGGGAAGGCTATGGGGGGCCTAGTGCTTCTGACCACCCAAGGCCTCCCCTGACCCTCTGAGATATCTCACGGTTCCCCCTCCACTCCATCCTGCCCGGCTGGGTGACTTACCTTACATAGATCTTGATGATCAAGTGGTTTCCTCTCCAGCATTTCTGCTGTAGTTTCACCTTGAACAAAGGCTTGCCGAGGCCTGCAGGGACTGTGTCGCTATAGGCTCCAGTCGTCTTTGCAAAAAGCCCTTGCCTCCAAGAACGGAAGCTGGGAGGGGGGGTGCGCATCCTCCAGGCCTAAATGGAGGCCCGGAGGGATGACTACTATGGTGCAACATTCATAACTTCAGGACTGTCGTGAGTACCTGGGGGGGGGTATTTATGTCATAACTTTGAATCGTCGCTGAATGAACTATTGTAACTCAAGGATTACCTGTAATTGCCAAGCAGTTTTAACAACATATTGCAAGGAGGTCAAATTGAAGATTGGTTAACATTTGGCAAAACATACAGGTGAAACTCGAAAAATTAGAATATCGTGCAAAAGTTCATTTATTTCAGTAATGCAACTTAAAAGGGGAAACTAATATATGAGATAGACTCATTACATGCAAAGCAAGATAGTTCAAGCCGTGATTTGTCATAATTGTGATGATTATGGCGTACAGCTCATGACAACCCCAAATCCACAATCTTAGAAAATTAGAATATTGTGAAAAGGTGCAATATTCTAGGCTCAAAGTGTCCCACTCTAATCAGTTAATTAAGCCATAAGACCTGCAAAGGGTTCCTGAGCCTTTAAATGGTCTCTCTGTCTGGTTCAGTAGGAATCACAATCATGGGGAAGACTGCTGACCTGACAGTTGTGCAGAAAACCATCATTGACACCCTCCATAAGGAGGGAAAGCCTCAAAAGGTAATTGCAAAAGAAGTTGGATGTTCCCAAAGTGCTGTATCAAAGCACATTAATAGAAAGTTATGTGGAAGGGAAAAGCGTGGAAGAAAAAGGTGCACAAGCAGTAGGGATGACCGCAGCCTGGAGAGGATTGTCAGGAAAAGGTCATTCAAAAGTGTTGGGGACTTTCACAAGGAGTGGACTGAGGCTGGAGTCAGTGCATGAAGAGCCACCACACACAGACGGATCCTGGACATGGGCTTCAAATGTCGTATTCCTCTTGTCAAGCCGCTCCTGAACAACAAACAACGTCAGAAGTGTCTTACCTGGGCTAAAGAGAAACAGACCTGGTCTGTTGCTCAGTGGTCCAAAGTCCTCTTTTCTGATGAGAGCAACTTTTGCATCTCATTTGGAAATCAAGGACCCAGAGTCTGGAGGAAGAATGGAGAGGCACACACTGCAAGATGCTTGAAGTCCAGTGTGAAGTTTCCACAGTCTGTGTTGATTTGGGGAGCCATGTCATCTGCTGGTGTTGGTCCACTGTGCTTCATTAAGTCCAGGGTCAACGCAGCCGTCTACCAGGAGACTTTGGAGCACTTCATGCTTCCTTCTGCAGATGAGCTTTATGGGGATGCTGACTTCATTTTCCAGCAGGACTTGGCACCTGCCCACACTGCCAAAAGCACCAAAACCTTGTTCAATGACCGTGGGATTACTGTGCTTGACTGGCCAGCAAACTCGCCTGACCTGAACCCCATAGAGAATCTATGGGGCATTGCCAAGAGAAAGATGAGAGACATGAGACTGAACAATGCAGAAGAGCTGGAGGCCGCTATTGAAGCATCCTGGTCTTCCATAACACCTCAGCAGTACCACAGGCTGATGGCTTCCATGCCACGCCGCATTGAGGCAGTAATTGCTGCAAAAGGGGCCCAAACCAAGTACTGAGTACATATGCATGCTTATACTTTTCAGAGGTACGATATTGTTCTATGTACACTCCTTGTTTTATTGATTGTGAGATTGTAGATTTGGGGTTTTCATGAGCTGTATGCCATAATCATCACAATTATGACAAATCACGGCTTGAACTATCTTGCTTTGCATGTAATGGGTCTATCTCATATATTAGTTTCCCCTTTTAAGTTGCATTACTGAAATAAATGAACTTTTGCACGATATTCTAATTTTTCGAGTTTCACCTGTACTACTAATGAAAGATCCAGCAAAAGATGAAGCACCAGGAAACTACAGGCCAATTACCGTATATACTTGAGTATAAGCCGAATTTTTCAGCCCACTTTTTGGGCTGAAAAATTCCACTTCGGCTTATACTCCAGTCAACAAAAAAACTTACCGAGGACTTGTGCGCGGCCGAGGCTTTGGTGCTTCCGGGATCGCGCGCACCTCTCCCAAGCCACCGCCATCCGGAGACCTGCCGAAGTTTGGGGAGGTTTGGGGAGGTGCGCGCATACCTCCCCAAACCTCCCCAAACGTCGGCAGGTCTCCGGACCTCCGCGCCTTGCCTGCCTGCTTCTTTCCGCAGCGGAAAGAAGCAGGCAGGCAGGGTGCGGAGGAACGGAGACCTGCCGACGTTTGGGGAGGTTTGGGCGCCTCCCCAAACCTCCCCAAACGTCGGCAGGTCTCCGTTCCTCCTGCCGACGTTTGGGGAGGTTTGGGCGCCTCCCCAAACCTCCCCAAACGTCGGCAGGTCTCTGTTCCTCTGCGCAGACCTGCCGACGTTTGGGGAGGTTTGGGGAGGCGCCCAAACCTCCCCAAACGTCGGCAGGAGGAACGGAGACCTGCCGACGTTTGGGGAGGCGCCCAAACCTCCCCAAACGTGGGCAGGAGGAACGGAGACCTGCCGACGTTTGGGGAGGCGCCCAAACCTCCCCAAACGTCGGCAGGTCTGCGCGGAGGAACGGAGACCTGCCGACGTTTGGGGAGGTTTGGGGAGGCGCCCAAACCTCCCCAAACGTCGGCAGGTCTGCGCGGAGGAACGGAGACCTGCCGACGTTTGGGGAGGTTTGGGGAGGCGCCCAAACCTCCCCAAACGTCGGCAGGTCTCCGTTCCTCCGCGCCCTGCCTGCCTGCTTCTTTCCGCTGCGGAAAGAAGCAGGCAGGCAGGGCGCGGAGGTCCGGAGACCTGCCGACGTTTGGGGAGGTTTGGGGAGGTGCGCGCGCACCTCCCCAAACCTCCCCAAACTTCGGCAGGTCTCCGGACGGCAGCGGCTTGGGAGAGGTGCGCGCGATCCTGGAAGCACCGAAGCCTCGGCCGCGCGCAAGTCCTCGGTAAGCTCCGGGCGGTCACTTGCTTCGCGTCTCCTGAGGGAAGGGGGGGCGACTGGAGCGGGCATGTTTCCTCGCCTGCTGGGCGCCGCGATTTGCCCGGGGAACGCGCGGGCCCCGAATGGCAGCGTGGAGCGAGGAAGTGGACAGCCAGGGCTTCCCCGAGAGCCGCGGCCACACAGGGTATTCCTGTGTATTCAGGCTTGCAAAATGGCGGATCGAGCCTCTGCTGGCGGCAGAGGCTTGCAGAACGGCGGATCGGCTTATACTCGAGTCAATAACTTTTTCCAGTTTTTGGGGGTGAAATTGGGGGTCTCGGCTTATACTCGACTCGGCTTATACTCAAGTATATACGGTATCTGTTTACCAACAATATTCAAATTGCTAACTGGTCTGGTAGTTGATGCAGCCCAATAGCTAAGTTTTTTTTCCACCTGAGCAGAAAGGAAAACTGCCCAAATAGCAGAAGAACAAAAGTTTAGTTCCTAATGGACAAGATGGTTTTGAAAAACTGCAAGAGAAGGAAAACCAACTTGAATGTAGCTTGGATTAATTACGAGAAGAGATTCAAGTCCCTGCCACATGATTGGAGAGTCAAGCACCTAGACTGGGTATTAGCTGTATTGATGATATCTGACCCCAAACCAACAGATCGCCTCACCCAGTGGCTTCATTAAATGTTAAATAGAAGGTGAGAGAGAACCGAACCCTGAGGTATCCCACAAAGTGGGGGTCGTGGGCTGGGTCTCTCTCCCTCTATCAACACTGACTGGAACTGACCCCAAAGCAAAAATTGTACCAATAGTAATAGGTGTCCTGTGTACAATCCCAAAACATCTGGAGCCACCATTTGAATGGCATCGGCACTGACAAAATCACCACCAGTCAATTGCAAAAGGCAACTTTACCCAGAAAAGCTTACATCCTGTGACAATACCTTTACATCATCGAACAGCAACTTCTGCCTATCCCAGGTCCTTGGGTGGATTAAAATGCTAAATCTATTCTAAACATCTCGCTGGTTGTGCAACCAACCCAAATAATATGTTGAAATACTCTGTTACCCCATTTCTTTAGTCAGTTTATAGATTACTTAATCTTTGCTGTCACTGTAATGACCGAACGGCAATTACCATCTTGCTACATCTCAAAGATGCTTCATTGCACTAATCAGAAAGGTGTCAAATGTTTTTCAAAGAGCCTCTTGGCACCTGCCTCACAACTGTCTCTTTTATAAATTGGAAGGTCACGTCTAACTTATTTTCACATCTTCATTCTTACTGAAGGGTGTTGAAATTGTCCAGACTTCTGCCAATTATTTTTTCCTAACTATTCCAAGAATGCTAGAGCTATGATAAAGTGCACATTTCTTTTTATTTTTTACATTGTAACTTGAGAATTTTTTTTAGCTACCTTGGTTTCCAAAGTAAAACTGCCCAAGGAATTTTGTTAGGCCTAAGTTTTTGATTTAGCTACTGATTGTAGATTGTGTATCTTGAAGAACTGATATCAGTTACGGAATGAAACTATTAAGTAATGAAATTTTCTTTTGTGACATAAACTTCTTAATGGTTATATCTTTGGAAATGTGTTAGATGGAGAAAAACAGCAGGGAATCAGTCTGACACAAGTTTGAGTTGTTAATATTTTCAATCAGTGGGGAATTAAGAGATACTGTTACCACATTCTTGCACTGTCTTCAGTTGCATCTGAGAGCAAGGGTGGGAGCAAAACCATAATTTCCTTTCTGATACCCTTCATGCTGATCTTAGGCAACTGCACACGCATACATAGTAGTCATAGCCAGCATATGCTCTCTGCCCCCTCCCCCCATCTCCAGCTGCTGCTTCTGTGCTATATTCAAATAAAGACCCCAGAACAAACCAAAATGGATGGTTTATAGCTATACTACTTGCAGGCACAAAGATTCTGGGTATGCCTGCTGGTTATGTCTGCTTGTCCAATTTCATCTTGAATTTTTAAAAGCACTAGCCATAGGACTACGGAACTGGATCCAGCATTTGATTTTCCATGCAACTTTATATGCAGTTTTCTTTTTTCCAGTGTGCGATGGCCAGTGGCCACTTTACTATGCATATGTTTAATCTGTCCCAGAGACAGCCATAGTAGATTATACTCGTTTAATAAGTTTTTAGTTATCTGCACAAGCCTACACTAAGTACAACAGGTTTATTTACTTCTGCAGTATATTTGTCTTTTTGTAAATAAAGCCCATTGCATTTATACAGAAACTGCAATTAATTGGAGCAACAATTGAAATAGTCATAGAGATAACACATAAATGCATCTTGAGAAAGAAACATCTGAAATTAAAAGCCCTGGGAACTCAAAAGGATCTTTGCAGGAATTAAAAAGATAACAGAGTAGACACAAGCCAGCATTTTTAGATAGTATAAATGCTATACTATAAATACATAGCAAGCTATTCTTTGGAAAGTTTAAATTTATCCACTGAACAGCATTATTCTAGAGAATCTGAAAGAAAGGTTCTGATCATTTTAGTGATTAGATGGGCATATATTGGAAGAGACACGCCTTGAAATGTCATGTCTATGAACCTGTCTTATGAGTCAGGTCTCCCTAAAGAGATGTAGAGAGTTTTTAATGCTTATATGAAATTAGAATTAATATTTAAACTGTGCTTGAATTTTGTAAGCTGTTACAAAGTTAGCTATTTAAATTTATTTCAACATTTGAGTATAGATTGGGTGTGCCAATTGGGAACATTTTGTCTATGAGAGAATTTCTGTGAGCCGAAGTATAGGTTTATTTAATCCTTAATCTCTGTGGTCAAACTTGGCAAATTGGACACCTGAAAATTCAGTTCATCCATGAAAGGAATGTTACATTCTAATGTACATTCATTATGAATAGCCTAGAAAGTTTTCAGCGTTGAATTGTAAGTGACATCAATTAGTTGAGGCTACATAGTGGGGAAAATGGCCCTACCTATGTGCTGTATGGCTCTTTGCATTTTTATATTTTATTTTCACTTCAATGCTTAGCCAAGCAACTTATTAAGAATGATGTGTGGGTGGATATCTCAACAAACACCACCCTTATTTGCAAGATTTCTTGTGTAAAATGTGTGCTGTAGTATATGCAGGTCTGATTAGGATAAGCAATTCACATGTTGATCTCTATATTCCACTAGCTTCCCTCACCCTTTACCCCAACAACACTTACTTACCTGGGCTTCTTGCTTTTTTTTTTTTGTCTCAGGTTGCTTCTGTCTGGATTAGTAAGTACCGTAGTTCTTCTTACTTTCATGGTGATTTTTTAAATTTTTTCCCACAGACTTACTGAGAGGCTTCAATTGGAAGCTGCTTTATTTTCAATATATTCTAACATTTCTTGCATTTGTCTGGCATCAAGCTGTTTTTCTAAGGCATTCTCTCTCCCTTAGTAGATCATATTATCTTCAGTTCTTGCTGCGCAACTGATTGTAGTTTACAATAGCTTAATTTGGTCAGCATGATCTATGTGTTGCTTTCCACTGGAATAAATTCTTTGTTCTAGAAGCTCGGAGGTATGAGAGTGACCATTCCTCTCTGAGGCTCAGTTCTATTAATACCCCTGTTTGGAGCTAGTCCTTGGTATCTGTTGGACATGCTGAACAGACTCCAAATGTTTGTCCCATTCAAGACAGTTCTTAATTTCAAAGAGCTAAGCTCTTGTATAAATAAGAGAAGAAGGAGATTATGTTTCTGTCTTTTGGAAACAGTGACATTTATTTACTTCATTTATTTATTTAATATTTATTATTTAATATTATATATATATATATATATATATATATATATATATATATATATATATATATATATTAAATAATAAATATTAAATAAATAAATGAAATATATACCATATATATATATATATATATATATATATATATATATATATATATATATATATAAATATTTATTTAATATAAGAAAAGCTTTGTAAAGTTAAGCAGAATAGTATAATTAATTTAATTCAAGATCCTGTCATTATTAGGAACCTTATTCTGAAAGCCTAGAATATTAAGTAACAAACATTAGCAAGCGTTTGAGGCCCAATGTAGTCCTTGGCAGTTGTTTAAGTGGGTTTTGCCCCATTTTACAATGTTTTTGCTACCGTTAGGTGAATCTGGCTTCCCCATTGTCTTTGCTTTTCAGAAGGTTGCAGAAGGTGATTACATGACGAACTGTCATAAATACATGCCAGTTGCCAAGCCTCCAGATTTTGATCACATGACCGTTGGGATGCTGCAATGGTCATGTGAAAAAGAGCCATGTCACTTTTTTCAGTGCCGTTATAACTTCAGTCACTAAATGAATGGTTGTAAGTTGAGGACTACCTGTATTGCAAAACAGCAAGATAATTACAGCTGATTTGCAAAGGATGTGTCACTCATTGGGCTAAATGTGTCAAAATAAATAGCTCCTACATGCTTTCACTTTTGCTTATCCTCTAGGTATTTTAGCGTATCAAGAGTGGAAGATGAATCCTGTTGCTTTATTCACAGTCATAAACTAGGGCCTGAAATAAAATAAGAAAACTAGTATCAGGTATTGGAATTTAGTATTTTGTAATTAAACAGAATATCCATTTTGTTTAAACAGGGAATGATAGTAAGGCTCATGTCAGACTTAATATCAAAGTGCAGATCCCCCTTTTAAAATTTTTTAACCTTTTATTGGATCCTTTTCACTTCTAGAAGAAACATAACCTGACATAATGAACTTGCTATAAAAAGTGTAAATCCCTCATGGCCTCGGCTCTCACACATCAAGTTTCCAGAGATCATGTGAGCAATCTTGGACATTTTCGACATATGATGGTGCATACTTAACAGACAGGGAGATAGCTTTTACATTCTTCTATTTATTTTTCTTTGGACTAGGTTCTTTGGTTTCTAAAAAGCCTTTTGGAGTATAATAATTGTTCTTCCTTTGGATTGATTGATAATTTAATTTTAAGGACCTGATAACTTAGCTATGTTTGGTCTCTATGATCTTAAACTCTGCCAGTTAAAGTGAGCAGGGAAAGGACCCAGAGACCTAGTTAAGGTAGTCAACACTGTTGATTCTCATAGGTAACTTAGGTATTTTTGACCTCCAAGATGGCTCAGTGGTTTTTTATATAACTGGCAACTGCATATTTTTGGAATGTCTATGAATATTGAAAAATTGAGCCATTACATCAGAGTGGTTCTACTTCTTCTGGGTATATTGGACCCAGTAGAAGTAAGAGAGTTCTGAACAATTACGTTAAATATCAGCCCAGTTCATAACAGCAATTTGCCATACTTGTAATTTATAACATGGAATAGATAACAGCACTCCCCTAATATTGTGTCCTTATCTTCAGACATTAAGAAGTACCGTATTTTCTGGCGTATAAGATGACTTTTTAACCCATGAAAATCTTCTCAAAAGTCAGGGGTTGTCTTATACGCTGGGTGCTGAAACTTTAGGGACAGGGCTGGCTGGAAAACCTGGAGCGGATCTCCCATTTGGTCTGCACAGGGAAAGCGGGACCAATTGGAGAAGAAGCTGCAGTCTGTGATTTTTTATAGGCTGGGGTCTGGGCGTCTTTCCTTCTAAAGTTGAAGAGCAGGTGCAGTCTATCCCAACTTGAAAGGCAGGTGGGGAATGCAGCAGTCAGAGCAGCTGCTTAGCTCTAAGGACACATTTGACTCAGGAACTGGGCGGGCTGGCTGGAAAACCTGGAGCGGATCTCCCATTTGGTCTGCGCAGGGAAAGCTTTAGAGTGAATTAGGAAAAGTTTAATCCACTTGCACTGTTTTATTTTTACATATTTGATGACAAACAGCCTTATGTTTATAAGTGACAGTTTTCCTACTAAGTACATGCATGTCATAAGCATTTGAATTAAAAATACCATATTAAAATCAAATCTGATGTTTTTTAATTTTTATTTGGTGTGCGTTGGAAGAGGGGTAGTCTTATACGGCGAGTATAGCCCAAACCCTATAATTTAACAGGAAATGTAGGGGGTCGTCTTATACGCCCAGTCTTATACGCCGGAAAATATGGTATATAGACTCTGAAGATGGAGGTTTCATATAATTAAAGTGGCTAAGTATATAAATCATAATAAAATAGAAAAGAATCCCATTGTGGACTTTTAACTTACTGGTGGCAGTAACCCACAGACACATGATTGTGATTTGTGATTTTTATAATTGGCTTCCAACAAACCATGTCAGTTGCAAATCTGGCAGGAAATCACAAGTCATGGTCCTGTAACATTGTATGTAACAACTGCATGGGATTCGAACGTAAGCTGGGTGTGGTTACATGATATTTCACTTTATGACCACATCACTTAGTGATAGTCACTGATCCCAGTTACAGTTGGTAAGTGAGAATTATCTGTCTGTTCAGGCTGCTAAACTTTTAAAATTTTGCTTGCAACCTAAGAAAAGTATTTGCTGAAAAGCGTAAGCACATACAGTATATTTTAATAATTATGACATGGCATTCTGTATGAACACATACTATATAGTCTCTTTTTAAGAATCCATCACCTTATGTTTTGCAAAGAAATTGGGAAGGGTCTATAATCCTGTCAGTTGCACTGTGTTTATACAAAGAAATAAGAATATAGACTTTTAGTTCTATCATTTTAAAATCTACTTGGTGTCCTCATTCTCACAGATGATAGTGATAAAAACAGTGGCAAAGTACAAAATAAATATTGAATTTTTTTTCTGAAATAAAATATTCTCAAAGCATGATTAAAAGTATATTACAAAGGAGTTTGACACACTTTTCTAGACAAACGATTGTGCAATCTTAAAATTGCCAAAAATATCTGATTTCAAAACTTGAGTAGAAATACTGAAACAGAGTTATTAAAAGCTAATTAAATAAACCTTTTATGTCATTAGGTCCTATATAACTGGTTTAAGACATATTTCAGCGTATTCTGTTAATCAGTCTACAAATTTATTTATATACTACTAAAACTCTTGTGTCTGTAACCTTTAACTGGGTGAAACAATGCATCACAGGGAAAAACCTTTTGAACTCTGGTACCTCAAATGAGCGAACTTACAGAATGGGTCGAAAATCCTGGACCCATGATTCCTATAGAATTGAAATTTGGCAAATTTTATAAAACATTTTATGATATAAAAATCATTATAAAGCATATTATAACATCATACAAAATGTCCTAAAATATTTCTTGAGGTCAATTGTTGATGTTTGATTGTGCTATACAGTGCAACGTGGGCTACTTTCAAGGCAGAAACATTTCTGCATATCTCCCTTCAATAACTTTTCAATTACATTAGAAGCTTTGCCATTGTTGAAAGTGTTGAATTGGTAAGGAAATATCTCTGAAACAATAATATAATTAGTTATTTTTAAACAGCAAACAATCTACAGTTATTGTAAACAAGTTCTAGTCGATGTGTTTTTTATGTGTATTTTCTGAGAAGAAATAATTCAATATATGTGGATCTTTGATACATCATATTACAATAGAGAATTGTGAAGAGTTTGGCTCTTTTGTTGCAGAGAAATAATCTGTGGTAGATTTCTTTTAAATGTCTTCTATTATTAAGGGTGTTTAAGACCAGGGCTTTTCAACCAGTGGTACAGGTACCACCTGTGGTACATTGGCACCTGGAAGGCGGTATGCGACCATCCTAGAAAAGTAGTGGGGGAAGGGAATGAGCTGAACCGGTGGCAGCACTTCACAAGCCTGAGCAAGAGACGGCTGGAGCTGCAGGACTGTCAGGGCTCAGCGGAAGCGCCAGGATCAGCGCCAGGCTCCAGCTGGAGCTCGGTGCTGATCCCGGCACTTCTGAGCCCAGAAGAAGCACTGATCAGCTGGAATGTTGCAGCATCCCCAGGGTCTTGGGATTTACATTCAGATGCTTGGCAACTGATTCATATTTATGACAGTCACAGTGTCCCAGGGTCATGTGAAGTGACCAAAACCTGCTGCAACCACCCAGCAGACGGGGGAAATAAAAACCAAACACCACCCCACCCCACCCCCGCTGCCAATCCTCAATAGAAATGCTCACAACGATGAAAGCCTCGGACAGGAGGAAGAGCGCCGCTGGGCGGGCAGGCAGGTGTCTTGCTCGGCTGTGGCTTGGGGGGCACTTTTTTCAGTGCCATTGTAACTTCGAACAGTCACTAAGTGAACTGTTGTAAGTCGAGGCCTACCTGTACTTCATCACTTTTTTCCTTTTGGGGGGGGTGTCATCAGGTTTTTGACACCTTGCTAGGCGACTGGTGGTACTCGGATGTTGCCATATCCTAAAAGTGGTACAATGGGTGAAAAGGTTGAAAAGCCCTGTTTAAGACAGTGTCTATACATAAACTGAGCCCAGAAACAGATCATCAACATGTAAAGCCACTACAGACTTATGTCAGACAAGCTGACTGCCTTGTTTCTGACCGCATCTTAGCAGCCATCTTTTCTACCTATTGCAGGGGTGTCAAACTCAATTTCATTGAGGGCCGCGTCAGCATTGCGGTTGCCCTCAGGGGGGCGGGTGGATGTGGCCAGGGTGAGCGTGGCCTACTGGGTGGGTGTGGCTAGAGTGCGTATGGCCTACAGGGTGGGCGTGGCCAGCTCTACATCGTTCGCATCAAGGGTGCCTATGGGGGCCTGGGCAGGAGTGGGACAGATCTGAGGGTCTCTGGCAGAAGGAGGGTCTCTGGGCCAGGGCCAAGGCAGTGGGGGCCGTTCCCTCACTGTTTCCAGGATGGCTTCACGGGCTACATGAAACCACTTCACGGGCCGGATCCGGCCCCCGGGCCTTGTGTTTGACATGTCTGACCTATTGAAATTTCCAATTATATTCATGGCAGCTCCATGTGCCACAGCAAGCATTAAGTAATTTGTCCTAGCATGATACACTTCTCCCCACCCCTAAAAGTACTTAGGAATTGTTGTTGTTTCAATTATTGTGTTACTGTAACAGGAACACCTGGTCTCCTGGGCAGAGAAAAATTCTAGGCTCTAATATCAATAGAGAGCTGGATAAGATCCTAGAATCTGTTAGTTCTGCCAAGCAGCCCCCTGTACTAATGTGCAGTCGAAGGGAGAATTTCCTGAATACCTTTTTCCTCCCCAAAAGATGGCTTGTGAAATCTGAACATGAATGCATTGGCATGTTCCCTTTGAATGGGAGATTAACTTTGAAACGAGGTGGGTGCCAAATAAATTTCATAATAAATAAAAATAAAAGGCTTCAACATTTCCTGAACTGACTTAACTCTCCAAGAGGCTGCTTGCAAGAAGTTTTTTGCTGGGCTCAGTTTTATATTTAGCTGAGAAGGGTTAGTGGTTTAGCTACCATGCTATCGACTTACGCCTTGGAACACAACCTACAGAATAGACTAAAAGGGAAGCCCCTTTATTTGCTGAGCTGAATTGCTTAAAAGGCTGAACCTTGAGTATTAATCTCAACAGGAGCTTTTTTTTGGGGGGGGGGAGACTCAAATTTTCACACAGATCAGAAATGATCCATAATTAAATTTTGATCATAGGGAAGGAAGCTTATTGTGAACAAATTTGTTGACTGGACGTACTCTTTGGGATTTGCTGCTTTGTGAAGAGGCATGGATGGGAAATTGTTGCCTGTAGAGGGGTGTCCATCCAGAAATATCAATGATTTAGGGCCACACCATTCTACTAAGAAATCTAAAAGGGGTGTTCTTTTTTTTGAGGTGGAGATCCTGGATGCCAAGACCCGGGAAAAGTTGTGCTTCCTGGATAAGGTAAGGGTCTTAATCTTGGAAGAGGGATGTGAAGCCGAAGTTGGCTTTTTGTCATTGTGGAGCTTTAGAATTGCTTTAGTCTTAAAAAATATATATAATATTGTACTTTCATACTGAAAAAGTGAGATATTTACTAAAAACTGCCATAAATCAAAGCTTGAATGAAATATACCTGAAGTCAGAACTTCAGTTAGCAAGTGAGATCTACATATGCAGGACTTGTAGTTAGCAATGTGAGATATTCATGCAAAGAAATTATAGTCAATTGCAAAATATATCAATGTATGCTATCACAATGCAAATACACGTGTTGCAAAATTATAAGAAGTACTTTTGTTTTGCGGTTGTGTGATGCACCATTTAAGTCCAGTTTGCTCTATAATCACGACCACCTATTTCTGATCTGAATGTGTTAATCATTTTTTCAGCTGTGTTTGATATTAAGACCTTTTGTAGGACAGCTCTAGAATTATGATTACAATAAGCATATGATGTGACCACCAGTAGAGTTTTTGTTTTTAAAAAAAATGCTGATGTGATACCTCTCTATGCAGACCCTAAGTAAGGAACAAAGGCATGAACCCTAACTCCATGGAAATGGATTTGTAATATAAGTGAAAATCAGAAATTTAAAGCCTTGAAAACACATTCATGCTTACATAATAATTGCACTATCACTGACAACGGTTAATTTCACAGAAAAAATAATTCTTCTCGATCTGCATGTCTATCACTGTAACTAGACCCATCTTCAGATTTTGGATATATTTGAATCTCCAAAATATGGAAGTTGTTTTGGTTTAGAAGATAATGAAACAAAATGCTATAATTGTTTACGCATGTATCTGGTTGGCTTGAGGAAACACAAATGAGTGGACTTCAAATTTTTTGTTTGTTTCAAAAAATACAATCCACAGAACATTTCCTATTGGCCAATTTTTCAATCTTTAAAGATTCAGGACAGGACTCTTGTATAAAATAGATATTAGTGCATTTTGGCTCAAGAACTAACTCAAAGACCCAGTACCAAAAGTATCTGTAAGATAGGTAAACTTTTCAGACACAGGTCTACTGGGTGGAATTTGTCATTGCAAAGAGTGATAAATCCCATCCAAAAGTGCTAGCCAATCTGATTAGAGGGAGGATTTTGAACCCTTAATATGGTGACACCTTAGTTACAAATGGCTGTCTGCATTTGCATTATAGTCCTTTTTCTGCATAAAGTGGATCAGAGAGACGTTCTTTTTGAGATGTATATTCTTTGGATGAGATAAACTGGGAAGATAGGAAACATGTTTTATAGGGAAGGATAGGAAAAACAGATGTGGAAAGGAGAGCACCAAAGAGGGACATTCACCTTTTTTTTTGTCCCGAAGATTTACTAACCATGGCAGTTCAGTTTTGTGTCAGCACTGGGTGGTAGTAGCAGCTTGCCCTTTTTCATTTTGATTCCTATGGGTATTGTTAATCCTTCCAGACAAATGAGACTCCTGCATTAACTGTTGAGGAAGCAAAGAGACTAAATATAGAGATGAGACTAGAGTAACTTCCAAATAGCGATAGTTGTCAACAAAGCATAATCCTAGTTTTTTCCACTTTGTTGTATGCCATGTATAGCATTTGGACCCTAGTCTTATGTCCCAGTAACTGATTTTTTTTTACTAAAGTGCTACGGTCTTCCATAGCCATGCATTCACCTTACTTTACTATTTTGTAGTATGGCAGCACAAATCAATAGGGTAACCTGTTTTCTGTGTGTGAATCTATGGCTGCTAGGCATTTATAATGACTAAAAATTCTAAAAATATAAAAATGCAGCTCAGAATTCCAACACAACATTCCTACACCCATTTTATTATTAGTTTATTACGAGCATTTTTAAGTCATTTTAATCAAGCAAATATAAGGAACTTACAAAAGGGATATAGCAATAAATCAGCCACAAAGAAAAAAGACGAGCATATATTTTCAAAATTCTTTCAACTCAATAATAACAGCAAAACAAGAATAAGCAGCATCCATACACATCTCAAGTAAGTATGTCATCAATTCCTAACTGCCCAGAGCCCCAACTTCTACCTGCTCCACATGGATGAAAAAGTAAGTTAGCCAAGAGTTTAAATTTTAATTTATGTCGTCTTTGAACTCATGATACTGTTATATACTGGCATTAATTGTTTCCTTTTTTTACCTTTGTATATATTCACCTACATAGCATTCACATACGTATATCCTGCATGCTTTTGTGCCATACAAAATCTGTTTAATACTTTAAAATGTCTTCTGTGCCATATAACAGTCACATCAACCTGCAAATCTGTTATTTCACTTTTATCATTTTTTTTTCTTTTTAAACTTGGAAATAAATCTATAGACTGCAGGGGTTCTATCTCTCTCACGTGTCAGGATTAGGAGAGATAATGCCGGGTAAAGATGTCCCAATAGAAATAGAGCTGGCAGCAGTAATTACCAAGCAGTTATACCCAAATGCAGAGGAGTTTTGGAAGAGAATTGAGATACTCCTGTATTATTCAGATATTATGTGTAATAATGGCTAATGCAGATACAATTATTCAAATTTGTCATAGTAATATCCAAATATTTAACCTTCTTCTCAATTTGTATCGTTTCATTGTCACCCATTTTATAAAATTCTCTCCAAAAATTCTTAACTTCTAAAACTTTAAACAGAAAAGATTTTAAAGATTAATATACAATTGAAACCAGAGGCTGGGGACTGATGGATAAACAGCTGGAAAAAGTCATGTAACTATGCGCGCACACACACATATACATAATTGCAGTGAGATTATATAGAGCAGTGTGGTGGCCTAGTAGTGAACACACTCGCCTCCTACTCAGAGGTTTGAGAGTTCACTCCTAGGTAGTAGGAGAGGTTTCTCTCCTAGAAACACAAAGCAGAAGGGAAAAAAATCTGCAAACTCCTCGCAAGTGTCAGGAAGGACATTTAGCCAGTAAACACTCAGCTCCATGCAGTTGCCCCAACTCTACCCCGAATAGGGTTTACACGGTCATAAAAAGGAAGTTTTAAAAAGTAAGATTACTAATATGCTCAAAAGTGGAAAGGTTCAGTACTGCCCATAATGCAGGAATAGTTGGAAAAGATAACAAAACTTGCAGAAATGGCTACATTAACTTCTTAGAGAAAAGACAATGTCTACATTTGTTTCTGAGTGGAAACCCCCTATAGACTTTTTGCATGGAACAGAAAAAAATGAACTTGTGATCTATGGTTTTGACATTTAGAAAACATTAGATAATAGAAAAGGAAAGCTTTATTTGTAAACATAAAGAGTCAGAGGCAATTTTGTAATCGTCAGGTAGTCCTCAACTTACACAATTAAGCCCAAAATTTATGTTGCAAGTGACATAGTTGTTAAGCAGGTTTTGCTACATTTTGTGACCTTTATTGCCACAGTTGCTAAGTTAATCATTGCAATTGATAAGTTAATAACCTGATTTTTTTTAAGTGAATCTGGCTTCCCCATTGACTTTGCTTGTCAAAAAGTTTTCGAAAGGGGATCACCTGGCCCCGGGACACTGCAGCCATCATAAATACATGCCAGTTACTAAGCATTCAAAGTTTGATCACATGCACATGGGGATGCTACAGTGATCATAAGTGTGAAAAGTGATATAAGTCACTTTTTTCAGTGCCATTGTAACTTTCAATGATCATTAAACAAATGTTTGTAAATTGAGTAATACCTGCACTTGGATTTGCTACAAAGAAGATTAAAAGTCTCTTCTTTTATCGTTTTTTGTACTTTTGTCTTTTCCCTTTTCTTTCTTTATATTAGTTTTTGACAGTTTTTTCAGACTTTTTGGAAGAGCGCCTAGATTTGCAAAGATTTTCCCAGCCTCTATTAACCATAGACATATTCACCTTTTTATTTGTTTTAATGCTTAGTTTTTGCACTGGCTTGGATGGATGGATGGATGGATGGATGGATGGATGGATGGACAGAGAGGGGGGATAGATAGATAGATAGATAGATAGATAGATAGATAGATAGATAGATAGATAGATAGATAGATAGATAGATAGATAGATGATAGATATTCAGAGATTCTGGCACACAGAAACAAATGAAAATTTACAACATTTGTAGTTCATTTTTTCTGAATGTAAACACTATTGATACCAGTAGCTTCACATTCACATGCCTATCTTTCCTGGTGGGGCTGGGTTTGAGTTCTTCAAGAATCAAGCAGGAAGTATTCATTCCATGTTATGGCTTCCAAGAACTACAGTTCCCAGACACATTTATAACTTAGCAAGAATTGATCAGTTCTTTGAAGTTTAGCTAGTCCCAACTTGACACTTCTCTTATATCTTCTTATATTTTTTCATCAAAGAAAAAAAAACATACAGTAGGAACCATTTACTATTTTGAGAACTTTTTGTGTATTTTTTGAACTCATGATACTGTTATAATTATATACCGGTATTAATGAACTATGTATTAATATATTAATATGCCTTTATATACTCTGGGGAAAAATAAGAGGCAGGAGTATTAGATATGTCTACTACCTCTAGTTGACCAAGACATTTATATATATGACAGGCAGGATGAAAATATAATTAACATACCTAGTCTACCTACTAATTGTTTTTGTTACATGAGAAGTCTCTTAGTTGCAGTAAAGTTGCTCTGTTGCTTTATAAATTTTATGAGTGTGCCACTACACTGTAAAGAACACTAACCTTCAAGTTACATTAGGCAGTCAGTATTGGTGACATCAGCGTTGATTTAAGAAGTTTTATTTTTTATTTTTTATTTTAATTCCATTTATATCCCGCCCTTCTCCGAAGACTCAGGGCGGCTTACAAGCTTAGCAGTAGCCTTCATTCTATGTATATGCCTGCTTATTAGGGCTTTCACACACACCCCAAGCGGCATTATTACAAAGTCAGCTTAATTGCCCCCAACAATCTGGGTCCTCATTTTACCTACCTCGGAAGGATGGAAGGCTGAGTCAACCTTGAGCCTGGTGGGACTCGAACCTGCACTAATTGCAGGCAGCTGGTGTTACTTAAGGAGGCATTAGCCCACTGCGCCACCAAGGCTCTTTGTTTCAGTATCAATTGACTGTTAAATCATTTCATCCAAACCTATTCTGGATGACAGAAATCGCCTTCCGAGATGGAAGAAAACAAGTTTACATTCACTTCTTACAGTAAAATGATTAAAATAGATATAACAAATGATTATACAAAATAACAGCAACCAAGGTTACTGAGAAAGGGAGAACAAAACCTCTAACCACATTCTTGATGCTGTGTTCTTACAAAAGTGATTGTGAACAACATAAAGGGATTAATACCTCGGCTAACACATTCCTATTGACCAGAGGCTAGGCGTATGCAGTGCTTTGGATTTTCTTTGAAACTTGTGGGAACATGAATGTGCCAGATGTTTGTAACTTATTAAAGGATTTTCCCCCTAGGATTGCATGACTATAGTGGAGAAACTTCTGTAGCAGCCATGCCAACATAGAAAAAGTTGCAAATGCACAGGCAACGGTTGCATAAATGCTTTTGAATATTCCAAAGACTTCATCTGGACTGAATCCAAATTATTGCACCACGCTATTAGACAGGGTGCAAGCCACTAGGCTGATAAGAATATAGAAGTGTGTGTGAGGCAGAAGCACATTTCTTACTTGTTATCTCCAACAGTGTTTCTGGGGTGCTGAGAGAGTATTGTTTCATCACAGCTTTTTAAATTTTCTAATTGACTCATCTAGTGTTATTTTGCTTCACATGCTGATACAAGCCGGTGGTATATTTCCAGTTTAGGCGTAATTTGAATATGCACTTGTTATGTCTGAGGCATTTTTGTTGCTGTTGCCTGTTTGTCAGGTTAGAAAGTAGTTGAATCAGAGCAGTCTTACTTGATTACACAGAATAGTAACCTTTGGTTTTCTGATTTCTTTTGTGTGTTTCCTTTTCAGGTAGAGCCCAATGCTACCATAGCTGAAATCAAGAATCTCTTTACCAAGTCTCGTATGTATAGAAAAATACCATCTTTGTTGTTTATCATATCTTTGTGATGGGTTTCAGTGTTGTAAGTGCAGAGCCCCTTACTTTATTAATAAAATTAGCTATTGAAAACTTATTGTTACATCACTTAAATGGCACATCTTTGAAAATATAACTATTTTATTTTTCTTTGATTAGAATTACTATTCAAAGATCAATGGCTTCAGCATATGAATTTAACTTTTTTTTATCCCTTTACGGAGTTGAGAAAGAAAAATGTCTAGATTAAGAGCATTTCCCCCCTCGTGCTGGTTTATTTCTTGACCGGTTACTTTTACTTGCTATGAAAGGTAAAGGAATCTGAAGCTGACGAGAGGATCTAAGATTTGTTTGTGTTTTCATCAATTTTCTAGTCCTCTCCAGAACTGTTGGGCTTCAGCTGCCGTATGGCCATGTAGGTTACCTGTCTAAACGTGTATAACATCTTTAAAGAAATAGTAACAGCTGTGAGTTTAGGCATATACCCAATATGTATAGATTATACTGTAAAACACCATTTGGAAATTTTATTCATTGATCTAGAATGAGTAATTTTCCTCTAATTCTTAAATTCTCTTTCTGATGAAAACTGGGGCAAATTTTTTTTGTCTACCTTCACATCTCTAATTGCTCTTGAGTGCTGCCAATGGATGGTGCTAATGGTTCTGACTCATTATAAGAAAACTTTTTCTTTTCTCAGACCCTCAGTGGTATCCAGCCCGGCAGTCCCTGCGACTAGATCCCAGTAAGTTGCTGTGCTAAGATATCTCCTAGTACTTGACTTCTCTCTTTAGGATAAAGTTTTTGGTGAAAGATATGGAAAAGAACAAAACAAAGGCTGGTATTTACTTGAATGAGATTGTATTAGAGAACAACATTGGTGTGAACATTCTGTGGCTTGGGAATTCACAAGAAGAGCCTCTTTGAAAGAAATATTTACCTACCAATAGTTAATTGCTAACCGTTTGCTAATCACGAATAAAGTAAGAAGATAATTAAGCACCTTTCATCTTGGGTTACTCTGCAACCATTTGTCCTTTAGAGTGTCATGCTAACAATTTCTTCTCTGTTGTATAGCCAAACAAGCAGCTATTGTGTTTGATGTTCATATCAAGATTCTTAGTCCCGCAGAGTTTCAGTGTGATTTCTCTTTCTTCTAGAGGGAAAGACTTTGAAGGATGAAGATATCCTTCAGAATTTGCCAGTTGGTACAACGGCAACACTGTATTTCCGGGACTTAGGTGCACAGATCAGCTGGGTGACTGTGAGTGGTATTTCAGTTCTCCTCAAGAAAACACTTCCTTGTGAATTCCTTTTGCCTTTTTACATTCTGTTTTTGTTCTGTCAGGTATTCCTCACAGAGTATGCTGGGCCCCTCCTAATTTACCTGCTCTTTTATTTCCGGGTTCCCTTCATTTATGGCTCAAGATATGACTTCAGCTCCAGCAAGTACTCTGTGGTTCAGTGAGTATTTCTAGGCCACAATAGCCATTTCACTGCTTACATTTAATTTAAACTGGAATGTTTTCCACTAAGTGAATTGAGATCTTCTCCAAGGAAGGGCAGTCCCAAACTTAATTCATTTTTCTTCCTTGCTAGGACTAGACATTTCCCTTCATATATCTTACTCTTGTAAAGGAAAACTTCCCTGTGTTCCAACTGACAATTTCTAGAGTTGGCAGAAAAGAATTAGTCTGAATATTGAATTCCTTTTTGCATTTGGGTATTATTGAAATATTACATAAGGACATAAAGTTTTGCTCCATCAGATTACAGGTACATTCTGTGTAATAAAATAGCCAGCTGGATGCATTTGGAAGGTCACAAATTTAGGTGGGAGTAACTGCCACCTTCTACTTACACGTTCCAGTAATCAGTATTTAAAGCTCACTGCTATGATTCAGGTAGATGGTGGGATTCAGCCAGTTCGCACCACTTCAGCAGAACCGGTAGCTAATTTTTTTATTGCCCAGGCCCAGAATGGACTTCCGGAAGAGGCATCCACACAGAGAACCGGTTGTTCACATTTTTGAATCCCACCACTAGATTCAGGGGGTAGTAAGTTGCTATATATATTAATAATCATCGATACTCTGATCTTACATAAATCTGCCCAGACCTTTCTAAAACCATGCAAATTGGGTGCTTATTGACCAAACTCCTGATAGCAAATTGTACATATCAACAATATGTGAAAAACTTTCCTTCTATCTATCCTGAATCTCACTGAACTTAGTTTCAATAACCTCACCTTCTAAGATTGTGAGAGAGGAAGAAAAAACGTACACTTTGGCTATATCTTGGCATGTATGATTTTATATATTGTTATCATGACTTTCATTGCAAGTGACAGCTCTAGCTGCAATAGTCTTTTCTCATAAGAGAACTCATCCAGTGCCCTAATCCAGTGGTCCTCAACTCTACCCTCTACCAGGCTGTTAGGCCGCATGAGTGGCTGGCTAGACTATGCGCAGGCGTGTTCACAGCTCAACTTGCACGAGTGGTGGGCTGGCAGGCACTTGTGTGCATACATTCCGGCCTGCTGCTCACGCAAGTTATTTATTTATTTATTTATTTATTTATTTATTTATTTATTTATTTATTTATTTATTTATTTATTTATTTATTTAGTGTACTGCCCTTCTCCCGAAGGACTCAGGGCGGTGTACAGGGCAATAAATACCAAAAGTACAAAATACAAAAATTAAAAACAAATTAAACAATTGTGCCCGAATACAATAAATTAATTAAAAACAGTAATTTAAAACCCCAAACCCATCAGACCAGGCCGGCTTGTTCAAATAAATAAGTTTTTAGATCACGTCGGAAGGAGCGAAGGTCGGGAGCCATCCGGAGCTCAACCGGTAAATGGTTCCAAAGGTCTGGCGCGCCCACAGAGAACGCCCTCCCCCTGGGGGCCATCAGTTGGCATTCTCTGACCGGTGGCACCCAGAGGAGGCCCTCTCTGTGGGAGCGCACTGAGCGGAGGGAAGTTGACGCCAGCCGCAGGTGCTCCCTTAGGTACTCCGGACCCATGCCATGTAGGGCTTTATAGGTCATCACCAGCACCAGCCTGGCCCGCCATTCGCACAAGGTCTGCGTGCGTGCATGCTGCCACTCACCTGGCCCATTTCCCTTCTCCCCCCCTACCCCCCCAAGCTGGCTACCAAGCTGCAAAGGTTGGGGACCGCTGCCCTAATCATTTTGATTGTCCTTTTATGCATCTTTTCTAATTTTGTAATAGTGTTTTAAGGTGTCTGGACCAGAATTATACACAGTACTGTTGAGGATGGTCTTATCATAAGTTTGTATAAAGGCATTCTTATATTCATAGTTTTATGTTCAGTTCTCTTCTCAATAATTCCAGATACGTTATTTTCTCTTTTTTTCAGCAGTAATACAAGGCTGTCATGTTTATTAACTTGCCACCTCCAAAGCTTCCAAAAGCTTTTCTTTTTCTTATTCCCTTTCCACTCAGGTCCCTTTTAGCTAACAGTTAAAAGTTGGATTTTTTTTGCGGGGGGGGGGGGGGGAGAGGCAACATTACTTTACACTTTTTTATACTGAACTTCTTTTGGTATTCTGAAGTATATTTACAAGAGTCTTTATAACATTGGTTATGATGAGCAAACGTGGCCATTACCGATCATCTCTAATCTCAGTTGTATAGAAGTTGGAAAGCATTCCAATTCTCTCTTCTCCCCCCCCCTCTTTTTCCTCTATGCACAAATTTAGATATATTTTTCTGCCAACACTTACACTTGCAGTTTTTTACATTTTAAAATGTCTTTTTAAACTTCATTCCATGTCTTAACATGGTTATTTTGAAACTACATACAGTTCGTATTTGTCCTAGGGATACCCAGATATTTTACTTCTCAGTCTTAAAGCCTGTTTTATTCTTCAGTTCTGTTTGATGTTTTATTTTCATGTTTTTGTTAACGTCTTCTATTTGTTAATCTTAAATCTTGCACCATTTTTTTAGTTTTGCCATTAATGTTTCAATTCCCTTTAAAGGCTATTTCAAAAGCCAGTCATCTGCGAAAACCATTTACTTTAAAAAAAAAAGTTTTTTTAAAAAAAGTTTTATACCTACAACCCTTTCATCTTGTGATTTCTATTCAGTATTTCAAAAACCAAAATAAATAAGAGAGGACAGTGGACATCCCTTTCTTGTTCCTTTTTGTATCTTACAAGAGTTTGTTAGATCTCCATTAACATTTATTTCCCCCCAAGCTGAACGCTCCTTACATCTTGTTGGGGTTCCCATCAGAATCATGTGAAAAGCTTTCCCACCAGCCTTTTGATATGATGTACCAGCATTTTGATAACTGTTCTGATTCTGGTTTTGTACAGACTTGGTTTTGTACATATTAAAGGTTTTCTCATTGTTTTAAAAATCCAAGCTCCTCCTCCTCCTGACATTATTATGTCATCCCTGCATTATAACTACTTAATTCTGTTTGCCTATTTGGCAGACTGTGTAGAACAGATAACTTTTCAAGAGAGTCATTTCAGCAGTCTTCAATTTCAACCTCTTGCCCAACAACCCAAATTTGGTTTCCCGGCCTGCCTGCCTACTTTTCTTCTCATTGTTAGTACTAACCTGCATCCCATCTACTGGGTCTAGTCCAACATTATCTATCTAGATAGTACAAGATGTCTGCATCTTCACAGTGGGAGGACAAGTCCCCATATGGTTGGCAAGCCTGTTCCACTTCTATTTGTCTAAGGATGATAGAAATATAATAATAGGATAGCTCAATAATAGAATAATTAATAATAGAATAATAGAATTCCTAATACTAAAGTTCTTCACTACTAGAAGCATTGTCCATGAGGCAATATATGCGTTCAGTCACAAAGAGTGGGTTCTTTCTTAAATTTTCTTTCCTTTTCCATGGGTGGAGTTCTCCTACCCTAAAGGAGTTTTATTTTTCTGTAAATAATGAGGAATCATGGTTGGGATGAGATGCACCATCATCCTTGAAGGCCTCTGCTGCTACTCCCTCTGTCTATCTTAGCTTCTCCAGCTCAATAACTTGAAAACCGTCTTTTCCATTGAGTTCCCATTGATCCCATGACATGGCCAAAATAGTAAAACCCTTCATGGCATAAGGCAAGTATTTGAGAGATCACCTCTCTCCAATTATATCTACCCATCCCATCATATCTAGCAGAAGAGAGATGCTACAAATCCTGTCTATTAGGGAATATCATTGCGCAGTGCCCAAGAAGAGGACCTTTAGAACATTATCCCCCAGAGATTAGATTTGCCCCAACCCAGCTAGGCTTATGTAAGGTCTTAAAACAGGCCTGGGCATTTTATGGCCCACAGGCAATCCCAGGCCAGCGTGTAGCAGTCAGGTGGGACACAATAGCAGAGGCAGGATGATGGGAGCAGGGTAGTGGGGCAGTCGGGGTGGGGGGCAACCGCAGGTGTCAGGGCAGCAATAGCAGGAGGTGGGGCGGTGACAGCCCTCCACAAGTGTCCCAGTTTCTCATGTGACCCCTTGGGGAAATTAATTGTGCACCCCTGCCTTAAAGTCATGGTTGGGTCACCATTGGGAAGGTGGATGTGTTCCAAAGCTTATGCAGTGCTTGTGCTAGTTTGTTTGTTGATTGGTTATTTAGGTTTTACCTGAACTGCTGATTATTTTTTTAAAAAATAATTAGGTATTTTTTATTGTTATGTATAGTTAATGTAGTTCTTTTATGTGCTACTAGCAACTTAGAGTGAAGAATTTGAGATGGGTGGCCATATAACTTTGGAAATGTGGATATACCTTATCCTTTGTCTGATGATGATCAAATAAGAGTAGAATAGTATCTCTATATTTTTTTTTGGTAAGGTAGTGATTCTATTGTTAGCCATCTCTGTTTTCCTTTCCTTTCTAGCTTGGCTTGCATTTGTCACTCTTTCCATTATGTCAAGCGCCTCCTCGAGACCCTTTTTGTCCACAGATTCTCCCATGGAACAATGCCTTTACGTAACATCTTCAAGGTAATGACATTTTCAAGCAACATAGCTGTAGACCAGGGATGTCAAACTCAATTTCATTGAGGGCCGCATCAGCACTGCGGTTGCCCTCAGGGGGCCGGGTGGGTGTGGCCAGGGTGGGCGTGGCTAGAGTGCATATGGCCTACTGGGTGGGCGTGGCCAGCTCTACATCATTCGCATCAAAGGGTGCCTATGGGGGCCTGGGCAGGAGTGGGAGAGATCTGAGGGTCTCTGGCAGAAGGAGGGTCTCTGGGCCAGGGCCAAGGCACTGGGGGCTGTTCCCTCACTGTTTCCAGGATGGCTTCGGGGGCCACATGAAACCACTTCATGGGCCGGATCTGGCCCCCGGGCCTTGTGTTTGACATGTCTGCTGTAGACTAAAAACTGCCCTCCTTTTCTGCTGGGTCTCTTCATGGAGCAATGGAACTGATGCAGTCAGCAAGTTCTTTGTTTTAAATACTATTACTAGTATGTTACATCTTTAATGTGATACTTTTAATTCTTTCCTCAGAATTGCACTTACTATTGGGGCTTTGCCGCCTGGATGGCATATTATATCAATCACCCATTGTATACACCACCTGGTAAGCTAAGAAAAAAAAATAATATCAGTTGTTTAAAGAAGTCCATTTGATTTCTAAGAAACTGAGTTTTAAATAAGATTAATGTTTCTTTCCTTGTAATTAACTGGAAGTGTGTACTTGGATGGGGGAGGGGGGAATCTCAGCATGGGCTTGCATAAGAAGGGGTTCTGCCTAGCTAATGTGCTTCTCACTGAATGAGTACTAATAGTACTAATGAGTACTAATGAACTAGTCATTGGAGCGGTACAGACTTCTACCCTTGAGAAATGGAATAAATAATAATTGGGCAGCATTCCAGCTTTCTTTTTTTAAATAAAACTTTCTAGGCTTTTTAAAATACTAGTTTAAAAACATATAAGCAACGTCTGGTAAAATTCTTCAGATCAGAAGCAACAGTAAGTATTTGTTGAAGTAGAGCAAGATTTCCAAGAGATCAAAATGCAAGTTGTTCTTGAGTGGAAAAATACGTAAGTGTATTCTTTAGCTGAGGGACAGATATGTATTTTTTTTCTTTATCTTTCCACCTGAGGATTACACATTAAAGGATTCCAATGTAATTAGAGGGGGGGGGGAAATCCATACATCTATATATCCTATTATGAACCTTTAGTAAGGAAACTTTGTCAAAGGCTTTATGAAAATACATGTATACAATATCTCTTGCATTAGCCTGGCAACATGCTTGTTGACACCTTCAAAAATGTATAGGTGAATCCTATTCTTTGTATCATTTGCTGGTTTGTTTTACCATATAATTAGTGAATGGTGAAAGGAAAAAGGAAGACACTGAAGGGATTAACTAAAGGCCTCTAGTTTATCCTTGTTTCTTCCCTTCCTTATGAATATTAATGTGCTACTACACGTATAACTGTCTAGTTGCTGTCATGAGATTTTCTTTCATTCAGTTAGAAAAACTTGAGATCTGTCATTGGGGAATGTTTTTTCCTTCTAGGAACATTCTAGGTGCTCCAGTTGTAGTTACTCCAATTGTGTTTTTCTTTTTCTTTTTTTCAGCATATGGACATGAACAAGTGAAATTGGCGCTTATCATATTCCTGGTAATTATTTGTAGATTCTTGAGGAATAGCCCTATGTAGTAAAAAACAGGCAGATGTTTCAGACAGAGCCTAGGCCAGTGATGGCGAACCTTTTAGAGACTGAGTGCCCAAACTGCAACCCAAAACCCACTTAGTGGGTGTGGCCCATTGGGTGGGTGTGGCCCATTGGGGTGGGTGTGGCTGCGGTGGTAACGGCAGACTGGGTGGGACTAAAAAGTTCAATCAATTCCAACTTTGCAAGATCTTTTTTTTCCCCACGAGAAGTTAAAATTGATTGATTGAACCTTTTTTTTTGCACATGGCGGCGGAGGCCTAAAGCGAAAAGGTTTTATAAAACCCAGCTGAAGGCCTAGGACTGGGGCGATGGCGCATGTGCCCACAGAGAGGGCTCTGCGTGCCACCTGTGGCACGCGTGCCATAAGTTCCCCACCACGGGCCTAGGCCAATCTAAGGTAGGAAGCTTTCCCGTGCAAAGTCAAGTGTTAAAAATCAAGAAATTGTTTATCTAGAAACAAAAGTTCTGACTATCTGTTTATGGCACACAACCAAGATTTATAATATTGGATTTTTTACAAACCATAGTAGTTCCCTCAAATAAGAGAAAGATCAATTGCCTTTTTATTTATTTATTTGTTTGTTTTTATAAGAAATCTGGTAGAATGGACCTGGAACTATGTATAGTAAAATATATATAAATATACTTCTCTTTCTTGGTGCATGGAAAGACCATGAAGCAGTCTGGTTTGGGAATGGATTGTGTATCTGCTGCTATTGCCTGGAGATAAAGTTTTTTTCCCCCTTACACATGTGCTCATGTCTTAAGGCCAATATGTTAGCAGGACTCTGCAGTGGTTCAAATTCAGTTCAAGAAAGGTGTTTTAGACGTGCAAAAATGTGAATATAGCACTCTACTGCAAGTTTTGAAGGCAGCCATTTTTTTTCTTGGACTCGTCTGACTCCTGCATTAGGCAGTTCTGTGATCTCAGGAAAAAAAATTGACTGCTTTAAAGAATTGTAGAAAAATGCTATATTCATACTATGCAGTCTTATTTGTTGATTGTATGTATATGATGCATTATAAAGAAGACAAGTTCCTGCCCCAAATAAATTCAAGGGAAACAACAAAAGGAGGGGAAAAAAGACAGGAGAAGGAAAAAAAGGCAACAAAATTTATTTAGTTATAGTACTGGAAAATACTGGGTCGGTCTTGGGTTTCTTGTCTTAGAGCCAGAACTTATTTTTGCACAATTGTAGAACAACTTTATTAGTACCAGAGCTGTTAAGTCGTTCTGGGGTGATGCTGCAGAGCAAGGGATCAGAAGACATGAGTGATAAAAATCCCACATTATATCGGCACGTTAAAAGTTTTGTGTTTTCTTCCGAGCAAATTCCTAACATTTCTACAAAATTATTTGAATCACGGGTGGGGTGAGCTCTAGGAGGTTTCTGTGCCATTATGTGGTTCCTGGTGGTGATAGTAAGCCTAAAAGATCAGTTCTTGCCCCTTTCCTGCTAACCCTGGTTTTGTTTCTTCCTGCAGTTCTGTCAGTTGGGAAACTTTTCTATTCATATTGCTCTGCGCAATCTCCGCCCAGCTGGTGAGTACAGAGAAGGGCCAAATGGAAGTGCAGACGTCTGTATTAAAAACACCCTCTGCTCTGTAGTGGGAACAGCTGAGCCTTTAAATAACAAGCCAGCCTTAGATGCCCAGAGGTGGTCACCTGACCTCTGAAAGCCAAACAAGGGACAGAAGAGAGTGCTGTCAGGTTTGGCTAAGAAGAGTTTTGCAGGTTTTTTGGAAGTGGGCTTGAAGCTACCTCAAGCTAAAATCATGTTAGAATCTTTCTGTATTTTATCTCTTTTTAATAAATCCTGTGAAGTATACAGATGCTTCTTTTTGTCACTTTTGATAAAGAGAAGGGAGACTTTTACAAGTCTGGTGCTTTTCTGTACCTCTTCTGTGTAATGTTTTGAGGGGTTAGGGAGGGGGGTGGGTTTACCGGTTCGGTTGGAAACTAGGGGGGTTCCACCAACCGTTTCTCAGACCAGGTCAGGGACTGATCGCGCCGTGGTGGGGGCTGGGCTGGGGGCCTATGGGGCCCCGGGGCGGGGTGTGGGATTATCTATTCCCACGGCGGTTGGGAATGGCCGCAGGTGTAGGAACAGAGGGCCACATCAATACTCTTCAATGTCTTCAAGCGGTGATGCGCTCCGACCCTCTGATTTCAGCACGTGGTACCGGGAGCGAGGATGAGCAGCCACCTGAGCTCAGGCTCGTGTATTTTAACGCCAGGTCCGTAATGAATAAAGCACCTCTCATTCGTGATCTGATTGAGGAGGAGCATGCGGACCTGGCTTGCATTATGGAGACCTGGTTGGGCCCAGAGGGCGGGGTCCCCCTGGTTGATCTTAGCCCATCAGGTTTCCGGGTGCTGCACCAGCCTAGGGCTCAGGGTAGGGGCGGAAGAGTGGAAGTTGTTGTGAGGGAGACCTTATGTCCGCGGGAGGCCACCATAGTCCAGATAGCCGGGTGTGAGTCCCTCCTCCTGAGATGTGGTCCCAGAGCTCAGTTGGGCTTGCTGCTGGTGTACGTTTCACCTAGACACGTGGCAGCAGCCCTTCCTGAGCTTCTCGATATCCTCTCAGGGTTGGTGGTTGAGTTCCCCAAACTTATAGTTTTGGGTGACTTCAACCTACCATCCCTGGGGGGATCATCTGAGTTAGCTCGGGAGTTCATGGCTTCCATGACGGCCATGGACCTGAAGCAGGTTATTCTGGGCCCAACTCACGGGGGGGGGGTCACACGCTCGATCTGGTTTTTCTATCCGGACGGTGGTTAGATGATCTTGGGGGGGGTTTCTCCAATTAATTCACCCCTGTCATGGACCGATCATCATCTCCTGCGGATGGTCTTCCGTTTTGCCACTCCCTGTCGTGGGGTTGCTGAGCCAACAAGATGGTTCCGCCCTAGACGCCTTATGGACCCTGAGCAGTTCCAAACGGCGCTTGGGCCCCCACCTGCCTCCTTTGCTCACAGCTCGGTCGATGCCCTAGTGGAAGCCTGGGAAAGGGCAGCCACAGAGGCACTCGACCAAGTTGTACCCATGCGGCCCTTGACCCGACGCAGATCCCAACGAGCCCCATGGTTCTCCATGGAGCTCCGCGAGATGAAGCGTCGGAGACGGGGCCTAGAGAGCTGTTGGAGGTCCAGCCGATACGAATCCGACCGATTACGACTAAGGTCGTTTACGAGAACTTATCTCGCAGCGTTGAGGGTGGCTAGGTCTAACCACTTTGCCACTCTCATCGCGTCCGCAGATAATCGCCCGGCCACCCTGTTTAGGGTAACTCGCTCTCTTCTTAATCAGGAGGTGAGGGAGGAACCCTTGCAGGGTCGAGCCGAGGAGTTTAGTCGATTTCTGTCGGACAAAATCGCTCGGATCCAGACCGGTTTGGACTCCGACTGGGCAGAGTCTGACGAAGAGGATACAGGCGGCCTTGTCGATTTAATCTGGGAAGAGTTCGATCCTGTGACTCCTGAAGAAGTGGACAAGATCATGGGGAAGCTGAGCTCCACCACATGTTTGTTGGACCCGTGCCCCTCCTGGCTGACTTATGCAGCCCGGGATGGGACACGAGGCTGGCTCCAGGCAGTGATTACTGCCTCTTTGAGTCAGGGTAGTTTTCCCGCCGCCTTGGTGAGACCCCTCCTCAAGAAGCCTGCCTTGGACCCAGCAATTTTAAACAACTATCGTCCGGTCTCCAACCTTCACTTTTTGGCGAAGGTTGTTAAGAGCGTGGTGGTGCAGCAGCTCCCTTTGTTCTTGGATGAAGCTGACTACCTAGACCCGTACCAATCGGATTTCAGGCCTGGGTACAGCATGGAGACGGCATTGGTCGCGCTGGTGAATGATCTCTGGCGGGCTCGGGACAGAGGTTGTTCCTCTGTCCTAGTCCTTTTAGACCTCTCAGCGGCTTTTGATACCATCGACCATGGTATCCTGCTGCGATGTCTCAGAGGGTTAGGAGTGGGAGGCACAGTTCTCCAGTGGTTCTCCTCTTACCTTCTGTGACGTTCGCAGTCGGTGTTGGCAGGGGGGCAGAGATCGACCTTGAGACCTCTCATTTGTGGAGTTCCTCAGGGATCGGTTCTCTCGCCTCTCCTGTTCAACATCTATATGAAGCCGCTGGGTGAGATCATTCGTGGTTTTGGAGTTGGGTATCACCAATATGCTGATGATACCCAGCTTTTTATTTCGACCCCAAACCACCCCAGTGATGCCCTCGACGTGATGCCCCATTGCCTGGAGGCGGTCCGGGTCTGGATGGGGAGGAACAGGCTTCGACTCAACCCTGACAAGACTGAGTGGCTGTTCGTGCTGGCATCCTGGGAAATTCCGATCATTCCATCATTGGCCATGGGGGGTGAGCTATTACCCCCCGTAGATAGGGCCCGCAACTTGGGGGTCCTTCTAGATTCACAGCTCTCTTTGGAAGAGCATATTGGAGCTGTGACTAGGGGGGCCTTTGCCCAGGTTCGCCTGGTGCGCCAGTTGCGGCCCTATCTAGACCGGGATGCCTTGCATACAGTCACTCATGCGCTCGTGACCTCTCGTCTAGACTACTGTAATGCTCTCTACATGGGGCTGCCCTTGAGGTCCACCCAGAGACTCCAACTGGTGCAGAATGCAGCCGCGCGAATTGTCTTGGGAGTTTCCCGATACTCCCATGTTACACCTTTGCTCCGCGAGCTGCATTGGCTACCGGTTGCTCTCCGGGTGAGGTTCAAGGTGCTAGTGATGACTTACAAAGCCCTTCATGGCATGGGTCCAGATTACCTACGGCAACACCTGCGGCCGGCGTCAACTTCCCTCCGTCCAGTGCACTCCCACAGAGAGGGCCTCCTCAGGGTGCCGCCGATCAAAGAATGCCGATTGGTGACACCCAGGGGGAGAGCGTTCTCTGTGGGCGCGCCAGACCTCTGGAACCGCTTACCGGTTGAGTTCCGGATGGCCCCCGACCTTCGCTCCTTCCGGCGCGATCTCAAAACTTTCTTTTTCGAACAAGCTGGCCTGGTCTGACGGGATGGGGTTGGGTTTTTATAAATAGTTTTAATTTTAATATGTATTAATTTTATGGGCATAATTTTTAATGGCTTTTTAATTTTTGTATTCTATTTTTATTGTGTATTGCCCTGTTCACCGCCCTGAGTCCTCCAGGAGAAGGACGGTATACAAATTAAATTATTAAATTAAATTAAATTAATGTTAGATGAGGAGGGGTTTTTTCGCATGCAAATTGGTTCTTTGTGTCAATAACATTCTTATGATTTCCTCCAGGTTCAAAGGCCAGGAAGATTCCATTCCCTACGAAGAACCCATTTACGTGGCTTTTCCTGCTGGTCTCTTGTCCCAATTATACCTATGAGGTACAACTATGTTTTAGCTTTGGAACAAATTATGGGCACTTAAATCTGTATTTTGTTAATGAATTCTGCTTAACAGGAAACATACAGGTAGAGTGACAGTATCTAGGCAAATAGTCTGAAAATCATGACTTTTACCTGTCTTTTAATTGAATGATTAATTCTTATTGCTCAAAATTGCTGAGTCCTTCGGGAATAGGGCAGTATAGAAATTTAATTTAATTATAATAGATTCCTCCACTCTTGACTTAAATTAAAATTTCCTGACAGATGGAAATCTGGTTTCATCTTGAATCTTCCAGCAAAGTGGACCTTATTTTTTCTCTCAGTAATTGGTTTCACTGTTGACTTATTCTTTCAGATAAGCCTTTTTTTTAAAAAAAAAGTCAATTAGAATATTCATTCATTCTTGTAATTTAAAATCATTATTTTGTGTCCTAGAATGATAGAGAGTAGGTTGTGGTCTTGTATATGATAGTCCTTCAGATATTTGAGGGCAGATATGATAGTATACTTGTCTTCTCTCAAAGTTAAAATTTCTCAGTTTCTTCAAATCCTTATTATATAATTTTGTTTTAGTCCCTTGATCATGCTTCTTACATTTCTTTGAACCTGTTACAGTTTCTCTGAATGCTTTGTAAGGTATAATACCCAGAACTGACTTAAGTAAGATGTTTGATACATTAGATACAGCCTACTTCTTGGTAAGAGAACAGTGTGGGATAGACATCACCACCACCAGATGGATTTGCAGTTGGCTGACCAAACACTCTCAGCATGTGGTCCTCAATGGAAATACATCTGTGTGGAGGGAAGCATACAAAGGGTTCTGTCTTGGGCCCAGTGCTCTTCAACATCTTTGTAAATCATCTTGAGCTGCCCAGCTGCACTCATCAAATTTGTAGATGACACCAAGTTGGGAGGGAATTGTGAACACTTTGGAAGATAGGTTCAAGATTCCAGATCTTCGCAGACTTGAGCTCCATCCAACAAGCTGCAGTTCAGTGATGAGAAAAGCATGGTCCTGCACTTAAATCAGGAAGAACCAAATCACAGATACAGGATAGCCAGTAACAGGCTCAATAGTATTAACTATGAGAGGGATTTAGTGTCCTGGTGGATCACTGCTTAAGTATGAGTCAGCAGTGTGCTGCAGTTGCCAAAAAAAAAGTCAATGTTGTCCTAGGTTGCATCAATAGAGGGATTGCATCAAGATTGTGGGAATTGATAGTACCTCCCTCTACTGCACTAGTGAGGCCAGATTTGGAATACTATGTCCAGTTGTGGTCACTAGGATACGAAAAAGATACTGAGGCCCTAGAAAGAGTACAGAGAAGAGCAACAGAGGTGATAAGGAGTCTGGAGGTTAAATGGCTAAGGGAGCTTGGTATGTTTAATAGCCTAACAAAGAGAAGGCTCGGGAGTTACATAATAACAGTCTTCCAATACTTGAAGGACTGTCAGTGGAAAGAGGGGGTTAATTTATTTTCCACAGTACCTGAGGGCAGGACAAGAAGCAATGGATAAAAAGATTGTCGAGAGGGAAATTCAACTTAAAAATAAGGAGGAATTTTTGCAGTGAGAATCAATGGAACAGTTTGCCCCCCCCCCCCCGAGTTGTGAGTGCTGCATTGCTGGAGGTATTCAAGAAAAGATTGGCCAACTATTTGTCCTTGGACAGGGGTTTGGGCTAGAAGAGCTGTAAGGATCCTGTTCCATCCCTGTGATTCTATGTTTTATAAATTGGATATAGTGGAGTCTGACTAAGTAAAATGGAACTTCTCATCATCTGGAAATTATATTTCTTTAATGATTGATTTTGACAATTGATTTTGTCCATTTTGCACCCACCTCATACTCATTCATGAGCAGAAACTATTCATTTCTGCAACCTATTGAGATTGTTTCAAATTTATTAAGTTACCCAAGTAATTTAAAAAATGGAAGAGTAGAGAGCCCAGGAGCCCATTTTGGACCCCTTTAAATGTATCATTCTGGTTTAAAGAGAAACCATAGATGGTTCTTTGAAGTTGTTTTTTGAGAAGCTGTGTATCCACTTGTAAATGTCATCCCTTTCACACTTAACTATCTGGATAATCAGAATGTCATGGGATACTCTGTCAAAAAACTTTGCTGAAGTTAAGATACATTAAATCTATAGCATTCCCAGATTGGCTAAGGAAATTACCCAATAAAAGAATGAAATAATGTTAGTGTGAGGAAACTTGTTCTTACCAAATTCACGTTAGTATCTTTTAATTATTTTAATTACCTCGTTTGCAATGTATTTCTGGGTTAATCTCTTTTAAGATCAGCTCTCAAGCTTTCCTACCTATTTGATTAGTGTGTAATCCCTTGGATCCTTTCCCCTATTCCTGAAATAGTGACACATCTGAGCTCATTGAGTCATATGTCATCTATTCTCTAGAATTTTTCAGAGTTCAGTCAATCCACCAGCAACATTTTTCAGGTCCAAATATGTTGCATTTTAGGGAATATGAAAGGTATACTCATTTGAAATGAATAGATATTGAATAGATATAGGTATATGAATAGACAATATATTTGTCAGCCTCAAACCTCAGTCCTCTTTGTTCATGTTGTCTTTATATTTACCAGTGGGATACACATAACTTTTTTTCTGTGGACAATAGAGACAAAACAGGAGCTGAGTAATAGTTGGCTTTTTGCCATTTTCACTGACAAGCTGATTGTGTTCTCCAGTGTCTCCTTCCTCTTCGTTTTTATTTTGAACAGCCCTTCAATTGCTATATTCTAATATGTGACTGATGCCAGTAAGTCTGTGCTATATTTATTTAATCACATTTTTCTTCTAGTACTAGGACTCACGTGGCTCATTTTCTAGATTTCTGTGCATTAGTGCATAGTGAAAGCTATGAGGCATTATAATTTCTGATGTGAATCTGATTTATCCTACCAGTTTGACGTAGTAATTAAGGCATCAAACTAGAAACCGGGAGATTGTGAGTTCTAGTCCTAGTGGGTGATCTTGGTTCAGTCACTTTCTCTCAGCCCTAGAAAAGAGGCATTGGCTAACCATTTCTTAAAACTGGTTAGGTGGTTGTCCAGGCAGTCTCTGAGAACGGGACAAAACTGAATGAAAGAAAATAAATTACATCAATATTTTACACCCTCTACAGTGTGTATATTTTTATCTTAGGTTTTCATTTCAAACACCCATAGGGTTCAGTTTAAATCCATACTGATGAATTTTGCTTTGTTTCAACCAAATGTATTTGGTGTGATACAGTGTGTATCATATCAACAGTCTTGTCAACTTGTCAAATGAGCATGGCTGTGGTTATCTTCCTTATTCATTTTCGGTTGACACACTGAAAGGAGGGAGGGGGGACTGCCAGGTGCTTTGCTAGTTTAAATAAACTTTTGTCCCATGGGAACCAAGGTCATTGGTTGCTCCCAAGACTGCAGGCTGGGCATTTCGTGAAAAGCCCGCCAAGCTGATGAATTGGGGAACATAGTTGCTTGCATAGCCTTAGGGTTGGGATTTCTTAACTTTGTATTGGAGAATTGTCTTCAGACTTGGTTTCACTTTTGACATGCTGATACTTTGTAGCTAATAAACATGTTCTTTGGGAAATTTGCAAACCTTGGAGTTCTGCTTTATTTGTCTCTGTCTGTCGGAACCATGACACAATCAGTGACCCAGACTGATTCAGCCCACAGTCCCTGAAAGCAAATCTCTCCTATCAGCATGAATTAAAACACGATCATGGCCCCAGGGTCTTGAGCATTTTGTTTTGATTTTCATTGTGACATTAGGATTTGTTTCTAACAGTACCATTTGTGCTCACATGAATTAGGAGGAAGAGATAACTGTCAGTGGACTTGACAGTGACTGGAAGTAATTCTGTCACACATCTCTGTTCACTCAACATACTCTTACTGTACATGATGACATTCATCAGACTTTACAAGTCAGCGTGTATGGTTGGCACACATTCATTCATTTCAATTTCAATTTCTCCCAATTGTCGGTCACCAATCGCATGACTGTTCTTATCTCTGCCTTTTTCTTTGATCTTCAAGTAGAAATACAGTACCAACATGTCACAAGCACTATAGATTATTACAGCAGTCAATTCATCCTCATTTTTATTTTTTAAGGTTCCATCAGTACAAGGCGTATATTTTATTTGTATTATTTGTGTGCGTGCTGTCTTGTGTACATATTGTTTATTTAGATGCCAAATTTATTTAGATATTTAATAACATATCCCACTAAATTAGCAGACCCAAGGTGCCTTGCAATAATCTCAAATCAGTAACTATAAAATAATATAAGTTCATAGACTAAAAATGACCTTGGAACTTCTTGTTAAACTCTTCCATTTCTTGTACATTTTTCTCACTCTGGTTCTGCACAGGGAAACACTTTGGTTTCATGGGTGCTAAGATTAGTACCTATCCCTGAGCTAAGAGTGTAGAATGTGTACTACAAAATCTTCAGGCCACTTCTGACACTGCTGTTGTACTCATGTGAACATTGCTATTTGCTTTTTGAATTGAGAGTAGGATAGGTACTTTCTTCTACTTACACACTAATCTGCCCTGTAGAAAGTTTATGGGAAAGTTTTCAGTGCAAGTACAGAAACACAGTCAGGATTTGTGCACGAGTTGGGTCTTCATCCTTCATAGTAGGATGGCGCTGTATGTTTACTCTAGCTCAGGGGTAGGCAACCTTGGCTCTTTTATGACTCGTGGACTTCAACTCCCAGAATTCCTGAGCCAGCACAGCTGGCCCAGGAATTCTGGGAGTTGAAGTCCACGAGTCATAAAAGAGCCAAGGTTGCCTACCCCTGCTCTAGCTGAAGAATGCAATGTTCAAGCCTATAAAGTCTTAATATTTTCCTTGACGTTTTCTTTTTCAGGTAGGGTCTTGGATTGGCTTTGCCATAATGACTCAGTGCCTTCCAGGTAAGTTCTTGAAATGGGTTAGATCTTTGCTGTGGTCGCTTTTAGTAAGAATTTTATTAAGCAATGTTATGAAATGCCGCTATGTATTTTTATTCTTTCTGGCCCTTCCCAATTTTTCCTGTCCGAACTATTCTTTGTTGCCAAGAAGATTAGGGTCTATGGATTTAAAACGGGAGAGATATCTTGTCCCTTTCAGTGAAGAAAGTACCAACATAAGATTACAAGAGTTCAGTATATTGCAGCTTCTGTCTCACAGTAAGCTTCATCCCTTTACTTACAGTGAGAGGGAAGGCAGCAGCTATGCAACTCTTCCACTTGGTCTCTTCATTGCCTTTTTATTTTGTTTTACCAGTGCACATAGGGCAGGGGTGTCAAACTCAATTTCATTGAGGGCCGCATCAGCATTGCGGTTGCCCTCAGGGGGCCGGGTGGGTGTGGTCTGGGTGGGCGTGGCCTACTGGGTGGGCGTGGCTAGAGTGCGTATGGCCTACTGGGTGGGCGTGGCCAGCTCTACATCGTTCTCATCAAGGGTGCCTATGGGGGCCTGGGCAGGAGTGGGACAGATCTGAGGGTCTCTGGCAGGAGGAGGGTCTCTGGGCCAGGGTCAAGGCAGTGGGGGCCGTTCCCTCACTGTTTCCAGGATGGCTTTGCGGGCCACATGAAACCACTTCGCGGGCCAGATCCGGCCCCCTAGGCCTTGTGTTTGACATGTCTGACATAGGGGTTGAAGATGTTCTCGTTCGTTATTTAGTATAGGAGACGGCGGTACTAAATGAAAGAGGCTGCCTCTTGCTGGCTTAGTAATCTTGAAGACTACCTCCTATTTTACAAAATCTACTTTCCATTTATAATAATAATTAATAATAATAATAATAATAATAATAATGATGATGATGATGATGTTGGAAGGGACCTTGGAGGTCATCTACTCCCTATACCATTTCGGACAAATGGCTGTTCAGTCTCTTCTTAAAAACTTCCAGTGTTGGAGCATTCACAGCTTCTGAGGGCAGGTTGTTCCACTGGTTAATTGTTCTAACTGTCAGGAAATTAGGGATGCTTTAGCTGTGGAGTATCTGTATTAAACAGTGGGCAAAATTAGATAGCATTCGCCAAGACAAGTATCCAGTTTAATATATTAAAGATCCTTGGTATTATTTTCTATTTCTGTGTTCTCTTTTTTTAAAAAAAAGATGTAATACATTTGGAAAAGAAGTCAATGTTAATTAAAAAAAATTCTGCCCAGAGGGAGAATGCTTTTCTGAACACCTAATAACGTTTCACACTTTTTATTTATCAACAGTGGCTCTGTTTTCCTTGGTTGGATTTATTCAAATGACCATTTGGGCAAAGGGAAAACACCGAAGTTACCTGAAGGAGTTCCGAGATTACCCACCACTACGTTCACCTATCGTCCCTTTTCTCCTCTAAGCCTCTTTCTGCACTAAGATATCAAACTGGGCTGGTAGTTTCATTTTTTTAATCTTCTTGAGCAGCTAACATTGGAGTCTAAAACGGGTTTTTTTTCACTGTCCATACTGCATTTTTGAGAGGGGCTTGTTGGAATTCCTTCCTTTTTAAAGTTCAAACTACATTTGACTTAGAATAACACTTACCTGCAGTTACCCTGAAGACAAACACTGCAGCAAGAACAGAGGGAACAATCCAATTTTACGGGGGGGGGGGGAGAGTTGAACAGCTGCTAGACATATCTGTAAGAGCAGGTACCATAAATGGAGCCTAGGCAGCTGGAATTTGGCCAAAAGTGAGGCTGTAAAATAGCAATCTTAAACTCCAGTCCTTATTAATAATAATTTTAGAAAAACTGTCCGCTATGTTTGTGCAGCACTTTGGATTTGAAAGCAGAAAAAATGCCTTGCAACGCATGGTACCATTCCTAAACCAGGAAAAGGCATGGCTGCTTTAAGAAGTTGCAAACTGATGCAGTGATCTTGGCCCTGTGTGGTATGGAACACTGTTTTGCATTTGCATTTGCATTCAAAGCACAGCACAGCCTATTAATTCACCTGTGGGCATTCTCCTAATAGTAAATATTATTGCTATTATTTTTTAATGGCAGAGTGATGCTTGGTACTAAAAAATTGTAATATTTTTTCTGGAGGGAAATAAACTAAGATCAGTAGCAATGCTAACTTCCATCTCTTTTATAGGGTGGTCTTGTGCCCCTTTTTAACTCTTGTTCAACTAGTAGGCATTTGTGCTTGAAATCAAAATTGAAAATGACTTAATTGAATGACATTATAAGTAATTTCATAAGGGTAGAACACATTATTTAATTATCCCAGCCATAAGCTAAATTATGACATGGCATAATTTGCTGTGAAGCAAAGGAAAACAATTAGTTATGATCCAGTAGTAGCTCTGGTGTTACATAGTCCTGTCCCCCATACAAATTGGCATAAATGCATTTCCTTTTCCTAGTAGAATCTTATGAGCAGTGAACAACATCTTCCAAGTAGAAATGTATGTTTGAAGTGACTCGGTTTTGTGTGATGGTAGTTAACTTCTGTAGTTAAGAGGTTCTTGAAATGCAAGTCTAACAAATACAATATCGTGCCTAACTAGCAATAATTGTGTAACTTTCTGTAATACAGGCCCACTGAAAGATGTGTGAACATTACAAACAGCACCAGGGCTACTATGGAGATATACAAGTGAAACTTTAATGGATCAGATGATGACGGGGGAGGGTTTTTCTTCCAGTTGTCCATTACATGGAAGAGTGATCAGTACCAATGTACTTGGGTACAAATTGCATCATTTGAATGACTTACTCAATTTGTATAATATATGTACAAATGCACTGAGAAATTTTGGGGTGGTGGATCCTGCTTTGAAATTTATAACTATTTCTAGCCCTTAGAGATAAGGAAATGCCTTTTATTCCCCCTATAGAAAATATTCAGTGTTACAGAATTGAAGCATCTGAGGATTGGACCATCTTCTTGAGAGGAGGTTGTTTATTTTTCTGTTTGTCGTTGTTACCAAGGTTGTGATGCTGCATACAAGTAGTCCTTGGATTATGACGGCAACTGGGAGTGGGATTGCCATTGCTAAGCAGTGTGGTTGTAAAGTGCAACATCAGGTGGCCACACCACTTAGCAACAACAATCCTGGCAGTTCCCATTTGCTGTCATTACCTCAAGACGTGCCGGTGGTTAAGTGGAAAGTGGCAGGAGTTTCATGTAATGACCAGGATGGGAGAGCTGGGAGGGTTGGTGCAGGCTGTGAGTTGGAAGGGGGGAGCTGGTGGCTGGTGCAACAGACTGTGAGCACAAGAAGGTTGTGGGATACCTGGCATGGCAAGAAGGCTTGGGCGGGGGAGACTTACTAGAGTAACATTCCACCTTTCTTGATGGCTTCCCCATTGACTTTGCGTTTGGGAAGCCAGCAGGGAAGGTTGTAAATGACAGTACTCTGATGACAGGATGTTGCAGCTGTGGTAATACAAGCAACTGCCAAGTCTCTAAATCACGATCGCATGACCGTGGAGCACCGCAAAGGCCCGAACTTCAAGGATTGGTCATTAAATTCCACTTGTTCAGCGCCATTCCAACTTCAAATGGTTGCTGAATGAGTAGCTAATAAATGGGGACTACTTGTATATTTAATTTGGAGGAAGCCCCATCTGAAGTAGAGTGGCACTTGCTTCGAAACAAATATGTCTACAATCAAGATGTTTGTCATAGTCATAGGTTATGCTTCATGTGAGCAGTGATACCTGAAACCTAGGCTCCAAGGCTGCTGTTAAATGAGCCACTGACTTTTTGCTATAATCCATTTCATGTGGAACTTAATTTAAACTAACCAATAAAAAACAATCCAGCCAATAGGCAGTCTCAGATTGTTTTTTTAAAGCATGGAATCATACACTGAAGGACTTTTTCATACATAGGTAAGAATGGATACCTCGGTTATATTTGATATAATATCATTTCGTTTGAAATTAATTGGACCAGAAACTATATAGTCTTGTACAGACACTGGCATCCTAAGAAATTATATAGTTGGATAAGGAGAATGGAATTGATCTTAACTGGCTAGGAAAATTTAAAGTTAGGATTTGAGAGTCCTGTGTGATTTATGTTTCAAACTGCACCTGTAGGTTGCCCACAGGCTAGGGCTCCCCAGTTCAGATTTTCTCACCTCGATGTATAGAGGTGGGAGAGGGATGAGCAGAGGAATAATTTGCCACAAAATATAACTCATGTGAAAAATGACACATCAAGTAGGACTGACTATAAATAGAATTAAAAACTTATCACTAATGAGCTGTATTTTCAAATAAATATTTTGAACACCTATACTCTATATTATCTCATGATCTGCTGTCAACAGTGCCCAGCATAATACCCTTGGGTGCTCAACTATTATAGGATGGCTGCACCTCATGTTTTCCTCAGCTATAGATGAGCTTTTACCTTCAGTAGTAAGCACAAGTAAAATTTGATAGAACAGTATCCCCCATTCCTAAAAGCCTACCCAGTTGGAGGACAAGATAGAATGAATCCTTGAAATGTACTGTACATGAGAAAGACTCACTTGAAACAAGTCATCCCACATGCCTTCCCCCTTTGAAAATCACATGCAGTCCATCAAACAGCAATTTGGCAGAAGCATGATTGTGAATGTTTTCAGAAGATGAGAAATGCAGCTTGGACATATAACACAAGAATTTTTCAGGGCCACATGCAATGTGCTTATAAGCATAGTAGCTGCAGTACTGTTGAGTTACAGCAGCAACTTTGCTGTTGCCATTAGTAATATCCCTTGTTTTGATTCTGCTGTCAGTTGTGGCCTGTATTACTGCTCAGCCTGAATACTTGGATGCTCCTTCCAATTAGTCCCAGAGGTCTTTCAAGGGACTAGGTGGAATAGTAGGGCTGATATGTTTTTCCAAGTACTGGTTATGTCCTTGCTCAGACAGCTGAATAAACATACAGGCATTCTTTATGGCCTATTGCAGGCATGTCAAACTGCCAGCCCATTGGCTGGATGCATCACATTAAAACTGCGCCCACCCCATTGCCGGCAATGGGGGGAAAGTCATGATACGTCACGTGACATCGCGAGTTTGACATGCCTGGCCTACTGTTACCAAATGCCAGATTAGTGAATAATAAAATCTGAGCATCCTCTACTATACATTTTAGTTTGGCTATACAACAGGTTGCAAGATAGCTGAAAAGCAGATGGAGAGAAACTTCTCAAATGTGATCAAATTCCAGAGTATATTACTGATATGTTGTATTGGTGGGAGATATCAAGAGACTTTCCCCCTCTACTTTGCATCCTTTCAATGTCATCTAGTGGAGCTTTTCTCAATAATTCATGGCTTTTGGAGCCTGGCCTAACTAGAGGTATTAGTTTCCCACCTTTATTATTTTTATAAGTAAGGCAGCAAACATATCCAACACCCCCCACCCACCCCTATTTTCCCCACAAGAAGCCTGTGAGGTGGGTTGAACTGAGTGTGTGACTAGCCCAAGGACACCTAGCTGGCTTTCATGGCTAAGACTAGACTTGAACTCGTGTCTCTCACTTTCTAGCCTGGTGTTTGAACTGGTAAACCAAACTAGCTCTAGATATATAGAATCCCAGTTGGCTCTAAAGTTTGAAAAAAAACCTATTGAGATCATCATGGCTTAGATGAACTTAGCAGTTCAATCAGTAGAAAAACCCAGGGCCCTAACTGGTCAGATAGTCTAATGTTTAAAGCCAGAAAATCTGTACAAGGTGCCTGGCTCTTTGAGCTCTCGGGCCCAGGCTGAGGAGAAATTTATTTTAATTGGGGTTTTTAATTGTACAGGGTTGGTTTAATCTTTTTTAAATTGGTTTTTTAACTTTTGTATGGTTGATTTTTAACTCCCTGTAAACCGCCCTGAGTCCTCAGGGAAAGGGCGGTATATAAATGCAATAAAATAAAATAAATAAATAAATAAATAGTTGGATTCTGGTAACCAAGCTTGACTTGCCCTTGATGTTTTATCACATTTATCATAAAGGGGAATTCAGCTGAGTCTAGTTTATACATTTCTTATTACAAGGAGTGATCTATCCTCATAGAAAGATGCCATTCATTTTTTTAAAAAACTCATTAGCTAGTGACAAATTCTGATCAAAGTATTAAAAGTGTGTGATGACTGATTAGAGTCAGACAAATGAAATAAGATTTCCCAGGTCAGTTCAGTAGAAGCGTTGACTCTGTTTTGGCATTGAAACTATTTCAGTTGCTCTCTTTGCCAAGAGAGAGACACTGAATAGTAAGTACCTTTGTTGATTCTGCCACACTTCTTGGTGGCTCCTGACCCCAGCAATCATGGTATTCTTCTGGGAGAAATTATCTAAGCTTGATATAGGTGGAACAGCCTTAGAGTGGTTCCACTTACCCATGGATGATATTTCCAGAAAGTATCATTAAAGGATTTCCACTTACTCCATGATGCTAATATTATGAGGTTCCACAAGTTAATGAAGGTATACAATACAGTATGCGGATAACATATAGTACAATGGTGACACATTTTATTTCCTTTGTCACCAAAGGGAAGCATTGGAATTGCTAGTCAGTGCCTGGCTATAGATATGGACTAGCTGAGGCCAAAAAAAAAAGATGCTCAGTCCAGGCAAGATAAAAGACAAAGGATTCAACCTGGAAAATCTAATTCAAAGTGATGCTTCTGTCTCCATCTTTGACATTATAGGCATTATTATCCTCTGTAGCACAAATGACATGTGGCACCTTCAGCAGTTCAGGCTGGTATATCAATTATGACCGAGATAGCCTCACTACAGTAATTTATGTCCTGATTCTACTAGAACTACTCCAATGGAAAGAAACAACCGTTTTAAATAAAATAATTCAGTCAGGATGTACAGTCCTGAGACCTGCAATCTTGGACCATGTTCCAGTATTACTTCTTACGAGGCAGAGCAATTCTTGTGTGTATAGCACAATCTACTGGCCTTTGGACTCCAGCACTCATCATTTCCAAAAATTCCAACTTTTGTAAAGGGAACTGCTTGTGTATGAAGAAGTGTAAACGCACAGAAGGTATACAAACTTAATGCTCAAAAGCAGCTGCCTTTATGCAGAATGAAACTGGAATGAAGCTTATGTTGCTGAATACAGAGAAAATATAAATGTTACTAGAAGGTACAGTTCCATCTGAACTTAACTAGACTCATCTCATTGGCACAATTGCCAGAAATTGATAATGCAACATTAGGATTCCCAACAAGAAAATACTTACAGATCCTTGACGTTTATGAACATTTACTAGCTGTAGGTCCAAGATGTGCATTCATTCATTTTGTTGTAGCAATCACAGTGAACATCTGAGACCCAACTGTGACATAAATGTTTTTATTGTTTTCAATATATCAAGTCCAGAAGTTTCTTTTAAGAGGAGGAAGGAGAAGCACCCCAAATTAATTAGGCTTCTATGGTAGCTTTCGCCTTTTCTTCAATGCGCCTCTTCCTAGCCAGCAAACGGCGTTCTCGTTCAAATTCTTTCATGCGCATAACATAGCTAACATAAAGGATACAAGTATAAGTCAGTTCAAATCTGTTGGCCCTACTAAACCAGGCTTTCCTTGTTGCATGTTAGTTGGCTTGAATTTCATATTTAAAGTACCGTATTATAAGACGACTTTTTAACCCATGAAAATCATCTCAAAAGTTGGGGGGGTCGTTTTATACACCCAGTCTTATATGCCGGAAAATCAGCGAGCCCGGGAAGGCACGCCCTCCCCTCTCACTGTGGAGGAAGCAGGGCAGGCTGGCGTCTGGCGGGAGCCGGCAGGGCAGTCCTGCGCACACGCGCGCTCCCCGGCTGTTAACGAGCACTCCTTAGCAGCCGGGGAGTGCCCGTGTGTGCAGGACTGCCCTGCCGGCTCCCGCCTGACGCTCTTCCCTCTTGAGGCAGCATCGCTCCCCGGCTCCTAAGGAGTCCTCGGGGATGCTGCCTCAAGAGGGAAAAGCGTCGGGCGGGAGCCGGCAGGGCAGTCCTGCACACGCGCGCACTCCCCGGCTGCTAAGGAGTGCTCCTTAACAGCCGGGGAGCGTGCGCATGCGCAGGACTGCCCTGCTGGCTCCCGCCAGACTGCCCTGCTTCCTCCACAGTGAGAGGGGAGGGCGTGCCTTCCCGGGCTCGCTGATTTTCCGGCGTATAAGACGAAAAATCTTGAAAATCATCTCAAAAGTTGGGGGGTTGTCTTATACGCCCAGTCATCTTATACGCCGGAAAATACGGTATAAAACATTTTATCATTGAGGCAGATTGCTCCCCAGACTTCTACAGTCAAAGTCTTCGTGTGGTATTTTTCTTAAAAGTTCTCTATGCTTGCTAGAGAAGAATGGATTAATTATTCATTTACGATTTACCCTCATGCTTAGACAATAGAGTGATTATGGCCCTTGTCCGTCAAGGCAAAGTGCTTTAAAATTAAGTCAAGGCTTATCAGCATTATGGAAAAACTACTTGGTTGACTATCATGATCTCTTCTCTATCCACATGATGGTAGTGTTTATAATCTCCCATCCCACGAAGACTCATTGAATTTTTATGGTGGAAACAGAACACACTTCATAAAGGAATTACAGGGATATTTAGAGGCAGTACTTCTAATCCAGGGTAGTTTCTAATCCCTGAAACACAGTTAATTTACAGAATGAAGAAGAAAGGACGAAGTATAGCAACAAATTAGACTAAAGGCATAGCTTTGACTTACTCCAGATGCTCACAGTACTTCCACTCATGCTCCTCATGTTTGCACCCTTTGATGGAAAAAGGATATTTGTCACGTTTGCACTTCATCCATGTTATGTAATGATGGGCACAATAATCCCGGAATTGGTAAGGAATCTGGGCATCATTCATCTCTTGATGAGTTGCTACCATCACTGTAGGAGAAAAAAAGGAGGAGGAAAAGATGGAAAGAGATTAAAATCTAAATGGAAGCTCTTCAAGATCAACCATTTGGAATGCTCTAACAGATGCTGCAAAAGGTGTTTTAGAAAGCACGTTCGGCAAGTTAATTTAGAGCACCTGTTCAATTAAAATATGCAGACCACATAATGCCATGAGGAATTATTGATGAGGGTTCTTTGAACACGTTATTTTGAAATCAGCTATGCAATCATTCAGTTATAACACCATTCAGCCCACGCTTAATCAGCTTACTAATAAGAATGTCTTATTTATTAAGTGCTTTACTGTATCATGTTTAAGTTTAAGTTTTAAGTTTATTATATTTGTATACCGCCCTTCTCCCGAAGGACTCAGGGCGGTCTCTTATCACTCCCACAATTTATTAAAGAAGTTACTCAATGAAACGAATTAGTCTATCAAAATGTACTTGTCAAAGTCTTTATTATTGACTTGGATGGAAAAGCTTATCTAAAACTGGGTCTGATAGCTAATATCTTAAGAAGCAAAAGCATAATTAAAAATCTTGGAAGAGTTTGAGCAGTATTTTACAAAACTTTCTATAACTGCGATCTATTAAATACAAATAAAGAAGCAAGGAGCAAGCGTGCAAATAATGCACCCGTGCTTTATTTTTGACTTCAGGAACATGGAAGTTGCATATCTGGGGGGAAATTAAATACTGGTTATAATTGCATTTAAATATGTCTTCCTAGCCTTTTAAAATTAGATTTTATACAAAAATTGTTTACCACTTATTTTTTGTGCTCTATATTCCATAACAGCATTAGCACATATTTGCTAATAAAAATGTTCATTTGCAATTCAAATGCACTTGAATATTCACTATTGTCAGATTTCTGAATTTTAATAGTAACATTATTATATTATCAGTCATTTCCTTCAATAAACTACTTGTCAGCCATTGATGCATTGTTATGAACTAGCTGACTGATGAACAGGAGGAGGCAGGAAAGTGAAACAGATGCAGCAAGTAAGCTCTGGCCTATATTAACTCCTCCCACTGGACAATCTGATGCAGGGGTGTCAAACTCAATTTCATTGAGGGCCGCATCAGCATTGCGGTTGCCCTCAGGGGGCCGGATGGGCGTGGCTAAAGTGCATATGGCCTACTGGGTGGGCGTGGCCAGCTCTACATCGTTCGCATCAAGGGTGCCTATGGGGGCCTCGGCAGGAGTGGGACAGATCTGAGGGTCTCTGGCAGAAGGAGGGTCTCTGGGCCAGGGCCAAGGCAGTGGAGGCCGTTCCCTCACTGTTTCCAGGATGGCTTCGCGGGCCGGATCCGGCCCCCGGGCCTTGTGTTTGACACGTCTGATCTGATGGACCCCACAGACCACTAAAAATGAGCAATTTGAGAATCAAAATGGCTAACAGTAATAGGATGAAATTCAACATAGACAAATGCAGTATTTCACTTATGAAAAAGATGAACAGATACAGATGAAGAGTGCTTCTAAGTATTTGTTAAAAGGTTAGAATAGTAACCAGTTGCAAACTGAACATGAGCTAGGAGTGTGATGTGGTTACAAAAAGGACAAAGGGAGTTTCAGGCTGCACCACCTATGAGAAAACTATAATTTCCAAATCACATGAAACAGTTGTTCCAGTTTATTCTGCGTAGATCAGTTTCTATCTCAAATGTGCTTGGTTTATGTATCATACTTATTCCAAAAATATTGGGAGAGGTTTAGAGACCAGCAACACTAGTAATGATCGGGGAACTAGAAATTAAATGCTATGAAGAGAAATTAAAGGAGCTGAATAATCTTGAAGGGGAGAAAAAAAGACATCCAATGAAAAGATATAAAAGAGCCAAGGTGGTTGCACAGTGGTTAGAGTGCAGTACTGCAGCTACTTCTGCTGACTGCTGGCTGCAGTTCAAGTCTCACTAGCTCAAGGTTGACTCCTCCTTCCATCCTTCCGAGGTGGGTAAAATGAGGAGCCAGATTGTTGGGGGGCAATAGGCTGACTCTGTAAACTGCTTAGAAAGGGCTGTAAAGCACTGTGAAGCAGTAATATAAATCTAAGTGTTGACTCAGCCTTCCATCCTTCCGAGGTAGGTAAAATGAGGACCCAGATTGTTGGGGGAAATTAAGCTGACTTTGTAATAATGCCGCTTGGGGGTGTGTGTGAAAGCCCTAATAAGCAGGCATATACATAGAATGAAGGCTACTGCTAAGCTTGTAAGCCGCCCTGAGTCTTCGGAGAAGGGCGGGATATAAATGGAATTAAAAATAAATAAAAATATTCTCCAAATGTATCAACAGATTTCAAATCAAGACTTGTTCTTTCTCAGTCCAGAATCATGATCTAGAAAGGTTTTAAGATATAGAAAGGCAGATTCAGACCGAAATTTACTTAAAAGTAAGAGCAAGGAACCGATTATCCAAATAGAGATGAACTCTTTGTTAGATGTGTTCAAGCACAGGATAGCAATGTCTTTATCTGGATGCTTTTATTTGGATCCCTGCATGGAGAAAGGTGTTGAACAAAATGGCTAAAGTGAGCTCTTCCAGTTCTTAAGTATTATTATGTGTTATACAAATGCATCTAATGACTAGCCAGAGCGCCAATGAGCTTTATGGCTAAGAATTTAAAACTGTGTCTGCTTTCCCAGCATTGTTAATGATTATATCATATGGTTGTTCCAGTTATACATTTTTGTTGTTGTTGTTAGTTGCAAAGTCTTGTCCGACCCATCGCGACCCTATGGACAACATTCCTCCAGGCCTTCCTGTCCTCTACCATCTTCTGGAGTCCATTTAAGCTCACGCCTACTGCTTCAGTGACTCCATCCAGCCACCTCATTCTCTGTCGTCCCCTTCTTCTCTTGCCCTCAATCTTTCCCAGCATTAGGCTCTTCTCCAGTGAGTCCTTCCTTCTCATTAGGTGGCCAAAGTATTTGAATTGCAACTTCAGGATCTGGCCTTCTAAAGAGCAGTCAAGGTTGATCTCCTCTAGGACTGACCAATTGATCACCTTGCAGTCCAAGGGACTCACAGGAGTCTTTAATGATATTTAAATAGTAGGAATGTAAGTGCTGCAAGCTACCCTGAATAGTGTGCATGGTAAATGTAAGATGGGATTGAAACATTTTATATCCGTCTTCTGCTGAAAAGTAGCTGGACAAAGTTAGGAATTTCGGGTTGTGAGAATTTAGCCTTTCCAGAATGAGGAAGCAAACTTAAATCTTTGAGCCTCATATCAATATATTTCAGGCAGGTATACCATTGCCTTACTCCATATACAATCTGAGTGCAGGAGGATATTCTGCAATGTGACCCTATCATGTTTTCCCGAAAATAAGACCCACCCAGAAAATAAGCCCTAGACTGATTTTTTGGCATGCACCTACCGTAAAATAACCCCTAGTTAACAGCCCGCCCACTTCGTCCCACCGTCTGATTGCTCGCTACCTCAACAGGGCAGGAGAGCGTGCGTTGCACTGATGTCGCCATGAGGTGAGCCAAGGCAGGTGGAGGTTGGAGCTGCCCCACGCGCCTCACACCCGCTTACCTCAGGCCCCCTGCAGCCAGGCCACTCCCTGCTCAGCAACGTTGCCCTGCCCATAACCCAGCTGTCCGCCCGCCTCTTCCCTTTCACTCCCCTCCCGAGCCAGACTGCCATGCTACAGAGGACAGGTAGGGGAGGCTCGGTCATCTTACCCGCTCCCCCTCTGCCATTTTGGAGTCAGGGTGGAGTGACAGAGAAAGGCTCCACCGCCACTGCGCAACAGCCACATCTGCCACTGGAGCTTTCTTCGGTTCTGGCTGCTCCCACTTTGCCATGCAGATCTCCTGCTTGGCATCAGTCACCTCCTCCTTCTCTGCCAATTTTCCCATGACTTGTACCTCCCCTGCTGCCTCCAGACTCCCGCCAAAACCACCCACCCACTCCCTCTCACCTTCTGCTTGCCCAAGGCTACAATGGGTTACAGGGCTTCCCAGGGCAGATGTTCAGGAGCTGGTGAGGAGAGCAGCATGGACAGGTGGAGGAAGTCAAAATACTTTTTGCCCAGAGGGAGACTGTAAGCTTCATCTCTGTTTCCAAGTATCCCATTTGCAAGCAGACAAAACTTCCAGACTTCGTCATTTCTCCGTCCAGGCGAAAAGAACTTGGGCCCCTATGGGGTGCTTGGAAACAAGAGTGATTTGCTCAGTTTCCAAGCACCCCATAGGCACCCAGACACTTTTCACCTGGATGGAGACTGGAAGCTTTTGTTTGCAAAAGGAAAAAATGTGGCAGGTGGAAGGAGGCAGGGGAGGTTTGCGCCACCCGGTCCTTCGGTTTCCCACACCTGTCCACGCCTTAACACACATTCCAGCAGCACTGCCCTCACCTCCCAAGCATCTATCCTGGGAAGCCCTGTAAGCTATTGCAGTGCAGGCAAGCAGACAGTGAGAGGGAACGGGCAGACATCCCCTGAAAATAACCCCTAATGGTTCTTTTGGTCCCCCCCCCCCAAAAATAAGACCTGGTCTTAATTCTCAGGGAAACAGTATTTCTGGCTGCATATATGAATTCTGCAAGAAGCTTCTAACCAGTTTTGTTAGTAGACCAATAATCTGCACCAAGGCTAGTAATCAATTTCATTATGTACAATGACTAATATTCATATGAAAACTAATGAAAATCATTATCTTTCAGCCCAAATTATTACAAAGACTTGTTGTGAGGATGTAAACGTAACTAAATAAGCAGATGTGGCAATGAGAAAGGATTCACATTCAGTTCTGGGAGGAATTTCTTCCACTGTTTCTGCTTGCCTGGTATGTTCTAGAATGGGTGAATTCTAGGTCTCTTCTATTAAAGATTATCAGCTTGTGTGATCTTGAAAGTGCACCTTTTCGGTAAAGCCTTCCACCTTCTGGAACAACATTGCCTTCAGATATGGAGGGCACCTTCTCTCCTGGGGTTCTGAATAGCCCTGAAAACCTGCCTTTGTTCTCAGGCCTGTATTAGGAGGGGAGAGGATTGTTGTACTTTGTTTGGATGGCTGTTTTCAATCCAAGATTTGTTAGTTTAAATTGTTTTAATCTAATATTTTGCAAACTACCTAGAGTCCAGTCCATTGGAGTGGATGATTGTATTAAATTTATTTATAATACAAAAAGAAGAAAGTAAGCATCTAGTGGATGCTCAAAATATTACTTAGTTCTTGTTTTTTGACAGAAATTTGCAGATGGAATCATCTATGGAGATTCCCAATCATTCGGGGCATGGTTGTCCCAAAGGTGCTTTTCAAGAGGCAACTAGACTTTCTTGCTTTTCTGAAGAAGCTTCTTGGATGAGAAGGGAAAGGTCTTCAAAGAAAAACAAGGAAGTCCAGTTGCCTCTTGAAAAATACCTTTGGTGCAACGGAATCGGTCAGGTTCCTGCCAATGCCCTGATTAAGAGGTGATCCTCTCCTTCTAGAGAGCCCGAAAAACCCAATGCAACGCTCGTCTAACTTTGTCCCGTGAGAAAAAGTAGGCTGAATGAGGAACTGGACCCCCGGTTGCTCCACTTCATGCTTCTTGACCACCACACCGAATTAGCTCTCAGCAGTGGGCTAATGCCTCCTTAAGTAACACCAGCTGCCTGTAATTAGTGCAGGTTCGCATCCCACCAGGCTCAAGGTTGACTCAGCCTTCCATCCTTCCGAGGTAGGTAAAATGAGGACCCAGATTGTTGGGGGCAATAAGCTGACTTTGTAATAATGCCGCTGGGGGGGGGGGGCGAAAGCCCTAATAAGCAGGCATATACATAGAATGAAGGCTACTGCTAAGCACATTGGTTTGTGCTTCTTAGATTGTAAGCCGCCCTGAGTCTTCGGAGAAGGGCGAGATATAAATGGGATTTTTTAAAAAAAACTACGCCTCTTGTAGGCAATCCGGGTGAAAAAGAGGCAACCTGTGGAACAAGCGTGGCGGCCCTGGGTGGCGCAGGAGAGGGGAAACACAATTTAATTGTTTTTAATTTTTTGTAATTCTGGTATTGTTTTCTTTTTAAAAACCTTGTGAACCGCCCTGAGTCCTACGGGAGAAGGGCGGTATATAAGTCTAATAAACTAAACTAAACTAAACTAAACTCCGAGGGAAGCCAGTGGAGGACACCGCCGGAGCTAACACAAAAAAAAGGGGGGGGGAGAAGAGAGCCTGACATCCTTTGGATCCTAAATTCCACTGGTCAAATCTTGCCGATAAATGCTCGGTGGTTTTGCAGGCAGCCCCGGAGAGCTCCCGTTTGCCAAGCCCGGGAGTCGCAGAGCGGGAAGGGCGGAGCTCAGCGCGGGGTGACCTTCCTTCCTTCTTCGCGACCCATCCCGGCAATGCTCACCGCGTTCCTTGCGCTCTTCGAGGCCAAGGAAGGGATCGAAAGTGGGCATGGCGGAGGGGTCGGGCTCCACCTCCGAGTCCCCCAAATACCGGCGGACTAAATGAGCCCCCATCGCCGCCGCGGAACTTGCGCCCCTGCTTCAGCTGGCTTCCGTTTGCCTTTCTTCCCCCGGAACCGGAATCGGGCGTGGAGTCCGCTTTGAAAAGCGTTCGGCTAGAAACGCGGGGGGACTCCTTCACGGCCTTGGCGACGGCAGGCGTCGGCTTTCATTTTGCCATTGCTGCGCGACAAGAGAGAAAACTGCAGGACGAGTTCCGTTCTGGCTGTATTCGGCGCCTGCAGATTCACCCGAGTGGAGAGCCGGGACGGGGGGGAAGGAATCGCGAACCACAGTGCATTTTTAAAAATTTACATTGAATTATTTATTTTCATTTGTCAACATTTAAAGCCTCGTCGCGACAAGTCAAAGTGAAAATGGTGTTTACAATCCTTGGGACGCGTGTTGAAGAACGCCGTGAAAAAAAAACCCGTCATATATTGGCGACCGAGAGTCCAACTTGAATTGGAAGTGTCCTTTGCCTGTTGAAGCTCATGCAGGAAAAAATAGTTTGCGATAGCCCTGTAACGCTGTTTACAATTAGAATTCAATGTTATGTAGTTGCTTGTGGCTTGTTGGCGCACCTTAAGTCTACATTTGAAAAGAATTACTGCAGAAACATGTCAGAAATTCCTGTCTCTGGCTGCCTTATTAGTGATGGTTCTCCATTTGAGCTTTTCTGATGTTCAAGAGGTTGCCTAATGTGGGTTTGGAGGAATATAGCAATGGCACTTAGATTTATGCAGGTGGTCCTCGACTTATGACAATTGAATCCAAATTTGTGTTGCTAAGTGAGACATTTAAATGAATGTTGCCCCATTTTACGATCTTTCTTGCCACGAATCACTGTAGTTGTTAAATAACTAACATGGTTGCTAAGTGATTTTGGCTTTCCCATTGATCTTGTCAGAAGCTGCAAAAGGTGATCACGTAAACCAGGACACTGACTGTCATAATATGAATCAGTTGTCAAGCATCTGAATTTTGATCATGTGACTTTGGGGATGCTACAGCGGTCATAAGTGTGAAAAACAGTCGTAAATCACTTTTCAGTGTAACTTTGAACAGTCATTAAATAAACTATTGTAAGTCGAGCAATACTTGTGTAGTGCTTTATAGCCCTCTCTAAGCAGTTTACAGAATCAGCCTATTGCCCCCAACAATTTGGCTCCTCATTTTACCAACCTTGGAAGGATGGAAGGCTTGAGTTAATCTTGAGCCAGTCAGAATTGAACTCCTGGCAGTTGACAGAATTAGCCTGCAATACTGCATTCTAACCACTGCAACACCACGGTTCTATTCTTAAGAATTAACCTTGGATCAAACATGGAGCATTGTCAACAGTGTTGGCACTTTTAAAAAAGATTATTTTTGTGCGATTATCCCACCAAAAGCTAGAGGTGATGCTCCTTAGATCAGAACAATAAGATACCTGTAGGAGACACAGAATCCAAATGGCTTTGTTAAATGGCTCTGTCAACTGAAATAAAGCCTAGGAAGTATATAGCAAAGTGTAAAATAATCTGGAATTTTAAAAAAGAAGGTAGGGAATTGTATATTTTTTTAGGGAATACAGCAATTTTCATTTTACTTTAAATGTTTTCCTACCAAGCTGCTCTATCTGCATTTCAGCAAAGTTATAGTGATATTGAAAACAGTCTTAGGGAACAAGTGACAAAGTTGTTTCATGCAGAGGACTGGTTTTATGAGAAGAAACTTTATGAAAGGTATACTGTATATATGAGCTGTCACTAAAAGTCCTGCTTGAACAGAATTACTAGATAACCAAGGCAACGTGTGCTGATCTTAATTACCCACATAAATAAGCATTATACTAAGAATTCTGTACCAAATTTGGAAAAGAAAAACCCTCTTGGATTAGGAGACACATATAAGGACAGTCAATACACGGAGACGTTTTCCTTCTCACACACAAACTTAACTTGTTTATCACAGCGAATGTCATTCCAGTTTCCCTCTTTATATAGGACAGCACAATCTTCACCATTTTGCCCATTATTGGGTTCACCTCGTCTCCAGCTCCTGAAAATGGGGCAGAATTCATTACTGTTTTCTTAAATTCTGATGATTGCAATCATATCTTCCTTTATTTAGAATCTATACTGCCTGGGTAGATGGTATCACACAAAAGTATAATCAATAACTTGTATAGTTTTGCAAACTACTGGTTGAAGGAGTATTTCCTTTTGTTTTTGCCAGTCATCTATCCATTTTTCCATAGCATACATAATTTCATAAATACCTTCTATTTCATAGAACTTCCAGGTTTGGATAAATAAAAATAATATTAAGTAAATAGGAATGATCTATATAAAATATAAAATACAAAGGAAAAATAGAAATAGGGGATTAAGGAGGGAAAAGGAAAGGAGAAGAGAAGGTGTGAGGTACAAGGGAAAGAAAAAAAGGTGTTGACTTTGACTCTTTAGCACAATACCAAGTAAAAGCACTCTACCCTCAACTTTTTGTTTTTACACATTATTATATAACTAGCCATTTCTATAACAGCAAATCTATCTAAACGACAAAACCAAATTCAAAAATACATTTTTTTATCACAAGCACAAAATTCAGAAGTGGTATTGAAATGAAAATCCTCCCAAAAGCATAAGAGGGTGTTAGACTGCACCATAAAGAGACAAGATAGGAGAATTTCAAATTGTTGTTGTTAGTTGCGAAGTCAGGTCCAACCCATCGCGACCCTAAGTTAGAGTAAATATGATTCCAGATAGTTCAGTAAGCAAATTTCTAATTTGTTTGTCTCTTAGAATCCCTATCTATTAATCATCTACACACTCACACGTAGTGTTCTGCCAGTAGTGATCCATCAACCCAACGCCAAGTTCCTTCTTTCTCTGTATCACTTAAGCCAAGCCAGATGGAGTGTTTTAAATTCTGAGCCACAAAATCCTAGGTGAAAAGATATGTCATGCATATGAAATCATCTGTCTGTCTGTCTGTCTATCTATTTATCTCTTGTACCATGAGATAATCTTGCATTTTTGGCATTTTACACAACGTACAATATACTAACAAGTCATACTACAATTTTAAAGCAAATAACATGAGAAAGCCTCAGTGGCAACAAGAAGCAAACAGGAATAAAAAATAAAAGTGGTGCAATGCTTAAATTGAGAGAATGCTTCCAGAACAGTTCCATTTTCAATAGTTTTCTGAAAAGAGTTCCAGAACTCTTTGTTAAGTGAATCACATGGTGTTTAAGCAAATCCACCTTCCTCCATTGACTTTGCTTGTCAGAAGACAGCTGGAAAAGTCACAGATGGTGATCATGTGACCCCAGGACAGTGCATAAACACATGCCGGTTGCCAAGTGTCCAATTTTTGATCCTGTGACTGGAAATGCTGCAATGGTTGTAACTGTAAGGACTGTTGTAACTTTGATGTTCCTAAATGAATGGTTCTATGTGGAGGACTACCTGTAGATCAAAATATGTGGTGTCCAGCAAAAGAAGCAGAAACTGGGAAGAGGTGCTTGAACAAGTGGAGGAAGAAGAGATTGTGGTTGCACTTAGCTATGATTAACTGAAGCACAGTTGACTCAGTTAATCCAGTACATACTAACATACAGATTAACAACCCAAACTGATTTTCACAATGCACAAAGCTAAAATGTAGTTATGGTTCACCATGTCTGCATGAACAAAACTAGCATTGGGATAAAAGAGGCAAGGACAAAACAGCATTATTCCTGATTATGGAATTCCTGCCTAAATGAAAATAATATTAGTAATATTTTTACTGGTATTTATACATGAGCATGGCACAAAGTCAAGTTTTTAAATAATAGTTACTATGTGAAGCAGTATATAAGTACGTACTACGGCAGGGCTTTTCAACCAGTGGTATGGGTACCACCTGTGGCACATTGGCACCTGGCAGGTGGTACGCTACCATCGTAGAAAAGTGGTAGCGGGGGAGTGGAATGAGCTGAACTGGTGGCAGCATCGCACAAGTCTGAGCGAGAGACGGCTGGAGCTGCAGGGCTGTCAGGGCTCAGCAGAAGCTCCAGGATCAGCACCAGGATCCAGCTGGAGCTTGGCGCTGATCCCGGCACGTCTGCTGAGCCCAGAAGAAGCGCCGATCAGCTGGAATGTTGTAGCATATCCAGGGTCTGGTGATTTACATTCAGATGCTTGCCAACTGATTCATATTTATGACGGTCACAGTGTCCCAGGGTTATGTGAAATGACCAAAACCTGCTGCAACCACCCAGCAGATGGGGGAAAATATAAACCAAACAGCCTTCCCCACCCCACTCCTGCTGCCAATCCTCAACAGAAATGCTCACAACAATGAAAACCTCGGACAGGAGGAAGAGCGCCACTAGGTAGGCAGGCAGGTGTCTTGCTCAGCTGTGGCTTGGGGGGGCACTTTTTCAGTGCCATTGTAACTTCAAACAGTCACTAAGCGAACTGTTGTAAGTCGAGGACTACCTGTACTTCATCACTTTTTTTTTTGGTCATCAGGTTTTTGACACCTTGCTAGGCGACTGATGGTACTCGGATGTTGCCATATCCTAAAAGTGGTACAATGGGTGAAAAGGTTGAAAAGCCCTGTACTACGGTATTGCTAAGTGCTACTATTAACTAAAGTGCTGATACTTGGTTTCCTTTTTCAGCTTCTGCACAGGAGGTGAGCAGTGGGAAAAGGTTAAGATGCAGAAGTTGTACTACAAAGAAGATATACAAGAAAAGAATAAAGCTATTCCTTGCAGGAATATGTACAGTTTACCTGCTCTTTCTTGGTATTAATAATGACAAGGTGAGAATCACGCTCAGCACATTTTTCTTTTGCCATCTCCCACTTTTCTTCTGTGTCAGAGAAGTAGTAAGCATTTGTCTCAAATATGCGCCATGAAATATCTGAAACAGGAAAGTTGTACAGAAGAATTATTTTGAAAATGGGGGCAGAGACTCCTGGAAGAAGAAAAAATGGTTGATTGAAGATGGCTCAATGAAAAGTAGAGCTGGCAACGGGATAGAAGAACGAAGAGCTGGTGAGTAGAACCAACTCTTCGTATCTGTCTGAAAAAGGGAGAGGACCAGAGAGAACCCACTAGTACTCCAAACACTTGGTCCTTGCAAGGAAACTGCTAGGCAGCAGTTTGCAAAAGGTTTTAAGCACCGAGAGATGAGGAAATGACCACCTTGCTCAAACCTTGGCCATCGCTTTAAAAAGAGCAGTAAGTCTGCATCCTTCATTTTCTAAGGACATTTGGAAATTGCTTGTTAACTACTTTTCAGCTATTAGAAATTTTTGGAATGAGAAGTCTGAAAACACTGGATGAGACTGCCTTCAATCCTCAATGAAAGAAAATTTTAACTACAAACTTAAGAACTTTCTTTTAATAAACAGCAAATAGTTGGTTAAAACTTTGATTTTAAAAAAGCTACAAATAAACTAAGGGTCCAGATAAATTTGAAATGAGATTTTGGAATAAATATAGAACTAGCTATAAAAAATCCTTCCTGTGTAAAAGTGTTTTTGTTTTGAATTTTTTTAAAAAATAAGATTTTTTAAAAAATTGGACACTAGAAAGAATTAAAGATTTCAATTAAAAGAGAGGAACATAAACTTGACTTACAATTACAGAATGGCACAAAATATTCTAGCACTGGAATGTCAGAAATTAATATTAACAGTGTCAACAGAGGTATCTGCCTCTACAGATAGACTCTGTCCAAAAGATATTTTGAAAGAGGAACAGGTTTTACCTGACAAGAGAGAGACTGAGCTGAAAGTAGATTTACAGCTGGCTACAAGAATGGCAGGAAAAAAAGAAAGGGATGTTACCCTGGACGTATACAAGAAGCTGGCTGATATTTTAATAATTGAAAGGAATATACCAACAATAAACCAAGAAAATGACCTGAATAACTTTTCTACACTGGATTTATAAAAGAGACTTGCTAAAGTTTTGAATAATCTGAGGAGAAGGAACAAAGAAGAAATGAAATCAAATTTTATGATATGGTTTGAATGGATTAAAGATTAAAATTGTTAGAAGAAAAAGGGAGGAATATAAAGTTGATTTATTAGATCAAAGTTAAATAGATGTTATTCCTATTTTTTTTACCACTGGGCTGTGGGAATGGCTGGTGAGTGCTCAGCATTAATTCTTCCATTGCTTTCCATTCCTGGTTTGTTGGTTGGACCAAAGGTAGATGACATAACGAAGATTGGGAAGGAACTTGCACCACAAACTTCATTTACTCTATCAAGTGCAATTCCCAGACAGCTTTTTTTCCCCCTTCCCTCTTCTCTCCTTGAAGTTCAGACTTCTGACATAAGACCTGTAGATATTTCCAAGGCCATTGTGAGACTGACCAGAAGAGTGAACCTAATGAATTCATGCTCATGGAATTTGAGAGCACATTGAAGCTGGGTTTATTGCATATTTTCTACAAAGTCTTGATTCACTTTAAAATTATTTGTGAATAGTCTCTAATGGCTCAGGTCATGACATAGAGCATGCAAAAGTAGATGCTTCAATCAATGCTTTGGTAAACATGAGAGAAGACCATTCCAAAAATAGGTGCAACCAAATGAAAAATCAGATGGGGCATGGAATGTGGAGGGACCAATAATGCAATCTGAACCCCACACAGAAGATTCTGCTAGTGGAAACCCCATAACATCTTTGAAAAGTATATGAACTAAATCACTATTATTTTTTTAATGTTAATGTGTTTGTGAATGAAAATTAGACTATTGTGTCAATTCCCCTGTGTAGAAATAGAGCAATGTAAGCTACTTGAAACAATTAAACTTATCACTATATATTGTATATTGCATCGGGCTGTAAAATGTATTTAATTCTCAGAGAAATAATGTGACCTGATTTTGGTTGGGTTCACACATTACACTAAACCATATTGTAATATGTTTGGGTTTAGTTGGTTGTCTGAACCCTAGTCAAAGAGATTTTTCTGTGGAAACCTGACATTAGGTTTCCTATAACTTAAGTCTGAAGCTTCCTTACTACTTTATTCTTCAAGCATATGTTGAGTGGAGGCTTTTGTATATGAATTTCTGGTCTCTTACTGCTTTTCCTGATGTCATGTTGATTTGTTTTTCATATTCACCTCTGCAGTTTTGTAGTCTATTTAATTTTATTTCTATTCTGAGTAGTTGTTCTTCCATTTTTTGCAGGCTGTTTCTCTTCTCATCTAATCGTTGTTCTAAGCTTTTGAGTTTGGTTATAAAATTGGTCTCTAATTCTGTGAAATTGAATGGTGCTGGGGAAGCATCATAGCCCTCTTTTGTGGAGCTCAAATTTAGCGACTTGAGTTCTAGAAGCATTGAAGTATCTGGAAGGAAAAGAAAGAAATGTAATTTCAGGAACTCTACCGTATTCTTATATGCAGTTTATTTTTTTAATTTATTTTGATTTGTATACCGCCCTTCTCCCTAAGGACTCAGGGCGGTGAACAGTGAACATAATAACAGAATGCACAAATAGTTATCTTAAAACAATAATTAAAACAGAACCCGTCAGACCAGACCGGATTGCTTAAACAGATATGTTTTTAGGTCGCGTCGGAAGGAGCGAAGGTCGGGAGCCATCCGGAGCTCAACCGGTAAATGGTTCCATAGGTCAGGCGCACCCACAGAGAACGCCCTCCCTCTGGGAGCCACCAGACGGCATTCTCCGAACGGCAGCACCCTTAGGAGGCCCTCTCTGTGGGAGCGCACTGGACGGAGGGATGTTGATGCTGGCAGCAGGTGATTCCTAAGGTACTCCGGACCCATGCCATGTAGGGCTTTGAAAACCATTACCAGCACCTTGAATCTTACCCGGAGGACAACTGGGAGCCAATGCAGTTCACGGAGTAGAGGTGTAACATGGGAGTATTGGGAGACTCCCAACACAACTCGCGGCTGCATTCTGTACCAGTTGGAGCCTCCGAGTGGTTCTCAAGGGCAGCCCCATGTAAAGAGCATTGCAGTAGTCTAAACGAGAGGTCACGAGTGCATGAGTGACCGTACGTAGGGCATCTCGGTCTAGATAGGGCCGTAATTGGCGAACCAGGCGAACCTGGGCAAAGGCTCTCCTAGTCACAGCTGTTATGTGGTCTTCCAAGGAAAGCTGTGAATCTAAGAGGACTCCCAAGTTGCGAGCCTTATCTGTGGGGGGTAATAACTTACCCCCTATAGAAAGAGATGGAATGTTCTGAATATCTCGAGATGCCGGTACGTACAGCCACTCAGTCTTGTCGGGGTTGAGTTGAAGCCTGTTCTTCCCCATCCAGACCTGAACTGTTTCTAGGCAACGGGACATCACATCAAGGGCATCACTGAGGTGGTTTGGGGTCAAAATAAAAAGCTGGGTATCATCAGCGTACTGGTGATACCTGACTCCAAAACCACGAATGATCTCACCCAGCGGCTTCATGTAGATGTTGAACAGGAGAGGCGAGAGGACCGACCCCTGAGGGACTCCACAAGTGAGAGGCCTCGATCTCGATCTCTGCCCTCCTGTTAATACCGACTGCGAGCGTCCCATGAGATAGGAGAACCACTGGAGAACCGTGCCTCCCACTCCCAATCCCCTGAGACGCTGCAGTAAGATACCATGGTCGATGGTATCAAAAGCCGCTGAGAGGTCTAGGAGAACTAGGACAGAGGAACAGCCTCTGTCCCGAGCTCTCCAGAGATCATTTATTAGTGCGACCAATGCCGTCTCTGTGCTGTGTCCGGGCGTGAAACCCGATTGGTACGGGTCCAGATAGTCAGTTTCCTCCAGAACCGAAGGGAGCTGATGTGCCACCACACTCTCAACAACCTTAGCAAGTTGGAGGACACTTCTGTGTCTGCAGGAGCTAGAGCAGTGATTGAGAGTAATCTGGGGGCTTTTGCATGATGGCTATTTTTGACAGCTCATGTTCAGCACTCGGACTGCACTGTGTTAACTAAGACTGTGCTAATGGAATTCGTTATGAAATATTTCCCATTTAGTTTTGAAAGGCAGGCATTATGCTGGACTGTAGATCAAAACCAGCTGGCAAAAGAACAATTTGAGAAAGCCATCCATAGGTGCTGAGTCCATAGATTAATACTCACTCTTCCTCCAGCTTTCTGATTCCATCCTGTTATGTACTGGGCTTGTGGTGATACACCCAGAATAGCTGTCTCCTGTACTGCAACTGGCTAGCCCCAGGCGGCAAGAGTGGGTTCAAACCTATTGGCTGCCGCCTAGGGGCTAGACTATATATTGTGGCTGGTTGCAGCCCATGTTTCAGTACACTTCCAGCAAGAATGAGTTCTCCTGTACTCAGCCTCGTGTCTTCCTTCCTGCACCAAAGAGCCCACTACTTAACACATCCCTTATGTGTTTAAGCACAAAAACTCTTTCTTTTCCACTGAACATCATTGCCCTCCCCCCATTGCTTTCATCTCATGGAGAGGGAGTGTCCATGGGGTTGCTTCACTAGTTTTTGGTGCTTACTCACTTGAGCAGAGGAGGAAGAGGACGATAAGGAGAAGGCAGATAACAGTCAGAATCAAGAGTACACTGATTTGGTTTGTTTTCCAGTACTTTTTCCTTTGGGCTGGAGAACAGATGGATGGACCTGCAGGGAAAGAGTGCCACAATTGATATAGCCTGCATTAAAACTCCAAAAACAAGTGAAGGTGCTCCCAGACAAAGGTTTAATTGTGTGGTCACCCTGCTTCTTTCACAGAGGTTTACAGGAATGCACTTGTGTCTGTTTGGTTATTATGTATGATCCAGAAAAGTGGGTACAATAGTTTGGCCAGGTCTTTTGATAGGGGAATACTTTCTCACAGGCTTTCCACACTAACAGCCCATATATTTCTGTTTCATGTTGAAATCCATAGCACCATTATCCTAGCATGTGTACATTTTTTTAATCTGAAGCTAGTAGAGAACATCAGTCAGTCAGTGTTCATGTTGCCTTGAAGGTGGCCAGCAGTCAAATTGTTAAGTTGTTGGTTTGGTTAGGCATTGACGAGGCAGAGCATTGAACCAGCAAGCATGTTTATTAACTCACAACAGAAGCAGCCCTAATGGCTGCTGCACAGGTATTTATACGGTTTGCCTCTAGGTGGCAACCAATAGATTTAAAGTGAGCGTTCCCGCCCAAAACATTGTTAACTGCTTGGAGACACAGTCTGGGTTGCAGCAATACAAAACCATTAAGCAATCACTTACTTAAGTACAGCTATTAAGATCAGCAATTTAGGCCAATACATTACACAAATATTCTTTATTCTCATGCCACTGGTTCCATCCCCCGCTTGTGTGGTTTATGAATTAACACAATTCTTCTCACCTTCCACAGAAGAAAGGAACTTGCTAATATTTTGTTCCTACTACAATCCACATACATGGCTGTGTGCATTATCTACCTTCATCCAGTATCTTATCAAAAACAAAAACAAAATTCAACTTCTGAAAGGTTGCTCTGTAGTGGGGTTGGGTTGCAAAAAAAAGGGGGGCAGGGAAGTAGCAACAGCACTTAGACTTATATACCATGCCATTGTGCTTTACAGCCCTCTCTAAGCAGTTCACAGAGTCAGCCTGTTGTGTAGTGGGTTCTGGAGAGCAGGAAGGACGCCGAGACGATGAGTACAGCATAGTAGCTCTTTATTGGTGAAGGGACTGTACTTGAAATAGGGGCTACCTGCACTCTTTATATACCTGGCCAGTACCTGGCCAGGTACTCAACCAACCAATCGGTTTGAACCACTGTTTCCTGCCAAAATGCTTCCCACCAAAACAGTTACAGTTCAATGCCTCCTGGTGGTGACTCTTATACACAGCTTTAGGTGTTGCAATAAAGCTTAATACATAACACCCCTTCCCTCTTAAGGATGAAACTATATACACAAACAATGAACGTACATTCATGACAACCAACTTCCCAATGGACCCAGCCACCCAGCTTCCCTTATTTGCACACATAGTCCGTGAGGGACGCGGGTGGCCTATGGGGCCTAGATGAATGTCTTAGGGTTTCTTCCCACTTGTGGGCTGGCACCTTACTCTGCGTATTGTGAACGTCCAAGTTCTCCTGAACTGGAGAGTCAGCAGGTAAGCTCTGGCTGACCGTTTCTGGTGGACCCACCCCATAGTCAGACCCTGTGGCAGGTTTAGCCCTGTGGTCCTGGGAGGGTTGCTGTCCAATTTGATTGGGGTTCTCCTGGTCCTCTTTGGGCTCGGACGTGGTTGTTTGTTGTGGTGCTAGTAGGGGGAATGTGAGCTAGCTTGTGTGCCAGCTTGGAAACTCCATGAGGGATAATTTTCCCCATGGTCGCTTGTTGACCGTTCTGGAACTCTTTTCTTTACTTGGTCTATGTGCCATCTGACCTGACGACCTCCCTCCACCCCTACTATGTAAGATAAGGGCCCAGTTTTGTCAACCACCACCCCTGAAATCCACAAGTGTCCTGGACCGTAGTTCCTGGCCCAAACCAAGTTTACCCGGGTGTAGTTCTCTTGGGGTTTGGGGTTGTGCGGCCTCAGAAGCCACTCGGTCGGGGTGGAGCCTGTCCAGTTTGGTGATGAGGCGTCTGCCCCAACGGAGCTTCGCAGGACTCTTTCCCATGGCTGTGCATGGTGTGGTGTGTTGTGATAATAGGAATTCTGCCAACCTGTGGTGCCAATCACCGACGATAATGTGCCTGAGTACGTCTTCGGTTGTTTTCACCATCCTCTCTGCTTGTCCATTGGTCGACGGGTGGAAGGGCGCGGATGTGACGTGTCTAATCAAGTTTGCTGTCATGAAGGCCTGAAACTCAGCAGTGGTAAATTGAGCCCGATTATCAGATACCACAACATCAGGCAGACCATGTGTGGCAACAAGTCTCCTGAGCACTTGGATTGTTCTGGCCGTGGTCATATTTGGGACTGGCACTACCTCCAGCCATTTTGAGTGGCTGTCTACCACTATTAGGAAAAGCTGTCCTTGAAATGGACCAGCGTAGTCTATATGGACCCTTGACCATGGTGTGTGTGTTGCCTCCCATTTGTGGACAGGCGCTTGGGGCATCTCAGGTCTGGACCTTTGGCAAGTGTAGCATCCCTGTACCTGCTCTTCCACTGCCTTATCTAACCCTGGCCACCAAAGGTAGCTCCTTGCTAACGCCTTCATGCGAACTATGCCAGGGTGCCCTTCATGTAGAGACTGCAGCACCCTATCTCTTAGTGTTGATGGTATAATAACCCTACTACCCCACAACAGGCATCCTTTGTGTGCGGACAATTCATGCCTCCTTACAAAATACGCTTGGAATTCTGGGCCTGGACTTTTATCCTGCCATCCTGTGAATACCCAAGACTGAACTCTGCTCAGGATTTTGTCTGAGGCTGTCTCCGCTTCAACGTCCTTTGCATGGAGGGGGCATTCCGGTAGCTCTTGGATTGCCAGTATCTGTGCAGCTGGCGCCAGATCTGGTTCTATGTTTGCTAGGGGTAGCCTACTTAACCCATCTGCATGGCCCATTTCTTTCCCTGGCCTATGAATCAGTTTAAATTTATAAGCTGATAGGAATATGGACCATCTTAGCATCCTAGGGGAGAGTATTTGAGGGGTTTGTTTGTCAGTGGTGAATAAGCCTAATAGACCCTTATGGTCCATAAACACTGTGAACTCCCTACCATACAGATAGTCGTGGAATTTTTTGACCCCAGCCACTATTGCCAGGGCTTCCTTGTCTATCTGTGCATAGTTCCTTTCTGCCCCTGACAAGGTTCTGGAGTTCTAAGCTATGGGAACCTGTGTACCATTTCCCTCCAGATGGCTTAGCACTGCTCCCACTCCATATGGTGAAGCATTGCAAGCGATGCAGATAGGCTTGTTTTCTATGAAATGGGTGACTGTGGACTTGTTGGACAGTAGAGCCTTTAGGTCCTGGAAGCTTTTGTCATGGACCTTGTTCCATTTCCATGCAACTTTTTTATCTAGGAGTCTATGCAGGGATTCAGCTATGGCTGCTTTGTGGGGTAGGAAGGTGTGGTAAAAATTTAATAATCCCAGAAAGGCTTGCACTTCCGCCTTGTTCTTGGGAGTGGGGGCCATCTTAATGGCCTTCACTTTGGATTCTGCAGGATGAATCCCGCTGGCATCAATTCTGAACCCCAAAAATTCCGTGGATGTAACCCCTATGCTGCATTTGTCTCTTTTTAGTTTAAGACCTGCAGAGCGAAGCCTTTGTAAAACTGCCCTCAGTCTGTCTGCTAACACTTCCTCTGTTTCTCCAGCAATGAGGACATCATCAAAATAAGGGCATACACCTTCGATGCCCTTAAGTGTTTGCTCCATTACCTCCTGAAAAATCCCTGGTGCTACACTTACTCCAAACTGTAGGCGGTTAACTCTGAAGGCTTCCTTATAAGTTACAATTGTTTGTGCTGCTGCAGTCTCCATGGTAACTGGCAGCTGCTGGTACGCCTGTGCGAGGTCTAGTTTAGCAAAGATGGCACTGCCTTGGAGGGAAGTGAGAACGTGGCTGACCGTGGGGACCGGGTAAGCGTGCTGGTTTAGGGCCCTATTTATTGTGCATTTATAATCGACACAGATATGGATCTCCCCATTAGCTTTGAGGGGGGTGACTATTGGGGTCTCCCATTCTCCCCTGTCTGTTGGCTACAGGACCCCGTGTTCCACTAGTTTGTCTAACTCTTTCTCAATTTTGTCCTTGAGTGCAAAGGGGACTCTCCTGGGTTTGATTCTGATTGGTAAGACACTGGGATTTAATTTAAATCAGGGGTGTCAAACTCAATTTCATTGAGGGCCACATCAGCATTGTGGTTGCCCTCAAGGGGCCAGGTGGGTATGGCCAGGGTGGGTGTGGCCTACTGGGTGGGTGTGGCTAGAGTGCGTATGGCCTACTGGGTGGGCATGGCCAGCTCTACATCGTTCGCATCAAGGGTGCCTATGGGGGCCTGGGCAGGAGTGGGACAGATCTGAGGGTCTCTGGCAGAAGGAGGGTCTCTGGGCCAGGGCCAAGGCAGTGGGGGCAGTTCCCTCACTGTTTCCAGGATGGCTTCGCGGGCCACATGAAACCACTTCGCGGGCCGGATCCGGCCCCCGGGCCTTGTGTTTGACATGTCTGATTTAAATGAACTGGGTGGCCCTGTGTACCTTCCCAGTTTACTATCGAATACGTCTGCAAACTCGGTTGCCCTCCGGGTGTGATTCAAGGTGCTGGTAATTACCTTTAAAGCCCTACATGGCTTAGGCCCAGGGTACTTGTGAGATCACCTGCTGCCATTGTCAACCTCCCTTCGCCCGATTTGCTCCCACAGAGTCGGCCTCCTCAGGGTTCCATCGGCTAGGCAATGGCAGCTGGTGACCCCCAGGGGGAGACCTTTCGCTGTGGGTGCACCAACCCTCTGGAATGAACTGCCTCTGGAGCTGCGGACAGCCCCTGACCTTCGGTCCTTCCGCCGTGACCTGAAGATATGGATGTTCCAACAAGCGGACCTGGACTGACTATGGTTTTAAATTTGGCTTTTATTGGGTTAAATTGTCATTTATTTTTTACATCCATTGTTTAATTCTTTTTTAAATTTTGAACTTTATGTTTTTTAATTTTTTATTGTTGTGAGCCGCCCTGAGTCCTTGGGGAGAAGAGTGGCATATAAATTTAATAAATTTCTTAATCTCTCTTTGCAGACAGATTCGATGTTGTTTCCCTGCAATCTGTGGATGCTGGAAATTACCATGCCTAATGCCTCAAACCAGTCCAACCCGACTAAAGTGGTCCTACGGCCCTCAACTGCGATCACATCCAAGTGCCCCTGAAACCTCTTAAACCACATGGAAAGGGTGGCCTCCCCCTTAACTTTTACTGGGACATTTTGGAAATAGGTTAACAAGGTGCTTGAGGGCCTCAATTTAACCCACTGCTTGCTCCAGCCGCAAACAAGTTTAAATGTCTCTTTGGAAATAATCGAGACTGCTGACCCGGAGTCTAGGTCCAATTTACAAGGAATGCCTTGTAAATGGACTTCAAATTTTAGTTTGGGCTTAAGCGGCCGGCGGGCCCTGGGTCAGCAGATGGCCCTCCGGCTCTCAAAAAATCCCACGCTTGTCGAGCTCCAGGCCTCGGTACCTTTCCACAATGAGTTCTCCGACTGTTGCTTGGGGAGGCCCTCTCAGAATCGGCTACAGCAGACCGCTGCGATGTGGCCTAATTTTCCGCAGGCCTGACACGTGGCCGACTGGAACTTGCAGTTCGCCCACGTGTGGTTGCCTCCGCAGCCTCCACATTTTGGGGAGGCAGCTGCCTTCGGCTGGCTCTCCCTGCGCTCACGTCGTCAATCCCATTGTTCCATTTTCGTCGTATGTAGCGCCTTCGTTGTGCATGGCTTCCTCTGGGTTGCTGGGCAGGGGAATCTGTACTGTTTGCACCGCGCTTCTGGCCGCCTCATCAGCCAGGATCTCATCTTGGGCATCTTGGAGAGTTATATCGGGCCTTGCGAAAAGCCTCTGCTGCAGACGCTTGTCTTGTAGGCTGCACACCAGCCTGTCCCGTAGTCTCTCATCCACGTTGGAGAACTTGCAGAGGTGGGCGGCCTGTCGCAAGGCCGTAATGAACTCCGACGCAGATTCGCCCAGCTGTTGTACCTGTTGTGACTCAGGGCCAGCGTGTGGGTCCGACATCCGGCTCCGACGTATCGGAGGACTCAGATGAGGGGGAGGAGGGAGACGAACCGGCTGATGATGGTTTGGAGGCTTTGCAGAGTCCTCAGCCGGGGACCTCTTCTCAGCTGCGTGAGCCCGAGAGTGCGGAGGATGATGACCCACAGCTGGCCCTGTTCAAGGACGCCCGACGCAGGAGGCAGTCGAGCAGGAACAAACAAAGAAAGGCTATGGGACTCCTCGGGAGGAGGCACAGGGAGACCACGCCCTGAGCTCTCTATAAAAGGAGTGTTTGGGGAGGGGCTGGTTGCTGAAAGCAACTTTTCCGCTTGAGAAGACAAGCTCTAGTGTTTTTGTTAACTGCGTAATTAAATCTTGGCAGAAGCCTTTTAGCCTTGGACGCTCTCCAGTCTCTTCTTTCTGATAAGGGGTTTGTTAGAAGAGGGCTGGTTCAGAACAGTACCCTCTGGTCAAAACGGAACCGCCAGGCCAGCTCAGACATTCGGGGCTTGAAATGCCCGTTCAGCTTTGTCATGAGGATTATGTATGAGACAGTTTCGATTGGCGTCAGCACGAATAGGCTTTCGGCCAAGTCGAATGTGGCCAGCCCGCTTATGCAAAGCAGAGTCACCGCTTTTAGGCATCCTCGGTGATTTGGTTCGCCCGGAGATAGTTCTCGACTTGCCCCAGGTGTGATGGCCATCGTTCGGGATGGCAGATGTCGAACTCTCTGGGCTGGCCGACCTTCAGCATCTTACTCTTGTTCTTGGATCCTGCTCCGCCGACTCAGATGGTTGGTTCTGAGTATGTGAGGCTGCTAGCGTGGTGACTAGCCGGCTGTAGAAGAGGGGGGGAAGATGCCTCTTTCCTCCAGCACGTGAAGCCGTCCCCTTGTGAATTCAGCCCTTTAATGTGAAGCAGAATCCCACCCTCATCGCCACTGTTGTGTAGTGGGTTCTGGAGAGCAGGAAGGACGCCGAGACGACGAGTACAGCATAACAGCTCTTTATTGGTGAAGGGACTGTACTTGAAATAGGGGCTACCTGCACTCTTTATACTCAACCAACCAATCAGTTTGAACCACTGTTTCCCGCCAAAATGCTTCCCGCCGAAACAGTTACAGTTCAACACCTCCTGGTGGTGACTCTTATACACAGCTTTAGGTGTTGCAATAAAGCTTAATATATAACACAGCCTATTGTCCTCAACAATCTGGCACCTCATTTTACTGACCTCAAAAGGATGGAAGGCAGAATCAACCTTGAGCCTGTCAGGATTGAACTCCTAGCAATGAGCTGAATTAGCCTGCAATTCTGCATTCTAACTACTGCACCTCCATAGCTAGTAAAAGAAAGACACTCAATAGCTCCATATTCTTGGTGATGTAGTAAGAAAACTGCCTGTAGAAGACCTTCTACTATAAACCTTGCTATTATGGTGACATAACAGCAAAAGTCCAGGCCAGCATATTGAAGCAAACTTGATAACATGCTAAGTTTGCATGAGAGAATTCTGGGTAAGCAGTGAGCTGGGAATGAAGGAAGATCAGGTTTGAAGAGGCATAAACACCAGGACATTGAAATCTCCATGGACAAGATGATGAGCCCCATGAAGGACTAGAGCCCTGGTAAGACTTCAGTGTAAAGCAGATTGCCCTCACGGGACTGCAAAGTATGACTGAGATTCTCAGTGTTATAATAGTGTGAACAAGTTTAGAGATTTGGAAAGAAAAGAGCCCCTTCGTTTGGGAAAATGCGGGATAATACATCAGACTAGATGTAGAATAATACTTCTCTCATGCAGACTGTTTGTTTTTAGAGCCTTCGGTTAGTGAATTCAAAAAGATTGTTTGAATTTAAAATATTGAGTGAACCGAAAAAGGTTGTTCCCATAACAGATCTAGAAAATCTGTTGTAGAAACAACCTTCTCTGTAAATATTGTTTCTTCCTTCCATATGAATAGTAACCAGAGAGGGCACCAAATCTCAAGCAATAAAGTGTTTACTCTTCATTTTTAGAGTAACGGAATATAACATTAAGCATTTGTCAAATAGACTGTATATATAAATTGAACACTTGTATACCACAATTTACTTCTCAGAATTTTGCAGTGCAATTGTAGCTCAAAATTGCACACAAAATGTGAATGTTTACAATGTTTAAAAAGCCTTAAACAAAAGGAAACATATGCACAAAATAATAGGAAGAAATAGCTTGAAATAAAATTTCTAGAAAATGTGCTTTTTAAGGTCCAATGTGCGTAAAAATTGATATATTTTCAGATTGACTTTTTCACCTCTGAATTTGCAAGGTAATAAGAAACTGAAAGGTAACGAATGGGAAAAACAACTGTGAGCCTAACTTCATTAGTTGTTTACAATGACACTGCAATGGCCTGGCAACTCCAGTTATACTCCCTGAATTCATGATTCCCTGAATTCATGATATTGATATCCAAATGACAATTATTTAAGCATCCTTATACTAGTGTTTATGTTGGGCAAAATATGTGCCAACCAGTAGTAAAACATCTACTGGTGAGAGTGAAGGCAGCTTTTTCTATTGCCTTCTATTCTATTGGGGCTGGATTCTGTTGAAGACTCCTAGGAAGGAAAGACTGAGTGAAATAAACAGATTTACCCATGCAAATACCATACCAGTAACAGCCTTAACATCAGGACCCAACGGTTTAGCTGGTGTCTTCCTTTCACGAGGTAGCGAGATACTGTCATAATCACTTTCTGCGCTGCAGTTATCATAATCTGTAATAAAGGCAAATGGAATAAGTTAAACTTGGGATTATGAAAATTTGTGCACAAGGTGCTCAGAATTCTTTAGATGCCACCTTTAACTTTGTTGCTCAAGCAACACCCTATATTTCTGACTTTATTCTTCCTTATCCTTACAATATACATTTGGCTTCCTTTAGAAACTGAGCAGTTCCTTTTCTTTTCTTTTCTTTTTCTTTCTTTCTTTCCTTTTTTTGAGTCTGCTCAGAGAAGAAAGAATAATGACACTCCACTGCTTTACCATCTTCTCCGTCCTGGAAATAGCCAAGTCAGCTTTTGCATGGCTGTCTGAGGGGGTTTGTGTGATCTCATTTACTTCCCAGCGCTTAGTCTATCAAGAGAAAAGGCACAGGAACTCATATTTGCTGAGCTTGAGCTATTCCCATATCACTGTCATGATAAGCCCGTTGTCACCATCTGAGATGTTAGAAGGGAAACAAACCAATTCAAAGGAATCAGTTGTTTTAAGTAACACTTCTTGGTTTGTGCTGTAAGTGCATAATCAGGAAAGCACTATTTGGCACCAAATCAAAATAGATGCAATTCAGACAGAATAGGGGGCAGTGCATTTTTGTCAATATAGTTTTCCTGCTGACTCAAGGATGGGTGAGTAGACCACAACTCAACACTGGGAACGGTCCTGTTAAATAAGCCACTAGTGAATCTTCGAAGGGGATATTTGTAGAAAAGATGCATAAGAGGATAAGACTCTACATTCCTAACAGCAATAAATATGAAGAAACTTCAACAAGAGTAGCTTGTGGTTCTAGAGCAATTTTTTTCCCCTTCTACATAACTTTCACAAGTACAGGAATCTTGTCTTCTTCTCTGTCTGACCGTTCCTAAATAGATTGTGGTCTCATCCCAGATTTCCATGCAGCCTTCCGTTTCCATCCTGGAACTGAGGATCAAATCAGATCCCATATTCGGTTCCTGTAGTCCTGCTTTAGATACATTTTCCGTATAGTTGGCATTCTACAAACCAACATTAAACCCAGTGAAGCCCATTATGTACATTATGGAGTGCTTTTTTTGTCATAGAACGCTCAGAACGGCGTTCCGGCACCTTTTTTTGGATGGAACCTTGTAGGGTAGGCAAGGCGGGTTGTGTGACATGTGTGAGTTCCGGCACCTTTTTCTTTTACAAAAAAAGCACTGAGTATGCCACATGACATTCCCCCCTCCACAACCAGGTTTTAATTCAGTTACCTTCAGTGCTGAGTCCACTCTGCTCTGCAGGCTCAAGAGGGAGAGAACGCCAAACCTTGCATGGAAGATCTGCTTCCCTGCTTAATGTGTTGCCATACATGGCTTCTGGTTATAGACTTGAGAAGAAAAGAGGTTCTGAATGGATTAAAATAGAGCTCTCAAGTTCTTAACATGGTCTCTGGATTTCATTTCTCCAGAAAGTGGTCAAATCTCCTTTTGCTTCCTTCTTGAGGACAGGTGTGCGATAATACTGGGACCACAGCTGTTGTTGAGGCTATAATGAATTATGGCTGCATCTCTTTCAGAAGGCTATCCTCAGAGGTGGAAAAGGAGTCCATGGGACCTTGGAAACCACAAGTCTCAATCCTATAAATCAGGATTGCCGCTTCAAATCCAGGCCATTTTCTTTTAGCTTATGGTGAGTGATTGCTAGTGAAGTAGAATTGAAAGTGCTGGAAGTCACGGAAAAGACAGATTACAGGAAAGAGCTTCATGTTAATAATTGATGTTAATAATTTGGCAGCGCTATCCTCTTAAGTACTCCTGAATTCTAAATAAAACAAATGTGCCTGTGCTAGGCTGAGGTAGAAGCTTAAAAGCTGTATTAATTTTTTTTAAAAAAAATCTCCATTTGAATCTTCCAGTCTATCAGTGGAAAGATTGCTTTGAACCAGTTAACACCTGACAAAGAAGAAACAGTGCAGTTCTGGATGCAGCTATGGGAGAACCCAAAGAAATTCAATAAGAATGGAGCCTGGCTACAGAAGATGGATAAGAACAAAACAGAAACTGAATTGAAAGAGCTTGTAGTAACAGCAGTAATGATAGAGAAATAGGCAAGGAAGATCAAGAACTGGTCAGCACCCAGTGAAGATGAACTACATGATTTTGTTGAAACATCTGACTGGCCTACACTCATTTGTTGCCAAGCAGTTTAACAACATAGCACAAGGAGGTGAACTTGAAGATTGGTTAACATCTAGCAAAATCTACCTGATAATGAAAGATCCAACAAAAGAGGAAGCACCAAACAATTGCAAGCCACTTATCTGCTTATCAACAACTTTCAAGTGCCTAACTCATGAGTGTCAAACTTGATAGTGTCACATGACGTATTGTGACATATCATGATGTTTTTTGCCTTTGTGGAGCCGGGGTGGACGTGGCTTGCACATGACGCACCTGGGCCACGGGTCGTCAGTTTGACACCCCTGGTCTAACTGATGGGGTAGCTAATGCAGTCCAATTAATCTAATTAAAAACAAGCTGCTTCCACTTGAGCAGAAAGGAAACTGTCCAAACAGCAAAAGAACAAAGCATTAGCTTCTAACTGACAAGATGATTTAGAGCAACTTGAAGGTAACTTGGTTTGACTGTAAGAAAGGATTCAACTCCTTGCCACATAATCAAGTACCTAGAAATAAGCCATTGTTGTGAACAACAAATAATAAAACATCACCAACATGTTGGCAGTTTTGCAACTAGGCACTTTCCCCAACAGCTCTAAGAAGGGCTGTTTGTTACTGTGTGGAGGCAGGAATGGAAGAAATGAAGTCAGAATTAGTTTGTAATTGAGTGAAGGTGAATTGCCAATAACCTGGCCCAAAGTTATTTTGAGCATGATCAAAAAAAACCAGGCTTAATAGTTAACAAGTAGGCTTTAACACAGATATTATATATAAGCGGTTATACCCAGAGTTCTATTAGAAATTCCTAGATCCAAATCTTATTTTGCCTACCTCGTTAAGAGTACTTTCCAAGAGTAGTGACAGGAATCAGAGGCCTTCTCCTCGGATGCAAACATCTCACTTCAGAGGAGAAGAATCTCCAAAAATAAAGGCATTAGAATGCAAAAAGAAAGGGGAAAAACACTGCTATATGATGCTTCAGCTGCGTAGCTCATCTATTCCGTTCAGCTCATTTCTTCTTGTAAAGTCTACGTACTGCACATAGAAAGTTCCAGGAGGAAAAAGTGTTGGAAAGAAGGATAATTTGTGATAGATATCGGGAAGATGGGAAAGAGTTAAGCACATCTTCTGAATAGAAAAATTAGTCCAGAGCTGTATGAAGTTTACCAAACCATTTCCTTTGAGTACTTATGACTCATGTACTCCAGTCAAGAAGTAGAAAGCAAAGAGCGAGAAGTGTTCCATTAGTTACATAATTCTAAGGAATGCCATTTCTCGAGAAAAGTCAGAGGGATGAATACAACTGAAAATGAACCTGGTCTCATTAGTTTCACAACCTCTTTCTTCTGAAATTCTGCCCCAACAGACGTGATTCAAAGGCTGCAAGATCTTGACGGCGTGGCAGGAATGGCACTGTCTGTTGATGATATCCATTCCTGCTTAAAAATTCTAATGAAAGATCTCAGCAATGTTATTAAGAACATCCAGGTATAATAAATGAAACAACAAATAAATGACTTTCCCCGCTATTATTCAGCCAACCACGGAGAACATGTGGATGATGTTTTCCAAAGCTGCTGCAGATCTTTGAAGGGGACTGGAAGATATGGTGATGGAAAGCTTCAATTATTCTGAAGTCTCAGGAGCACGGGTGTCAAACTCACCACGTCACATGATGTATCTTTTTGCATTGCTGGCAATGGGATGGGCACAGCTTCGGTATGATGAAACTGGCCCATGGGCCAGCAGTTTGACACCCCTGCTCTGGAGTAATAATTTCTGCCAAGCATGGTCTTTTCAGAAAATTACTGGCTTTTCTCGCTGATATCATTCAGAGGTGGAGGAAGCCTCAAAGGCGTTAGCTACCCTCGACTCAATATAAATCAAAAGGGAATGGAATGGTGGCCTTTCCCTTTAGGCAAACCTGCCCCAACTGACAGCTGATAGTTGAGGAAGGGGAAAGGCTGTGAAATGAAGTGAAATGTAGTGGCAGAGAATCACCTGTCATTCTTCTTTACAATATAGTTCCCATGCTCTGATAGGCAGATTTATTTACTTTTAATTTTGTATGCTTCCTGATTCCCAACAACTCGGGGCAGCTCATAACAATCAAAACAAAGAAATTACAACAAAATCAATGGAAGAAAAAAAGATAAAATTTGGCAAGAATGGGAGAGGGGGGAATCTTACCCATGGTTTCACATCATTCTAGTCTGGATGAAGAGCCAGATTTTCATCATTCTTCTAAACAACACCAGAGTGGGGGACACTTGGAGGGAATGAAGGAAAGTGCCTGGGGTCCCAATAGATTGTTTAATTGTTTAATCAAAGGAAACCAGAGTGCCCCAACCCTGCACAATCAAAGTGGCCAGACAGATACTCTGGGAGATAGACAGCTCACAGGTAACTAGACTCTATGCCATGTAGATGTTAGCTCGGAGGGGCATCTTTCAAAGCCAAGTCTCCAAGCTAGAGACATGGCAGGTATAGGAGGAGAGCCTGGATTTAAAATAAGGACTGCTCTCTTCTGCAAACCAAATCAAAATGGTGGCCAGGGGCTAGGAGGAAAATAGTGAAAATGGCAAGGTTGATCCAAGTCCTCCTAAATCACCTGCCTGGGCCTCTAATAACAGAATTGTCATGAAATGCTTCAGATTGTACCCATGTTCTGGGTTGTTACTTGCTAAGGGATAAAAATGCAGTGCTGTATTAACAACCAAAAACTTTACATGCAATTTAAAGGGGCCTAAGTATAGGTTGGGACTTGATGTCCCAATGTCATGGGAACCCATCATTCATCTCAGGGCACTGCTAAACAGGCCCCACCGCAGGAAGAGCTTATGGGAAAAGGAGCTCAAGATGCAGTAAGTGGGAATTTCTAAAATGGTGTTAGAAGCACAAGCAATTTCAACAAGGGGTGGGGGGTGGGGAGTGAAGGACAGCAGAAAAAATAATGGTGGTTCCACAAAAGTCTTGGTGAAGATTTGAAAGTGGAAAAGGAAACATTTAGGAAATGGAAAGTGAACTAGTTACAAAGGAAGAGGGCAGACAACCTCAGATGATCTGAAGCAATTCTATAGTAAACATTTCCGGGTTGAGGAAGTCAAACTTCTATTAGAAGGTAACAAAGTTCTTTCTTGTGGACATTTTCCTTATTTTTGTTTTAAATAATTCTTTGCAACAGTTTTCCACGATGACAGTGACCCTCGTCAAAACACAATGTGAAGAAAAGTTAAATCTTCTCTCTTCAAAACACCAGGAACAGCAGAGAGAAAGCTCTGAACAACTAAAACAGCTGGTCTCACTTGAAAGGATTGTCTGCATTCATTTGTTTTTTTCCTGCCACACCCTCTTACCTGTAGTTGTTGCAAAATGGAAATCACTATCTGTGATACCCAGCTGTGACTTAGTACCGTAGCACTAATTTCTATCATTGTTGCTTTTGAGTACCTGAGCATGCCGGTCTCACTCCAGAGGCCATACTGAATGAAGTTTAAAACAAAGAATCAACTACCCTGAGAATAATTTTGGGATTTTAAAAACAGCTAACTGGATGCTGGTTTTGCCATTAAAAATGAAGGGGGGGGGGCATTTCAGAATCTAGTATTGTCTGCACTGAGCATGCATCTAGTACAATATTTTATATTACACTCAAATTTGTTTTTGATGGCAGTTCTTTGGATTCCTTTACTTATACTATAATACAGTTTTATGTTTTCTGGGAAGGTAAGTATTTGTAGGACAGCACCCACCCACCCCCACCCCCAGAGAAAGAAATATTTTAGGAATATTAAAAGGCAGAATATTATATTTCCCCAAAGGATCTTAAAGGCAAAGAAGTAGGCCCATTTTTTCTTAATAGCCCCCAGTAGAAACTCAGGAAACCACCTTTTAGAAATGCAGATCCCATTCAGCCCTATTCATGAGCAAATACCACCCGGCAGAAGCCCATTCAAGACAATATTTTGAAATCCCTTGCAGCAAAACTGATAGCTAACAATGATAGAATTAGAACCAGCAACCCCTCACCCAAGAAATCCAACACAGGAAGTAAGCCATCAGCTACAGCCCCAGGGAAGCAGGATATGACCTTTGGGACATAAAAGGATTAACCCACCATCATCAGAATACCAGAAAGGTACACTGAGCCTCAGGTCAAAGTTCATGCCACAGGAACAGGAACTCCAAATACAAAGCCCAGGAAGGTATAAAAATCCACCACTTCCAACTACATGTGGTCAGCTGTTCCAGAGTCTCTTTAATAAACTACAACTTTCTTTCTAAAGCAGTCTCCATTTTGTTTATTCCCAGCTTGGACTGGACCCTAATGAAGACTTTTCTTTCAACATATTGATCTAGGTTTAAAATGTTATGGCTTGACCAAGATAGTTTGGTTAGAGCTGGAGCAATGGGCCCTGAGGAACAATATTCAGCATAACTGAAATACAACCCTACCTTGTTTGTAAGGGGAGGTCTTCTTTGAAGACCGTTCTTCTGTGACAACTATGTAGTTAATACTCTTTATCTAATTCACAGGAGACATTTTGCATTTGCTCAGTTTAATGTTTTGCCATCCTCACTGTTGGAAGCAAGTGAATTTATCATGTCCACTATATAGGAAATAGAATCTGTTTCTCCTATGATTTTGGGTTGCCCTTTTTATATGACTAAGTGAACTGAGCTGATATTGCCTCTAGTAACTCATAATTATGGTAGCTCAGAGTCAGAGAATATTATTAGCTGAAAGGCCATTTGAAATATCTAGAAGAGTCTCCAAATTATGTTTAATTACTAGCTGTGTCCAGTATTTAATAGTGTAGTAATTTTATTAAATACATGTATTTTAATGTACTCACTATACTGTTGTAGCATACAATCTTTGGTTAGGTTATTTATTTAATGGGACTTATACGTTGCCCTATCTCCCGAAGGACTCAGGGCAGCTAACAACAGTAAAATACAAGTAAAAATACAAATATTAAAAATTAAACTATATCTATAGCCCCAACTACAACCAATAAAACCTTAAAACCATATTAAAAAAACCCCTTATCAGTCCAGGTCGGCCTGTTGGAAAAGAAATGTCTTAAGGTTACGATGAAAGAACCGGAGGTCTGGGGTCATCCGGAGCTCCAGGGGAAGTTGATTCCACAGGGCAGGTGCCCCCATAGAGAAGGCCCTCCCCCTGGGGGTCGCCAGCCGACATTGGCTGACGGCACCCTGAGGAGGCCCTCTCTGTGTGAGCGCACAGGGCGATGGGAAGTCATTCCTGGCAGCAGACGGTCCTGCAGGTATCCCGGGCCTAAACCATGTAGGGCTTTATAGGTAAGAACCAGCACCTTAAATCTCACCCAGAGGGCAACCAGTAACCAATGCAGCTCACGCAGGAGGGGTGTAATATGGGAGTATCGGGATGCTCCCATCACAACCTGCGCGGCCGCATTCTGCACCAGCTGAAGTCTTCGGGTGGTCTTCAAGGGCAGCCCCATGTAGAGAGCATTGCAGTAATCAACACAGGAGGTAACGAGCGCATGAGTGACCGTACGTAAAGCATCTCGGTCCAGATTTAGGTTTATCATTGGGGTTGCTTGTTTCTGTTTTGTCTTTGATTGTAAACATATAAAACAAATAGATCTATCTATCTGTCCATCTATCCATCCATCCACTCCTCCAACCTGCAGCAGAACATGGCTTTCTCCAATTATTATTCAGCTCATTTCTCTGGTGAAGCCAAACGGGACTTAGAAACTTCAACAGAATTAGCTACTTTGAGAGGTTATCCTCCTGCATTCACATATTAGGTGAGCCTTGGGAAGAGGCTTTCCCACTGCTTTTCTCCATGTACGTGAAAAGTTGAATTATGTCCTGTAAGCACAGTCTATAGTATGTGCATAGACAACAAATCTATGCTTATTAGGGGTTTCTGCTTTTGTACAGTGAGTGAATCTTTCATATTCAACAAACAATAAGTCTCCAAGAGACAGGTACGATTCTGCTTCCTCTCTAAATTTTTGCAATATGATTTCTGAATCTCTCAGGGACTCGGCACGACTGTGTGCCGGAGCTCTTCTGCATCACCTGCTAACTATATTGAATGGAGATATTTCAACCACCATATTTAGAGGGTTTCAATGGACAATATTGCTTTTAACTTATTCCTTCTATTGCAGAGACATTTTATATTTGTTTGCTCTACTTCTGAAATTTGGTTGGTCACTTTCTTTGGATGGAAGCAAGAAAAGCAGGGTTGGGGAATTGGGGAAGTAGGTCTTCAGGTTGGCAGTCTTCTTAGTAGCAAGAAGATTCACTTCTTTTTATGCTTTATTACAGAGGAGTGACAGGAATTGAGTGTTCAGCCACCATTTCTTTCTAGTAAAGGATGGTTGGAGATTTCTTCTTCCTGATGCGAGGAGAAGTGTCATTGAAGGAGCTGTACTTCTCTACATGGTAATCCGTGCTGTTTTATTCAGCAACTGTTTGAAGTTACAGCACTGTCAGTACATGGTATCCTGTTCCTGACTATTGTTTTTCTGCCTCCACCCCTGTTAAGGAATTTTATTTGTGCAGAGGTCTCCTTGTGCTATCAAAGAGTTGCACAGACAAGGAATGGTACTGAGTAGAAAAAGTCACACAAGAATACACTGAGTTATAAAAACAAAAAGTAGTTTACTTTTGAGGTGGTGTAAGAACAAAAATGCACAGTCAAAAATAAACAGTCCAAGTCACAAAGTCTTCTTACCGGTCCAGAGGTCAATACACAGTTTAGGTTACAACAGTAGTAAACCAACAGCAGAGCAAAAAACAGTAACAGTAGAGATCAGTGAATTCAGAGAGAGAGAGAAGCTACGTTCCTAGCTTCCTCTTATGGCCATGAGAACACTTACACACCCATTGGCCAATTAACATCTTAAAGCCATAGCATTATGGTTAATATATTTTCAACCCAACATTGTAGGCTAACACCATATGCCTAACATTCTCCCCTTTGGGTAGAATAATATATAACTCTTACAATCTTATGCACATTCTTTCACAATTAGTATTGTGTTTCACAGCACTTTGTACCTTCGTAAAATGGTCTGCAATATTTACATCAGATGGGCAATACTCTAGCTGTATTAATTTATCTTTGACACATTGTTTGACATTTAAATAACGAAGATCAGTATGTTTAGATCTTGTTCTTACTGCAGCATTATTAGCCATCTTTATTGCAGCTTGATTGTCCTCATACACAATAAATGGATCATTTACATCTAAACCCATATCTAACAATAGTTGTTTATACACTAGCAGTTCTGTACATAACACTGATAGACATGAAAATTCAGCCTCCATTGTAGATAAGCTTATGTGTTTTTGTCTAATAGATTTCCATCCAATCAAAGAATCACCCAACAATATAGCCAACCCTGAGGTAGATTTACGAGTGTTTGTATCAGAGGCAAAACTCGCATCTGCATATGCTGTAAGGATTAACTCACGATTTGGCTCTAAATATAACGAGTAGTGAATAGTCTGTTTCAAATACCTTAATACTCGTTTAGCTGATTGCCAATGTCTAACAGTTGGATTATTGTTGTACCTGGCTAATTGATTTACACAGTAAGATATATCAGGTCTAGACCAATTACTAAGATACATAAGACTTCCTATCAAAGATTGGTACATAGCCTTATCAAATACAGGACTCTCAACATTAGTGTCCTTAAAATCCATAGCCATTGGAGTTTTTGCTGGTTTACACATTTCCATATTGTATCTCTTTAATAACTGAGATATTTTACTGGCTTGCGAAATCTTAAAACCCCTATTCGTTTTCACAATATCTAACCCCAAATAGTGGCTTATTTTCCCAAGATTTCTAATTGTGAATTTATTTTCCAATCTTGAAATGATAGTTTGTGCTTCTAACTCAGTTTTTGTTATTATTGCTATATCATCTGTGAATAATAAAAGAAAAGATAATGCTCCGTTGTGTTCTCTTCTAAACAAACAAGGATCAGCATTACTGGCTACAAAACCTAATGCACTTAACTCATTAACTAAACATTTGTTCCACTCATAGCCTGATTGTTTCAATCCATAGAGGCTTTTCTTTAACTCCCAACAATCATGGTCTCTATCATTGGTCAATCCTGGTGGTATTCTTAAATAAATAGTATGTTGCAATGGAGCATGTAGATATGCAGTTTCAACATCTACATGATTAACCATATATTGGTTTTTAGCCGCCCATACTAAAGCTGCTCTTAAAGTAGTTGCCCTTAGACTGGGTGCAAACACTTCGTCATAATCCTCAGTAGTTTGGGCAAAACCTTGTGCAACCAAACGTGCCTTATGGGTTATAGTTCCATCTACACCCCTCTTTATCTTATATATCCATTTGCAACCTATAGCTTGCTCACCAGGTGGCAGTTTTGCTTTCACATAAACCTTAAGATCCCGCAAAGACTTCAACTCCCTGTTCATTGCAGCTTTCCATGATGCCTGTTCCTTTTCAGGATACATCCTGATCTCATCATAGTTAGATGGCTCTACACTAACTTGACATACTATACTAGCTTCATAGCGATCAGGTGGATGTCTAATGCGCGTTGAACGCCAAGGAATTACAGGGCTTTGAATTTCTGACTCCTCTCCTTCCTCTGATTCATCTTTAATCTCCCCTATCTCCTCTTCATCTTTTACAGGAGATGTATTATCATTACTACTTACATTATCAGAGGAGTCCTCAAACACTAGAGGATCAGTATTAACAGTTTCTTGCTCTAACCTATCCCAACCAACGTGCTCAAGGAATTTTGCACTCGCACTATTATATACATTAGTTGTGCCTCGTTCCCAGAAACGATAGGATCTATGGTTAGCTTCATAACCTACGAAGTATAATTGCCTAGCCCTATGTTGGCCTTTACTCCTGCGTTGTGCAGGAATGTGGACCCAAGCTGGGGTGCCAAACGTGTGCAGGTAATCAAGGTTTGGTCTTCTACCATGCCATATAGTATATGGTATTTTACCAGTAGAAGTATTAACAACTAAATTCAGAACATGGTTTGCACATTTTGCTGCCTCCCCCCACAGTCTATCTGTTAAGCCAGAATCTCTTAACATAGTTCTAATCATGGCTTGTAACGTTTGCCCACGTCTCTCAACAAAAGCATTATGTTGAGGCCTATAAGGCGCTGAACGTTTATGCTCAATGCCAGCAGATTCTAACATATCAACAAAACGCTTGTTTGTAAATTCAGTACCATTATCAGTGATTATGCACTGAACCTTTCTCTTTGTTTTCCTCTCCACGAACTTCAGCCAGTTTGCAAATTGTTGGAAAGTGTCTGCCTTTGACTTAAGCAGATAACAAAAACCATAACGAGAGTAATGGTCCAAGATACTTAAAATATAACATGACCCTCCTAAACTTGGCTTCATGGGTCCAATTAAGTCAGCAAACACAACTTCCAAAGGAACAGTTGTTTTGAAGCTGTTTATCCTGTTTGCCGGACTTGCCTTACTCTTTTCCTGATTACAGGCATTGCAATTCAAATACTTACTACATGGCTTCAGTTTAATTCCCTCTGAATGTTACCACAAACCCAACCTTAACCAATTCCCTTACAGATAACAGGTTGAATCTTAGTTTAGGTATATATAACATAGGTAACTGTTCATCAATGCATGGACAATAGGAATTACCTTCACCAGAGGCCTTCATCCTCCAACCGTTGGCTAGTGAAACATATTGGTTGCTGTTTTTCATATTAACAAACCTATCCTTCACTTTAGTAATGCATTGTGAAGCCCCACTATCAACAACCCACAATTCATTATTTCTGGATGTTAATTCATCAGAAATAGCCAAACCAATGCCCTTCTTAGCCTTCCCACTGCTATTTACATTCTGTTTTCTACCCTTTCTACAGAATTTGGCTATATGCCCTTTAGCCCCACAAGAATAACATTTCTTGACGTTGTAAGCAGTGGTGAATGGCTGCTCCTCTCGTGGCTGTGTCTCTCTCAGCTGGTCTCTGTCACGCCTCCTTCTGGACTCTTCCAGCAGTCTCCCAGTAATGTTAGTCAATGTCAGTTCCTCTCTGGTCAGGACTTCCAAAGAAGAAACATACTCATCATAACTCTCATCCAAAGATGACAGAATAATGTAGACCTGATGCAACTCTGAAAAAATCAGCTCCTTTTCATGAAGCTCTTGAAAAGTTGCCTTCATGTAATTTAAATGGGTCAGCATATCTCCATTCTTCTGCAGACGAGCCCTAAACAGCTTACGTGTAAGGTGTATATGTGCACCCACACTGTCACGAACATAAAGCCTTCGCAAAACATCCCAACACCTAGCAGCAGACTCCTCACCACGAATATGGACAAGCTGCTGGTCATTCAGTGTTAGTCCAATAACGCAAAGAGCTTTCTCATTGCTTCGTTTAAAGTTGTCTAACTTCTTTGCATCCTCTTCATCATCTGGATCCCATGCAGTAGTATCTGGTGGGTTATTTACAACAGTCCATAGTCCTTCCTTGCGCAAAAGCAAGCAGCATTTCGTGGACCAGGAAACATAGTTTGTCCCATCCAACCGGGTTATCCAGGAGATGCCTGACAACAGGTCCTGTGCCATTTTACACCAAAAATAACTAACACAAACTCAGCTAGGAATACTGTGTGTACTAACTCTCAGTACAGGCCTGGGCCCATAACCAGTGTTAAGGAATTTTATTTGTGCAGAGGTCTCCTTGTGCTATCAAAGAGTTGCACAGACAAGGAATGGTACTGAGTAGAAAAAGTCACACAAGAATACACTGAGTTATAAAAACAAAAAGTAGTTTACTTTTGAGGTGGTGTAAGAACAAAAATGCACAGTCAAAAATAAACAGTCCAAGTCACAAAGTCTTCTTACCGGTCCAGAGGTCAATACACAGTTTAGGTTACAACAGTAGTAAACCAACAGCAGAGCAAAAAACAGTAACAGTAGAGATCAGTGAATTCAGAGAGAGAGAGAAGCTACGTTCCTAGCTTCCTCTTATGGCCATGAGAACACTTACACACCCATTGGCCAATTAACATCTTAAAGCCATAGCATTATGGTTAATATATTTTCAACCCAACATTGTAGGCTAACACCATATGCCTAACAACCCCCACAGAGCAGAGAAATTGGAGAGGAAGGGATTACAAGAGAGTAAGCAGGCACACAACAGAGTACACACATTAAAAGCAACCACTGGCAACCACTAGTGCACTCCACAACATTCCCCATTGTGTGCCTGCTTACTCTCTTGCAATCCCTTCCTCTCCAATGAATATAAATATAAACATTAAATCTCTTCTTGCTAATTATCCCAGCATCATTGTGATGAGCATTCCAAATGGCAGGGGGGTGGGGGAAAGAAAAACACAATCATGGTCAAGTGATTTCCCTCTTAGTGACTGTTTTGCTTAATGACAGTGTTGCCAGTCCTAATTGTGGACACTAAACAAGGACTACCTGTACTTTTCTGCCCCAAGAAGTAAATGGAGATGAAGCAGGGAAGAACAATTCCTTTGGTATCAGTTTTCTAATTTCACAGACTGGAAACTCCACTCCACAGACCTTCTGCTATTGGTGGCTATCACCAAAAGAGGCTTTTTCTGCTCCTCATGTCTCCTGTGAATGTAACCCATATTCTACTTCATTATCAAGGCAGAAATCCAGACATATTTTTATGTTGGCGTATTTTCTTCCTGGGTTCTGTGCAGCAGAAAAACATTTTAATGCTGCCATGTGGAGGAGTCCATGATTCCCAGAAAAGTCTGATAGTGCTGAAATAATTTTGGACTACTCATGTATAGCACTGGGTTTTCCAATCAACATCGGCAGATGGTTTGAAAAGTACCCAGATCTGTGCATTCATTCTGATGTGTACAAAGCAGACACTTTAGTACGGAAGCAGTACTGAACGTCATATTCTAATGCAGCCCTTAGGAGGCGAGTTAACCAGTGCATTAGGATGGATTTTCAGAGGAAGGTTTTTAAGAACTTCGTGGAAGTTCTGAGGTGAAAAGAGGAAGAGTGTCTACTCATGCTAATTTCCTTTCCTCAGAAAAAGCTTGGGAGAACTTTAGTCTATATTAAATAGCTGAAAGTCCCACAGCTTCCAGAGACTGAGAAAAATGGCATCGTCACAAGGTATCTATAAGAGATGCGAGGAACCCGAGGAACAGGGGAAGAAACCAAGCAAGATATTTGAAAAATCAGGTAATTGCCAGCTCTAGCTATTCAGAAATTTTGACTTGTGCCTCTGGGGGGAGAATTTCCAGAAAAACAGCTGCTTTCAGAACCAAATGGAGAGAAGCTTAGAACAGCAGCGCAATCTCCTGCTGGCTGGCTAAGATCTTATTCATGAAAATGATTGCCAGTTTGGCAGAACCCCACAACTTCTACAATAACATGAAGATCGCAATTCTTATACTTATGGTGTCTGACAATAACCCTCACTCACCATGATGGGACTTATTAATGATTGGATTTGTGCAAAATTGGACTATAAACTGGAAAAATATTGCAAAGGTACATGCTATGGGAAATGAGTGGATATCTGAGACGAACGAGAAGACCCTTTCCATTTTTACTTATTTCCAAACATTTAAACATTACATCCACCTAGCAAATTAAAGGATGAGGGAAGAATTCTAGCTGCTTGAGGTACACGCTTACTGAGAGTAACTGTTCTTTGCTGATATGGGGGGATAATTCATCATATGAGCTGCATTAAGGATCACATGGTGTTGCATACCAGAAAAGTCTGATTTAATTGTCTTCTAAAGTAGTGGCCCCCAACCTTTTGGGCACCAGGGACCAGTTCCATGGAGAGAGTTGTTTGCATGGACTGGAGGGAGCATGGTTTTGCATGCTCTCTGCATCCTGCAGATGGGGCTTCGCTTCTTTGCGCAGCCCAGTTTGGGGCATGCTGTGGATCGGTGCTCAGCTGGAATACTGGAATACTGTCACCTCCACTAGCTTTGTTGTTGCTCAGCTTTCCTAAGGCCCACTTCACTTCACATTCTAGGATGTCTAGCTCAAGGTCAGTGACCACCTCATCGTGGTTATCAGGGACGTTAAGCTCATTCTTGTATAGTTCTTCTGTGTAATTTTGCCACCTCTTCCTAATCTCTTCTGCCTCTGTTAGGTCCCTGCCATTTTGCTCCTTTATCATGCCCATTTTTGCATGAAACGTTCCCTTCATCTCTCCAATTTTCTTGAAAAGATCTCTGGTCCTCCCTATTCTATTGTTTTCTTCTGTTTCTTTGCACTGTTCATTTAAGAAGGCATTCTTATCTCTTCTAGCTATTCTCTGGAATTCTGCATTCAATTGGGTGTATCTTTCTTTTTTTCCCTTGACTTTCGCTTCTCTCCTTTCCTCAGCTATTTGCAAAACTTCCTTAGACAGCCATTTTGCTTTCTTGCATTTCTTTTTCTTTGGGATGGTTTTAGTTGCTACCTCTTGTACAATGTTGTAAACCTCCATCCATAGTTCTTCAGGTGCTCTGTCTATCAGATCTAATTCCTTAAATCTATTTGTCACTTCTACTGTATATTCGTCAGGGATATGATTTAATTCATACCTGAGTGGCCTAGTGCTTTTCCCTACTTTCTTCAGTTTAAGCCTAAATTTTGCAATGAGAAGCTTGTGGTCTGAGCCACAGTCAGCTCCTGGTCTTGTTTTTACTGACTGTATAGAGCTTCTCCATCTTTGGCTGCAAAGCATATAGTCAATCTGATTTCTGTGTAGACCGTCTGGTGATGTCCATGTATAGAGCTGTCTCTTGGGTTGTTGGAAAAGAGTGTTTGCTATGACCATCGTATTCTCTTGACAAAATTCTATCAGCCTGTGCCTTGCTTCATTTTGTACTCCAAGGCCTGTTATTCCAGTTATCTTTTGGTTTCCTACTTTAGCATTCCAATCCCCCATGATGATAAGGACATCAGTTTTTGGTGTTAGTTCTATAAGGTGCTGTAAGGCTTCACAGAACCAGTCAATTTCATCTTCTTCAGCACCGGTGGTTGGGGCATAGACTTGGACTACTGTGATATTGAATGATTTGCCTTGGATTTGAACTGAGATCATTCTGTCATTTTGGGGATTGTATCCCAGTATTGTTTTTCCTACTCTTTTATTGACTATGAAGGCTACTCCATTTCTTCTGAGGGATTCTTGCCCGCAGTAGTATTCCTCATGGGCATCTGAATTAAATTCACCCATTCCTGTCCATTTTAGTTCGCTGATTCCTAAGATGTCGATGTTCAGTATTGTCATCTCTTGTTTGACCACGTCCAGCTTGCCTTGATTCATGGATCTTACATTCCAGGTTCCTATGGAGAAAAAATCTTTACAGCATCGGACTTTCCTTTCACCACCAGACACATTCACAGCTGAGGGTCCTTTCAGCTTTGGCCCAGTCGCTTCATTCTTTCTGGCGCTACTAGTATTAGCCCTCTGCTCTTCCCCAGTAGCATATTGGATGCCTTCCGACCTGAGGGGCTCATCTTCCAGCATCATATCTTTTTTCCTTTTGGTACTGTCCATGGGGTTTTCATGGCAAAGATACTGGAGTGGGTTGCCATTTCCTTCTCCAGTGGATCACGTTTTGTCAAAACTCTCTGCTATGACCTTTCTGTCTTGGGTGGCCCTGCATGGCATAGCTCATAGCTTCATTGAATTATGCAAGCCCCTTCACCATGACAAGGCAGTAATCCATGAAGGGGGTCCTTTTCATTAGATGTTGTCAAGCATAAGTTAAGCAATCATCTCTCTGGGGTGGTTTAATTTGTATTCTTGTATTGAGAAGAGTGATGGAGTTGATGACCTCAGTTGATTCTTCAAGTTCAGTAATTTTATGAAAAAAGATTTCTAAACCTATCCTTATAAAGTAGGTATAAATAATGTGAACTTCATCACATGCAAACCCACATGGTTGCAGTTCTTTTAATTAACCATGGTTAAACAACCATAGTTGATTTACTAATTAGGTCAGTATTTTGTAGGAAACATGTACCTGAGTTTCCTTTAGAGAATGTCAATTATCACACCAACAGAAGGTAACTGGCCTTTTTCCTTTTTAATGTGCTGCTTCTGAACTCTACACTAGTTAGGTGGATCAAAGTAATCTCAGTTCAGACAGTCTGCCCCCACCCTATGTCAACTTTCTATGCACTTCTGTTCTACAACAGCATCTTAGGCCTGAAACCGTATGATCATTGTTGTGCAATGTTTCAGGGGACAATTAGTTTGTTCCCCTTTCTGAGTCATACCAAAGACATCTGCTTCCTGCTTTCATCAGTCTATGATCAATTGGTCATAACCTCTTTTGCTGGGTCAGCAAGATTCATAATGATGCAGAACACAAAGCATTCACGTGTATTCTGGAATTAAGAGATGACCAGATCTAATTCATGTATATTAAGACTTTTTATCAGGTTTAAAACAGTTTAGCTATAACATGTTTTCCCAAAAGAATTCTGGGAATTGTGGGTGATTGATTCGGTTAAAAACGGGATCTTAGCTATTATCTTCATGCTTTCTTGCTGAGAAGCAGCTCAGAAACCTTCTTTGTGATGTAGATGTCATCATCTTCTCTAAAGTTACATAAATCAGATGAAGAAAAGAGCCTAATGTGTACCTGAGAAATAAAGAATTAATCTTTTCCTTGCCTATTTTATCTCACAGATAAAATGGTTTGGTACGTAGACTGATTTTTTAAACAATACTTCAGGCATTTTTAACAGCTGTAGCTAAAATATATATTCAAAATTTAATACTGAGGTAGGAATTCAAATGATGTTGCTTTTAAAAGATTGAAGGGAAAACTAGCACTTTCTTAGCAGACATTCAGAACTTCTTCAATACTTTAAATATTGGTGAGAGTGTGATAGTTGATGGGAGCTGACAGATGATTGTTATACTATAAATACTCCTCACCTGCTCACCCCCAAATATCATTTCTCAGGGTTCTGTGCAGAAAGAGAGACTAGGAGCGCAAGACAGAAAGCACAGCAAAATCTCCTTTGTAACACAGAAATGATCTCTAGGTTCAGAGGGGTACCCAAAGGTGCTTTTTCCAAAAGGCAACTGGACCTTCTTGTTTTTTTTCTTTGAAAACATTTTGCTTCTCATCCAAGCTTCTTCTTTGTGATGTAGAAGTGAAATGTTTTCAAAGGGGGGAAAAAAACAAGAAACTACAGTGTTAGCCATTTGGTGCATTCAAGTTGATTGAGTCACTAAAGCTGCAAGTAAGCTGTGGAGAAATAGTAATTTTCTTATTGTGCAGTTGTTTAAGAACATTTACTCTGATGTGTTGTATTTCATTTCAAAGATAGTTAATTTTTCCCTGGGTACATTTTCATGTCTTTCCTAGTCCATTTCATATATGTGATGAAGGAAGAGCCTAATAATTATACAAGTTTTATGCCATGTAGGAAACCAGCTATATAAAAACATGTTTTGCTGCTATAAAGGAAAGCTAATACAAATATTATTATTATTATTATTATTATTATTATTATTATTATTATTATTATTATTATTATTATTATTATTATTATTGGGATTTATATGCCGCACTATCTCCCGAAGGACTCAGGGCGGCTAACAACAATAAAATACAATAATACAAAAGTTAAAAAGAAATTAAATTAATAGCCCCAGTAGAATAAATTAAATTAATAAATTAAAATTAAATTAAAAATTAAAAACATAATTAAAATCCCTGTCAGTCCAAATATTATTCCAGAATGAATGGGATTTTAGCTAGTATGCAAAACCTAGTGTGGTTTTTCTTCCATAGTATTAATAATTGAATTCTTATCCTAGTTTTACATGTTTTTTTGTCCACAGGTAGTTTTCTGCCACAAAGCTGCCGAGGTGGTTCAGGAGTATCCCTGCCCATCCTTTTTCTTGTGAACATTGCATCGTTTTTGCTGTGGATCATCATTGTTGCTGTAATGACATCAAAATGTATGGCTTCTGAGTCAAAAGCTGGCTCATCTATCTCCATTCTAAAATAGCAGATCTTGGATGCGAAGGAAAGAGGGAGAAAGAGAATAGGGTATAGTCTGGTGTCTTGCAAATAAGTAAGGAGAATCAGCCTCAAAGTATTTCCCTTCAGATGTGTTAAGTCTGCATTTCCTACATTTTCTCTCGTCTTGGGGAATTTGGGGAGGTGAGAGGTGCCATTATTTAAAAAAAAATTCTAGACCAGAAACAAGGTATCCCAGCTGTGTGCATTTGAAACAAGATATCCCAGTTGTGTGCAATTATATGTGCATTTGAAAATAATTTATTTCCAGAGCATCTACTCACTAAACATATTGACTAAAAACTACGACTTGGTTTTCTACAAGCTGCAGCTGTTTTGTCACTGAAATATTTGCATGGATACTATCAGTGCTTTTTTTGTAAAAGAAAAAGGTGCCGGAACTCATGCATGTCATACAACCCACCTTGCCTACCCTACAAGGTTCCATCCAAAAAAAGGTGCTGGAACTCTGTTCTGAGTGTTCTATGAGGAAAAAAAGCCTTGGATACTATCAACAATTGCCATCAATTCAGATTATTGGCCATGCTAGCTGGGGCTGATTGGATGGAGCCCAGCAGAATACCTTACTTCTAATCCAATTTATTTCGTGTTTGATGAAGTTTGGGGATGGGAAAAGTAATCTTTGCTTTTTGTGACTGCTGATCTCAGTGTCCTGGAAAAAACACAGTAGGAAATAATGTGGTGGTCCCAATACAGCCTCTCAGTTATGGACATTCTTTTCCCGTCACGTGATTCCCAAGCCAAACACTTCACATGAAAGCCTTTATTTAGAACCTCACATCTGGTAGCCAATCACCACCCTTTCTCACATTTTTCTCTACAGATTGTGAAACACTTCTCTCCATAGCTAGCTAATTGTTAGAGGGGCTATCGGCCACTCTTTTTAATTAGAAAAGTTGGATAAAATTGTATTAAATGAAAATATTGTCCTTTTCTTAGTGATTCTCATGTCTTCCTCCACAGATGCATCTTATTCGTTGATGCCTCAGGTTCTTTTCAGCTGTCACTCAGATTCTCTTTTGCTTGTCACCCCTTCATTTTTACCTCATGTTCTTCCTAATTGTAGAAGGAATACCACCTCCATGCTAGCAAAAGACAATGAAATTCTGAAATACAGACTAGGAAATACCAGTGCTTGAACTGGAAAAAATTGGTCAACAATTGTACCTTTTTATTATAACAGTCTTTATATAAGACAGTGGACTGATACTGTGCGGTACACATTTATCCCTTAAGAAAACAATCATTTGAAACATGCCAGAAACTTATATTATTTTCTGTTATAGGCTCAAGATCATCCTCTTTATCTTTCATAGGAAGCCACAATCTACTGCTATCCATACTAATGAGGCAGTCTATCTCTCAAAGTGAAAATCATACTAGTTCATTTCAAGTTGACTAGTCTTGGCCAGGCTTAACATGTCACATAGAGTGCAATGTAATTGATTTGGCTCAGTGAGTAGTGCATACCCAGCTACTGTAAATTATAGAGGATGATTTATGGCTTAATGTATAATTGTGGTGCTAACCTGGACAGTTATAGTTCATCTAGGAAACCATGGTTTCATGCAGTGTCTGAATTCAGTCTTCCTATTCCTTCAGATTCTAAGATTTCCAAGGAACTAGAAGAGCTGCGTTTGAATCAAACTTTGCTGACTAAAAAAGGTAATAATTCAATTTTGTTGTTTAAAACAGTTACCGTATATATATTGTAATTTCTATCTCAATTACAAAAATCAGCTTTTAAAAGAACAATAATTGAAATAGCTAACCAATCAGATGCACATGTGCAGAAATGTTTTGTAAGCAACTGCAAAAGTAGACTTACATAAAAGGGGAAGGAGGTGAATATACAGTCTTTAGGGAAAAATGTCTTTCCTATATTTCACCATTGAGCTCTAGAAAAACAATGAAAAAATATAATGCAACCTATTTTACTATAGGCAGTGTAATCTTCTGAATTGAAGGACCTTGAAGATGTATGGATTTCAACAGTCAGAATTCCCTATCCAGTATTCTAGAAATTTACAGATCTGGATGGTATTCACCTTAGCAAAGGCAATCTTAAGCTAGCCAACAGAGTTTCATAGTGATGATAATAGAAACTAGAATACAATAGAAATGCAGCATTTCACAAAGCATTCATATATTTTCCTGTTTCTTGGAAATATATATTGATCAGAGACTAATGATAATCATTTTGATAGGTCTGGAAAGCGGACATTTCCAATTTTGAATTCATTGAGATGTGTATGCACATTACTCATGCAAACTAACAGTAAATTCATGTTGAGATTTCTAGAAGAGGCTAGGTCAGGGGTAGGCAACCTTGGCTCTTTTATGACTCGTGGACTTCAACTCCCAGAATTCCTGAGCCAGTCATGCTGGCTCAGGAATTCTGGGAGTTGAAGTCCACGAGTCATAAAAGAGCCAAGGTTGCCTACTCCTGGGCTAGGTTTTCTGGGAAAGTTTTTCAGTGAGGTTGGGACTATAAATTCCTAGAGTTGCTAAAACTAAACCTGACCATGGAGGGGCTTAAAGTGGGATAGCAATCTTATAATTTCCAGTCAGTCCATACATTCTACATTATCTGGCTGGTAAAACATTAAATTTGAACTAGATCCCTCTGGCTAATATTCTCTCTTTTCTAGGTCTCAATACAGAGAAGCAGTTGCAGCTGTTCAACTCCAATCATTCTGCTCAGGGTATGCATTAGCCAGATCTTGTGTCTGATGTTTCCTCATCACTTCTTTCCTTCCTTATGCCAAGCATCCTTGAGTTCTTTGCTTTTGTTCCCCCAACTATCACATGTTATTTGGCTGCTGGGCAACCATATTTTAAGTGTCTGGGGGAAGGGGTCAAAAATTCAAGATGCTGCTGCTGAGGTTATAATCAAAGGCATATAAAGGTAAAGGTAAAGGTTCCCCCGCACATGCATGCTAGTCGTTTCCAACTCTAGGGGCCAGTGCTCATCTGCTCTTCAAAGCTGAAGAGCCAGCGCTTGTCCGAGGACGTCTCCGTGGTCATGTGGCCGGCATGACTAGACGCCAAAGGCGCACAGAACGCTGTTACCTTCCCACCGTAGTGGTCCCCATTTTTCTACTTGCATTTTTACGTGCTTTCGAACTGCTAGGTTGGCAGAAGCTGGGACAAGTAACAGGCGCTCACTCTGTTACCCGGCACTCAGGATTCAACCCGCCAAACTGCTGACCTTCTGATCGACAAGCTCAGCATCCCAACCCACTGAGCCACCATTTTAATATTTTTTGTCTCCTTTATTCTGTTGGATGCCTTGGCTGATCATCTGCTATTAGGAGAAAATGATTAATGTCCAACTGAATTAATAATAAAGCAATTTGTCATTGGGAGCTCACACCCACTTAGCATCGGGGTCTGTTTCTTTTCTGTGACAATAGGAAACTGGTTTATTGGACTAAGGTCTTAGACTAGTACTCTTCAAGGATATTCTAGGAGGGAGAAGAAAAAGCAATTCTTATTTTTATACATAGAGCATAGAGCAGCATCTACACTGTTTCTCTGAGGAACTTTAAGCAGAATTTACAATTGTGCTGCTTACTAAGGAGTGGCTTCCACTGTGGTCTTGCCATTTAGTTTTAAATCGAACCACTATAACCTAATCCTGTAGCACCTCCTATTTCTTCTTGCTTAGGGAAATACGGAGGTGTTAAAATGGCTTTTCTCCCCAAGTAGCAACTGCAGCTTACTGTGCCTTTTTCTCCCCCAGAAACACTATTAAATAACGACCTAAAAAAGCTGAAGGATGATCACAATAGCATGAAAAAGGATGGTAAGTGGTCTTTATAGGCAGGTACAGTATGGGTTTGTTTCTGGTGAGGAAGGAAGATAAGGTGAATAGATGAGCTTGTTAATAGGTAATTTCGTGAATAAGATGTACTTTGGACTGTTCCAAATTGAAAACTGTGAGTCATTCCTGGCAACATCTAAGTTCCTAAGACCTGTTCGTTGTATCTCTATTATCTTTCTTTCTGAAGGACACCTTTGACAAATTTTCCTATCAAGGATGGTCCAACATTAAAGTGAGGGATCTGCCTTGGGTGACTGATCTTGGGAGGGACAGTATCAACAGTCCACCAATTCCTCTTCCTGTCCTCTTGTGTTAGAAAACAGCTGTGTGAATCTTTCATGTATTCAGATGTGTTTTCCAGGAACACTTTTCAAAAAAAGTATTTTGGCCAAACATAAGGACTCATATTCTGATCATCAACCAGGAAATTAATGGCATCTTCAGCAAAGTAGGATTTTTCCCCCTGGCAATTTATAAGTTTTCCAAGCCAATAAGAAAATGAATATGGAAAATAAATAAATAAATGAAATGCAAAGGATGGAATAAATTAGTCAAAGGATGTTAATTTTTCTGGGTTTCTTAAATAAATATGTAACTGTTTTTATTTGAAATGGCCACAGATTATCAAAATTTCTGTTGTTGTTAGTTGTGAAGTCGTGTCTGACCCATCGTGACCCTATGGACAGCATTCCTCCAGGCCTTCCTGTCCTCTACCATCTTCTGGAGTCCATTTAAGCTCACGCCTCCTGCTTCAGTGACTCCATCCAGCCACCTCATTCTCTGTCGTCCCCTTCTCTTGCCCTCATTCTTTCCCAGCATTAGGCTCTTCTCCAGTGAGTCCTTCCTTCTCATTAGGTGGCCAAAGTATTTGAGTTTTAGCTTCAGGATCTGGCCTTCTAAAGAGCAGTCAGGGTTGATCTCCTCTAGGACTGACCGGTTTGATCGCCTTGCAGTCCAAGGGACTCGCAGGAGTCTTCTCCAGCACCACAGTTCAAAGGCCTCAATTCTTTGGCGCTCAGCCTTTCTTATGGTCCAACTTTCACTGCCATACATTGCAACTGGGAAGACCATAGTCTTGACTATACGCACTTTTGAAAGAAGCATAAATGAATTAACAACTGAATAAACAAGAAATTGTTCAGTGTTAAATGTCTTCTAGATACATTGAAATTAGAATATTGACAGTATTATACTGGTTGAAAGTCCAACAACTTTGGTTTCAGCACAGCTGAAAAAGTCCCAATTGAGGAAGGCTGGATTACCACCAGCAGCATGTACTGCAGAGGTGAATTTAAGAAACAGAATAATGATATTTTTCCTCTCTTCCATGCCTACATATAAATATCTTTACATGCAGAAAATGGCATGACAAAAAAATATAAAACTAAAACCAGTTTTCATGCTTTCCCAGTGTTAATGAGAGGAAATGTATGAAAAGCAATAAGATTACTCAGTATCTAAACCAGGAGTTCTCAGACTTTGTGGTACTATTATCTCTCAAAATAAGAAATGGAGCTGTGTGACTCCCACTTAAATAAAACTAACAAATTCATGGGCATTAGGATTGGGCAAAAAATATATGTACCATTAGTAACAATTCATTTTTAATCTATATATCAGATAAAACAATGATAGAAGCTTACACATTTATAATTTTTTTCACTGAAAATAAATAAACCAAAACCTTATTTTTAATAGGAATGATAAGCTTACTTAGTTTTGCTGAAATTTATGGAGTGGGAGTTGAGGCAGTCACTCTAATTTTTCATTACACATTTAGTTTGGATTCGTACAGTATTTGTTTTTTGTAACTGCAATGGTAAAAAAAATATCCTGATTTTGCTGCTGGATTGTCCAGTAGAATAGGAGTGAATCATGATAGTGATCTAATTCTGAATGTGCATGCTATTGGATTTCTGCCCCAAAGATGGTGCTGGGTCAGAAGCTACTCTGGACTTTGTTTTGACAAGATGGTTTTTCAGCCATAGTGAAAGCAAGTTCTGCCAGAAATCCATCTTTGCATTAATGGAAAAATGGAAGATGGAAAATTCTTCCAACCATACTTTGCTGATCATCAAAACTCTGGGTGACATGAAGAATGATTTTAGATTTACCTTCTCTTGAGTATGCCATATGACCTTTAATGGTTTTCTTTCTTTGAATTCTCCTCTGCATCAACACATCAGTGTTTAACCTTCTCCAATCCGGTGGCCACCAGATGTCTTGGAACTGAAACTCTTCAACTAATAGGATATGATGGGTACAGGAGTTTCAACATATCTGGAAGGCACCAATTGGGAAAAGTTGTGTTACATCTAGTTCCATTTCCATTTAATTGTTTTCCTATACATTTGTTCTTTTAGTGAACCAAAACATACAACGGATAGAGACTCAAAGTAACAGAAATGAGGAGACAGTCATTAAATTAATCAATGCAGTCCATAAAATTAACGGTAAGATACAATTCCTCTGCCCGTCAGTTCATAAAATGTTACTCCTTCAGAGTTAAGCACTCAATCTAGTTGAAATTGAGGCAGTGTTGAAAGAAAGCTTGTGTTTGTTACTAGACTGTTGACTTTTGAATTAAACAATACAAGTATAAATGAAAGTTCTCCTACAAGTTATAGTTTTGAACTGTAGCCCAGTTTTACCACATGCCTACCACCAAAGCATTGGTTGCAGTACCACGCATTATTATGCATCTTCTCTGGTTATTTAAATGAGATAGATACAAATTAATATATTTGGTTCAAGGTTCTGACCAAGGCCTCAGTCAAACTACCCGTAGAACCTAAGGGGGGGGGGGAAATAATCCACACTTGAACCCCCAAGTCAACTGTGGTGGATCAATCTGTAGTTTTCCCCTGGCCACATGGTGGCAGCAGCATTGGCAAGCTGAAAAGGTGATAAGAGAATGGTGATATCCCCCATTCCCAGATTGTGACCGCTCTGAGATACAAACCAGGTCTAATGCATAGTCCCCAATGTGTATGTTAGGCTCCTATTGACATAGGACAGGCCCCTGATTGCTCTGGTGGTGATGAACTCCTGGACTGACCTACACTTCATGCCATTTGGGGGCAGATCAAAGTCCCAAGAGCTATAAGCCATCTGGCAATCAAATCTAAGCAGTTTGGTAGGGGTATTGTTGAGCAACAGGGAGGCCAGTATAGCAGCAACAATCTTAGAGTCAATTTCAACCAGGAGGTCTAATATCTGATTATCTGCAGAGCAGAACTTCTGAAAGACATTAAGTTTCTTTGTAAAGCTGCAAATACAGTACTGCAGTTTTTGCCAGTCAGGATCTGGGCCTAGAGTTCATTTTCAAGACTGTATAGATTGTTTAGATTTACAGACAGGACCAAATTATCACAAGCATTGACAATATTGGTTTTAATGATTCAAATCAACTCTAGAATATGTGATTATCTGTCTTCTTTAAATATCTACAACTTTTTTATAGCTTCGGGCTGCCAGATATGTCCAAAAGGTTGGCTGCTGAACAGAGACAAATGCTACTATTTCAAGATGGAGAGTCAAGCCTGGTCTCTCGCGCACACGAAATGTGAGCAATATGGAAGCAACCTGGTTGTCATTGACGATTGGAATGAGCAGGTAATAAGCTGCTCCTGTTTAATAATCAAGCATTTCCCACTTCTCAAACAAACCACGCACATTGCCTCAAGAAGTACATCTGTGGGAAGGAAACTTCGGCTCTCGAGAATTGAACAGGGGTCCCATGTTGGCTCTAATTATGAAGCTATTAGAGGGAAGGAGGAAGGAGAATTAATTTTAATTTAATTTAATTTTAATCCCATTTATATCCCGCCCTTCTCCGAAGACTCAGGGCGGCTTACAATCTAAGAAGCACAAATCAATGTGCTTAGCAATAGCCTTCATTCTATGTATATGCCTGCTTATTAGGGCTTTCGGGGGGGCCCCAAGCGGCATTATTACAAAGTCAGCTTAATTGCCCCCAACAATCTGGGTCCTCATTTTACCTACCTCGGAAAGATGGAAGGCTGAGTCAACCTTGAGCCTGGTGGGACTCGAACCTGCACTAATTGCAGGCAGCTGGTGTTACTTAAGGAGGCATTAGCCCACTGCTCCACCAAGGGAAAAACTTGCAGGAGCCACCTGATTCAGTAGAGAACAAGGGCCAGAAGTTTCCTTCACATCTGAAAAGATGGCGGAGAGGCATGTGCAGTTCAGGAACTCCCTATCTATAGCCTGCATTTCACCTGTTGTTCCTCTGGGAGGGAGCTAGTTTTAGTCTACCAGGAGGGAGGCTGTTGGATGGAGGGCTACTACTGGCCCTTTGCTTGGCTGTGAGCAAACAACCTCAACTGCTTCTCTGGGCAAGAAATCCTCTCTTACCCATCTCTGCTCACAGTCAATATTGATATACTGGCGATGAAGGTCAATAATACGCAGCTCCTCATTGGAGGAGACATTTTTTGCAGCTCCAGAGAAAGGTGGTAACCCCATTCATTCATAATATAACAAGCAATTCATTTTTCTTGTTATATTATAATTATGAAGTCCCAAACCCTGTTGTGATTGGTACGTGGGTTTTAGAGAACACTAAACCCATTCTTTCAAAACATACCCCCTTGATATGTGCCCAGACAATAGGGATAGACAGTTTTAAATCGTTAAATTTATACTCCTAGTGGCATATAGGTGACTGCAGTCCAGACGATCTGCAAGTTTGCACATCTGGTTGACCAGTTTTTGAAAAGCGGTTGGGCAGGTCACAAGATGGAACAATTGGTCTATTCCATGTGGTATATCATAACTGAACTATTTAAATTGCCTTACGTTTCAGAGTTTTCTTGCTTCGCAAATGAAAGACAAGACGCTCTGGATTGGTCTAAGTGATATGAACTCTGAAAACAACTTTGTTTGGGTAGACAATAGTACTCCAAAATTTACGTAAGTCCCTGTTAAAATTTTCTCTCTCTTTTTCTCGTTTGTTTATAAATACTAGGGAATTTCCACACTAGGCTTTCAAACTATGCAATCAGCCTGCCTCTTTCAACCTACTTTTATCTGACTACAGATGTCACCCATCATCTTCCTCATACAAAAATCCTGACCACATGCTCCCATTGCCATTTCTATTTGGTTTTCTTCTTGAAAATCTGTTAAAGAGGGAAAAGTGGGTGTCTGGACAATACATTAGATCGGTAGCACTAACTAGCTGTTCAATTAAAAATTGAATCTGCAGATTTAATTGTATAATGGACAATCTCAAATTCACAGGCAGGAAATGATAGTGACCTGAAATGAGACTTAGAAAATTTGTTTGGTCAAAAATGTGCATAGATTCCTGGTTGAAACTGTAGCTCAATTTGTCTATGTATTGCGAAACAAAGGTATTTCCATCATGTTTTCTGGTTTTAATTGATGTTCGTGGATGAACCCTGCTGATCTTCATTTCATTTCATTTCATTTATTTGATTTCTATACCGCCCTTCTCCTGAGGGACTCAGGGCGGTTCACAGGGCATACATAAATAGCTATACAAAAATTAAAAGAGAATTAAACCATGCCCAATTAAAATACAGCAATAATAGAATAATAAAAACCAATTAAAAACCCATATTCCCCATCAGGCCAGACCAGCTAACTCAAACAAATGGGTCTTCAACCCGCGACGGAAGGATCGGAGGTCCGATGCCTGATCTTCTGCCCGTTTGTCCTATGCTGTGTTTTTCACATTTCTTACATGGTTGTTACAATCGTGCTATGACTGTTGGCGTGGATAGACACTTTTTCATCAAGTAGGATGGAAAATTGCACTGAATGGGTAATATTATATAGTCAGTCTATTTCAGCTTCCTGGAATTCTGGATTCCCACAAAGTAGTTTTGCTCATCTGAACAAGGTTCTTACAAAGTCTCTTTTGTGTGCCCCTCAGGATTGCTGAACTAGTTGAATATTTGGTTAGGGTCAGTGGTGGGATTCAAATACGTGAACAACCGGTTCTCTGTGTGGATGCCGCTTCTGGAAGTCCATTCTGGGCCTGGGCAACAAAAGCTTAGCTACCAGTTCTGCTAAAGTGGTGCGAACCGGCTGAATCCCACCACTGGTTAGGGTAGATTGCTTCGGGCTGCTGCAATTGGGTTGCAGTTTGCCATTGCTCTCTCTGCTGACGAGAAAGTCTTTATTGTTCTCTTGTCTTGTAAATTTTATCTTCTGTTGAAAGTGGGGTTAATTGTCTTGTGTGTGTTTTTGCATTATGACAAAAGTGTCAGCTGTATAATAGACCCACATTTGGGTACTGTATATGGAAATGCTGTCCCTTCTAAGTGCTGCATCACTGTCTCTTCTATGAATCTAGAACAGCTCAGCATAGCCAGTTCACTGCTGCCAGGCTGACACTGCCAAATCGCCTCTCCCAACTCGCTGCCACCAAGTTGCCACAACACAGCATACAGCCAACTTGCTGTGGGTGGCCAGAAGGAGAGCCAGGAAGGAGGGCAAGCAAATGAGTGGGTAGAGTGCAGAGTGACAGTGGTGTTGGCAGCCAGGAGCGTCCCATTTTCACACACCCTGCCGCCTACCTTACCCCTGCTACCACCATCCCTGGCCTCTTCAGCCCAGAGCTCAGCATGGCAGCAACAATGGCACTGGCAGTGGCACTGTATGAAAGTGCGACCCTCTGGCTGCTGCCTGCCTCACCCACCCACCACTGCCACCATCATCCCCAGCCTCTTTGGCCTGGAGCTTGGCAGCGGTGGCAGGGTGTGTGAAAATAGGATGCTGCTCTGTGCTCTCCCACCCAGCTCTCCCTCCAGCCACCCACAGTGAGTTTTCCCCATGGTAAATTGACCATGTGGAATTGTCCTGGGGTTACCTGGCAGCAGTGAGTTGGCAGCGATGACTTGGTGGTGGCAAGCTGGCTGTGCTGTGTTGTCCCATTCTATAAGAAATTCAATGACTGTTCCTGTGATTGATGTGCATATTGGTCTATCAATCTGGAAGTGGCGAGGCAAAGGTCTATCACAGACATGTCAAACACAAGGCCGGGGGGGCGGATCCGGCCCGCAAAGTGGTTTCATGTGGCCCGCGAAGCCATCCTGGAAACAGTGAGGGAACGGCCCCCACTGCCTTGGCCCTGGCCCAGAGACCCTCCTTCTGCCAGAGACCCTCAGATCTGCCCCATTCCTGCCCAGGCCCCCAAAGACACCCTTGATGTGAACGATGTAGAGCTGGCCACACCCACCCAGTAGGCCATATACACTCTAGCCACGCCCACCCAGTAGGCCACGCCCACCCTGGCCATACCCACCTGGCCCCCTGAGGGCAACCGCAATGCTGATGCGGCCTTCAATGAAATTGAGTTTGACACCCCTGGTCTATCAGTTCCATAAGTCTGTTTTTTTCAGTTTTGGTATTATGTTTAGTGTATTGTGCAGGAGTATTCTAACCGATTCTTTTATCAGTTTAGGATCTATTCATCTGAAAAGTACAGTGAATTCAAATAAAACTGTGATTTCATTTTCCTCAAATGTTAGATCTTTAATTCACTTGTGGTGATTTAATGGAATGTTCATTTCCGTTTAAGAGTATCTACATTTCTAAGCATGATTTTTAGCTAAACTGTACGTTGTGGCCCCAGGTGGCAATACAGTTGGACAGAGCTGTCTGTCAGGTTTGTGTGTCTTTGGGCACCAATGGAAGCATGAGACGACTGGTCCATAGTTTCATATACAATTGTTTTTATTTCCTTTATTTCAGTAAATCATTTTCTTTGGGGGTTTTGTTTCAGAGATGGCAGGTTTCCTTGTCATTCAGTAATCCTTTTGCTTTTTGGATGTATAGTGTTCTGTCTGTGATAACTGTAGTTCGTCCTCTTTCTGCTGGAAGGATTGTGATGGTGGGACATTCTTTGGTATTTTTAGGGCGTCTCTTTCTTCTATCTTCTACCTATCCATTGGTCATTATTTATTTATTTATTTATTTATTTATTTATTTATTTATTTATTTATTTATTTATTTATTTATTATTGGGACTTATATGCCGCCCTACCTCCCGAAGGACTCAGGGTGGCTAACAACAATAAAACACAATAATACAAATGTTAAAAAAGATTAAACTAACAAGCCCCAGTGATAAAATATTAAAAACATTTTCTTTTTAAAAACCCCTATCATCAGTCCAGGTCAGCCCGATGGAAAAGAAATGTTTTTGTGAAGTGATGTTGAGGGTGGTTATAAGTGCCTTTATGCAAATGGGGCCCTGATTTGTGCTAGTTTCATTTACCGATAATGTGCTGATGTACATGCGGTTTACTGGGTCATCCACTATTATCAGATGGGCCGTTTTCTGGCTCTTTTTTCTGGCATTTTCATCCTGCTGCAAGTTTATTGGAGACCCATATTTTACACTGTTAAGTAGGACTTGCTGCGTAGGCACTCATAGAGAAAAAAAATTGCTATTCTTTGTAGAAGTGTGCCCACATTTACATCTCTCCCACTTCTGTGCTTTCTGATGCACTTTCTGACCACATATTATTGCAATAATGGAGAATATAGGTAACTAAGGTTGAGTTATTGGATTCTTGGTGCTTGCTTGCTAATTTATGGGTGTTGACTAATTAATTTTGCCTTTTATATAATTCCTTGAATTTCTAACTGCAGCCGCTGGCGTCTAGGAGAACCCAACAATGGTGGAAGAGGGCAAGACTGTGTAGTGATGAATTCTAATGGCCAATGGGAAGATCGTGAATGTGGAAAAAATGTGGATGGCTGGATTTGTGAAAAGTCCTGGAATTGCTAATTGTATCCGATAAGATTGCAAGACTCAACATTCAACACTCCTAACACATGTGAATTATTTTGAGCTTTGTTATTTTTATTGTCTGTTATTGATTTGCTGTATATTGCTTTACTGAGCACTATCAGTATATGGTGCAGCATAACTATTTTAGTAAATAATAAAGTATATAATACATTAGAAAAATATGTTCCTAATCTATCTATAATATAGAACACCAAATTTCAGAAATCAACAATAATCTACAAAATTCATTAATTTTAAATTGTATCATAATGAAAAAAGGACCATTGTTCTCAAGCTGCTTTGGGTTTTCCTTGGTACCTTAAATGAGAATGAGAGTTAACCAGTTTACCTTCAGGTATGCCTATTGCTCTATCATTTGAATGGTACGAAATCAATGAAGCAGGTTTGACAATAGATGGCAATGACAATATTTTGTGACAAATATAAAATCTCAGTGCTTCTGGTTTTAATCTTTACTGCAGCATTCCACAAGCAGGTCCACCTTATCCAGTATGGATTGGAAAGAGTGTTTCAGATTTCTATGTTCTTTCTTGGATCCCAGCTGTAAAATTAATGGTGGGACGAAACCCACAAATGGAACACACAGCTAGAGGGATTTAAATTATTTAAAAGAAACAGACTAAACAAAAGAGGAGGTGGAGTTGTTCTATGCATAAGAAATAACTACATCTCTACAGAAATAGAGCACAGCAATGATGAAAACTGTCTTGAATGCATTTGGGTCAATATAAAAGGGGAGGAAATGACATTGCCATAGGTGTATACTATGGGCCGCCCAACCAAACAGAGGAAATAGATGAACTTTTTGCTAGTCAGCTAACTAAGGTATGTAGGAAGCACATCACAATAGTAATGGGGGACTTTAATTACCCTGACATCAACTGGGAGACAGACTCTGCACCAAGTGGAAGATCAAACAAATTCCTGACAAACCTAGCAGATAACTCTGTCTCCCAAAAACTAGAGAAGGGAACTAGGGGATTAGCCATATTGGATCTAATCCTCACTAACAGAGATGAAATGATAGGAGGTGTCGAAGCCACAGGAACCTTGGGGGGAAGTGATCAAGCAATATTGGAATTCAACATTCTGGAAGCAAAAGCAATAGAACACAGTCAAACTAGAGTCTTGGACTTTAAGAGAGCTAATTTCAATAAACTTAGAGAGAGTTTGGGAAGGATTCCATGGATGAGAATCCTCAAGGGGAAAACAACTCAAGAAGCTTGGGAAATTTTGAAAAGTGAGATAATAAAAGCCCAGTCTAGCACAATACCAACAAAGAAGAAAAATAACAGCTCTCAAAAGAAACCAGAATGGCTGCATAAAGAACTCTCTGATAAATTGAAAGATAAAAAGGACAAGTATAAAAAACTGCCCCAGGTTGAGAAATGCTGACCTAATCCATTAATTTAACAGTATAAATTAGATAATGGAAGTGGGTAGGAAACTTGAGAAAAGTGTAAAATAGTTAAGTTTAGGTTTTGCTAATACAAATGATCAGACAAAATCAACATGATACTCAAGCTACCACAAATCAACTGATCGAGCAAAACTGGATGAAACAAAGCAGACTAATACAAGGTAATGTTGGGATAAAAAATTCAGGCCTCAGCTGAAAAACCATAAATAAGGGAATTCTCTGCTGCCTGGGTATTTACTTACTTTTGCCATTCAGTTGTCAACTTCCTGTTGCCTATTGTCTACTTTTGCCCAAATTTGTTATCCCAACATTACCTTGTATTAGCCTGTTTTGTTTCACCCACTTGTTGCACGTTCTCCTTATGTGCCTTCATTTCTCTTTTTTATTTTATTTTATGGAAGACATTGACAGATGAAACTAGAGGAGGATGGAGAGTGGCTTTCGATTTCTTTATTAAATTATGAACTGCTTAAGATATGAATGCGTTTTCCTTCCTACTGACACCATATACTGTATGTTCCAAGCCTTATACATGTGGTCCTTTCAATTGGCTAGCTATTCTCATAAAGCCCTTTTGCAGTTTTAATCAACAGGAAAGGAAAGGACTTTCATGGGGCTTTTGACCAAGTCTATTGGACTGCTTATTTACTTTAGGGGGAACGGAGAGTTCAGCCTAGAACAAAAGTGGGCAGGCTTTAGAAGTGCAGGAGCTTTTTGGTCTTTTTTTTTTTTACCAAAGCAAGATACAAAAATAGTTGCTTAGGCCTACAGACATAGAATTGAGGAACACACTGTGCTTCTGAACAGAGAACTAATGGATTTGCTTTCAGCAGCACAGTTGGAGCTTATAAACAAATTATTTCACAAATTGAATTTCTGTTCCCCTTCTCACGAGCATTGCTGAGTTTAGCATCCTCACAGGGCAACATTTTTTTATTATATGATCATGAGTCAAAAACTTTTACTGATTTGCTAGATGAATTACTTGGAGATCAACTAATATGCCCAATTTCTGCTCATCCTGTTTAGAAAACATAAAACCGAAGTTGTACAGTATAGTAAAGTTTAGTCTTTGCTAGCCTAGAAAATGTTAGTTTTCGGTTCTTTAGCTTTTCACTTTTCACTGAAACACTCCTAAAAAGCATCTAAATAATCCCAGATTTGCCAGAATAGAGTATGAAGAATCTCTAGTATAGATCCCCTGAGGTATCTGTTGGAATGCGGTTCGGCAATGGCCTGCTTCCAGTATTCCAGCTGCAATCAAAACTTTTATTCTTTAAAAAAAAGAATGTAAAAATCTCTTGAGTCAAGCTTAATTCCTGTGACTATATTTAAATGAACCAACAAATCTGAAGAGTATCCTCATTATTCCAGTAAGATTTAAGAACTGCTGGGGAATGAAAAAATAGCATATTGCACCATGTGTAAAGTGAGGAAAAATGTTTACAGTGTTTTCAGCTCCACTAAAGGATGTGCACTGGATATTTTAAGAGCATTGTACAAGTACAATCTTCTTCTAGCAAAACATTGGGGAATAGATTTCACAACACTGAATTGGAATTTCAGATCAAGCTGCATTGGGAGCAAATCAAAAAGTTGAATAAATAATAATGTGCATTTTAAAAAGTTATAAATGAAGCACCAAGAGTATTGACTCTTTTTTTTCCTTATAAAATCTTTTGAACATGAATCTCTAGAGAATAAAGTACTTGCTCAAAACTGAAGATAAACAAGCTTTCCCATGGGCTAAATCCCACAACTCATTACTCAATTACTTTAAGATTATCAAAATAAAAATACAAGATTATACTGTACAGTAAGTATAGGATCTCCAGTGCAGACGCTCCAGTGCACTTTTTTTCCCAACCACAGAAATTTCTTTACGTGCGGACTTCAACTCACAGAATTATTAGCAATTACTATGCTCCATCCTGACTGGAGAATTCCAGGAGTTAAAGTCTACAGATCTTGACGTTGCCAAGTTTGAGAAACACTAGTCGAGCAGTTGTGTAAGTGGACATGAGGGAAGAATAGTTTGGTTGGATGAGTGAGCTGAGCAAACTGAAAGGCATTGAAGACCATTTGTGTGCCTTTATAGTCACTCGTTACCACATCCTGTTTTAATATCTAGACCTTTTGTTGAGGACGTCCTAGACAGGTTTTGATCTTGGGACTTCTTAAAAGTTAATATTATACTATTCCATTAAACTACAGCTCTACAAAAGCTGTCTTCAGCATTGTCACCATGGTTGGAGGTTTACAATTCTTTGCCTGGGAGTGCATGAGAGTGGAGAAGAGGGAAGGGCACACAGGAAGCTGTGGTCTCAATGGCATCCATTAGCACCAGTTGATCCAGATGAGAACGACTGTCATAGGGGAATTGAGGTTTCTCGTGTAGAAAGGCACTTTCCCTTTATTCTCACTCCCTGAAGACAGTGCAGCTGTAGATCAAGGCTGCTCCATGTATTCATTCAGAATTGGAAACCTCCATGGAGTAGAAATTCGATCATAATTAATGGAAGGTACAAATTATAGACTTTTTAAAATATCACTTGCTGCTGTGAAAGTTGTTATGTATTAGGCTTAAAGGAACACCTAAAGCATTTGTATAAGAGTCACCACCAGGAGGCGTTGAACTGTAACTGTTTTGGTGGAAAGCAGTTTCAGCGGGAAACAGAGGTAATAATAATAATAATAATAATAATAATAATAATAATAATAATAATAATAATAATAAGAAGAAGAAGAAGAAGAAGAAGAAGTTGGAAGGGACCTTGGAGGTCATCTAGTCCAACCCCCTGCTCAGGCAGGAAACCCTATACAATTTCAGACAAATGGCTGGCCAGTCTCTTCTTAAAAACTTCCAGGTTCAATCCGATTGGTTGGCTGTGTACCTGGCCAGGTATATAAAGAGTGCAGGTAACCCCTATATAAAGAGTGCAGGTAACCCCTATTCCCCAGTACGGTCACTTCCACCTAATAAAGAGCTGTTATGCTGTACTCATCAGCTTGGCATCCTTCCTGCTCTCCAGAACCCACTACGCAACAAAAGTTATGAAAAATTCTGGAATTAAATGAATCGTCCTTCAATTCAGGGAGGAGGGGGAAAGGGAGGAAGGAAGGAAGGGGAGGAGAGGAGAGGAGGAGGAAAAGGAAGAAGGAGGATGATAGGGAGAAAGAAAAGAAAGAAAGAAAGAAAGAAAGAAAGAAGGAAGAAAGAAAGAAAGAAAGAAAGAAAGAAAGAAAGAAGGAAGGAAGGAAGGAAGGAAGGAAGGAAGAAAGAAAGAAAGAAAGAAAGAAAGAAAGAAAGAAAGAAAGAAAGAAAGAAAGAAAGAAAGAAAGAAAGATGTCTCCTTTAAGCTGAGTTACAGATTTCACCCCTGCGTTTTGCCCTCCAGAGCTGCTGCATCTGCAGTTCCTTTCATTTCAGATTTTCTGCAGAAGACACAAAGTGCTCAGTGCCTCGCAAAGGAACAGCAAAAGCTGACAAAGGCAGCGTAGACACAATCTGCAGATGCATGCAGACAAGAAAGTGTCAAAATTGCAGAAGAGGATTTGGCATGTCTTTCAGTGGTATTTTTTGTCTTCCCTTCAGCCTCTTAAAAACTGGATTCAGTTGCCCCCCCTCTCCCCCCAGTAATTCAGCAAATTAATCTGGAGGCCTTTTGTCTGCAATTACCTGCATTCGTGAAAATTCATTGTGCTTTCCATTGATTGCTCCTTGTGCTGGAGCCCCTCTCCCTTCCCCCCTGAGCATGTTATATTCTAAGACAACTTCACCTCTGCCGATGATGAAGGATAGGGAAGACGGAATGGGACAACTCACCATAGCCAACTCACCGCGGCCAACTCACCATGCGAGAACTCACTACAGAACACTTTAACAATTCGATTTAATTATTTAAAATAAATAAAAAATATTTTAATTTTTGTCATTCATATTTCATACTGTCCCTTCTTTTCTATCTAATGAATCAGGATCAGAATAGAGCTGGAAGCGACTTTGGAGGTCTTCTAGTCCAGCCCCCTGCTCAAGCAGAAGTCCCTATATCATTTCAGACAAGTGACTGTCCAGTCTCTTCTTAAAAACCTCCTTAAGTGACACCAGCTGCCTGCAATTAGTGCAGGTTCGCATCCCACCAGGCTCAAGGTTGACTCAGCCTTCCATCCTTCCGAGGTAGGTAAAATGAGGACCCAGATTGTTGGGGGCAATTAAGCTGACTTTGTAATAATGCCGCTTGGGGGTGTGTGTGAAAGCCCTAATAAGCAGGCATATACATAGAATGAAGGCTACTGCTAAGCTTGTAAGCCGCCCTGAGTCTTCGGAGAAGGGCGGGATATAAATGGAATTAAAATAAAATAAATAAATAAAATAAGTGATGAAGCACCCACAACGTCTGAAGGCAAGCCGTTCCACTGGTTAATTGTCCTCACTGTTAGGAAGTTTCTCCTTAATTTCAGGTTGCTTCTCTCCTTGATTAGTTTCCATCCGTTGTTTCTTGTCTTGCCTTCAGTGCTTTGGAAAATAAATTGACCCCTTCCTCTTGTGCCAGCCTCCCAAATACTGGAATACTTCTATCATATCCCCTCTAGTCCTTCTTTTCTTTAGACTGGCCATTCCCAAATCCTGCAACCGTTCTTCCTATGTTTTAGCCTCTAGGCCTTTAATCATCTTAGTTGCTCTTCTTTGCACTTTTTTTTCCAAAGTCTCAACATCTTTTTTGTAATGTGGTGACCAAAACTGGGTGCAGTATTCCAGATGTGGCCTTACTAAGGCTTTATAAAGCAATACTAATACTTCATGCGATTTTGATTCTATGCCTCTGTTTATAAAACGATTCTATTCCACGATTCCTTTCATATTAATGTAACTCTTGTCCCACAGCAAGTGGCCATGGCGAGTTGTCCTGTGGTGAGTTAGCCACAGCACCTTGGCTGTGGTAAGTCTGTCATAAACCCAGTCTAGGTACAAGGGGAAATAATTGGAATATCTGATTCACTGGAAGAGCCATACAGAATCAGAAAAACTGTGGAAAATCAGGTCTTCACCATTCTCCAAAGTTTCTCTTACTTCTTCCTTAATCCTTGTGAAACTGGATAGGGATATGATGATTTTGTACATCCTTCTATGTATAGTTGGAAATTTTGATAGATCTTAGAAGGAGGCTTTCCTTGAAACTGGTAACTTAGTAACTTTCTTACTAATATATTTCCATGCCAAAGCTTAGAAATACAGATCTCTCTAAGACGCAAAGGAGTAATTGAACCTCCTTTCTTGGACAAGTGAAATAGCTTCTACATAAATTATACTTTTCCTAATCATAGTTTAATTATATGCTTACTAAATCATGTCTTATGTGGTTATGGACAAATAATATAACATTGTCTTCTTTTCCAAGTTGTAAAATATTGTTCTGTCAATGGATGGATATTTATCAATGTATAAAATTTTTGAATCTGATTGTTTAAAACAAACCCAATTTATAAGAATTCTGTGTATATTTTGTCTTTCTTTTTACAACCTTTTGTCCATTCCCTGAGGTTTGCTCTCTAGGAAACACATAATTATTAATAGTGTTGATAACTTCCATTTTATGGTCTTTGCTAGCTGATTTTCATTGACTACGTATAATTGGACACCCAATAAAAATAGAATAGAATAGAATAGAATAGAATAGAATAGAATAGAATAGAATAGAATAGAATAGAATAGAATAGAATAGAATAGAATAGAATAGAATAGAATAGGAAAGGACATTAGAGGTCTTCTAGTCCAGCCCCCTGCTCAAGCTGGAGAACCTATACCATCTCAGACAGGTGACTGTCTAGCCTCTTCTTAAAAACCTCCAGTGATGGAGTGCCCACCATTTCTGGGGGCAAGCTATTCCACTGGTTAATTGTCCTCACTTTCAGGAAGTTTCTCCTTAATTCCAGGTTGCTTCTCTCTTTGCTCAGTTTCCAACCATTGTTTCTTGTCCTGCCCTCTGGTGCTTTGGTGAATAACGTGACCCCCTCTGCTTTGTGGCAGCCCCTCAAGTACTGAAATACTGCTATCATGTCCCCCCAGTCCTTCTTTTCTCTAGCTCCCTTCGTCCAGTGCGCTCCCATAGGGAGGGTCTTCTCAGGGTGCCGCCGATAAAAGACTGTCGGCGGATAACACCCAGGGGGCGGGCCTTCTCTGTGGGTGCGCCTGCCCTCTGGAACCAGCTGCCCGTGGAGCTTAGGACTGCCCCCGACCTTCGCACATTTCGCCGGGACCTGAAGACCCGGCTCTTTGAGCTCTCCGGCCCAGGCTGAGAATTTTTAACTGGGGTTTTTAATTTTAGTGATGATTTAATCTTTTTTTAATGTTTTTAACTTTTGTACTGGTTGTTTTAAATGCCCTGTAAACCACCCCGAGTCCTTCGGGAAAGGGCGGTATATAAATTTAATAAAATAAAAATAAAAATAAAATAGACCAGCCAAACCCAAGTCCTGCAGCCATTCTTCATATGTTTTAGTCTCCAGGCCTTTGATCATCTTAGTTGCTTTTCTCTGAATATGGTGTCTTCATCACTTTCATCCTAGAAAAGTCTTTAGCGTTTTATTCAGTATTTATATGTTGAGTTGTTCTTTCTTTGAAAGTTATATATACTTGATTCTCTAACAGTTTTTCCTCAAATCTTTTCATTGTGGCTGAGTCCTAATAATCTGATTCAGCCAGATATCTATACCAAATAAAGTAGGGATAGCAAAAGAATAAATCATTCCAATTGCATACACTTATATAATTCATAAATAATGAGTTGAAAAGTTCTGTTTTTCACCTTCTGTAACTTCCCTCTTCACAATTCAGTACAGAAATAGATCACTAATGTTTTGAGGAACAAAGCCACGGAGGAACAGCATATGACAAGTCTCAAAGGAGCAGATGTATATTTTAGAATACTTGCTGTATCAAACATTGAAATCTTCTGAAATTAAACTGTCAAACTCAAACCAAGATATTTTCATGTAACTTGTCTGCGTCTGATATATTTTAATGTAAATCTAAATAAATGCCACTTGAAAAAGATATCTCTCTCTCTCTCTCTCTCTCTGTGTGTGTGTGTGTGTGTGTGTTTGTGTGTTTGTGTGTGTGTGCTGCATTCTATGAATGTATATTGGACTGACAGGGAAGAAAGTGAGGGATCTGAGGGGCCTGGAGATCTTCTCATATCCATCCCTATTGCCCACTTTCTTCTCACTCTTTGCTGTGTTAGTGAAAAGTTGCTTTTTGACCAGAGGGCTGTGTGAAAATGCCAAACGCTTAAAGTCTGGGATTGCATTCTGACCAATGTACTGTATTGCACTGACTTGATTCACCAAAGTAAATGCATCTGATCTTTTCACATACTAAAGCAGATTTTGTGTGAGGACCTTTCTATAACTGGAACAATTAATCTAAGTAACTGTCCATAAAAAGTTCCTGATTGTATGTATTGTGAATAGAATATTTCAAAATGAGAAATATCTGGGGATAGTTTCGGAGTGTCCGCCAGTATTCATAGCATCATCCAAAGTGATTTAAAATAACCCATCACCTCTTGGTGAGTCAGTTTTCCCACCGTAAGTGCAGTTAGGAAGTGTTGACGTTTGCAACCGTTAAAGCTGTTCTTACTTTTCTTTGTCCTTTCTGCTTTGATGGACTTTCTCTCCACCTATCCTCACAGAGCTAAAATGTTGTTTTTTCAAACTCCTTAACAGAATGGATGCTGTGATGGCACAAATATTCAGTAATGCCAAAAGGCAGCCAAGAAATACAAAATGCCACTCACTCTTGCTGCCATCATGTGGTCAATGGGTGAAACAATTACAGTAATAATCAATCTATATTATGAATAAAATTAATCAGTCAAGGTGGCAAACATACGTAATCCTCTTGTCCCCTATTTCCCCCACCACAACAACCCTGTGAAGTGGGAGAGAGAGAGAGAGAGAGAGAGAGAGAGAGAGAGAGAGAGAGAGAGAGAGAGAGAGAGAGAGAGACTGGCCCAAAGTCACCCACCCAGCTTTCAAATCTAAGAGAGGACCACAACTCACAGCCTCTTGATTTCCAGGCCAACACCTTTTATGACTACACCAAACTGGTTCTGTGACTGGAAAAAACCCCCTGCGAAATAATCACTCAGTGGTATGGAGGGAAAGGAATAAAAAATACTACCATGTGAAGTAACTCAAGCATTGAAGATGCCAACATGAAGCAGATTTTTCACATTGTGAGTATTGCTGGGAAACTATGATAAAGGTTAAAGCTATGTGGATAATAATGCAGCCCTGGCCGTCACACTACGAGAATGACAGTAAGATTTAGGACATCATGAAAGCAGAATATGACAAAGCAGCCATGTGAATATGGATTATAATTCCACCCATTATTTCCGGAGCTACTTTTCTAGCAGTGACAAAGACGGCATCAATATGCAGTTGATTCTCATCATTTGTGGTAGTTATGTTCTATAAAGTTGCCATGAACACTGAATTAGTAAATAATGAAGCATTCTTTTAAGAAGAAATATGGAACACTTGTTTAGAGTCTGAAAGCCAAAGGCGGTGCATCGCCGTGTTCAACCTCAATTGGGAACATGTACCTCAAGTGACTCAAATTTTTCACTGCTCTGCACATGTCTGTGAAAGTGCTGCGAGTACTGATTTCGGGGTTACAAATTTAGTGAGCAGGTAATTTGCAAATATTGTCTCTGTAGTATATTGCTTTTATAGCTTGTTAATAGACTATCATAGAAAATAAGTCATTACAATCCTGATATATACATACAGTACATATACATCATGCTATTCTCTTTTAAGGTAAGTGACATTATGCAAAGTGCAGAAAAGAAGCAAGAAATAATATGCCAGTACCAGAAATAAGGCCTGAGGTAAGACAATGAAATAGAGCTAAATTTAGTTTATACCACTAGTCTTTCCTATCTCTTTCATAGCACTTAGCAATAGCACTTAGATTTACATATCACTCCATAGTGCTTTACAGCAGCGGCCCCCAACCTTTTGGGCACCAGGGACCGGTTTCGTGGAGAGAGGTTTTTCCGTGGACTGGAAGGAGCGTAGTTTTGCAGTTTCAGTGATTCCAAGAATTCTGATAAATTTGTACAGTATTTCTACTGCCTTTAAGCTAAGTCCTCCATTTGTTGGAGAAGGGAAGGTTTAGCTCAGAATCCTCACCTTCTTCCCTGTCAATCCAGTATACAGTACATTCACTCAACGCAGTGTTCCTTATCCAGTATTCACAACACAAGTGTCAACCACCTCTTCATCACAGATTCACTTTTCTAACATCTGAAAGAATTTCTTTTTCCAAATAAAGAAGGAAAGGGAATATAAAAAAACAAACAGTGGGCCAGAACAAGTTACCAGAGACTTATACATCACAGGTTTTCCCCCCACCCCAGTTGCATTTACCTGTTTGCATTAAAAATATACAAAATCCAGATAAGCTACATAGAGTAGCTACAAACTACTCCTCTGAGTTTGACAGTTTAATCTCAGAAAACTTCTGACAAGGAGCAGGATGGGGGTAGTGCAACCATTCTTGCTCTCCTTGACCTCTCAGCAGCCTTCAACACCACCAACCATGGTATCCTTTTGGGCTGGTTAGGGGGTCTGGGACCAGACAGCACAGTCTTGCACTGGTTTGACTCTTTACTCCAAGGATGGTCCCAAGTGGTATTGATAGGGAGAGATCCAATCCACAGCTGCTCTTCTTTGGTTTGTCACATGGATGGTACTCTCTCCACTCCTTTAATATCAACATGAAGTCGCTGAGTAAGATCATCCATCACCATGGGTTGAGATATCATCAATACATGGATGATACTCAACTTTATATCTCCATCTCCAAGTGAGGCTACTGCTTCCTTCTCATGGTGCCTGGAGGCTGTGGGAGTCTGGATGGGGGACAAGCAGCTTCGGCTGAACCCTGGCAAGACCAAATGGGTTTGGGTCCCTGAAGCTTCAAGATCTTTAGCTCTGGATAGGGTGGCACTACCCCAGATAGGTTTGGTCTGCAACTTAGGGTTCTCCTGGACTCCCAACTACTGCTTGGAGAGTAGATGGCAGTCGTGGCTAGCAGAGCCTTTGCATAACTTTGGGTTGTGCACCAGTTGCAGCCTTTGCTGGATCAGGAGTCACTGTGCTTAGTCATCCAAGCCTTACTCAGTTCACACTTGGGACTACTGCAATGCATTCTACATGGGGCACACTTGAAGAGCATTCGGAAGCCTGAATGATGTCAAATGGGCTACACTCAGAAGGAGAGATTAAAAACAGTCCTTAAAGGGCTATTTCACAAAGTTTATTTTTTTCAGTAAACCAATTCTCCAAAACATCAAGCGCATTAAACAGTAAGAACAGACTGATGTATTAAATGACAAATCAGTCCTGGGTAAAGCTGGTCAAAATTACATATATGAATAGAGTTTAAGCCAAGATTTGAAAACACAATGCTCTACGCTCCACTTTGCAGCTGGAAGAGGAAATAACCAGGACTAATTTTCATTTTGCTCCCAAAACTAGGATTGAAGAAATTCTGGTTAATTATTAAGCACTAAATGTAAAACTCTGGGTTGTTTAGATGAACTTGAAAAAACGCTCAAGCCTGGCACCCGTCATGCATTCTATCCATATAAGCAAGCTATAGCTTACTCTTCTGTATGGAGTCTATACTCATGGTCTTCTCATTTACTTTTTCTAAAAAGAGAGATAATCATGTACATTGCAGTTGTAATTATTACCCTCCCTTTCTCAAAATGTAGCAGGGGAGTTGCATGAAAGGCTGATTAAGTTGACAGGAAATGTGTGAGAGTTTTGGCCCAACTCTCAAAAGAGCTTTACTTAATACTCTGTCACAGTCTCTGCTGGTAGGTAGTAAAGCAGATTTATCTCCTAGTACTCAGAGCAAAAAGAGCATCATCAGTGAAAAACACACTTCACAGAAACAGGCAAAACCCTCACTCTTGACCGCTGCATTCTACTAGCTCTAAAAATATACATTTTAAATGAAATATCAACATAGGTCCAATTTCTTATTTCAGGTACAGAAAGAAAATTGGCTGCAATAGTCACAAATAATTGAAAGGACTAAGTAAAAAGGACAACAGCATAATCAAATAACCTGATGGTAGAGCATGCATTGTTTCATTAATACTGTCAAACTTCAACAGGACAGTAACCAAGAAATGCAATATATTGCCTTTCCCAGACTGATATCCTCCAAATATCTGAGATTACAGCTCTTTTCAGAATGCCTAGAAGTCAAGGATTATCTGACAAGAACTAAGTTGAAAAGGGAACTATTAAACACAGTAGCTTTTTCTGATGCTGGATCTTGATTTCCCCTCACCAAATACCATTTGCATATAATCAGGGTTTCAAAGTACCTATGAATAAATTACTTTATTGTAGAATGTGTGCACGTATCTATACATACTCTCTATATATACATATACACACAAGGACAATTCAAATTTACTTATACAAAATATATCAACGACCATCCAAGGCTTTGTCACGTGTGATAACTGACTCATCAAATTTAATCATGAGTGTGGTCCCTTTGTGCCAATGGGCTGTGACTTTAGCAGGGAATCCACTGCAAGTGAGCATGGCCTCCACAATGCCGGCGGTGAAGGAAGCACAGTTGAGGGTGCTGTTCTCCTTGGGAATGGAAATGTAAGTATTGATAAGAGGCTCTTTCTCAATGATGTAGTAGGTCTTGTCATCATCGTTGGCTTGCTCAAGCTTGTCAGCTTCCTTCCCAAAGAGAGCCTTCCAAACAGTCACCTTGATGAAGAGCAGAACGTTGATGACCTTGGTTTCCCGCTTACCATTTTTCTCTCGCATTACCAGCACATCCAGGATACGAGTTCCCACCTGCTGGCCTAGCTCAGAAAGTTTGTTCTGAAGCTCAGAAACAGAATAGACCCTGTTCTGGCAATACTGTACAATCTCGGAAAACAGCAGGGAAAAGGCACTGAGGCTTACATCTGTCTTGGGCCGGGTGAGCGAACGTTCAAGGATAGCAGACTTTCCACGGGTAAAACGCGCATCCATAGTGCTACTGAGGAGGGGAAAAAAAAACTTACCGAGGCAATAAATACATGGCTACAATATATATATATATATATATATATATATATATATATATATATATATATATATATATATATATATATATATATATATATATATGAAGGTAAAGGTTCCCCCGCACATGCGTGCTAGTCATTTCCGACTAGGGCCGGTGCTCATCTCTGTTTCAAAGCCGAAGAGCCAGCGCTTGTCTGAGGACGTCTCCGTAGTGGTCCCTATTTTTCTACTCGCATTTTTACGTGCTTTCGAACTGCTAGGTTGGCAGAAGCTGGGACGAGTAACAGGTGCTCACTCTGTTACGCGGCACTTGGGATTTGACCCGCCAAACTGCCGACCTTCTGATTGACAAGCTCAGCGTCCTAATCCACTGAGCCACCGCATCCCTTGTTATATATGTATATGCATACGTATATAAAAATAACTATATTTAAATTATACACACACACACACATATATATAATTCAAAAAAGCAGGCCTATGAATGTTAGTTACGATAAACATAAAACATTCTGATCCAGATGAAACTGAAAACAGTAACGGAACATTATAACTTTCATTACATTGTGTTGGCTTTTCTGAAGCTTTTAATTGGCCAAAGTGAAACAGTCCCCGTGACAGACCCAGACGGGATCCTTAAAGTATTCTGGATGACAGTACGATTTAGATGCTTTTGCTATCAACTTCATAACTGTAAATCAGAAGCAAAACAATTTGGCTTACATAACTCCCCCATTTCAGAGAGAGTTTCCTTTAGACTACATGGTGGTGGTGGTGGGGGGGAGAAAAACGTTCCCAAATTGTTTTGCTTTCTATGATGGACTTACAGATTTATTTTTTTAATCCCATTTATATCCCGCCCTTCTCCGAAGACTCAGGGCGGCTTACAATCTAAGCACAAATCAATGTGCTTAGCAATACCCTTCATTGTATGCATATGCCTGCTTATTAGGGCTTTCGCCCCCCCCCCAGTGCTAAAGCCCATGCTCCCCACGACCCCCGGCAACGTTACATAGCACAAAATTTGCTTGGGGGCAGCCCCGTCAGCTATATCCGATGTTGAAACTCAATGTAACATACGGCAGGGAATACCTTCCTCATGCCAGACACCAACTGCCCTTAGAGCAGGGGTAGGCAACCTCGGCTCTTTTATGACTCCTGGACTTCAACTCCCAGAATTCCTGAGCCAGCTTGGCTGGCTCAGGAATTCTGGGAGTTGAAGTCCAGGAGTCATAAAAGAGCCGAGGTTGCCGACCCCTGCCCTAGAGTGAAACCTCCCTCCAAATTAGAGAACTGGGGGCAACACGACCGTGACAGGACGGGGGGGCGGGGGAGCATGGGCTACAATCGTTTCTCTTGCAAACCAAGCCTCCCCCACCCCCAATCGCCCCCTCCATCTCTCACCCAAAGAACGAGATGAACCCTCGACCGCAGCTCCTTTTCTCTTCCGGCAGCAGGAGGACCGGAAAGAACGAGCGCACAGCGGAAGCAGCGGGAACCCGAAGGCGTCGCTATGGCAACGGGTCCGCGGCCGAGCCAGTTTCCCCGTAGCACTCCCCCGAACTAGCCTGCAAAAACAATGGGCGGCCACTAGATGGCAGAAAGAGAGGTAGAACTGCCTGGAACGGGCGCCTAGCCTGCCTGTCCCAAACTCAAAGCAGCTGGGAGGCGAGCGGGAGGCTTGCTCGGTGTAAAATATCATCGTAGTTAAACGAGTGTAAACTACTTCGTTTGACCACAACGGCTGCATGCTGCAAAATGTTAGGCTCGGCACATTACAATTTGTCATAGCTGGAATGGCTGTTAGAGCAAACACTGGTGAGTTCAAAAGAGAGGATTTATATACTTACCTTTAGGAAATAAATTCTGCTGTATAGCAAAACTACAGTATTAGTTTTGCTTTGCGCACATGGGAAATTCAAAACACCCCAAGAGTCACTTTTCCCATGGGAAACCATTTTATGAGAATATCTATGACTCTCAAGTTCAGATGTTTAGACGAATAACAGAATTGGAAGGGATCTTATAGAGGTCATCTAGTCCAACCCCCCCCCCCCGCTTAAGCAGGAGACCCTATGCCAGGGGTAGGCAACCTCGGCTCTTTTATGACTCATGGACTTCAACTCCCAGAATTCCTGAGCCAGCTGGCCCAGGAATTCTGGGAGTTGAAGTCCATGAGTCATAAAATAATAATAATAATAATAATAATAATAATAATAATAATAATAATAATAATAATTTATTTTTTATTTATTTATTTTTATTACATTTATATCCCGCCCTTCTCCGAAGACTCAGGGCGGCTTACAAGCTTAGCAGTAGCCTTCATTCTATGTATATGCCTGCTTATTAGGGCTTTCATACACCCCCCAAGCGGCATTATTACAAAGTCAGCTTAATTGCCCCCAACAATCTGGGTCCTCATTTTACCTACCTCGGAAGGATGGAAGGCTGAGTCAACCTTGAGCCTGGTGGGATGCGAACCTGCACTAATTGCAGGCAGCTGGTGTTACTTAAGGAGGCATTAGCCCACTGCTCCACCAAGGCTCTTATAATAATAATTTTATTTATATACCACCCTTCTCCCGAAGGACTCAGGGCGGTGAACAGGGCAAACATATAAAAAATACAAAAGTTAAAAAAGAATTAAACATATGCCCAAGCTAAAACAGTAAATACATATATTAAAAACAGCAGTAAAAACCCAACCCATCCCCCATCAGGCCAAGCCGGCTTGTTCAAATAAATGCGTCTTCAGATTGCGTCTGAAGGAGCGAAGGTTGCCTACCCCTGTCCTATACCATTGTACATTGTCCTCAAATATTTTGAAATCCTTTTTCATGTTTCCTAACTCTTTGGTTTCCTAATTTTTCCTTTCCCTTAACGACCTGACTTCCTTTGAAACAAGTCTACTTTATCTGAATTCACCATATTTTCCCCCATAAAGTTGCCATTTCCTTCCTTGTTAGCTGTCACTCAATGAAGGGACTGAATGAACAACTAAAAGCCCCAGCATGGAAGTGTTTGTGTTTGTTTGTGTGGTATCTAAATTACAGGAAGAACTTCTTGGAGTTTTGCAACACAAAAGCATTGTCATCCTCTCAAAATAAAATACTGATTGTCTTTGGGGAAGTATCTGGACCCTATTTTAGAAGAAATTTCTGGAGCCCTATCATACCAGAGCAGTAGAAAACATGGAAGACCAGATGAAAGGTAGGAAAAGGCTTCTACTAATAACTATGAAAGCTATATTTTTCTATGACAACCTGATCCTGTTTGGGGTATCAGATTAAGCTCTTCAATCAGGGCAGCAACTTTTAAATCTGAGGCAGATCTCAGAGAAGAACATGATTATGGGAATCTCTGGGGGAACAGACTGCATCAAAAGGCCAACCCACATGGAATTACAATGTTTTAGTAACCTCTTCTTTTGCTTTGTCCACATGAAATTACTATATATCATCCCCAATTCAGACCTGAGGCAGCTCAAAATCATCTTTAAGTCTTCCAGTTTTTTAAAAAGTCTCTTTTCATGATGTAATGAAAAACGGGTATGATCTGGCACATGTTACTGACCACATTTGCTTTTGTGGTCAAGGTTAGGGAACTGCTTACCTACCACTAACCACTTCAGGCTACTCTGAAGTTCTATAAACTTTTCAGACCTTATGTGGTTTCCTGAAAACACTCACAGATTGACATAAACCTGGACAGAGCAGTGGTTTGGTAGTTCTGTCACCAATGACTGCATTATAAGTTTTCTCTTCTGCTGATGAGTTTCATTGCAAAGTTAGCCAGATGTTCAGACTGGATTTGACATTTTTATCCACCTATTCAGTCCTTCCCAAGGACCTGAGATGTTTAATGGTGTTAGAGGAATCGTCACAGAATGTAAGTTGTTCCAAGTAAAGCTGCCTTTTGCAATTGGCTTATGGTGAATTTGTAAATGCCAGTATGTTCAAGTGGTGCTCCAATTGTTTTGGGGTTGCATCCAAGGTGCCTATTACTATTGGTACTGTTTTGCTTTCTTTTTCCAAAGTTGTTGTATTTCTGTTTACAGGTTTTTGTATTTTGTTATCTTCTCCAGTTCTTTCTCTTCTATTCTTCTGTCTCCAGATACTACCACATCCACTATCCAGTCCTTTTCATCTTTCTTATCGACAATTGTTAAGTCTGACATGTTATGTGGCAGATGCCTGTATGTTTGAATTGTAAAGTCCTAGAGTACTTTAATTATTTTTTATTATTATTTTATTTCTTCTGAGAACTTGCACAAGATCAGGGAAACATTTCTTGGGGCAATATTGAGTACTAATAAAGGAGAATATTTGCAGCTCAGGATTGAAATGAGGGGTCCTCGGTGCTCCCTGAGCTTGGTTGTTTTCTTGCAGATGTTTTATTACCTAAACTAGGTAACATCATTAGTGCTAGTAACATCACTAGTGTCTGCACTTCCCATAGCTGTTTTATAGCACAACAGAGTTACTTATATTCCAGGCTGGATGGAAGACAACAAATGCCATCCCATCCCATTCTGGCTGTGGTAGCATCATGGGCCAAGGTGATAGTTGTGAATCTGAAACTCTTCACTAGCATGAAACTGGATTCCTTCAACTTATAGCACTAGTCAGGAGCAGAACTAACTCATGATCATTTGCTCACTTCTGTTTCTCTTTGTGCTCCCCTCCATACCTTTGACGTTTTGCTCTTTCGCCCTTGATACCAACCAGATGTTCACCCCAACTCACGATACACCCTTCCTCCATGTATATACTCTGTCAGCTGGGCTACTAATCAGAACAATGGTGGTGCAATAAAGGAGGGGAAAGGGCCTATTTTAGGGTCAGGTTTTGGGAGAACCAGTTTGGCGTAGTAGTTAAGGAACCAGGCTAGAAACCAGGAGATTGTAAGTTCCAACTCCTACCTCTCTTTCAGGCCCAGGAAATAGGCAATGGCAAAAGAGGCATTTCTGAAATCTTGGTAAGAAAACTTCAGAGATTTTTCCAGGTGGTCATTAGAAGTCATCACTGACTCAAAGTCCCCCTCCCCTTCTAAAAAATATAGTGCCAAAGGGCAGAGAATGTGGGAACAGAGGGGGTGGGGGGGGGCAAAGGATAAAGGCATCTGAATATCTGGGAAAACAGGAAAGGCCCAGGGACCCATAAAGCGAGAACAGTCCCTAGTCTGGACTGAGAATCAACCTGACCCTGTTACCAGTCCACTGCAAATGGAATCTTTAAAGTCAACTTCAGGGTTATCCAGGACTATGGTAGGTCTTTGCAGTGCATTATAAAGACCATCAGGGAAATCTTTGCATTCAGGAGGAACAAGATTGTGCTCAAAATACAGATTTTGTTTTAATGATTATACAATGCTATTGCATCCTACTTGTTAGAGCAGAATGGTGGCAGAGTAGAGGTGAGAGGCATGCTCAAGTTAGCGTCAGGTTTGGTGTGAGTTAAGGAACCAGGCTGGAAAGCAGGAGACTATAAGTTTTACTTCTGCCTTGGGCACAATGATATTTCTTCCTTCTCTGAGTTGGGCTGAAAAAGTGGGTCTCCCAGCTAGTTTTTCATGCATAAGGCAGGAACTACAATTCACAGTCTCCTGGTTTCTAGGCCAACACCTTAACCTTTTACACCAAACTACGCCAAGCTTTTCCTATATAACAACTTATGCAGTCATGAGGGTTAAAAAAGAAGAGCAGAACTTAACAGTGTTTCTTTTTCTAGTCTTTGGAAGCAATCTTGACCATTCTGAAAGAAATTATCAGAACGTTGTACCTCCAAACAGAACAAGAGCAATGAAATCAAAGTCAGGTATGAAATTCTTAAAAACACAAAAGCATCTAGGGATGTAAATTTAAAATCATGGGGGATTTTTCTAGTTTGGGAAAAATTAAAAAGTCCCAATGTGGAGGGGAGATATGTATGATTTCAATGACCCCCTCCACCGACATGCTCTATTCATGCCTATTTAAATAATTGCTACATTGTTAACAGTGCTACAGAGGAATGAGAAGGTGATTTTATGAATATTTGATTGTGAAATTGTTGGCAGTCTTCTAGGTTTTTTTTATTTTATCTTGAAGCATTTTAGGGTCTAGGTGGCTCCGTTGAATTGGTATAGTATCTTCAATAAATTATAAACCAGAACTCCTGGCTGTCTTTTTAAACCTCTCTGTCCTCAGGTTTAAAAAGTATAAAAGTTTATGACATATGGCCAAGGTAGAATTATTTTGACCCATCTTTCCCTTCATATCCCACAATGTCCCCTTCTCGGGGATGGGAGGGAGATAATTTACTCAAGCATGGGCCCTTTTCAGTATTCTGACTTTTGTACCTATGCCTCCTTCTGCTTATATACATGTGCTCTGCTTTCTTCAACCAGCCATCGAACGATATAGTAATCCGTTTGCTTTCTATTGGTTATTTACAGGGGCGTCTTCATTTGTGCATATTGCCAGTCAGACGGGTTGCATCTCTTCGAGAGCCTCTAAGATCGTCCTTTACATCTTGGTGTGTGTATCCCTGTTGATAGCAACAGCTGCTTTTCTGCTGGCCTTTTTGAAATGTACGTCCAACATTTCAATCACATCCTTGTCTGATGTGCCTACTCATGTTTAGTTGTCATTATCAAACCATTGCTACGAGAGAACTCATTTACGGGCAATAAGAAATAAATTAATTCAGCTATAACAAAATAGTTTCCCACAAAACAAGAGTTTCACTATACTACTTTCGTTTCCTTCTAATCAACCAACTTTGTAGGTGACTCATGCTCTTGCATTTCTCTTGTATGGTTCATTCAGTCACCTAGATGCAGAGACAGAGGAGAATTATGTGCAGAAGCAGAAAGTGATGATCCCCTATTGAGAAAATCTTTGACCCTGCAGAAATGGAGTATGTCTCCATAAATATGCATGCTTCGGCTATCCAGAGATTGGGGAAATTGCACCATTTTAAAGCTGTAATAAGTAGAGGGGTTGGAGGAAAGTCATAGAAACGTAGAAAATTAACGGCAGAAAAAGACCTCATAGTCCATCGAGTTTACCCTTTGAGGTTCTTTTGTTATTTTCTTTTTAATTAATTTTAGTTAGTACTATTTTTATAAGGCTTAGGAAAAGGATAGCAGGTGTGTTTTTTATTTGTACCATATTGGAATAGTAATTTGGAAGTATAGAATCCTTGCAACACCCTCTTACTTACCATATTGCATGGTTCTGTGCCCTGCAGTTATCCCTCAGTGTCCAAAAGGCTGGCTGAAGTTCCAGACAAATTGCTACTACTTCTCTGCTGATCAGCAACCTTGGGAGAAGGCAATGAGTAACTGCCAAAGCCTCAACGCTCACCTGGTAGTGACTGATGATAAAAATGACACAGATAAGCAGGTGAGCCATTCCTTATGAGACAGATTATCTTGCCCTCTTAACGTTTCTCCTGCTACCGTTCCTCACCCACCCCTATTCTTAGGTAAGGCACAATACAAACATTTGCAACTGAGTGTGATTCAGATTTTCTACTGCCATCTGTTTCCTAAAGATTAAGTATGTGTGAAAGAAATCTTAACATTTTAAGAGGAGAGTATATCTCCTGAACATTCTCCGTTTTATTAAAGATTTGAAACTTTCACAAAAAGAAGCTCCCCCCCTCTCTCTTTAATAAAAATCACAAGCACTTTTAGCTAGCTGACATGTACACAGGCTTAAGAGAGATTCCAGATTTGAAGCTGCATTATTCCAATGCATACTAAAAAAAATATACTGGCAAAACAATTACTCATCTGACTGTTATTCTGAATTTATCCTCTGAACCTTCTGTTCTAGCTTGCGGCTAAATGGTGGTGTCCTGATTTATAGTGTGAGAAGGACAAGAATTAGTGCAGAGTTCCCTCTCTCTTCCTTTGCACTAACATTTCTTCCTCCCCCTGCCATTACTGCTCTTCAGCTGCTGTTCAGGGTGACCTACGTTTTTAAGCCAAGTATTGACTTGGAGAAGGAATGCGGTGGCTCAGTGGGTTAGGACGCTGAGCTTGTCGATCAGAAGGTTGGCAGTTTGGCAGGTCAAATCCCGAGTGCCGCGTAACAGAGTGAGCGCCTGTTACTCGTCTCAGCTTCTGCCAACCTAGCAGTTCGAAAGCACGTAAAAATGCAAGTAGAAAAATAGGGACCACTGCGGTGGGAAGGTAACAGCGTTCTGTGCGTCTTTGGCGTCTAGTCATGCCGGCCACATGACCACAGAGACATCCTCGGACAAGCGCTGGGTCTTCGCCTTTGAAACGGAGATGAGCACCGGCCCCTAGAGTCGGAAATGACTAGCACGCATGTGCGGGGGAACCTTGTGGGGGAACCTTTACCTTTTTTATTGACTTGGAGACCTAGTGGGTACAGAGGAGAGTCCACTGTGAAATAACACAGACTCCCCACTGCCTCAAGCAGAATGTCCCTGGAATATAATGCCAGGGACCAGATGATTCATTGCATCTGCCCACACAATCACAAAATGGCCAATAGATGCCACACTGATTCCATCCCCAAGGAGTTACTTGACTGTGACACTGAACTGAACGTGAGTTACCTCATTGTAAAACTCCCAAGCCTGTGGCCAATTTAAGGAGGGGGGGGAGTTGCTTTAACATCAAAACAGATAAGGGCAACTTCAAAGCGCCTCAGATATGAGTTGAGGATGAAATGAAAACAACATCAGGACAAAGAATTTTGCCACAGCATGTTTGAAGTATACTTGAGCACAACTGGGAAAAGCTAATTGACCCCATTGTTAATCCCAATCTGTCCTCAGAGTTATCTGTTAAAGCTTGCTGCTGGATGGCATTCTGGAAATCTCTGAATTTTCCTTTCAGTATAAATAATTGAGATTCATTAATTCACATCTGTGTGTTTTGTATTTTTAAAGAATTTTCAAATAGAGCTTTTTTTCTATTATCTTGGATTGTTTTGAGAGAAGTGAAATTCAGTAAACGTAAATCTGCTGCAATCCTAGTTTGGGTGAATGCCACCAGTACCCTTAAGTCCTGATTCAGTGAATTGGATCTCAGTCATAGCTCTGGACATTAATATAATCCTTTTTTGCTTTAATTTTTCCCCAGGAATTTCTGGACCATCTAAAAAATTCTAGCTATTGGATTGGCCTCAGGAGGCACCCTAAAGACAAGTGGATGTGGATAAATGGCAAACCCTTTCCAGAGGCGTAAGTAAAACTTAACTGATGATGGCTCTTCCTCTGACTGTTCCTTTCTCGATAAGTCTTTTAGGAGAGAAAAAGAGAGAAGGAACCTGTAGGAAGAGTAGCCACAGATGAATGGAATTGAAATAGATTTTTCAAAACATTTTAAAGGTATTTTTTCATTATGGTGACACCTTTACATCATGAGTAGAGTAGATCAAAACCTCTTGCTTGTAGGGACAAACTATCACTTGCCATGTTCATTTAAGCTGCTCAAAAGAAAGGAGACCGCTTCGTGGAGACCCACCCATGGAGGAGTCTATTATAGGCTGCTTTTCAAGGTTTCCCTCTTCTTCCGTTATAGAAAGTCTGGAGAGGAGAGGGAAAACCATAGCTTGTGAGCGACACTGAGGAGGAAATGTGTATCTCTTGGTGGCATCTCTTCCATAAAAGTCAAGTCCTGGATTGCCACCAAGAAAAGTTAACAACCATATTTACCTAACCATTGGGTAAAATCCTTAATGGAAGAATACCCTAATTCATCTAACACGAGGACCTGCCTATTGGTAGGTTCACCCAGGCATAAAGCTGAGTGAGGAAAGGATGATGGGCAGTCTTGCTTTTTATTCATGGCTGCCTTTCCAGGTTGAGTGGTGGGTGGTACACTGGGAAGAAGGTGCCAGGGGGGAAACCTGGCAAATAGCCAGCTAGATATTACAGTCAGAACAAAGATCTACAAAGATCAGACACATTTTTCATTTTATTCCAAATCTCATACGTTATTTTTTTTAACTGCCTTCAAGCACAGGTGCATAGTTAACCTGTCCACAGTGGATTGACTGCTAAGTGCTGTTGGAGTTTTTGCTATTGCTATCCATATTAGAAAAAAAATTGCTTGAGTGTTGAATTATAGCTTCTTTACCCTTTTCCCAGATGCTATAGGTTTTTTTTTATTTTAGTACATGTTTTTAGTATTTTTAATACCCAGAGTCAACATGCATGAGATGGGCAGCCATGTCAATCCACTGAATAAAGAAACATAGTTTGGTTCATCTCAAAATCTTTACTTAATTCTTGTTCCTGCCTGGAGAGATTGGTGAGGGAGCAAAATGGATGAGATATATAACAAATAAAACCATTATATGCACTGAGATACTGATCAAAGGGGAAGCGGTGGCTCAGTGAGTTAGGACGCTGAGCTTGTTGATCAGATGGTCAGCGGTTTGGCGGGTCAAATCCTAAGTGCCGCAAAACAGAGTGAGCGCCTGTTACTCGTCCCAGCTTCTGCCAACCTAGCAGTTCGAAAGCACGTAAAAATGCAAGTAGAAAAATAGGGACCACTATAGTGGGAAGGTAACAGCGTTCCGTGCGCCTTTGGTGTCTAGTCATGCCGGCCACATGACCACGGACATGTCCTCGGACAAGCGCTGGCTCTTCGGCTTTGAAACGGAGATGAGCACCGGCCCCTAGAGTCAGAAACGACTAGCACGCATGTGCGGGGGAACCTTTACCTTTACCTTACTGATCAAATAGTGATATTCAAGCATTGTACAAACTTATCACCTTAATTTTGGTTCCAATAGATTGTAAGAAAAAGCTATATCCTAGCAGTGCTAAAGAACCTCAGGTTGAAAGTCATCCTGAATTTATTTATTCTTAACTGACACTGTAGGAAAGATCTTCCTTTTCTAATAATAAATGCTTGGCATTTTTTCTTAACAGGACTCAATCTATTGAAAATAATAAAAAAGAAGACTGTATGTATAATCTCTGGAAAGATTCTAAAAGTAGGAAAAAGAAAACTGCTTGTACAGAATATTTTCCTTATATCTGTGAAAAAGAACAAACATAAAACTGCAATTTTACAAAGTTTACATTTTTGTTTTGAAAAAATCATGTACTTCATTATTTGATAGTTTCTACCTAATTTCTTATGGAGTTACAATTTTTCAAATTCTGCAGTAATCAGAATAAGACATTCCAAATAGGAGATGCTGCTGCCTAACAAACACAATTTGTCTTTTCTTGTGTTTTTTTTATTTTATTGAAACAAGGTAAGGATAAAATAGATTGTAAGGTGGAGAATATTTTAAAAATGTTTTAAGGAGTGTTGTAACTTTAAGCAAGAAGAAGCATCCATATTCAATCATTCTAACTTGAAAAACACTTGTATAGATAAAGCTAACATGTGACATAAAATATTAATGTAGCCAACAAGCAGTTTTTAATAAATCTATCTGGAACTCTAGAGGTTTTCAATGTTTTTTTTTGCTCTTGTATTAATTTTTTAGCAACTGGTTAGTGACCACTATAAGGTTATTTTGTTATGAATTTTTCATCAAATAACTTTTCTCAAAGCTATCTGCACATTTATGAATAGATTTAATAGCTTTACACTTGCTTGAAACATCACACTTGTGACATATTTTATAGACCAAACAACTATGCATAGTGTTCTTGTATGCAGAGAATTGGGAACATGTCCTAGAATAGGAGAGCAAGTTCCTATAGTTCCATTGTTCTGGCAGAAATATTTGTCCCCTTGATAGCATTCCTGATGGCATGCTATTGCAATTGCTTCACTGCTGTTCAATTCAGAATATTGTTCCAATAATATTTTGCCAAAGTAGGTTGAGAATAATACAACAGCATAGTAATGCTGAGCTTGTCGATCAGAAGATCGGCAGTTTGGCGGGTCGAATCCCGAGTGCCGCGTAACAGAGTGAGCGTCTGTTACTCGTCCCAGCTTCTGCCCACCTAGCAGTTCGAAAGCACGTAAAAATGCAAGTAGAAAAATAAGGACCACTACAGTGGGAAGGTAACAGCGTTCCGTGTGCCTTTGGCGTCTAGTCATGCCGGCCACATGACCACGGAGACGTCCTCGGACAAGCGCTGGCTCTTCGGCTTTGAAACGGAGATGAGCACCGGCCCCTAGAGTTGGAAACGACTAGCACGCATGTGCGGGGGAACCTTTACCTTTACCTTTATAGTAAATATGGGATATTTTGTCCATGCTCCTGGGAAAGAATTCCTACAGATACTGAATCATGTGAAGTTAAACCTGAAGTTTCATTCTCAGAACTACCTATATTCCTATAATGAACTGATAATGATGGGGAAATGCAAGGAATTGCTAGGAATTTAGAAATAGAAGCTACTATATTTGAAAGCCACATTTCAGCTCTTGAATGTGTTGCCAATGGAAGTAATCTTTTGGAAGATGAGAGTTATCCTATAATTTTATGCCATCAGTCCTGGAGTATATCTATTCTTTCCCACAACACTTCCAGGCTGTCTGCTTTAATTTACACCAATTTCATAAACCTATCAATCCTGTTAGATCTAGCAGTTCTTAGTACAATCTGCAATCACTTGTAATCAGTTGTTCAGCAACAGAAGTTTTCTTGAAACTAGCACTCGAAGACTGCTAGAAGAGCATAACTATATAAAATATGTATCATGCAATAGGAAATGGACTTCAGTTGAATGCTGGGGGTGGGGGGAATCAACCTTAGACCCCCAACAGTCTCCCAGTTCTAGGATAAGACTTTAATCGCAGTGCAGACCAGGATAGCAATGGATTTCCCCCGTGGCTTCATGTAAATGTTGAAAAATGGTGGCAGATAATTGAGTGATATTATTTATGATAAAAGACACAGCCACAGACCAATCTGGTTCCTCACAATCCTCAGCTAAAACTGCCCAAAAAGCAGAACCACTGAATGTGGGAATTCTTGAAGGGGGAAAAAAAAAGGATGGTTTTGGACATTTCAGTCTTATCTCTCAATTAAAGTATCAGTCCATCCTTTAGGGATTCTGTGAGAAAAATGGTAAAACAGCTCACAGACACCCTGTTTTCATGTGCTCACTAATAAGTAAGGGTTGGAATCTCTTCATCTAATTTCCGAGATCCTGTAAATTAACCCATTTTCCTGGCATTACATCTGATTAATGAGTTTTTGGTAAATTTTGCTTCCTTGGCCATGTATTGCTTGTAGGGCTTGACACAATGTGAACGGGTACCTCCAATCCTCACAGATGATTCAGGACATACTATGGGGGCCTAAAACAACCAGGGCGAGCATATTCTTATTCAGGTCCAGGCAAAAGTCAACTGCTTAGCAATCAGTGCTATCTCTCTTCCATGCCCAGGGTTGAATCTTGGCTGGTATAGATAATCTGCTTTTTCCTGGTCATTCTATAACTGGTTCCCACCTCCAATGCCTCCATAGACCCCTGTAAAAAGGGAAAGTTATAGAGGGTGAGATACCGGTTGTTTGTTTGTTTGTTTGTTTATTTAATTCGATTTATATACCGCCCTTTTCCCAAAGGACTCAGGGCGGTATATAAATTAGTACAGCTGTATCCAAAGAGGATCTCTTGAGGCAAGATTATAATATATTCTTTTATAAGGCTGCCAGGACCTCCTACAACTGGACCAAGGCGCACACAACTTCCTTGATTCAGCTTGTCACATTCTCCAGCCATACTTGAATCAGGAAAGGCAGGTGTCTAGCCGATAAATCAATGAAGACATATCAGAAGTCTATCCACTGGAGTCTGTGGACCAAAAGGAGTAAAACTACTACATAAACGTGGCATAGACTTTTATGTTTCCTAGGTTGTATACTTTCCTAAAACATTTGTTGCAAACACTGTAAATTATTTTTTATCTCTTTCTCCCTATCCTGCGTAGTATAAAAGCGATGGATTTCATGAGGATCTTCTGGAATCCTGTCTATCATGTCACTCGGACAAGTGGCTTCTTCTTTGCTAAGGCAGGATTGTAGATCAAGGATTCTTTACATGCCTAAAATCCTTCAATTCAAACCCAGACCACTCCAGTTAAGAGGTGGAAGTCACCCCTGATCAGTGGCGTAGCGTGGGGGGTGTAGGGGGGGCCGGCCGCACCGGGTGCAACATCTGGGGGGGCACGCTCGCACTCGCAGCTCTCTGCCCCTGCCTGGCTCACTCACTCTCTCTCACTGCAGTGCTGGCTGTGCGAATCCGATCCGAGCTGCCGGGTCGCCACCCACTGTGGAGGGGTGTGTGCCAGGCGTGCAGTGCGGGAGGGACAGTGCAGCGGCCGGGTGCTTGCCCCGGGTGCTGACAACCCACACTACGCCACTGCCCCTGATACAGGAACAGATCCTTGCTTGAGGGCCTGGAGGGCTACTGCAGGTCCAAGCAGAGTGCTTTGAATATGGGGTTAAAGGCCCATTGTTTGCTATATACAGATTCCTGATTTGCTCCACTTTATGAACATTTGCTTATTTAACTCTATTTATAATCTGCCCCAGTTCCAAAGGATTTTTTTTTTGGTCAGTTTGGTGTAGTGGAGAAGGTGCTGGCCTAAAACCTGATAGGCTATGAGCTCCTGTGGCATGAAAGCTGGTTGGGTGAACCTAGGGCCAGTCTTCTCTCTCAGTCCGTCCCACCCCAGAGGCTTACTATGGGAAGAATAGGAGGAAAAAGGAGTATTAGATATATTCACTGCCTTGAGTTACTTATAAAGTAAGTAAGGAAGGATTTAAAACAATAAAATTCTGCATAACAATTGGAAAAACAAAACAAATGAAAGAAAAAAAATCCAATTCCAAACTCTCGGTTAATCATCTGGAGTCAGTAAAATAAAACAGGTCACATAGTTTTCGAAATAACAACAAAATGGGAACTGCAGATACTCACTGTCTATCCCCTTGGCAACCAATATAAATGTTATTCTACATTGATAAAGAGTTACCTTGCCACTGCCTTTTGTGCCAGCTGCAGTTTCTGGGTTATCTTTTAATACAGCTTCACATAAAATAAATTGTAGTACACCACTAGAACATTTTGCTCTATTACAATGTTGAAAATTCAGGACGTTTCACAAGCAGAATTCCAAATACCAGGCTCAGCTAGCTTGAGAGTGTCTAGCTAGCAGGAACATGGGCTTCAACAATATCAAAATGGCAGGCATGAGCAGGTGACCAAAGCCCATTCTTTTTCATCTGCATGCATTTCATGTGATTCATTTAAAAAGGGTGGGGCTTCAATAACTGCAGTTGCACCTGCCATTTGATGTAATTGAGTCCTCTCCTGCTCTTCAGACGTGTTGGATTAAATTTTACTACCACCAAGCATGGCCAAATCCTCCATATGCTGAGGGTGCTGGGTTAGGGAAGGCTGATACCACCCTTATTTTCTTTATATTTTTAAAAGCAAATGCTGCAAAAGTAACCTATGATCTTCTTATGAAACCAACTTCCTGATCTTCTAGATCTTTTGGAACTTCAGCTCATAAAATTCCCCGTTACAATGACTAAAGACTGTATATTTTAAGCATTCAAGGAGTTGAAATTCCTTCCATCATACTTAGTGAGCACTAGAGAGGCTATCCTTCCTTCCTTCCTTCCTTCCTTCCTTCCTTCCTTCCTTCCTTCCTTCCTTCCTTCCTTTCTTTCTTTCTTTCTTTCTTCCTTTCTTTCTTTCTTTCTTTCTTTCTTTCTTTCTTTCTTTCTTTCTTTCTTTCTTTCTTTCTTTCTTTCCATCCATCCACAGTGAACAGTGTTGATCTATTTTAGCTATCCACTATCTAGAACAGAGACCAATCCCCGATCCATGGACCGGTACCGGGCCATGACATGCCAGCAACCTGTCCGCACAAACAAGCAAAGCCCCATCTGTAAGGATGAGGCAGCACACAAAACCACACACTTTCCGGTCCGTGGAAAAGCCTTTCTCCACAGAACCGGTCCCTGGTGCCCAAAGGTTTGGGGACTGCTGAGCTAGAACATGTCCCAAAGGTGCTTTTCTAAAAAGCAATTGGACTTTCTTGGGTTTTTTTTTCCTTGAAAACATTTTGCTTCTTATCCAAGAAGCTTCTTTATTAGAAACAAAATGTTTTCCAGGAAAAAAAAACAAAGTCCAGTTGCCTTTTGAAAAGAATCTTTGGGACAACCATGACATGGACAATTGAGAATCTCCATAAATTTATTTATTTATTTATTTATTTATTTAGTTACATTTATATACCGCCCTATTCCCTGAGGACTCAGGGCGGTTTACAGGGAATTAAAAAATCCACCATACAAAAGTTAAAAAACCAAATTAAAAAATATTAAATTGACCCTGTATACTTAAAACCCCAGTTAAAAATTTCTCCTCTAGAACGTGATTAAATAGTAGCAGTGGAAAATCAGAATCTTACCAAAGGATCAGGTCAAATAGACATATTTGTGAAGAATAAAATTTGATGGGATGATCTTGAAAGATTGCAATGAGGGCAGAAAATATATATGTGCAGGGAGATAACCTGTAATAGTTATCCACATCAAAGTACACTATTAAACTAAGATGTTCTATATACAGTACTTGAGAAATGATACACGAGTTAGACCAGCTGATAAAGACCTCAGCAACTACAAGCTAGTGATAAAAAAGTCAGTTTACTCTAGTGCAGGGGTAGGCAACCTTGGCTCTTTTATGACTCGTGGACTTCAATTCCCAGAATTCCTGACCCAGCATTCTGGGAGTTGAAATCCACGAGTCATAAAAGAGCCAAAGTTGCCTACCCCTGGTCTAGTGATTAAGGCACCAGGCTAGAAAGTGGGAAACTGTGATTCCAGTCCTACCTTAGCCATGAAAGCCAGCTGGGGTAATTTGGGCCAGTCACTGTCTCTCGAGCCAACTCACCACACAGAGTTGTTCTTGTGTTTGACATGTCTGCTCTAAGTATAACTTAAGTCTTTTTTGTTCTGGCTCTAGCTGAGTTCAACCCATGTTCTCTCTTTTTTTAGTTATCTCTAAAGGGCATAACAAGCATAAGTGAGTGTTTCAGCAACACATACTGTTTTCCAGTTATCTGGAAATTAAATGGGAAATTGAGGGGAAATGGAAAAGGAGAGAGAGAGTTAAGAACAGTGAAATAACACAAGCAAGTAGCAAAACAACAAGGTGGAAAATAGTTTTGGAAGGGAATTTCAGCTTGCAAAGCAGATTGGTACACTAATAATCAGAAGGCGATGAAAGAAAATTGTCTCAGTGTTCAACTGGAAAGTAAAACATGAGTGGAAAATGCTGAAAAGGGGTAAAGTTGTTCAATTCTGGCATTAATTCATCTTTCTACATTGCAGAAAGTGACCAAGTCCAACAATGTGATGCACGAACAATGGAGATACAAAAAGCCCTTCAAGGAATATCTGATTTATTTAGATATATCATAAAACGTAAAATTATGTCCAGCTGACCAGGACCTATGTATGATCTATGGGGAAATGTGTAAGTATTGACAATTCTTGTCATCATTTCAGTTTTGTAATCCTTTTGAGGAAGTGGCACCAATGTTGATGCCAGAAGCACCGTCAAGGCACAGCAACCGATTTCTCTTCAAAAGTTCAACTAGGACTCAGGAGCTAGCAGCTGAGAAATTAAGGACATGACTCAGGTTTATAGTCCAGCAGTTTGAGCCTTACCACTGCATGATGGGATGAGCTCCCATCACTTGACTCATCTCCTGCCAACCTAGCAGTTTGAAAGCAAGCAAATGCAAGTAGATAAATAGGTACTACTTAAGTGGGAAAGTAACAGCGTTCCCTGTTTCATTGACATGCTGTGGCATGTTGTCAGGCTGGCCACATGACCTGCTTGCCTTCCATTTTTCAACCTTTGAATTTGGAAAGTCTTTGCATCGTGTTTTAAAAGCAATTCTGTGTGGTTTCAATTCCCTTTTGCTCTTGGGAGCTGAAAAATGTTCCTTGAGGGTCAAAGGCTTCTTGTGAAAAATATCCTTGTTTAGTTTGGTTGCAGGAACTGCCTCGAAAGGGATATGCAAGTGAAAAGAATGGCTCAAATTCGGGTAAGGACTGTAAAAATAATATAAAATGGGAAGCATTAGCTTATACAATAAAGAGATGGGTTGGATATAGATGACTAAGAAAGACTTAAAAAGTGAAAGTTTGTTTAGTGTTGAAATCCCAGGTGGAGCAAAATTAGGAATACATGTACAAGAAAATTGGCAAAGCTCAGAAAATACTTTATACCCTTTTGACAATAAAGAGCTCCCAAGAACTCCCAATAAAGAATGTTTTGCAGTTGAGCTAGATCCATCTAAATCCCTTTCAAAGTAGTGTACACATCCCCCAAAGTCCTACACAGGCAGATCAAAGTAATTCTCTCTCCCTTAATTACTATTATAGTTATGAAGAGATTGGAGAACTGCTTGAACCTGATGGGTGACCAAAACAGTAAATCATAATCAAAAGTTTGTAAAAAAAATATCCCACAGAATATATGATTTATAAATCATTGAAAACCTGAAGATCTAAGGGCCAATCTGAATGGCAAATGTAAACTTCTCATATCAAGAATCAAAGGGAGTAAAATATTCCATCTTTCATGAAAATCAAACTGTAAACTCTCTGAAAGCCTAGACATTAATGAATAGTCCCTCTTTGAACTGGTCAGTTAAGACGTCATTCCAATCCCCAATCCCAGCATATAACTTAAAGCCAGGAGTACATCCTGCTCTGAGTAGTTACTCTTACAGAGGCAACATATTTTGTCATTGGTGATTACTCGATATATAGAATTTATAAGTTAGTCTTCAAAAATGTCATAAAATTGGCAGTTGCCTAAGTCCAGGCTGTTCTGTAAAGGAGGAGGGGCTCTTGTTCCCTTTTTTGCCCATTGCTAGGGATAAAGCTTATTTCCAAAATATTTTGGCTGATGGCAGATTAATTCACACAGGCAGGAACTTTCATTAATCAATAACTCGTACATGCATAGATGTATTGCACATAAAGCATTCAAAATAATCAAGTGGAGGGAAAAGATGAGACCATTGAAATAAGTGGTCAAAATTCACTGGTAGGCAAGCAAACAAACAAATAAATGTCTGAAATGGTATAGGGTTTCCTGCCTTAGCAGGGGGTTGAACTAGATGACCTCCAAGGTCCCTTCCAACTTCTTCTTCTTCTTCTGATGATGATGATGATGATGATGGGAAAAGGAAGTTAGAACCAAGGGGGACACTGCTGAATATTGCAATTCAATACAAGTCAGTAGATTAATACAGTCTACTCAAGACTGGGCAATGAGAAATTCCTTTGGTATTAGAAGGCTGTATAAATTCCACTGACCAAGAAGGTAGCAGATTTTATTCCCATCATATTTGTCAGGCAGAGAGACAAGTGTTCAGGTGAGAAAGCTTTAGACATTCAAAAGGTGAGCAGATACTGATGTCTTTGCATGAAAAAGAGCTCTTGCTGTGAAATATCTGAATTTTTAGGCTGTTACTGTACTGTACACCGAACTCCCAGTATACTGTGGTTGCTTAACTTTGTTATGGGGTTGCTAATGTGTTCTTTGGCTGTTTCAAAAAAAACAAACAAAAAACCCTCATCCTTCAGGCTAATTGGAATGAATGGACTTTGCTGTGGATTCACTGTGAGTTGTGAATCCATGAATTGCTGGTAGTACTCTTGCGTGATTCAGAGATGATTTTAAAGAAGTGGTCCAAAACGGCATAAAGAAAAATGACAGGTACTGAAATAAATTAAAGACAGAGGGAGGGAGGGAGGGAGGAACCATGTGATGATGGGGATGAGATGGCTCACTCAAATTATAAGAAATACAGGACATCTTCTAAATATTCCAACTTTAACCAATTGCATTTCCCAGTTTGCTTTCAGTCGTGTTTCTCATGCTACTGAAGCTTGGTGTCCAACCAAATGCTGTTGGCCATGGCCCACGGCATCAACTCACTCCACACATTCCCATCTTCATAGAAGTATTTTCCACTTGGAAAATCTCTATGCATACATTTGTGCTCTCAGTTCCCTAAAGCAGGTGTTTCCAACTTGGCAACTGTAAGATTTGTGGACTTCAACTCCCAGAATTCCTTAGTTAGCCATTCTGGCTGGAGAATTCCAGGAGTTGAAGTCCACAAGTCTTCAAGTTACCATGTTTGGAGACCCCTGCCCTAAAGACTGGAATGTTTTCAGTGGTTTCAGGAACATCAGTTGGGTTGTGATGTTGACAAAACAATGAGGTGAGAACATGGGGTTTCTTGCTGTAGGAAAACATGTTCACGATAAGTTTCGGTATAGTAATAGTCAATTTTGCTTTTCAGTTTCACTGTATTTCCTGTCGTAGTTTTCTGGACACCCGAAGAGATAGGCCATATTCTTGGTCTTTGTCCTCTGTTGGTTGCCTTAGAAACTGTAGAATGCAGCAGTCACTTTGGCTAATGGCAGCTTGTGTCCTGCCAGTGATAGAATGATAGAGGTGGACAATTTAATGAAAAGCAAAGTACTGTGAAATCAGTGGAAATGCCATTTCAGAGCTCATTAGGGGAAAAGGGAAAAGGCTTTAGCAGAAAGTCTGCAATTCATAGCAAGGCTCATGTTAAATGTATTGAAACTGGGGGAAAGGAAGTGTGTATATATATATATATATATATATATATATATATATATATATATATATATATATATATATATGGTATATTTAAGTAAATTTGTCAGATTTTTCCCTTATATTCATAATATCTGCACATATTAGTGCTTTATCAGCGGTTTATAGAAGATACTGAATGAAAGGGAGACATGTGACTTCTTAAAACAACCACGACAGTGTGGTCTAGTAGTAAAGCATCCATCTCTCAGTTTAATCTACTTCATAGGACTGCTGTGAGAATTGGATAGTAAAGCAGCAGAGAGTCTGGCGAACCTCAGAATTAAAAGATCTAAATTGTTTTCTTCTCTGCTTTTTTACCGCCTACTTAGCCAAGGTTTAGTGGGTTGGAGAAGAGTTTTTCCTATTTTCATCTTTGACTTTGGGAGAGTAAGACAGATTTGAAGGTGGGAAATCTGCAATATCTTTTGGCCTTATACTGTGGTTTGTTTTGTTTTGTATGCCCTTTTGTGAATATCCACAAATCTTTTTTTTAAGAGTGCATTCCTGAAGAAACAATTATGTAAATAGAATAATGGCACCTTAGGGAGTATAATCTTAAAAGATGGGCTGACTCTTCCACATAAAGAAATGTGATCTGTGTTTTTCCGGTCAGTTATCAGCCCAGTGCAGGCACTCTTTCATTTTCTTCTTCTATTCTGCGTCTCACAGAATATTTATGGTATACTTTACTGACAGTGTGCATTTAATGAGCTTCAGTGTTCCCGAATAAGGCAGTAAGCTTACTGATTATTATTATAAGAAGGAATGTTTCGGTGTCCATTTGAGCGTACAGAATATTACTGAACTTTTAGAGATTTCTTTCACAGAGTGAAAGTGGTGGATGGATCTGCCTAGTAAATGTTACATAAGCTAAAAAAAAACCAAAAACCTTGCCATTACCTAAAATAACCAGCTACAATAATTCATCTGTATTATGGCAGCTGTAAGCAATCACACAGCAAAAGACATCTATATGTCGTTGAAAGGTCTAGAAGATGAATCTATCACGAAGTCTACATCTTTCTTTTCTCTATGTGTATTACCATACCCAAAAGAATGAGGAGCTACCTGATGTCCCTTCTTACCCTGGGCAACTATCCTGCTAACTCATTCTTGGAAATAAGTCTCAGTGAATAGGACAGGGAGGGATGGAATTCTGATTTTTTTAAAAAAGAAAATTCTCCTTTCACTGCCCAAGCAATTCTCATCAGACTGAAATGTTTGTATTTTATAAAGGAAGGGAATCTTGAAACGATTGAATGTTAGTGCATAAATATATCTTAAGTGATAAAACTTCAAGGGAGTTCACGCAAACGTGAGTTCTCAAACATTAAACATAAAACGTGGGGAGGCGAGCGAAAAGGAAACAAACTCTCTGGTGAGTTACCAGCTTGTTCAAAAGCACAGTCTCCCTGGCAAAGGGTGACTGCTGACATCAGAAAATATGAGTCATGGGGAGACAAGTGGAAAGGAGAAATGATTAATTTGTGGATTGATGTGTATGGGGAGGGGCAGATATTATTTACCCTTCTCTTCCCCACAACAACTACTGTTGTCAAGGAGCTTGCTCAAGTAATGAATTCCAGCAACTTGCGCAAGCCTACAAGGTTGTCCCTGCTCACTGACAAGCTGGCCAGAATCACTTGGAAGGTGTCTTCCTGGCTTAATTGCTAATTACTGTATTCTCAACTGGAGACTTGGTGAACCAGCCCAAGGTCTCTATTAAAATTATGAGAAGGAAGGAGGGGGGGGGGAGAAAGCCTGTGTGCAGTCTGGAAAGAACATCTATTGTATTCAGTAGTAGATCCCAGGAAAGCTGGATCCCATTCAGCTCTCAGCTGCCAGGGACTTAGATGCACAGGGAGAACTCTATCCTGATTCCACACCTCTGTTCTTGTCCTATGGTTGGGCTATTTAAAGAAGGCGGGTCTGTCCTTAAACTTGTCATATAATCATAGCAGTAGATGTCATGAAGTAATCTATCAAGGTTATTCCTTATAGAAAACCCTCATCTGTGCACATGCACAAGCTCCCAAGGATTAGAGCATTATAAAGAGAGTGACTTTCCTGTTTTTTAGAGACATGTCTAACGCTGTTTCAAAGAGAGAAGACTCATGTTGACAAGGAGGCCATATAACAAAATACTTCAGATAATACTAGTCAGGTATTATGTGGGGAAATGCCTCTTTGGCAGCCAGGTGTATTTTTGCTCTTACATCCCACGAATCAGACTGAGATAAGACGGGGAAGCTTGTTCAGTGTACTTAGGGAACCTAGTCAAGTGTTAGCATGTTGGTTGAATCAGGCCATCATCTTTTCACATCAGAGAGTTTGTTTTGGCAGTTTGGCTTAGTGATGAAGGTCCTGGCCTACAAACCAAAAGACTGGGAGTTCTCCATTAGTCCTGAATGAAATCTGGCTAGGTAACTTTGGGCCAGTCATTCACTCACAGCCCAGCCTTCCTCACAGGGTTGGTGTTGTGAAAAAACTAGGAGGAGGAAGGAGTATTAGGTATGTTTACTACCTTGAGTTATCTAGGAAGTAATAAAGGCAGGATAAAAAAAATATCAAATAAATAAATAAATCACATGTCACATGACAAGCCATCTGCTGCCCTGAACTCTGCTGGAGGAAAAATAGAAAATAATAACGATATGGCATTAGTGGATATTAAATATTAGTACTGTGTGGGTTGGTTAAACAGGAATGCTTCTTAACTGCCATTGGATCAGGAACGTGTCTTTTGAATGATCTTAATCTGTTATTTTATTATTATTTTAATCTGTTGTTTTTTTAAAAAAACACCTTTGAATCTCAATAAGCCTCAGAGGGGAAAAAAATCAGTTTCAAAAATTTTATTTTTACATTTTACATCCAGAGACCGGGTAAATTCAAGTTGTACAGAACCTATATTCTAAAGATGACCATAAATACAAAACAGTAGGCTTGCTTCTGCCAGCATTGAAACCTAATACAGCGACGCAGATTCCTGAAGCATTTAAAATTAAAATTCACAAGGAATAATACGGAACCCCTAGTTCTTATCATTATGGAATTTATTTAGCCTAAGATGCAGAAAATTCTGCTTTGTGTAGGTGGTACTGAAGTAATTACCTTTCATATATGGCTGAGTCAGTAACCATCTTATTTTAACATGTCAGTTGAAACATCTTTTCTCGGGAAGGAAGCCAGCCAAGTTCTTCCTCACAACAGAAGCTAGGTCTCTTCAGTAACAAATTTCATCTCCGCGTTATGGGAGCCTGAATGCATGCCATTGTCCCGTACACGCTGGCGGAAGAGGAAGGGGAAGGCTTTCTTGAAGGATTTGCGGAAACTGTCTCCCATGAAAGCATAAACAATAGGGTTGAGGGAAGAGTTAGCATAAGACATGCAATTAGCCCATGTCTTAATCTTGTAGGTTTCATAATTCACCTGGAAACGGAGATAGAAGCCCTGAAAAAGCAGGTAGAACTGGATAGGACCCCAGCAAATGGCAAAAAGAAGTACAATCACTACAACCATCTTGGAAATCTTAGCTCGCACGGCCGCTGAGCGTTCAGAGAGATGTTGCAGTTGCTGGAAAATGAACAGAAAACACACATGAACAGTCTTTATGGAGAGTGTGCTATCTGAGCAACCAGAGCAATTGCCTAGTTTAGCAGGAAAAAAAAAAGACCTATTGGTTTCAGATTCAGAGGAAGGCCATTCCAATTTTAGACTATCATTTTAATATTTTAACATTTACTATTTTAATTGCGAGCTGCCTGGAGTCACTTTGCAGTCTGAGATGGGTAGCATATAAATTAAATAAATATGTAAAATAAAATATCCTAAATTTTTAGAATACGTATCTTTGGAGAAGTATTTTCCAAAGAAAGATAAAATGATAAAATGAATCTCAGTGAAATGCAAGGGACTCAGCAGGCCTATATGAGCTATTTTGATACTCTGCATATGCCGGGATTTTCTCATCCATTAGGTCAGCCCAGATTTCTGCCAATTTACAAAGTTTTTGGAAGTGGCGTGTGCCAGTACCTTCTTGCTAGGACTGACAGACAGTTACTGACCCAGACCCACCCATCTGGATTTTGCGATTCTAGAGCAGGAGCAGGACTAGAATTCATGGTCTCCTGGTTTATAATCCAGCACCTTTATTTATTTATTTATTTATTTTAATTCCATTTATATCTCGCCCTTCTCCGAAGACTCAGGGCGGCTTACAAGCTTAGCAGTAGCCTTCATTCTATGTATATGCCTGCTTATTAGGGCTTTCACACACACACACCCAGCGGCATTATTACAAAGTCAGCTTAATTGCCCCCAACAATCTGGGTCCTCATTTTACCTACCTCGGAAGGATGGAAGGCTGAGTCAACCTTGAGCCTGGTGGGACTCGAACCTGCACTAATTGCAGGCAGCTGGTGTTACTTAAGGAGGCATTAGCCCACTGCTCCACCAAGGCTCCTTTAACCAGTACGCCAATCTGGCTATCTTTTTTGAGGATGCGGGAGATATTATTTGACTGTCTTTACATTACTTATCATCTTTTGTTCACCTTTTCTTCCATTTTCCCACTGATTACTAGTTTTTTTTCTTCCTGAAGTTTCCCACAAATGCAGAGACCTTTGGGGAAAGGAGATCAACTGAGTAATTTAAAATTTAATTTAATTTAATTTAATTTAATTTAATTTAATTTAATTAATTCAATTCATCTTGCTCCATAACTGATACGGAATTCGTAAATTCAGAACACATAGGAATTCAATTTCTTGTTGAAAGATATTATATAAACAGCTGAAGAACACAAAATGAGAACTGATGGGCCCAATCATTGTATGCAAGTCCAAGGAATCGTATACATTTTCAGATAAGATTTCAACAATGTAGGAGCGTACAAAAATATGTCTGTTTTGCCAGGCATTTTAAATTGATGATAAAATGAAACAAGAAAACAAATCGTGTGTTTATTAGATTTCTATCCTGCTCATCATACTTGCATGACTCTGAGTATTTACCAATAAAACAGTAAAATCATATGAAAGCCATAGTTAAAAACATAATTAAAAACCATATTAAACCAAATAGGTTTAATTAGTTATCACCTATAAAGCCCTACATGGCCTGGGTCCGGGATATCTGAGGGAACACCTGCTGCCGGCATCAAACGCCCTTCGCCCAGTGCGCTCCCACAGGGAGGGTCTGCTCAGGGTCCCGCCGGTAAGAGATTGCCGGCGGGTGACACCCAGGGATAGGGCCTTCTCGGTGGGAGCGCCTGCCCTCTGGAACCAGCTGCCGGTGGAGCTGAGAACTGCCCCCGACCTCCAATCATTCCGCCGGGGCCTGAAGACCTGGCTCTTCGAGCTCTCGGGCCCAGACTGAGGAGAAATTTTTAATTTGGGGTTCTTTTTAATTGAGTACAGGGTCAATTTAATATTTTTTAATTTGGTTCTTAATTTTTGTATTTTGGATTTTTAATTCCCTGTAAACCGCCCTGAGTCCTCAGGGAATAGGGCGGTATATAAATATAAATAAATAAATAAATAAATATTTTTTAAAAAAAATAACTGCAGTTAAAAGGCAGAGGAGAGCATTTTCAATCCATCAACCATCCCCAGGGTTGAATGGCACTGCTAGATCCCCTGGCCAATTGGCAGAGCCAGGTTTTAATGCTCTTCTGGAAGTCCAGTAGAGTGGAGGGGGGCTGTTACTGGGTCAAGTTGTTCCAGAGGGTGGGAACAATAGCAGGGAAAACTCTCTTCCTAGACCAAACCACTCAAAGTTCTTTAACCAATGGGGTTATAGTTGATTAAATATTATTTTATTCTTAATTACAATTAATATATTTGTTATTATAAATGAAGGCATGATTTATTATGTATTTATGATTCACAACCAACCTGTTTCTGATACTTCAGGCTCCTAGTTGACCTTAAGGTTAATTATGTACAAAGTAGCTTAATTAGCACAATATGCTGCATGAGCAAACAAAATTATTTCAACCCTCGCCAAAACATATTATACATATTGGCAACTGCATGAAATTCATTCTGGCTACACCTAAGCAGTCTATGGGAGAAGGACGGGTTTTTAACTTTTCTTCCAGATTTTTTTCTTTTTAACATTTATTTCAATTACCTGAACTGGGACTTTGTTTTTGCACATACAGACAATTGCAGGAGCTATAAAAATCTAATAACAGAAGTACAGTGACCCTTCACTTTCTTTCTACTATCTTACCTGGTAATCATGGTCCACCGGTTCAACCACGGGACGTCCAATGCGCTTGAGCATGACGGTGTAGCAGAAGCAGATAGTGAGAAGAGGCAATAGATAAACACCCAGGAAAGTGTAGAGGATAAAGCTGCGCTCCTGGATCTTGCTTGTGAAAGCTTCAATGCAGTAGGTACGTAAACCATACCAGTAGCCATTTTCAGTACGGTGATACATAGCCATGGGCAAGGAGAGAATGAAGGAACCTGGAGGTCATAGACCCAGAAGTCACAATCCTTGGATGGGCATTTAGAAAACAAACTCTAGAAAGACTTGAGGAAAACCAGAATGATCCTATCTCTTGGAAAGGAGAACAGTGGGTGTAAGGATGCATGGATGCATGTGTATGTAGATGAGTATGGTTGCTGATTTACTATTGAGATAAAAACTAGTCCCTGCAGTTTTCTTGGCTAGATTTTAAAAAATGGTGTGTCATTGGATTCTTCCTAGGGTTGAAAGTCAGTGACTGGCCGAAGGTCACCCAGATGGCTAAGGTAGGCCTAGAACTCACAGTTGCCTGGTTCCTAGCTTGGTTTTTTAACCACTACACTAAACTGGCTCTCATATAATATATAACAGAGGTAAGGGAGAAAGTTTTTGAAAGTGGTGTTCAGAGTATTTATAAACCTAGCCCAGAGACAGAAGGATCAAAAGAGAAGAAACTTGAAACATGACCAAGTTCAAAAATCCATCATTTAGAATGTTTAGCTTTGTGATGATAGTCAACAACTTGAACTTTAAACATTTTAAAGATAATGGTTATCAGATATTTTAAGCTTACATAGTACTATTAGTTAAAGTAGTATTTATTACATCATTTTCATATAGTAAAAGTTTAGGGATTGATAAAAACTCTGAAACTTCATGAAGGGGTTGATGAACTCAGATGCTTGGAGACCACTGATTTATGAGAAATTGAGTGGATAGATCAAGGGAAGGTAAGCCCTGGATTCTGTCATCAAACTAAATGTCAAATGACGATGATTTATTAAACTTATATGCAGTCCAACTTCCAATGACACTGGAAGATTAGTGGTTTGAACTGAAACAATGGCTTCAAAAATTAGGACACTTGAATTATCTTGGTTTTGTATTCATTCTGCTTATATTTCAAAGTAACAGTAACACATTTTACATTACCTTCTGACCTCACTTCTTAATTAAGTAACCAACTCCAGAGAGCGGTCATGACTGATTATCAGGGTAATCCCAAGAAGGTAAGTCTGGATGTGTCAGACATGGGTTTGGTCTCCCTTCCACCTCAAGCAACATAGCCTCTTCTTTTTCCAAAGGTATAAATCAGGGGTAGGCAACCTTGGCTCTTTTATGACTCGTAGACTGCAACTCCCAGAATTCCTGAGCCAGCCAAGGTTGCCTACCCCTGGTATAAATGCTCATAGATTTTGCAAGCCCCACTCACCAATCCAAATAGCAAAGCTGACGGCCATGGCTACCTGTGGGGTTCGATAACGCAATGACTGCAATGGGTACAGTGTAGCATAGCAGCGGTCCACACTCATAGCCATCAGAGTAATGCACGTGGCCTGGACAGTCACCTGGTGAGAAGACAAAAGCACGTGGCGAAGACACCAAACTCTAAATTCACCTTTCAGTTGCTTGTGCACCCCCTTCTCCTCTTTAAAGCAAGAACAGCATTATTTGCATTCACTATGAATAGTTTATAGTCCCCGCAGATCTTTAATAGCTTAGGAAGGCTGGTGGGGAAAATGTAAATAGCCTGCGAGTTGCCAGTCCTAACATACAGCTATGTAATTGGCACCAGGTGCAGACACTGAAATATATCCACTTCATATCATCAGTTGTACTTGAGGGAATTAAAATACAATTAAAGAGAGATATTTTTCTATCATTCAAGCTCACCTGCTGTAAATAGTTGACAAATTTGCACATAAAGTCGCCAAACACCCAGCTGGGCAAGGGATAGAGAGTGGCAGTGAAGGGAACACAGCACACTAAGAATATGATGTCAGTGGTAGCCAAATTTGCTGTGAAAGACACAAAGTTATTCTCAAGCTGCTTTGGGTTTTCCTTGGTACCTTAAACGAGAATGAGAGTTAACCAGTTTACCTTCAGGTATGCTTATTGCTGTATCATTTGAATGGTACGAAATCAATGAAGCAGATTTGACAATAGATGGCAATGATAGTATTTTGTGACAAATGTAAAATCTCAGTGTTTCTGGTTTTAATCTTTACTGCAGCATTCCACAAGCAGGTCCACCTTATCCAGTATGGATTGGAAAGAGTGTTTCAGATTTCTATGTTCTTTCTTGGATCCCAGCTGCAAAATTCATAGTGGGATGAAACCCACAAATGGAACACACAGCTAGAGGGATTTAAACTAATTAAAAGAAACAGACCAAACAAAAGAGGAGGTGGAGTTGCTCTCTATATAAGAAATAATTTTATCTCTACAGAAATAGAGCACAACAATGATGAAAACTGTCTTGAATGCATTTGGGTCAATATAAAAAGGGGGGTGGAAATGATATTACCATAGGTGTATACTATGGGTTGCCCAACCAAACAGAGGAAATAGATGAACTTTTTGCTAGTCAGCTAACTAAGGTATGTAGGAAGCACATCACAATAGTAATGGGGGACTTTAATTACCAGTACCCTGACATCAACTGGGAGACAGACTCTCCACCAAGAGGAAGATCAAACAAATTCCTGACAAACCTAGCAGACAACTCTGTCTCCCAAAAACTAGAGAAGGGAACTAGGGGATTAGCCATATTGGATCTAATCCTCACTAACAGAGATGAAATGATAGAAGGTGTTGAAGCCACAGGAACCTTTGGGGGAAGTGATCATGCAATATTGGAATTCAACATTTTGGAAGCAAAAGCAATAGAACACAGTCAAACTAGAGTCTTGGACTTTAAGAGAGCTAATTTCAATAAAGTTAGAGAGAGTTTGGGAAGGATTCCATGGATGAGAATCCTTAAGGGGAAAACAATTCAAGAAGCTTGGGAAAGTGAGATAATAAAAGCCCAGTCTAGCACAATACCAACAAAGAAGAAAAATAACAGCTCTCAAAAGAAACCAGCATGGCTGCATAAAGAAATCTGACAAATTGAAAGATAAAAAGGACAAGTATAAAAAGTAGAAAGAGGGACACATAACTAAAGCAGAATATCAGCAAATAGTCCAAGCCTGCAGAGAGGAAATGAGGAAAGCTAAGGCTCAAAATGAACTAAGGCTAGCGACCAAAGTCAAAAATAACAACAAAAAAGCTTCTTTCAACATGTAAAAAACAAGAAAAAAGTTAAGGAAATGATTGGTCCATTTAGTGGGAGAAAGTGGCAAGAACATGACAAGCAACAGGGGGAAAGCAGAACTATTTAACTCGTTTAAATATCTGTCTTTACACAAAGGGAAAAAACAGTCCAACCTATCAAAAACAGTACCATAAAAAACAGATTAGAAACACAAGTTAAGATAGGTAAGAAAATGGTAAGTGACCACCTGTGCAGCCTAGACGAGTTCAAATCACCAGGACCAGATGGATTACACACCAAGGTTCTCAATGAACTGGCAGAGGTGATCTCAGAACCACTGAACTATATTTTTCAAAGATCCTGGAACACTGGGGAACTACCAGAGGACTGGAAGAGAGCTGATGTAGTTCCCATCTTCAAAAAAGGGAAAAAAATAGATCCAGGAAAATACAGGCCTATCAGCCTGACCTCAATACCTGGGAAGATTCAGGAAAAGATAATCAAACAATGAATCAGCGAACACCTTATAGCAAACAAAATCATTTCTAAAAGCCAACATGGGTTTGTCAAAAACAGATCATACCAGAAAAATCTTATTACATTCTTTAACCAAGTGACAACATTAGTGGACCAGAGGAATGCTGTGGATATAATTTACTTGGACTTCAGTAAGGCATTTGATAAAGTAGATCACAACCTACTACTTGAGAAGATAGAAAAAATGTGGGTTGGATAGCATCACCACCAGATGGATTCGTAGCTGGCCGTACTCAGCATGTGGTCCTCAATGGAACTGCATCTACATGGAAGGAAGTGTGTAGTGGGGTGCCCCAGGGCTCTGTTCTGGGCCCAGTGCTCTTCAACATCTTCATCAATGATTTGGATGAGGGGATAGATGGGGAACTCATCACATTTGCAGATGACACCAAGCTGGCAGGAATAGCCAATATTCCAGAAGATAGGCTTAAAATACAGGAGGATCTGGACAGACTTGAATACTGGGTGCTATCTAACAAAATGAAATTCAATGGTGAAAAAAGTAAGGTTCTACATTTAAGCAAGAAAAACCAAATGTACAGGTATAATATAGGTGGTACCTTGCTCAATAGTAGCAACTGTGAGAGTGCTTAAATATGAGCCAGCAGTTGTGCTGCAGCTACCAACACAGTGCTAGGCTGCATTAACAGAGGGATAGAATCAAGATCACATGAAGTATTAATACCACTTTACATTGCCTTGGTAAGGCCACACTTGGAATACTGCATCCAGTTTTGGTCACCATGATGTAAAAAGATGTTGAGACTCTAGAAAGAGTACAGAGAAGAGCAACAAAGATGATTAGGGGACTGGAGGCTAAAAGATATAAGGAACGGCTGCTGGCATTGGGTATGTCGATTGCGACTAAGAGCCTACATTAGGTCTTATCTCGCTGCGATAAGGGAGGCGAGGTCTAACCACTTCGCCACCCTTATCGCGTCCGCAGATAATCGCCCGGCCGCCCTGTTTAGGGTGACTCGCTCCCTCCTAAATCAGGAGGTGAGGGAGGATCCCTTGCAGGGCCGTGCCGAGGAGTTTAACCAACATCTGTCGGACAAAATCGCTCGGATTCGGACCGGTCTGGACTCTGACTGGGCAGAGTCTGACGATCAGGACACGGGTGGTCTTGTCGATATCATCTGGGAGGAGTTTGATTCTGTGACTCTGGAGGAAGTGGACAGGATCATGGGGAGGCTGAGCACCACCACATGTTTATTGGACCCGTGCCCTTCCTGGCTGGTTTATGCAGCCCGGGAGAGGACACGCAGCTGGTTCCAGGCAGTTATATCGGCTTCTTTGAGTGAGGGTATCTTCCCCGCCGTCTTGAAGGAGGCGGTGGTGAGGCCTCTCCTCAAGAAGCCTGCCCTGGACCCGGCTGTATTGAATAACTTTCGTCCTGTCTCCAACCTTCGCTTTCTTGCGAAGGTTGTTGAGAGTGTGGTGGCGCATCAGCTCCCTCTGGTCCTGGATGAAGCGGATTATCTAGACCCGTACCAATCGGGTTTCAGGCCCGGGCACAGCACGGAGACGGCATTGGTCGCGCTGGTGAATGATCTCTGGAGGGCTCGGGACAGGGGGCATTCCTCTGTCCTAGTCCTATTAGACCTCTCGGCGGCTTTCGATACCATCGACCATGGTATCTTGCTGCGGCGTCTCAGGGGATTGGGAGTGGGAGGCACAGTTTTACGGTGGTTCTCCTCCTATCTCTTGGGACGTTCGCAGTCGGTGTTGGCAGGGGGGCAGAGGTCGACCGCGAGGTCTCTCATTTGTGGAGTTCCTCAGGGGTCGGTCCTCTCGCCTCTCCTGTTCAACATCTACATGAAGCCGCTGGGTGAGATCATTCGTGGCTTTGGAGTTGGGTATCATCAGTACGCTGATGATACCCAACTTTTCTTTTCGACCCCAAACCACCCCAGTGATGCCCTCGACGTGATGTCCCGTTGCCTGGAGGCGGTTCGGGTCTGGATGGGGAGGAACAGACTCCAGCTCAACCCCGACAAGACTGAGTGGCTTTGCATATCTTCATCCCGGGTTTATTCGGACATTCCACCTCTAACTATGGGGGGTGAATTATTACCCCCCGTAGATAGGGCTCGCAACTTGGGGGTCCTCCTAGATTCACGGCTCACCTTGGAAGATCATATAGGAGCCGTGACTAGGGGGGCCTTTGCACAGGTTCGCCTGGTGCGTCAGTTGCGGCCCTATCTTAGCCGGGATGATCTGTGCACGGTCACTCATGCGCTCGTGTCCTCTCGTCTGGACTACTGCAACGCTCTCTACATGGGGCTGCCCTTGAGGACCACTCGGAAGCTCCAACTGGTACAGAATGCAGCCGCGAGAGTGGTGTTGGGAGTCTCCCGATACTCCCACGTTACGCCTCTGCTCCGTGAGCTGCATTGGTTGCCAGTTGTCTTCCGGGTGAGATTCAAGGTACTGGTAACGGTATTCAAAGCACTCCATGGCATGGGGCCGGAGTACCTCAGGGAACATCGGCTGCCGGCATCAAGCTCCCTGCGCCCTGTGCGTTCCCACAGAGAGGGCCTCCTCAGGGTGCCACCGATCAGAGAATGTCGATTGGTGGCCCCCAGGGGGAGATCCTTCTCTGTGGGCGCTCCGGAGCTGTGGAATCAGCTACCGATTGAGCTCCGGATGGCGCCCGATCTTCGCTCCTTTCGCCGCGATCTCAAGACATTTTTGTTTGTACAAGCCGGCCTAGCCTGAGGGGGAGTGTTGGGGTTGTTTTATCTTTTGTTTTTTAATTTTTCTGGGGGTTTTTAGCGTTGTATTTATATTGTTTTTAACTAGGGCAATTGTTTAATCTGTTTTTAATGTTTGTATTGGTTTTTTTTTTTTTATTTTGCCCTGTGAACCGCCCTGAGTCCTCAGGGAGAAGGGCGGTATATAAATGTTATTAAATTAAATTAAATTAAATTAAATGTCCAGTTTAATGAAAAGAAGGACTAGGGGTGACATGATAGCAGTGTTCCAATATCTCAGGGGCTGCAACAAAGAAGAGGGAGTCAAGCTATTCTCCAAAGCGCCTGAAGGCAGGACAAGAAGCAACGGATGGAAACTAATCAAGCAACCTAGAACTAAGGAGAAACTTCCTGACAGTTAGAACAATTAACCAGTGGAACAACCTGCCTCCAGAAGCTGTGAATGCTCCAACACTGGAAGTTTTTAAGAAGAGACTGGACAGCCATTTGTCTGAAATGGTAAAGGGTTTCCTGTCTGAGCAGGGGGTTGGACTAGATGACCTCCAAGGTCACTTCCAACTTTATTATTATTATTATTAATTTCTGATTGATAAATCAATATATATAGTGAATAGTATTCCTTTAAAGTTATAACACACTGTGGATTTTTACCTGACAAAACTGCTGAAGAACTTAAAGAGCAATACATCAGTGTAATCTGGAAATGTCGTAAGGATTAGTGAAAGTGTGGTGATGTTTTTTTTTCAAAAAAAAAGAAAGTATTTTAACCATCTGTCTGTGAAATCACTAAATGTAATCAAAGCTGACATTTAAAAACACTTTATTTACAACTTGGAGCAAGTGGCAAGCAATATAATTCCTCTTTCAAATATTACAAGTAAATTTAATGCATTAGTAATGTCAACTTCACCGTGCACAATTGAGTGTAATGTTACAAGCAATTGGTGTTATCAGTGGGAACGTGAACGGTCTTAAATACTCTTTGAAATAGTCTTGATGGAAGTTGATGGAAACGACCGGACACAGTGAGAACCTAGGTCCTAGGTCTAAGACCGTGACAGGTTGTAAGGGGTTCCAGCTAAGGCAGAACATCCAACAGAAGTGCTAGAAGGATCTTTGTTGCCCCTCGCTTTACAGTATTACAGAAGAAAGTACGTTAACTGACTCTGCCGCCTTGGAGCCAGCTGGGTTCCAGGTGACTTCTGTCGCTACTGAGTGGGGGGGGGGGACACAGGACTCACCAATGTAGAAGTTTGTGGCTGTGCGCATCTGGCGATGCTTGCTGATGACATAGATGACCAGGCCGTTGCCCACCAGACCCAGCAACATGATAAGGGCGTAGAAGAGGGGAACGAGCCAAGCGTCGGTCAGAAACGGGGGCGAGGTCTCCTCTCCGCTGTGGTTAAAGATCCAGAACTGCGTCCCGAGCTGGAAGGCACCTGGCGCTTTCCTGGGCTTGGGGCTGATGGGGTCACTCTGCCAGGCTACGGTGGGCAGGAGGTCGCCCCAGGTGGGCAGGAGGTCGCCCCAGGAGGCCTCGGAAGGCAGGGGCTCTGCCGCCATACCGGAGGGGCAGCAGAAGGCTACCTCCGGAGCGGAGCGGTCCTGCTCGCAAGCAACGCGCGGCTGCGAGAGCCTCAGTTTCGGCAGCCGAAACCGGAGCAGGAGGGGGGCCGAGGCACGCAGCCCCTTCCTCCCTCGACAACCAGGCGTCTCAATCTCTTCTTTTAGCGGAAGAGGTGCGCACGGCGCGTCTAATCCCACCTGTAATGCAGACGGCTGCCCGAAGTAGGGACAAGGAGCCTGCCCCCCCCTCCCCTTTCACAGTGCAGGACCCGGTCAGCAAAGGCCGCTCCCCCCGCTGTTTTCGGGTGCCTCCCTGCTTGCTACAGCCGCCCCCGCCGCCGCCATCGCCAGAGTTAGGTTTGCAAGCGCAACGAGAGGAGGCGCGCATTTTCCAGGACCGCGGATGCTCTCCGCGCCGAGCCGGCTTAACTCCGCAGGACTCTGGCCGTGGTCCGCCCGAGCGCAGCAGCATCCCGGACTTTTTCAAAGATGCTCCGACGGCTGAACTTAAAGAAGAGCGGCGCGAAGAGCGGCTGTGATTGGCTCCCGAGGACGCTGCCGCAAGCGGCGGACAGATGGAAGAGGATCCTCGTTGGAGACCGTCTCCCTGGCGGGAGCCCCAAAAGCGATCAAGAGTCGACGGAAAGCCGAGTTCGCAGGAGAAATGGCCTACAAGTTCCCCAGATTTTGGAGGGTCCCTGGAGTTCTTAGAGGAGAGTTGGGTAGGGGGGACCTAAGGCTTGGGAGTGACTTGCCTCAGTGGGCGGGGGTCCTGCTTACTTGGGTGGGCAAGGCCGCTCAAACCTTACTTAACTGTAACTCCCCGTGTCACCTTGCCACTGGCCAGGCTGGCTGGGGCTGCTGGAAACCGTAATTTGAGAAACATTTGGAGGACTGCAGGTGGTCCAGGAGGATGTAAAACTTTGATGAGCCTTGTTCGGTCCCCTTTCCATTTCTTTGCACGACTAGGAAGTGACTGTTGAATAGTCCCAATACCAGCTAATGGACTGCTAGTTGTGATTTCACATTGTTGTGTAAATCACAACAACAAAATCGCTATCAAATATCTAGAGCTAGACTATCCCGCCTCCTTTACATCAATGATCAGAAGCTGTATAGAAAAACACCACCTGAAACAGAATCATTGCTCAACACTGCCCATACACACAGCCAAGATACTGCAACAGAGTTTGGACAAAATGTGCCACCCTTACCACCCACAGGGGAAAAAATAATGAACGTGGATGGTATTAAGATGCTCTATGGAAATAATATCATGAGTCTGGATCATAAATACCTGAGCACCTTCGGGCTGACAACATCAAACACTTAAAGTCAGGAAGAAGATTAAAAGTGAATGCATCATGAAAGTGAACTTAGAATCCACACTCAGGTGGAGGAAATACCAGTCATTAGATACACAGTTGGAAGAGTGAATTGGACTCATGTAGAACTAAAAGCCCTGGACAGGAAGATTAGAAAAGTAATGACAATGAATTGCAACCTTTATCCGCAAAGAACTTGACTTTCCAGGAAAAATAGGTGGGTATGGAATGTTGCAAGTTTACCAGATAGTTGAAGGCTTACAGAATACCCAAGAGACCAAACTGCCCTATTTTAAAAAAAGGAATAGAAAAGAGACATGGCAAGACAAAATGTCACATGGTGAGTAAACAAACAAACAAGCAAGCAAATAAAACAAGTAGGCAAAGCAAGTAATAGTAAAATTGGGCTATGGCTAAGAGCAGGGAAGTGGAAGAAAAAGAGAGGCTAATTCTGGCTGCATAAGACTAAGAACAAATGCATACAAACAGGGATGGGATTCAATTATGTGAACAACTGATTCTCTGTGTGGATGCCACTTCTGGAAGTCCATTCTGGGCCTGGGCAACAAAAAATTAACTACCAGTTCTGCCGAAGTGGTGCGAACCGGCAGAATCCCACCACTGCATACAAACTTGACTCAGCCTTCTATCCTTCCGAAGTCAGTAAAAGGAGGACCCAGATTGTTGGGGGCAATATGCTGACTCTGTAAACTGCTTAAGGTAAAGGTAAAGGTTCCCCCGCACATGCGTGCTAGTCGTTTCCGACTCTAGGGGCTGGTGCTCATCTCCGTTTCAAAGCCGAAGAGCCAGCGTTTGTCTGAGGACGTCTCCGTTGTCATGTGGCCGGCATGACTAGACGCCAAAGGCGCACGGAACGCTGTTACCTTCCCACCGTAGTGGTCCCTATTTTTCTACTTGCATTTTTACATGCTTTCGAACTGCTAGGTTGGCAGAAGCTGGGACGAGTAACAGGCGCTCACTCTGTTACGCGGCACTTGGGATTCGACCCGCCAAACTGCCGACCTTCTGATCGACAAGCTCAGCGTCCTAACCCACTGAGCCACCGCATCACTGTAAACTGCTTAGAGAGTGGTATAAAGCCCTATGAAGTGGTACCATATATAAATCTAAGTGCTATTGCTAAGTATTATTGCTATACAAAGCCAGATCTGAGAAGACAGCAAATACCGGCTCTGCAAAGAAGCCAAAAAATACCTAATTAGCTATTGCAAGATTACCCAGACTGACTACAAGCAAATGGCATGACAAAGTAGCAACATTATGCATTGGGCTATCTGTAAAAAATACCATTACCTAGAAGCAAAACTGGTGGAACTACAAAATAGACAAAGTAATAGAGAATGAATAAGCTAAAGTGCTCTGGACTTTATAGTTTAACCAGACACATAGCAGCCCAGGCTTAAAATTGTTGATAAGAAAGACAAAAGAGCATAGGTTGTGTATGATGCAGTATGAGGGCACAGCAGAAGAGAAGAGAAAGAACTGGAGAAAATCATAACTCATGCGCTCGTGACCTCCTGGATAGACTACTGCAATGCTCTCTACATGGGGCTGCCCTTGAGGACCACACGGAGGGTTCAGCTGGTGCAGAATGCAGCCACGCGAGTTGTGATGGGAGTCTCCTGATACTCCCGTGTAACACCTCTTCTCCGCGAGCTGCATTGGCTTCCAGTTGCCCAGTTGCCCTTCGTGTGAGATTCAAGGTGCTGGTGATGACCTATAAAGCCCTAAATGGCATGGGTCCGGATTATCTCAGGGAGCACCTGCTGCCAGCATCAACTTCCCATCGTCCTGTGCGCTTCCACAGGGAGGGCCTCCTCAGGGTCCCGCCGGTCAGGGAATGCCGGCGGGTGATCCCCAGGGGGAGGGCGTTTTCTGTGGGCACGCCTGCCCTGTGGAATCAATTGCCCTGTTCTAACAGCTTATCAATTTCAGAATCAATTTTATGTTTTAAGGCAAAGGGGACCCTACGTGGCTTAACCCTGATTGGAACTATGTTGGGTCAAGCTTATATGAGATAGGTGGGCCTGTGTATGTTCCAAGGGTTGAATCAAAAACATCCATGTATTCCTTGCGCACTGACGCAAGATTTGCAGTTTGTGTCTGGTTTATGCCAATAATCTGAATACCTAAGCCATCAAACCAATCGAGTCTAATGAGACTTGTTCTCTGGCCCCCTACTACTATTACATTCAGGTGACCCAAAAATCCTTTAAACTTAACCAACAAGTTGTCTTCTCCCTTAACTTTAACGTGCGCATTTTGAAAATCTGTTAGGATTATATCTGAAGGTCTTAGTTTGACCCAATTGTTACTGTGCCTACACATGGTTAAATGTTTCTTGAGAAATGATTGAGACTGCAGAGCCAGAGTCCAATTCCATCTTACATGGAACTCCTTGTAGCTCTACCATGAGCTTAAGTTTGGGCTTGAGGGGGCGTCAAGCCCTGGTGCGGCATACACTTCTACAGCTTCTGAAGAATCCCACACTAACTGGACCCTTGGCCCCGGCATCTCTCCTAGTTGGTTCTTCCGATGGGTGTTTGGGTGGCCGGTCTCTTTGTCGGGCTCTGCAAACCACCGCGATGTGGCCTGTCCTTCCGCAAGCTCTACATGTGGCTGAACGAAATCTGCAGTTGGCGCAAAAATGGTTGCCGCCGCACCCCTTACATCTCGGTAAGAGAACTGCCTTGTAATTGTCCTCTCGTGGCTGGCCGTTGTGGTGTGGCACATTGGGTTGCTTTTGGAGTTGGTTGATTTCAGTTTCTTCTTCCTCGGAGAGTTCTTCGGTGTGTTTAGCATCCTCACGGTGGACCGTTTCTTCTAACTTTGTCGATTTGGCAGGCTGTACAGTTTGAATGGTGCCCCTGGCAGCTTCATCGGCCATCACCTCATCTTGAGCTTCGGGAAAGGTTAAATTTGGCCTAGCAAATAGTCTCTGCTGAAGCGTTCTGTCCCGTAGGCCGCAGATGAGCCGGTCTTGTAGTCGCTCCTCTAAATTTGAAAACTTGCATAGGTGTGCGGCCTGCCTTAGGCCCACTATGAACTCCGACGCTGACTCCCCAGGAAACTGCACTCTTTGGTCAAACCTGAGCCACCAAGCCATCTCAGACATCTTGGGCTGGAAGTGCCCGGTTAGCCTCTTTTTGAGATCTGCGTAAGAGACTGCTTCAATTGGTGTCGGCATGAAAAGGTTCTCGGCTAAATCAAAGGTAGCAGGGCTGCACACACAGAGTAGCGTTGCAGGCTTCAGTCCTTCTTCTGCGATCTGATTGGCTCTGAGGTAGTTTTCTACTTGCAATTGATATGATGGCCATTCCTCTGGGAGTTTCATGTCGAATTCTCGCAATTTGCCAACCTTCGGCATTTCTTCTATCTGGTTCCTGCGTTCCTCCAGATCCTGCTTCAGACTCAGGGAGTAAGTTCCCTGAGCACGAGGTCGCTATCGTAGTTGCTAGCCGACCTTGGGGGTGAGGGAAATGCCTCATCCCTCTGGCATGTACTGCCTTTCCCTCGACTTCAGCTCTTTAATTGGTGAAGCAGGATCCCATCCTCATCACCACTGTTAAATAGTGGGTTCTTTGGTGCAGGAATGAAGATGCAAAGCTGAGTACAGGATAACTCATTGTTTATTCGTGCTGGAACTGTACTGGGGAAATGTCTGCAACTAGCCGCAATATATAGTCTAGCCCCTAGGTGGCAGCCAATAAGTTTGAATCAACCATTGCCCCCTGGAGATAGCCAATTGCAGCACAGGAGACTTAAAGTCTGGGTTGCTGGAGAGCCGTTGCTGCTCCAGCAACCCACGTGGTGTTTCACAAGAGCCCAGTACATAACACCAGGGGTGCTCTGAGGTTTACAATCTTCTATCAATAATCAAAATATCCACAGTAATAACATAATAACAATATACTGTTTAATATTGTTAAACTAACCAGATAATAATAATAACGTTGTTGGAACAAGTCAATAGCAAAAGGCATCTTGGAACAGCTGACACCCTACAATGACATCTGTAACACCATCAAAACATCCACATCTGCCTATCAAGGTCCTTGGGAAGGACTTGATAGGCAGACAAAAATGCCAAATCCAGTCTGAACATCCGGATGACTGTGTGACAAACCAATAATAAAAGGCTTCTGTTTCATCTGAAACAGAAGGTACAAAGCAAATGATGTTTTAAAAACTGTTTTGTTTTTTAAATTACTTAAGAGGTTTACACAAAGAAATAAAAACATACTATCGATCTAAGAAAATTACATGAAAAGCTAGCAAAAAAATCAGCTACTCAACAAAGACCCCCAAAACAAACTGATGAAAAAAAAACAAACCCTTTGATATTTGACTGCTGCTAATATATGGCAATGCCGAAAAGGTAATGGCTGAGCGATGATGCATTTGTATCTTCTTTATATTAATTCTGATTTCCAAATTTTTAATACCTGGGCAATTTGTTATTTTTATCTTTTTAAACTGTGTATTTCCTTATACCGGTAGTTATATTTTTCCAATCATCCTGTGAACCATTATGAAGTGTCTTCCTCTGCTCAGTGGTGGGATAGCCTAAGTAAAAAAGCCTCTTGATATATTATTTTTGGATCATCTAATGAAACTGAATGATGGAGTTTTCAGGACACACTAAAGACATTATTTCTTCAAGAACTCTGTTGTGGAAATTGCCATCGGAAGATGTGGCTATGGCTATCAACCAGAGCATTCATGGGATGGGGAGGGACTGCCAAAACAGGAAAGATGGCACCTCCAACAGTGCAATCAACACTCTGCACTTTTTGTACATGTGTCAATAATGGCATTTATGTACAAGGGATCAGAAATTGAATGCCCAGCCCTCCAATTCCTCTACTGTTTCTTTTTTCACCATTCCTCTTCCTGCAGCATAAATGGACAGATCAAGCATTATCCCAATGCTATTTTCAGACTCACATCATTTCATTTTTGCACAGATCACCTCTGCTATCTATTGTCTTCCTCTCTTCTTTATTTTATTTTTAGGGCCAGCATGAGAAAAAGCTGTTCCCCAGATACCATGGAAGTGGATTATGTCCTTTTACGAATAAAGAATAGCTTTGTTTAAATAACAAGCATAGGGTTTTTTATTGAATTAATCCATGTTCTAGGTTTGTATATAATATTGAACCATAAACAAACCACCCTAAAACACAGCAGAAATTAAGATTATTACTAAGCTCAGTATATTTACATGAATTATCCACTCAACTTTTAACTGCCCTCTTTAAGAGTGTGATTAAAATGTGGTCAATAAATTTATGCCAGAATCAGTGCGGTTCTTTATCCTTTTTAAACCATCCTCATTACCTGAGGGAAATGTGCTCCAAGCTCATGATCTTACCTTTAACATGCCACATTTTCAATAATTTATGCCTTATCCTCTCCAGAGGGTTCAAAATATGTACCTCTTATACCTCATTTCTAAGCCTCAGTGCTTAGGTTCCTTCCCTGAATAATGACAGAGTATTATTCTTTTTCCTGAATCTCCAGTTTGATGAATTTGTAACCACCCTAAAATCCCTGGCAGGAAGAAGCATCCCTCTAGCATTTCGGCAGGGTGTGAGTGGCTGGCCCTCTTGATCTGAAAAGGCTCAAGTATTTCTTTATTTGCCTTTCATCACAAGACAGTGCTGAAGGGCTTCTAGTGCTTCACTGCCTTTGTAGCCTGCTAAATATAATTTCCGTCTTCCTTGCAAATAGGCACATTCAGCCTCTCCACCCCAAAGTTCTGTTTGAAAGAACTTTTCACAAGGTGACACTTGCTGGCATAAGGACGTCCATCTTCAGGGATATGTCTCAGTGGAGAGAGACGCACAGTGAGAAAAAGCCATCCGAATAATGAGTGATAAGGATGAATCAAAGGGCTCTTTGTGTAGTGAATTGGGGGGGGGGGTGAGGGGTGATGGAAGGGAACAAAACAGAAGGGAGGAGAAGGAGATAGCGTTCTCTTTTTACTTTCTCCTTCTTGCCTTCCTTCTTGAAAATGTTTCTTCTCTTTTCCCTTTCTGAGTTAATTTAGCACCACGCATCTAAATAAATATCAAATAGGCGTATGATTAATGTTACTTTTGCTGGTCAGAACTACAGAGGTTTCTCCTGCCTAACTGTCAAGTGTATCCATTGTTGAAAGAGTCCAATGATGATACTTGCTTGTCATTTTTGTTGTTGTGGTGGTGGTTTTGTTACATCCTTCAGGAACCTGGGATGGCACACCTGCTCCATCCTTTTTGTCCTCCAAGCAATTCATTATTTGCATGTCTTAAGCTACTCTTAAAAGTGCAATTATGGATATGGTGTAGATATTTGATAAAAACATTAGGTTTTCCTCCCACTGTTCGTCTGATTTCATGTTTTTTGTGATATGATGCTAACAACTTGCAAATTAAGAACAGAGACATTGGCTGAAATTAAGCAACTCTCATAATTGAGATTTACTGTTAACCTTTGTTGTGCTTTTCTAAATCTTTGCCAAAGACCCTGATCAAATAACTATTTGATCTATCTTTGCAATACTCCCGTTGCTACTTGTTATGTCCAGCCATACAGTAATGTGGAACTTCCCCATGGATTAAAATGCTATAAATAGGAGTTCAGTGATATAGTTGCTGAGATTTTTTCCAGTGTTGTTGCCTACAGGACATTGATTTGAGTACTGGCAAAGAGAATCTACAATGCATAGCATCTACAATACAGTACATTTACAGAAGATGAGTTACAACTTTTACTGAACAATTTTTCTGGGTATTGAACCATAAATCGACTTAATGGGTTAGCTTCATCCCATAGACAAGGAGTCCCCAATCCCTGGTCTGTGTACCAGCACCAGTCTGCAGCATGCCAGAAACCGGGCTGCACAAACAAGTGCAGGATGCAGGCAGCACGTGAAACGCCTCCTCCAGTCCACAGAAAATTCTCGCTTCATGGAACTGGTCCCTGGTGCTGGTACCAGTTGGGGGCCACTGCCACAGACAACAAAAAAGAAATTAATTTAAAACTAACCAAGAATTCTTTATGCAAATGCAACAACTAAGTTTTGAGAGAGAGAGAGATTGGTGTAGTGGCTAAGGTACCAGGATAGTAACTGGGTGACTGTGAGTTCTGATTCTATCCTAGACACAAAACCAGCTGGGTGACCTTAGCCAGACAGTTTCTCTCAGCCCTAGGAAGGAGGCAATTGCAAACCACTTTTGAAAATCTTGCTCACAAAACTGTAGGGACTTGTTCAGGCAGTTGCCAGGAATCAAAAAGCTGGCTTAAAGGTGCATGTATATGTATGTATGTATGTATATGTGTATGTATGTATGTGTGTGTGTATGTATCTATAAGCCAGCTTAAATGTGCACATATGAGCATACACATACACACACACACACAAAGTATTGACCTTGCTCTTGTCTGAACCCAGACAGTAAGATAAAGTACCTATAGAGGAGAGTAAAGTCCATCCAAGTTTACTAAATTAGTGTTGCTAGTTACTAAAGGTAGGAAACCTAAGATGGTTGATTGACAAGATTGACAACTGGGCTTCATTGATATCTAGGCTTATTTAGCTTGGGGTAAAGGAAAGAAAGGGGGAAGTGTGATAAAGGAATATGTATACAATCAAAGCATTAAAATATTTTTTTCTCCCTTGCTTGCAGTATAACTACCTAAAATAAAATGCAGAAAGATTCAGAAATGAAGAAATAAAGGCCTCTGATTCTTTATACCAGGGGTGTCAAACTGGCAATGTCATGTGACGTGTCGCGACGTATTATGACTTTTTTGCCATTGTCGGCAATGGGGTGGGCACAGTTTTGCTACGATGCATCTGGCCCGTGGGCCGGCAGTTTGACACCCCTGCTTTATACAATGCATATATTTACTGGCATCAAATATGACTAACATTGGTCTGTACAAATCCATAGAAACTGAGGTTATCAGTGATTTCTAGTCTTGATGGTTTATTTCCTCAGGAATCCCGTGGCTTGCATGCCAGTTGCTGGAGTGTACAGTAGAAGTGGAGGAGGCTTATTCATTGTGAGCTTCCCCAGTGCCTCATGGTAGGACTCCAAATGCTAGCCTAGATTGGCCATTGGCCTGATCCTGCAAGGCTCTTCTTTCAGGGGATTCTTAGGCTGGTTCCCTTTTCAGAATATAATTAATCTGAATGCTTCTTTAAATGTGGTATCCAGAACTTCACACAAGTGATCTGGCCATCTGACCAGCAGAACAAAGAGAAACTATTACTTCCCATGATTCAGAAATTATATTTTATGGTCTTTCCGAAGCCACATCATTGACTCGTATTCAGTTCCTTGATCAGTCATCATTCCAAGACCTCTTTTATATGTACTGTATTATTACCAAGCCAGACACCCTCTGTTTATTCCTGAGCATTTGATTTGTTTTTCCTAAGTGAAGAACGTACCATTTATCTCTGTTTAAATTGCTTGTCATTTACTGCCTGCTTTTGACATCAGAATCAGTTTTAATTTTGCTTCTGTGTCTAATGCGGTAGTTATACCATCCAATTCTGTTTCATCTGTAATTTGGACAATCTTTTCCCGCTGTATGACAACATGTAATTAAATTATGTTTACTGATTTTTCAGACTTAATATTCAAATAATAATCACTGGTGCAGGGAAGGGAATTGATCTGGAGCATGATAAACACTGTGGGGGAGATAATAACTTGGAATTAGTTTTTTATCTAAAAAGAGGGGCAATTTCTCTACAAGGCAATTTCTTTGTTTTCTGGGGCAGTCAGTAGGAAAAGATAGCCCCTTCTAATCGTGAACCTCTTACAGTTTTCACTTATAGTACTAGGAAAGAACTTCCAAGCACATGAGCAATATAACACAAGTACAATAGCCTTTTGTAAAAGAAAAAGGTGCCGGAACTCACACATGTCATACAACCCATCTTGCCTACCCTACAAGGTTCCATCCAAAAAAGGTGCCGGAACTCCGTTCTGAGTGTTCTATGACAAAAAAGCCCTGACAATAGCAAAATTACATTGCTTGAGTAAGGAAGAGGTGAGAGGGAGACTTTTCTCCTAACAGTCCTTGGCCTGGCTGGGGCATCGCTCTCTGCAGCTTCCAAGAGAGCAGGAGAGGGGCACTCAGCCAGCGTTGATGAGGGGTGCTAGAGGCTTCACCACTGAGGAAATTGTCCAGTGGATCATCCAGGTAAGGGTAGATGGAAATCAAGGCTTAAAGGGCTGAGAGGTGCATTGGATTTAGGTGGGTGAGATGAAAAGAGGCTCAAACCAAAAGAGAGAATTGGCAGGAACATTAATGTAGGGGACACTTGTAGAAACAGCTACCTTCACAGGACATTTTGCAAGGGAGGGAGAGATTTTGGTTGTTTCATGTATATATTGCGCTTTTGAAATACACGGTCCCTCGCAGTCTGCTGTGTACCAGCTGTAACTTCTGAGGTCTGTATCTGTAGAGATTCTCAGTCATCCAGGTCACGATTGTCCCAAAAGTGCTTTTTCAAAAGTCAACTGTACTTTGGCTTTCCTGGAAGACATTTTGCTTCTCATCCAAGACGCTGAAGAAGCTTCTTAGATGAGAAACAAAACATCTTGACTTCCAGGTGGCAAGGCTCCGTTGCCGGCAGCCATTTAGGCTGTCAGCCCCGATGCTCCATAGAATCGCCAAATACAGCACCGATCAGCTGTTTTGGCGGCTTGGAAGCCCCCTCCTTGAGAGAAGAGGAGGGGGTGAGCGCCCAGGCAGGGGTAGAGCTCTCCTGGACCGCCAGAGTTGAAACTCTGGTGGTTGAAGGATTGAGCCCCCCTGAAGCCTGAGTTTGCTCCAGACCTCGGGACGCCTCTGCTCCAGGGCTTTGGAGCAGAGCAGGATGCAGCAACCATCCCTGCCAGCAAGAGTGAACTTTGGATTACTTGGATGCAGGCAGAGCTGTACAGGAGAATCATGTTAAAACAAGTATATGATCTTTAACTCAGTGGACTTTGTGGAGATTTCTAAAAGTGAAAGTGCGCAAAAGATTTAAGTGGGTGAAAATGGCTGCCAAATCATCTAAAGTTCCCAGAAGCACGGGGGCTTCCCCGGTGCAGCAATCTTTGTTACAAGCTTTAATGCCCCCCCCTTGCACCTGCACCAGCTTTGACAGTAAAAGATTTGCAGGATGTTTTGCAAGAGGCTTTGAAAAAGCAATCTCAACAATTAGCTGAACTTATGGAGGAGAAGCTTACAGAAATGAGGGCAGACATCTTACTTGCATTTCAAGGCATGGCTGTTTGTATAGAGCATTTGGACAAGAGAGTGGAAGATCTCAGCCAAAATAATATCAGATTAGATGCTAAAATGACGGAGACTGAAAATATGATGGATAAGATTGACGACGATTTAACCTTAGTGCAGTACCGAGAGATGGAGTTTGCTGTGAGAATTAGAGGTTTAAAAGAGGATTCTAAGGAAAATTTGAAAAAAAATAGTTTCAGAGGCTTTGGAAGGCGTTTTGGAGCGTTCAGCAGAAGAAATTATGGAGGATATAGATAAAATATTTTGCGTTAATTCGTGGATTGCAAGACAAAGGAAATTACCCAGAGATGTGGTGGTTTATTTTACAAAGAGAGCAATTAGAAATGAGGTTATTCAAGCCTTTTATAATAGTAAATTCGCAATTGCAGAACAAGAAGTTTTAATTTTAAAAGAGATCCCTCCAAGAATTTTAGGGAGAAGGAAGGAGTTTGGTTTTCTGGCAGAAGAATTAAGAAGACGGGATATTCAGTTCAGATGGGAGATTCCAGTGGGTATGGTGGTGATGTATGCAGGCACGAGACATCGTCTTCTCATGGTGTTACAGGCACGTGATTTTTATGCTAATGTTCTAAAGGCTGTCCCTATACCACTTTTGGAATCTAAAAAGAAGAATGGCGAAGGAGTGCATCAACCACAAAGTGAGAGCATACAAGGTGCTGAAGGAGTTATGCAGCTGAAAGATGGAGAATTTCAGAAAGGTACAGGAGTGGATCAAATCCTAGTATCATCGGAGGAGGTTAGAGACCAAAGAATGACACGTGCTGCTGCTAGACGAATGAGACAAGAGCAAGAACACCAGAGAGCTGTGACGGCACCTCAAAAACTTACTTACAGTGAAGCGGTGGGAGGACCGCGACCAAAGAGAGTGCAGGTGATTTTGGAAGAGGCGCTCCAAAAGCTTCAGGTCGCAAAAGATGGCGACAAAGCTTCTAACCTGGAATGTTAATGGTTTAAATTCACCACATAAGAGGAAGAAAGTATTTCAATATTTAAAGCAATTTAAAAACAATGTTATTTGTTTACAAGAAACACATATTAGAGCGTCGGATCAAAAGTATTTGGTTAACTTGAGGCTGGGTACACAGTTTATTGCTTCTGCTATTGATAAGAAAAATGGAGTGGTCATTTATGGTAAGAACACTTTGACAGTGACTTTAATTGAAGCAGATAAACAAGGAAGATATGTTATGATTGAACTGTTAATAGAAGGCAAGAAAACGCTTTTGGTTGGACTATACGCTCCTAATCAACAACAAGGAGATTTTTACAGTTTATTACACAGCAAGATTATTCAGTGGGATTATAAATCTTGTATTTTTATTGGAGACTGGAATGGCGTTTTGGAGGTACAAATGGACAAAGGGGGGGTTAAAAGCACCCCAAGCCATGCTATACTGCCTAAATCTTTTTTTGAAATGAAGGATGACTTGGAATTGAGAGACGTTTGGAGAGAAAGGAATTTGCAAGAAAAAGATTTTACTTTTTTCTCCGACAGGCATCAATCTTTTTCTAGGATTGATTTTGTATTAATTACTAATGATTTCTTTTCTAGGATTAAGAAGATCAAGATTTGTCCAAGAACTATATCTGATCATAGTCCAGTATGGTTAGAGATAGAAAAAGATAATAGAGATAGACGGTCTTGGCGCTTAAATGAAAATTTGTTTAGATACCAGGAAAATGTGGAAGAGTGTAAAAAACAGATGAAGGAATTTTTAAAAATTAATATGCATAAAGGTACTTCTATTGAGATGGTTTGGGATGCAAGTAAAGCTTATATGAGAGGTGTATTAATATATTTGAATAATAAACATAGACGTAAATTGGAATTTAGGAGGAAAGAATTAGAGGACAAAATTAAGGAAAAAGAAAAGGCTTTAATTTTGAATCCATCTGATGGGAAGATCAAAGAGGTAATTATTTTACTTAGGGGTCAGTTTGACAAGTTAATGGCAGATCAAGTGGCAACTAATTTGCGGTATGCTAGACATAATACTTTTTGTAATGCTAATAAACCAGGTAGATGGTTAGCTTATTTGTTAAGGAAGAAGCAAAGGGCTGATAATATAGATAGAATAGAACATAAAGGTAAAATAGTGTACCAGCAGAGTCTTCTTAAAAAGACTTTTGTTGATTTTTATTCTAAGTTGTATGCTAGAGATAAGATTAGAGATGTAGATATAGATGATTATTTGACAAGAGCTAATATTCCTGTTCGTATGCAAGAACAAAAGGAAGGGATGAATCAATTGATAACTGATGAAGAAATTTTTTTAGCAATCAAACAATTGAAAGTGGGTAAAGTGCCGGGTACTGACGGATTGACTGCTGTGTATTATAAAAATTTACAGTTAGAAATGGTGAAACCTTTAAGGGAATTGTTTAAGACAATTCAAATGGGAGGAGGGGTACCTCCATTCTGGAAGACTGCTTTTATTTCTTTGATTCCGAAGGAAGATCAGGATGCCACCCAAGCTAAAAATTATAGGCCAATATCACTTTTGAATACTGACTACAAGATATTTGCAAAAACTTTAGCTAATAGATTAATGAGGGTAATACAACAAGTAATTCACGGTGATCAAACTGGATTTATAAGTGGTAGAAAAATGAAGAATAATGTGAGACATATTGTAGATTTATTGGAATTTTTGGAAAGAAACAATCAGATCCCTGCAGCGCTGATCTTTTTGGATGCTGAAAAAGCCTTTGATCAATTGGATTGGCAATTTTTGTTGAAAGTATTAGAGAAAATGGAATTTGGGGATAAATTTTTACAACCAATTAGGGCAATATATCAAAAGCAAACAGCCCGTATAATAGTTAATAATAGTTTGCCTGAACTATGTAATATTGAAAAAGGTACAAGGCAGGGGTGCCTGTTGTCACCTCTATTATTTGTTTTAACATTGGAAATATTACTAATTAAAATACGTGATTCGGATAAAATTAGGGGAATCCAAATAAGAGATCAGGATTATAGATTGAGGGCGTTTGCAGATGATCTGGTTGTTACAGTAACTCAGCCCAATTATTCAGTTGTAGAATTGATGGAGATAATAACGCAATATGGGAAAGTTTCTGGATTTAAGATCAATATACAAAAAACTAAAATATTGTCTAAAAATATGACAGTATCACAAAAGGCTGTTTTAGAAGAGCTAACAGGATTTGAAATAGTTAAAAGGATTAAATACTTGGGGATATATTTGTCAGCCTCAAATGTGAAGTTATATAAAAATAATTATGAAATGTTATGGGGAAAAGTACAAAAAGAATTAGACAGTTGGAAAAAATTACAATTATCCTTATTGGGAAGAATTGCAGCAGTGAAAATGAATGTTTTGCCAAAATTCTTATTTTTATTTCAAATGATACCTATACTTAAAAAGGATTTAAATTTGGAGGAATGGCAAAAAGGAAATAATAAATTTGTTTGGGCAGGGAAAAAGCCACGAGTTAAATTTAAGATAATGCAAGATACGCGTGAAAGAGGTGGTCTTAAAGTGCCTAATTTTAAATTATACTATGAGGCTGCTGCCTTGTCAGCGATAAGTGACTGGTTTAATTTAACACAAGGGAGATTATTAAATCTTGAGGGTCATGATTTGTTATTTGGTTGGCATGCATATTTATTGTATGATAAGAAGGTGGATAATGTGTTTAAGATACATATATTAAGGTATGCTCTGTTGCGAGTTTGGAAAAAGTATAGACATAAGTTAAACTATAAGATACCCATTTGGGCAATACCTAAACACGCAATAGAAAATATAAATGTGGGATTTAAACATGATGAGACTACATATAAGGAAATTTTAAGTTTAGAGAGGAATGTATGGCAATTAAAGCCATATAATATTTTAAAAGAAGAAAAGATTGTACAAACTTGGTTTCAGTATGGGCAATTACAGGCTAGATGGAAAGAGGACCAGAAAGTTGGTTTTTCGATGACTGATGAAAATTTGGTAAAACAAATTAGAGATCAAGGTCAAGCACATATAAAAAGGATATATAATGCATTGATAGAAATTGATTCAGAAACGGAACTTGTTAAAGACTGTATGATAAAGTGAGCTCAGAATTTTCAAGAAGTTATAACAATGGATACTTGGGAAAAGATCTGGGTTAGAAATGTAAAATTTACACAGGTCCAGAATTTAAGAGGGAATTTTTATAAAATGTTTTATAGGTGGCACTTAGATCCAAAAAAATTAGCAAGTATGTATCCAAACTGCCAGCCCAAATGTTGGAGGTGTGGTTGTGAGGATGCAATGTATTTTCATATATGGTGAACTTGTAAAAAGGTTAAAGCTTTTTGGATTAAAATTTGGTGGAATATGCAAAAGATATTTAAGAAAAGGATAAAGTTTTCTCCGCAATTGTTTTTATTGGGTATTATTACAGATATTACTGTTATAGATACTAAGTTGATGTTGAATTTAATTACGGCAGCGAGACTTTTAGTAGCGCAATATTGGAAGAAGGAAGAACTGCCGACTATAGAAGAGTGGACTTTAAAAGTATCTAACTTGGCGGAAATGGCAAAGATCTCAGCGTATTTGAAAGACCAATCGCAACAGAGATACATTGTGGAATGGAGGAGATGGATTGATTATATTCAGAATAAATATGGGACTAAAAAGTTTCATTTAGCATTTGAATAAGTAGTGGATTTATATGATGTATAACTAGTTAGTAGTTATTTTACTAAGAGTTAAAATGCGATAGAATTTACTATTTTATTGTTGTTTTCATATTTTAGATTATGTTTGTTTGTATTTTTATACCCTGTATTCAGCTCTGGGAAGTCGGGTAGGTGGGAGGGGAGGGTGGAGAGGGGTTGGGGAGAGGGGAGGGGGAGGAGGGGGGTCGTTTGTATTCAAAAATGTATTGTAAAACTTTTCAATAAAAAAAAGAGAAGCAAAACATCTTCAAGAAAAAACAAAGTCCAGCTGCCTTCTGAAAAGTACAGAGATCTAGCCTATTGCGTTCAATAGTTAACCACAATTTAACGTTATATATGTACTTATATGTTACAGATATCTCTATGGTTACTGTGTTTCTAATGCAGGTGATAAAGTTGTTCTTGTCACTGTGCAACTAGAGCTTGGAATTTTTTTTTATTGGATACCACAAGAAGGAAAGGGGAATTTGCATCTTACAGTTCCTCATGTGGACTGGAGACATGGCAACAGGTTTGTTTAAAATGAATAGAATAGGATCTAGAGGGATCTTGCTACAGAGATCTCTGGGGAAGTCTGCTGATATGGGGGGTTACATAGGGAAACTGAAAATTTAAGCCTCCAATCCAGATTTAATATAGTTTTTTTTTTTTAAAAATATATCAAAACAACCTCCCCTTCCCTTTCCCCCCAAATCAGGCCAAAACTAAACAAAATCTCACAAATTACTGTTTTGAACACCCTGAGATATTTAGGAGGTTCCCCAAAACTGAATGGCCCATGCCTAATAATTGGATTCATACAATTGATTAAGCCAAAAACAAGTGAAGCCAACATGATGGAAGGCAGGTGTCCTCAAACTTTATGATATTGTGACTCCTGAAAATAATAAATATTTCCCTGCCCCCTTGTTCTCCTCCAATGAACCAGCTGGTTTCATTTCATTTAGAGTTGGGCACCTGCTGCCGGCGTCAACTTCCCTCCGTCCAGTGCGCTCCCACAGAGAGGGCCTCCTCAGGGTGCCTCCGATCAGAGAATGTCGACTGGTGGCCCCCAGGGGGAGGGCGTTCTCTGTGGGCGCGCCAGACCTGTGGAACCGCTTGCCGGTTGAGCTCCGGATGGCCCCCGACCTTCGCTCCTTCCGACACGATCTAAAAACCTATTTATTTGAACAAGCCGGCCTGGTCTGATGGGTTCGGGGTTTGGGTTTGGGTTTTAACATAGCTTTTAACTACTGTATTATATCGGGCATAATTATTTAATCTTTTTTAACTTTTGTACTTTGTATTTTGATATTTATTGCCCTGTACACCGCCCTGAGTCCTTCGGGAGAAGGGCGGTATAAAAATTTAATAAATATAAATATAAATAACAATGCTAAGCACAGATCACAGGGATATTCAGGCTTTGCAGTACTTCATTCACCTGCTGAAGTTAGCACAGGCAAAGTGGGAAGCAAAGCCCAGATCGAGTTGTTACTGTGCTCCTGTGTTGCTTGTTTTTAAAATTGTGAAATCCACCACCCCACCCCACCCCACCCCACCCCAAGTTGTTTATAACCCCCAAGGGTCCTAGCCTCTAGTTTTCAAAACCCGGTTGATTTTGTGTTATATGAACTTAGACCACATTTCTCTCTATACTGCTTCACATCCGGCAGCTGCCTACAATCTACGCATTAGAGCTTTGATGAAACTAATAGCTCAATAGGGTATATAGTAGTTTCAGCCAACTACCTTTCTTCAATCATTGTACAGATTTGGAGTACGCAAAAGCACTCAGGTGCCATATTAATCAGACAAAGATTCATTTTCTCATTTGCAGAATTGAAGTCCAAGATGATTGCTCTTCGCTTGAAAAAATATCTAGGAGATTAAATTCTCTGAGAAAGATTAGCTACTTTGGAATGGTCCAGTCAGTAGACAGTCCCTGTATACTGTTTAGCATAGTTTTCAGCAGAGGATGTAGCAAGAAATACCCCAAACATAGTAGTGTCCATTTTTGCAAGAGAAGCAACTTTTATTAAATGTTGGTTTCAGGTGTTATGGAGTATTGCACAACATGCTGAGGAAGTTATGCTAAAAAGTCAGAGCTAACCAACATTCCTCTGGAAGAAACTCATCTATGCCATATGGTTATGAGCTGAGAGAGAGAATATTTTCCTCCTCCTCCTCCTCCTCCTCCTCCTCCTCCTCCTCCTCCTCCTCCTCCTCCTCCTTCTCCTTCTTCACAAAAGATATACATGAGAGTTTGACAACAGCCAGACTGAACTTCCTAATACACCCTACTCAGTTACTAGCCTTCCCACAAGATTTTATCCTTCAGCCTAGCTGTAGGAAACAGGGAAATATTTTAGATCTTCCTGTCCTAAATCCAGAAATCCAAAACTGGCCATAAGATTGGGCAAGAGTCACTAAATGATTGCATCACTTAGCAATAGTCTTTCCGGTCCCAATTATGGTTATAAGTCGAGGACAACTTGTACTTCTGCCAATAATTCTAGTCTAAGAATGATAGAATCTAAAGTTATCAGCTTTAAAAAGGCTGATCTAGATTACTTCTGAGATCTCCTTCCACATTAGGATTCCAATCTGAATTCTACAGATCAATCAGTATGAATTTCTTAAATTAACACTTTAGGTAAGTTCCTTCTGGATCCTTGTTGGGGGGGGGGGGTAAGTTGTTTGTGCTCTGAATTTGGCAGGATAATTTTTCATGATGCAGCAGCCGTCTTTTAAAAGAGAATAGCAGTGGGGTGTCTGAGTCAGAACTATTCAGCAAGAAACACATTATCAAATTGGCAAATTTAGTAGATAAGGAAATCGGCAGTTTAACCACTGGGGAATTGGCAAACAAACCAGCTGTCATTAACATTTCTGGAGAAACTCTCTGGAGAAACACAGTGAAGATAATTCACAAGCAGCTGCTGAAATCCCAGTGCAGCACAATATTCCCTGAGTCATTGCCGGAAAAGAGATGGACAAGCTCTTTGCGAAATACTGTTAGCGCTAAAAACTAGCTAAATTACATTTTTTTAATGAAGAAATTCATTTGCTCTTACCTGCTTTAATTTTTCCTCATGAGTGTTCCAGGAAAATCATGCCCATCAATTTTGTGCTCCTTAGAACACCGTGATTCTGGAATGCTTTCAAAGCCTAGCTGATCAACAATGCAGCCAAGAGGGTAAGTTGTTTTTTTCCCCTTTAGATGTATCCAAACAAAAGCTGGGTAGCCATCTGTCACAGATGCTTTTGGTTGAACTTCTGCACTGAATAGGAAACGGGGCTCAAATCACAGATTCCACAGCCAGCATGGCAATTAATGAACATTTGGGTTAAAAGGTTGGAAAGCATTACCTTAAATGGCCCCTTTCAACATTATGATTGTGAGGTTCAGAGAATCTGTGATTTCCCCATTCCTATTTCCCCATCCTTGAATCAGCAGAAAACAAGATCACATTAAATTAATTCACTCAAGTTTTACCTACTTTGGTCCTTGTGGGGAGACAAATATTTCTTTTATTTTACCTTTATCAGCTAAGGATAACATGAGTTGGGAATGAAATGAAAGCAATGCCAATGGTGGAACTGAAAGCAGATGTTGCCAAGAAATCTTTGTGTCATGGGAGAGGCCTAAGAAATTGATAAAATAGTATAGGAGAGGAGAGTCATCCAGGTCATCATTGTCCCAAAGGTGCTTTTTCCAAAGGCAACTGGACTTTCTCTGTTTTTCCTTGAAGATGTTTCACTACTCATCTAAGAAGCTTCCTCAGTTCTGATTAAATGTAGGGAATGTGGGAATTTATTTAGCATCCAGTCAGAACTGAGGATGCTTCTTGGATGAGAAGAGAAACATCTTTGAGAAAAAAAACCTTTTGAAAAAACACCTTTGGGATATAGGAGAGGAGGAAAAGGTATCGGTTAAAACGTATAGAAAAGGGTGGAAAGCGCCTCTGTCTGTAGGAAGATAATAGAAACATTGAATTCTTTTTAATGTGTCTGTAGTAGTGTTCTGTATGTAAGTCACAAAGCACCTATAAATTCCTACATGAAAAGATAGAGGAACTGAAAAACAGCTTGTCTATACTCAAGGCAACTCAAAACACAATAACCAAACTTTATCATGAAATCTGAAAGACGTATCTCTGTTCACTGTTGATGAAGCCATGTGTCAGCTAGCAAGCTGAACACAGAACCGGGTGCCTGAGAGATAATGCAGCTCAGGGACTGTTTGGTTCAGAGAGGAGGTTTTTCTAAACTCCTGTCACCCTAACAGAGATTGCCGGCGGGTAACACCCAGGGATAGGGCCTTCTCAGTGGGGGCGCCTGCCCTTTGGAACCAGCTGCCAGTGGAGCTGAGGACTGCCCCCGACCTCCGTTCATTCCGCCGGGGCCTGAAGACCTGGCTCTTCGAGCTCTCTGGCCCAGGCTGAGGATTAATTTATTTTAATTGGGGTTTCATTTATGCTGGGATAAATTTAATCTTTTTTAAATTTGGTTTTTAACTTTTGTATTTTTGGTTTTTAATTACCCTGTAAACCGCCCTGAGTCCTTCGGGAAAGGGCGGTATATAATGTAATAAAATAAATAAATAATAAATAACAGGGAACAACATGCAGAGTCTCACAAATCACTCTCACTGTCAAGTGCAGCACTTAGATTGATTTCCTGAGGCTTCATGGGGAAAGGGAAAGCGGACAGGAAGAGAAAACAGTTGCCAAAAACTGAAACAGCTGTCGGAATGAAGGAGTGCGTATGCTGGCAGAAAAATTATTTATGACCGTTGTATGCCACATTGTATGCATCTACAGGAGAGCTAATGATGAAATATGCATAATGACACAATCGCGCCAATACAACAACTTAGTCTTAGGTACTTACATCAGATGTCCTGATGCAAGTACATACTCAGGGTCTTGGCGTGATTGTGTCATTGTGCATGTGCCATCATTTTAGCATCATTATGGTTTGCCAGGTAAGACTGGCTCAGCATCTGGGCCCATATTTCCCTTGTACAAAATCCCAGCCTGATATATTCAGGCAGCGGTCGAAAGATTCCTGTTTGATCTTCTGGATTTCTGGTCCTAAAGAGGATAAACAATATTCAGGAGGACAAGAATCTGACTTATTACATATCGCCTTTGTCAGTATCTCTATCATCTCTGTGCTAAGAGTAAATTTTGTAAGCCTCAATCTATTGTTTAATTTTATAAAAACTAGTAATACAACCCCTTCCCTTAAAGATACCTGGTGAGACCTTTGAATTCCTATGTCTTCTTCATAGCTACCCGGCTTTTTGGAACAGCCTCCCACCTGAGATTTGGAGTGCTCCTAACTTTATAAGGTTTCTGGAAGGCCATGAAGACCTGGCTCTTTCCTCAGGCTTTGGGCTAGGATAAGGATACAACAGTGTATGTAGAATTGATGTGACATGATTTTCCTTGGTGAAGATAATACATCTGCTTTGTTACTGCTTTATTACTCAGTTTAAATCCTACATGAGTTTAGTCATCTGAATTTGTATTTGTCTATTACTATTGGCTCAGTGGGTTAGGACGCTGAGCTTTTCGATCAGAAGGTCGGCAGTTTGGCGGGTCGAATCCCAAGTGCCGCTTAACAGTGAGCGCCTGTTACTTGTCCCAGCTTCTGCCAACCTAGCAGTTCGAAAGCACGTAAAAAGGCAAGTAGAAAAATAGGGACCACTACGGTGGGAAGGTAACAGCATTCTGTGCACCTTTGGCGTCTAGTCATGCCGGCCACATGACCACGGAGACGTCCTCGGACAAGCGCTGGCTCTTTGGCTTTGAAACAGAGATGAGCACTGGCCCCTAGAGTTGGAGACAACTAGCACGCATGTGCGGGGGAACCTTTACCTTTATCTTTATTACTATTGTATTCCTTTTCAGGTTGTCAAAAGAATGAATTTAATGAATGCAGAACTTGCTAGAGTTCACTCGATTAGACCACTCTTTTAATAATCTGAGAATTTAAAATTCAAATTAAAAATTCAGTTTTGAGTTTTTGCAGAAGAATTTCACAAGGATTAAAGAAGATGAGTATGTCATTCATTATGCATCCAACAGTATTTTGGTTACATTGATTATGATTTCTTGAATTGCTCTAATTCTGGATGTAGATTGTACAGTTCTCCATAATTTTATTTACTAGAACTCAGCAAAAGAAGTGAGATTTTTTTTAAAAAAAAAATCAGAGTGTATTAATGGAATTTTCACCTTGCTATCAGTAATCTCAAACCACTTTAAATTCAGCTGCACTACTGGTAGCATCCCACTTTTCCCTGCCGCTACACATGATTATATAAAACATGATTTATGTCAACAAACCCGATCTGTCAACAAACCCAGTCTGAACTGGAACAGAATTATACTACATGGAACAGGACTAGAACCACAGTTGTTTTCAGCTGGCAGCAGATATTTTAATGCTAAGCAGGAGGCAAAGGGTTTTTGTATATTTTGCTAAGTTATGAAGCCTAGTCTCAGCAGCTGGGTTTTCCTCTGAACCATAGAAAATGAAACAGTGGTTGGTATTTCCAGATATTAAGTATTACTGATCATTAAAAATCTACCTTTTTCTCCTTACCAGATTTCTTGTGATATGAAAATACAGAAAAAAATAGCGGGAAAGCATGGGAGGATTGCAAAAGAAAGATTATATCATGTAAACCTCCTTTAAATGAACTAAGGCTTGCGACCAAAGTCAAAAATAACAAAAAAAGCTTCTTTTTTATATAAAAAATAAAAAAAGTTAAGGAGATGATTGGTCCATTAGTGGGGGAAAGTAGCAGGAAGGTGACAAGCAACAGGGAGAAAGCAGAACTATTTAACTTGTTTTTTGCATCTGTCTTTACACAAAGGGAAAAAACAGTCCAACCTACCAAAATAAGTGCTATAAAAAACAGAATAGAAACACAAGTTAAGATAGGCAAGAAAATGGTAAGTGAGCACCTGTCCAGCCTAGACGAGTTCAAATCACCAGGACCAGATGGATTACACCCCAAAGTTCTCAAGGAACTGGCAGAGGTGATCTCAGAACCACTGAACTATATTTTTCAAAGATCCTGGAGCACTGGGGAACTACCAGAGGACTGGAAGAGTGCTGATGTAGTTCCCATCTTCAAAAAAGGGGAAAAAATAGATCCAGGAAACTACAGACCTATCAGCCTGACTGTCAATACACGTCCTCGAATGGACGCAAACACGAATCTCCAGCAGGAACGTGTGACAAAACAGAGGTTGCTTTATTCAGCTCCAATGCACATAAAGTGAAAACAAAGTCAGCGTTGGTAGCACATCGCTCCCAACGCTTACATAGCCGCCAGGTACAGGGCTCCGCCCTCAAGCCACAGGCCAACATCTGCCCCCACATCCATTTAAACCCTCCTCCCCCCTGCAGCTCCGTTTGCTGCTGCCTCCAGACGCCAGCCTTGTGCGCGTTTGTCAGTCCGTCTCTCCTCTGTCCAGTAGCCCATCCCCAACCAGGTAACGAGACCAGGTAACCCCCACCCATATCCCTAAGTGTCCAGCCCCACCATGCCCAGGTACACAAGGCATGCCACAGCCCACACTACGCTCTGCAAACCCACGGACGCCTGTTCCTGGGCTCTTCTGGCTGGCAGCCATCCTGGCAAGGAGCTCCAACTGCTATGCTGCTTCCCCAAAGATCCCCACGCCTGTCTGGTTGGCAGTGGAGCCACTGGGACTCTTCCAACACCGCACAGCCCTCTCCGATGCCTCCTGGACCAGCTCTTCGGCGGCAGCACCGTCCAACGCCTCCCAAGCCAGCTGGTTGGCGGCAGACCTGGCAGGGAAGCCTGTGTGTGCAGCCGCGCCTTCTGGCAGTCCTGGAAGCAGCCGGCAGTCAGCCGAAGAGGCAGGGAGCAGCTGGCAGTCAGCCAAAGAAGAGGGACACCCAGGAAGATGGACACGGGAGATAGACATGGCCACCCAGCGGTAGGTCCCACAGGGAGGCAGGCAGAGGCTGGACCAGGGGGTGAGGGGCCGGCGTGAGAGGCCACCTCCCCCACCAAATGTCGGGCCCACAAGGCTCGACACTGACCTCAATACCTGGGAAGATTCTGGAAAAAGATAATCAAACAACAAATCTCCTTGATGCAAACAAAGTCATCACTAAAAGTCAACATGGGTTTGTCAAAAACAGATCATGCCAGACAAATCTTATTACATTCTTTGACCAAGTGACAAAACTAGTGGACCAGAGGAATGCTGTAGATATAATTTACTTGGACTTCAGTAAGGCATTTGATAAAGTAGATCACAACCTACTACTTGATAAGATAGAAAAATGTGGGTTAGATAGCATCACCACCAGATGGATTCGTAGCTGGCTGACAGGCCGTACTCAGCGTGTGGTCCTCAATGGAACTGCATCTACATGGAAGGAAGTGTGTAGTGGGGTGCCCCAGGGCTCTGTTCTGGGCCCAGTGCTCTTCAATATCTTCATCAACGATTTGGATGAGGAGATAGATGGGGAACTCATCAAATTTGCAGATGACACCAAGCTGGCAGGAATAGCCAATACTCCAGAAGATAGGCTTAAAATACAGGAGGATCTGGACAGACTCTAACACTGGGCGCTATCTAACAAAATGAAATTCAATGGTGAAAAAACTAAGGTTCCACATTTAGGCAGGAAAAATCAAATGCACAGGTATAGTGTAGGTGGTACTTTGCTCAATAGTAGTAACTGTGAGAGGGATCTCAGAGTCCTAGTAGACAATCACTTCAATATGAGCCAGCAGTGTGCTGCAGCTGCCAAAAAAGCCAACACAGTGCTAGGCTGCATTAACAGAGGGATAGAATCAAGATCACATGAAATACTAATACCACTTTACAATGCTTTGGTAAGGCCACACCTGGAATACTGCATCTAGTTTTGGTCACCACGATGTATAAAAGATGTCGAGACACTAGAAAGGGTACAGAGAAGAGCAAGAAAGATGATTGGGGGACTGGAGGCTAAATCATATAGGGAACGGTTGCTGGAATTGGGTATGTGTAGTTTAACGAAGAGAAGGGTGAGGGGTGACATGATAGCAGTGTTCCAATAGCTCAGGGGCTGCCACAAAGAAGAGGGAGTCAAGCTATTCTCCAAAGCACCTGAAAGCAGAACAAGAAGCAACGGATGGAAACTAGTCAAGGAGAGAAGCAACCTAGAACTAAGGAGAAACTTCCTAACAGTTAGAACAATTAACCAGTGGAACAACCTTCCTCCAGAAGTGGTGAATGCTCCAACACTGGAAGTTTTTAAGAAGAGACTGGACAGCCATTTGCCTGAAATAATAACAATAACAATAACAATAACAATAACAATAACAATAGCAATAATAATAATAATAATAATAATAATAATAATAATAATAATAATAATAATAATAATAATAAAGTTGGAAGGGACCTTGGAGGTCATCTAGTCCAACCCCCTGCTCAGGCAGGAAACCTTATACCATTTCAGACAAATGGCTGTCCAGTCTCTTCTTAAAAACCTCCAGTGTTGGAGCATTCACCACCTCTGGAGGCAGGTTGTTCCACTGGTTAATTGTTCTGTCAGGAGGTTTCTCCTTAGTTCTAGTTTGCTTCTCTCCTTGACTAGTTTCCATCTGTTGCTTCTTGTCCTGCTTCCAGGTGCTTTGGAGAATAGCTTGGCTCCCTCTTCTTTGTGGTAGCCCCTGAGATATTGGAACACTGCTATCATGTCACCACTCACCCTTCTCTTCATTAAACTACACATACCCAATTCCAGCAACCGTTCCCTATATGTTTTAGCCTCCAGCCCCCTAATCATCTTTGTTGCTCTTCTCTGTACCCTTTCTAGAGTCTCAACATCTTTTTTACATCGTGGTGACCAAAACTGGATGCAGTATTCCAGGTGTGGCCTTAACAAAGCATTGTAAAGTGGTATTAGTACTTCACTTGATCTTGATTCTATCCCTCTGTTAATGCAGCCTAGCACTGTGTTGGCTTTTTTGGCAGCTGCAGCACACTGCTGGCTCATATTGAAGTGATTGTCTACTAAGACTCCGAGATCCCTCTCACAGTTACTACTATTGAGCAAGGTACCACCTATACTATACCTATGCATTTGATTTTTCCTGCCTAAATGTAGAACCTTAGTTTTTTCACCATTGAATTTCATTTTGTTAGATAGTGCCCAGTGTTCAAGTCTGTCCAGATCCTTCTGTATCTTAAGCCTATCTTCTGGAGTATTGGCTATTCCTGCCAGCTTGGTGTCATCTGCAAATTTGATGAGTTCCCCATCTATCCCCTCATCCAAATCGTTGATGAAGATATTGAAGAGCACTGGGCCCAGAACAGAGCCCTGGGGCACCCCACTACACACTTCCTTCCATGTAGATGCAGTTCCATTGAGGACCACATGTTGAGTACGGCCTGTCAGCCAGCTACTAATCCATCTGGTGGTAATGCTATCTAACCCACATTTTTCTATCTTATCAAGTAGTAGGTTGTGATCTACTTTATCAAATGCCTTACTGAAGTCCAAGTAAATTATATCTACAGCATTCCTCTGGTCCACTAGTTTTGTCACTTGGTCAAAGAATGTAATAAGATTTGTCTGGCATGATCTGTTTTTGACAAACCCATGTTGACTTTTAGTGATGACTTTGTTTGCATCAAGGTGTTCGCTGATTTGTTGTTTGATTATCTTTTCCAGAATCTTCCCAGGTATTGAGGTCAGGCTGATAGGTCTGTAGTTTCCTGGATCTATTTTTTTCCCTTTTTTGAAGATGGGAACTGCATCAGCTCTCTTCCAGTCCTCTGGTAGTTCCCCAGTGCTCCAGGATCTTTGAAAAATACAGTTCAGTGGTTCTGAGATCATGTCTGTCAGTTCCTTGAGAACTTTGGGGTGTAATCCATCTGGTCCTGATGATTTGAACTCGTCTAGGCTGGACAGGTGCTCACTTACCATTTTCTTGCCTATCTTAACTTGCATTTCTATTGTTTTTTATGGCACTGGTTTGGGTAGGTTGGACTGTTTTTTCCCTTTGTGTAAAGACAGATGCAAAAAACGAATTAAATAGTTCTGCTTTCTCCCTATTGCTTGTCACCTTCTTGCCACTTTCACCCACTAATGGACCAATCATTTCCTTAACTTTTTTCTTGTTTTTTATATGTTGAAAGAAGCATTTTTTGTTATTTTTGACTTTGGTCGCAAGCCTTAGTTCATTTTGAGCCTTAGCTTTCCTCACTTCATCTTTGCAGGCACGGGCTATTTGCTGATATTCTGACTTAGTTATGTGCCCCTCTTTCCAATTCTTATACTTGTCCTTTTTATCTTTCAATTTATCAGAGAATAGAATCAAGATCACGTGAAGTACTAATAGCACTTTACAATGCCTTGGTAAGGCCACACCTGGAATACTGCATCCAGTTTCGGTCACCATGATGTAAAAAAGATGTCGAGACTCTAGAAAGAGTACAGAGAAGAGCAACAAAGATGATTGGGGGACTGGAGGCTAAAACATAGGGAACGGTTGCTGGAATTGGGCATGTGTAGTTTAATGAAGAGAAGGGTGAGGGGTGACATGATAGCAATGTTCCAATATCTCAGGGGCCGCCACAAAGAAGAGGGAGCCAAGCTATTCTCCAAGGCACCTGAAGGCAGGACAAGAAGCAATGGATGGAAACTAGTCAAGGAGAGAAGCAACTTAGAACTAAGGAGAAACTTTCTGACAGAACAATTAACCAGTGGAACAACCTGCCTCCAGAAGTGGTGAATGCTCCAACACTGGAGGTTTTTAAGAAGAGACTGGACAGCCATTTGTCTGAAATGATATAGGGTTTCCTGCCTTAGCAGGGGGTTGGACTAGATGACCTCCAAGGCCCCTTCCAACTTATTATTATTATTATTATTATTATTATTATTATTATTATTATTATTATTATTATTATTATTATTATTATTATTTCTTTATGCAGCCATGCTGGTTTCTTTTGAGAGCTGTTATTTTTCTTCTTTGTTGGTATTGTACTAGACTGGGCCTTTATTATCTCACTTTTCAAAATTTCCCAAGCTTCTTGAGTTGTTTTCCCCTTTAGGATTCTCATCCATGGAATTCTTCCCATGGTCTCTCTAAGTTTATTGAAATTAGCTCTTTTAAAGTCCAAGACTCTAGTTTGGCTGTGTTCTATTGCTTGTGCCTCCAGAATGTTGAATTCCAATATTGCATGATCACTTCCCCCCAAGGTTTCTGTGGCTTCGACACCTTCTATCATTTCATCTCTGTTTGTGAGAATTAAATCCAATATGGCTAATCCCCTAGTTCCCTTCTCTACTTTTTGGGAGAGAAAGTTTTGTGCTAGGTTTGACAGGAATCTGTTTGATCTTCCACTTGGTGCTGAGTTTGTCTCCCAGTTGATATCAGGGTAATTAAAGTCCCCCATTACTATTGTGATGTGCTTCTTACATACCTTAGTTAGCTGACTAGCAAAAAGTTCATCTATTTCCTCTGCTTGGTTGGGCGGCCTATAGTATACACCTATGGCAATGTCATTTTCCCCCCTTTTATATTGACCCAAATGCTTTCAAGTTTACAGTTTTCGTCATTGTTGTGCTCTATTTCTGTAGAGATAAAGTTATTTCTTATATAGAGAGCAACTCCTCCTCCTCTTTTGTTTAGTCTGTTTCTTTTAAATAGTTTAAATCCCTCTAGCTGTGTGTTCCATTTGTAGGTTTCGTCCCACCATGTTTCCGTAATGGCAACAATATCATATCTGCCCTCATTTACCTGAATTTCTAGTTCACCCTGCTTACTGTTCATACTCTGTGCATTGGTGAGGGGTATAGGGTTTCCTGCCTGAGCAGGGGGTTGAACTAGATGACCTCCAAGGTCCTTTCCAACTTCTTCGTCGTCTTCTTCTTCTTCTTCTTCTTCTTCTTCTTCTTCTTCTTCTTCTTCTTCTTCTTCTTCTTCTTCTTCTTCTTCTTCTTCCTATTATTATTATTATTATTATTATTATTATTATTATTGTTGTTGTTGTTGTTGTTGTTGTTGTTGTTATTGTTATTATTTCATCTTTGATGAACTGTCTGATGGCAACACAGTTAAAATTCATCTGGAAGCTACCAAATTTTAAAGCATCAGAAAAAGCCTACAAATTGACTGTTTTGATTAAAGAAAAGAATACAAGAATACAAGTACCTTTGTTTCCACATGGAGACTGCTTCTGGACTTTGTGCTTGAGGTGGAAAAGAATGAAACTTTGATTTTGGGTTTGACTGATTAGATTGGTTTGTTACAGAAATGGCTAGTTTTTACTATTGTGAAAAAGTAAAAAGTCGAGGCTCGACGTTACTGCTCTATTCTAGTGCAACAGGGGAAGTCGGAAGTCAATCTCTCTTTTTTTCCCTTTTTCCTCCCTTTCCCTCCCTTTCTTCTCCCTTTTTCCTCCCCATTGTGTCCTATTTGCTTTGTATTTTACTTTACATCTTAATAAAATCTTTAAAAAAGAAAAAGCCTACTTTCCTATATCCAGACACCTATAGCATCACTTAAAGCTTTAATCTTCAAGTCAAGTACATTATCAACACCACATGATGTCTCATTCAGATGTTGAAGAAAACATCCCAGCTACCAGCAAGAATATGGTGGCTTTTATCATCTGCATAGCATAAAACTTCCTGAAAGGGGAAAGATGCAATCGTTGCATAATCCCTGGATTAGGCATAGCAGGATTCTGAAGAATAAATAGAGAAAGTGGATGTCTTGTGAAAATAATCAGCAATGGAGGGGCAGTATTTTGAGGAACTAAAAACCACAATACAAAATCTCCAAACGCTGGTTGAATTCGGTGTCAAACAATCAGAAAGGGAAATTTGAGTAAAGAAGACAGCTAATAAGGTAGGTGGAATCAACGAAACCAGAGTTTATAGTTACTGATAAAAATGTAACCATTTCAAAAATAGCCCATTACAATTTTTTAAAAATTATACTGTAATGTATTGGGCTTTGTTTTACTGAGTGTACCACGTGGGATTTGAATGCTGGAAGGTTGATTAAGCAGGGAGCTGGCTAATGGCTCCCAGCTCCTCAAACAACCAGTCTCCAGCACTGCCATTAGCTGCCTCTAGGGTGGCAATAGGTTGCTTTAAATCTATTGGCCGCCACCTAGAGGCCACGGTATAAATAGCTGCATTGGCAGCCCTGTTCCCCAGTTCAGTTCCTGCAAGCAATTAAAGAATGTTTCTGACTGAACTACTCGCCTCGTCTCTCCATTCAAGCAACGAACCCAGTACACAACATATACTTTTTATAAAATAAGAATGTATAAGAATTTAACTCCCTGGCTGCTATAATGGAGTGGATGAGGGTCAATAAACTGAAACTGATTCCAGGCAAGACAGAAGTGCTGACAATGAATGAGTTATCTACCGGGGAAAGTGATGTTTAAACAATTCTAGATGGGGTAGTGCCCCCGCTCCCCTTAAAATTCCAAGTTCATACTTGGAAGAGCTTCTGAATCGATCTTTAATATTAGAGGCTTGAGTGAGTTTTGTGACACAAAGTACCTTTCACCAGCTCAGGCTATTTCACCAGCAACTGCCGTGCTTAAAGAGAGTAGTACACTCAGGGCTTTTTTTCTCATAGAACGCTCAGAACGGAGTTCCAGCACCTTTTTTGGATGGAACCTTGTAGGGTAGGCAAGGTGGGTTGTGTGACATGTGTGAGTTCCGGCACCTTTTTCTTTTACAAAAAAAGCACTGAGTACACTTATTCCAGTAAGGTATTTTTTAATGCTAGTCTGGGTAAATACAGAATCTTGGAATTTCCCTTCCTCATTTACTGTGAGTTCATTAAAGTGAAATCTCTTTGAACCAGTTAAATACTTCTCAGTGTTTTTCCAGCTGGCCTAAGTTATTTATGAGATAAACTGTTGTGTATGAGGGTATAGCATACACGGATGACAGCTGAATAAGGAGGCGCGGAGCTGGACAGCTCCATGCAGGAACAACGTTCGGCGAGAAAGCCGGATTTAAAGGGGCAGCGTTCGGTGGGAGAGCCGGTTTCAAAGGGATTGGCTGCCCAGCCGGCGGGAAAGCTGGAAATAAACTGATTGGCCAGGCATTCACCTGGCCAGGTATAAAAGGAAGCAGGTAACCTTTGTTTCCCAGTTCGGGCCACATTTTACTCCTAATAAAGTCCTTGCACACCTGAGTTCGCGTCTCATTGATCCATGAACCCAACACAACAATTGGCGACAAGGGTGGGATCCTGCTTCGTAGGACTGTCGGATCCCCACAGGGGTGGCATCTGCCGGGCAACCGCCTGAAGTCAGAGCAGGATCAGACGGATCAGATGCAATGGCTCAGGGACAGACTCCCATGGCTGCGGTCGGTCAGACTCCCGTTTTCAATAGCGCCCAGCCCAAGGAATGGGAAGCCTTCGTGGGTCAGCTGGAATTCTATTTGAAGGTGAACCGCATCACAGAGGATGGCATGAAAATTGCCACTCTGCTCAGCACTGGCGGTGGGTCTGTGTTCACCCACGGCCATTGGCGAGGTGAAGTATGACGACCTCATCGACAAGCTGAATCAGCATTTCAATCTGCACATGTCTGAGATGGCTTGGACGTACCAGTTCATAAAGAGAGACCAGCTGCCAGGTGAATCCGCATCAGTATTCATGGCTGCAGTCTGGCAGGCGGCTTGCCTGTGTAACTTTGAAAACTTAGAAAAAAGGTTGCGGGACCGAATCGTCTTTGGTCTCAGGGACAAGAAATTGAGGCAGAAATTGTTTGCCAAACCAGGACTGACCCTCAAGCAAGTACAGGAGGAAGTACTGGCCTGGGAGTTAGCAGAGAGGCCAGAGCCGAACGAATCCGGCTGTTGCAGCCAGGGAAACACCATTCATCAGATGCACGGGGCTGCAGGAAGCAGCGAGGACAGGCTGGCGACAGAAGTGAACGCCCTTCACCTACAAGCTTCCCATCCAGCGGGTCAGCGCGGTAGCCCGAGGGGCCAACGGTCAACATCTGCAGCAAACAGCCAGGACAAGAAATGCTCTGGGTGTAAGTGCTGTGCGACTAAATTGAAATGCATCGGGTGCGGAGGAAACCATCACTGCTCCACCTGTAAATTCAGAACAGACAAATGCCGAGTGTGTGGCAAGACGGGACACATCGTGTCCATTTGCAAGAGCCAGAGCCGGGACACTCTGCATGAGGTGGATGCTGAAGCTCACCTGCTGTCAGGTACTGGGGTTCCGAAACGCATCATGCCTATCAGCTACACTGAGAGCAGATGAGCGGTTTGTAACACGGGGGCTCGCCAATCGCTCACCCCCAAAATTAAGCTAGATGTGTAGCTCCAAGGGGTTACCTGTAAAATGGAGCTGGACTCCAGCTCTGCTGTCTCAGTCATTTCGCACGAGACCTATAAGTTAATCTGCAGCCAGAGCGGCCAGCGGGTCCCTTTGAAGCTGTCTAGCATCACCCTTACCAATTTTCAGAATACCCCAATACGAGTCTGGGGGGAGGCTACCTTCTCTGTGAGGTACAAGGAGTTCCAGGGGCCCTTGGACGTCCTAGTGGTCAAGGGACAGAGGACTAGCCTGTTAGGTTTAAGCTGGTTCCAAGCACTGGGAATTCGCATTATCGGAATTCACCAGACCCAGACCCAGACTCTCAGCATCGAATCCGTGTGCAAGGCGTTTGCAGACATGTTCGATGACATGCTGGGAAAATACACAGGTCCACCAATTGCCTTCAAATTGAACCCCAACATACAACCCATCAAAATAAAACCCCGGAGAGTACCGTTCGCATTAAAGCACAAAATCGAGTAGGAACTCGACAAGCTAGTCGCACAGGGGGTGTTGCATCCTGTCGAGGGAGCAGAGTGGGAAACCCCCATAGTCACCCCACTCAAGGCAAATGGTGACATCAGAATCTGCGCTGACTACAAATGCACAATCAATAGAGCCTTAAACCCACATGCATACCCTGTGCCCACAGTCAGCAGCATCTTAGCATCACTCCAGGGAGGCGCGATCTTCGCCAAACTGGATCTTGCTCAGGCTTATTTGCAACTCCTGGTCAACCCAGAGACCGCCGCTGCACAAACAATAGTCACCCACAAGGGGGCGTTCCGGGTAGACCGATTGCAGTTTGGTGTTAGTGTCGCTCCAGGCATCTTCCAGGAGGTGATGGAGCAAACATTAAAGGGTATACCGGGAGTCTGCCCATATTTTGACAATGTCCTCATTGCAGGGGACTCAGAGGAGGTTTTGGCGGAAAGATTGCAGGCTGTTTTGGGAAGATTTCGTGCTGCTGGCCTTAAGCTTAAGAGAGATAAGTGCAGCATTGGAGTGCCAGAGACAGAATTTTTGGGGTTTAGAATTGATGCTCAGGGGGTTCACCCCGCAGCATCTAAGGTACAAGCAATCAAAGAGGCTCCCACAACCAAAAACAAGGCAGAGCTACAAGCTTTCCTGGGGTTACTTAACTTTTATCACGCTTTTTTACCCCACAAAGCATCTATTGCTGAACCCTTGTACAGATTATTGGACAAGCACTCCACGTGGAACTGGACCAAGACACATGACTCCAGTTTCCAGCCTTTAAAAAACCTTTTGGCAAGCAATGCCACAATTACCCATTTTATAGAGAACAAACCAATTTGCATTGCTTGTGATGCATCACCTTATGGGGTGGGGGCTGTGTTGAGCCACCTAGAGGATGATGGCAGACAAGTCCCTATTGCATACTACTCCAGGACTTTGTCAGCGGCTGAGAGGAACTATGCGCAGATAGACAAGGAGGCCCTGGCAATAGTCGCTGGAGTAAAAAGTATTTCCCCCCCCCCAAATGAAGGACTTCCTGTTTGTTTAAGAACCTGGGTAACTAGATGCTATGTTGTCAAATTTGGGGAAAAGATTGATATCAGTATGTATCAATTCCTCTCCTATTTTTGAGGAGGAGGAAGTTGAAAGAGAAAGTGACTATGATAGAGCAAGAGAGCCTGTTTGATAAGTAAAGCTGTGCCATGCGACTGGAAGTAAATGGGAACAATCTGGACAAGGGTGGAAAAAAAGAGAAGAAAGTTTCCAAAGTATAATGAATTGAAATATTAATTCCCACGAGTGACTTATTGTGAAGTATCTGTTGGTTAATTTTGAACCAACCTAGAATAAGGAGAATTTCCCTTACAGAACAACTTGCCTCCAGAAGCTGTGGGTGATCCAACACTGGAGGTTTTTAAGACTGGACAGTCACTTGTTTGAAATGGCATAGGGTTTCCTGCTTGAGCAGGGGGTTGGTCTAGAAGACCTCCACAGTCCCTTCTAGCTTGGTTATTCTGTTACTCTTTTATCTGTGTCTTGAAGCTTAGCTGAGAGGTACATCTACTTTCTGGAGCACTGTATAAAGCCACTCACTGGGTAAGTTTATCTCTGGATAATAACACATGCAATCAGAATAAATATGAGCTCTGAGAAATAGCCAAGGATATGATTAAAGGTTAATTTGCATTTAAAAAAAAAACTCTGCAAGTGATCATTTTCCAATTGATCAGCAGTCATACCCAGATTGGATTTGGAATGAGAACTAGAAGTGATGAACCATGAAAACACAGTTCTTCAGACTTGTGCTAAATGTAACAGGACAGAAGCACTCGACCTTCATGCATAATAAACTTGGTGAATGGTATAATGAACTCTGTCATATATACAATAGTGAGAATCTAAAGAACTTGGATGAATCTTTAATGGCTGACCTCAAGTGATTAACTTAGACCAGGGGTAGGCAACCTTGGCTCTTTTATGACTCGTGGACTTCAACTCCCAGAATTTCTGAGCCAGCTGGCTCAGGAATTCTGGGAGTTGAAGTCCACGAGTCATAAAAGAGCCAAGGTTGCCTACCCGTGACTTAGACAGAAGTCGTCTTCCCCTTCCTCATTTCAGGTATAGAAAAATGACATTGAACTTATCCTTGCATAGGTTATCCACTTTTTATGAATGCTAGACATGTGTCAAATATTTCTGAAAATATCTGTATCTGGGTAAGGATTTATTTCCATGGCTAATCCAGTTGTTTATACTGATGTGTTTATTATTGTTATGGTTTTAGTATTATTATGTTATGGTTTTATATCAAGTTTCTGATTTTATAAGATATAAGCCACCTCAAAGAGTCAATCTGGTGTAGTGGTTAAGGAACCAGGGTAGAAACCAGGAGATCATGAGTGCTAATCCTGCCTTAGGCAAAAAGTCGGCTGGGTGACCGTTGGTTGGTCTCTCTCTCTCAGTTCCAGCAAAGGGACAATGGCAAACCACTTCTGAAATCTTGCCTAGAAAACTTGTCTTGATTTGTCCAAGCAATTGTCAGGAGACCAGCGACTCCTTAATGACTTGAAGGCAATCAATCAATCAATCAATCAATCCACCTTGATGAGACAGCATACTATTTAAATAAAAAAAATATACAAATTGAAAAATAATCTCGTTGATATAGTTAGCTTAATCTTTGTATCCACAAATGGTAACGTGCAGATGCCTTGCTAACAGTTTTAAGAGTCCTGTCATCCTGATCTCATCTTTGCCTTATTCCTATCTCACCATGGAGGCAACTTAGATTTGTGTTGCTGGTCTGTTTACAAAACAGTGTTTTCAGCTTCTCCCTATGCAAGTTCTGTTGTACAAATAATCAGCCATATCCCAGTGACAACGTTGGTGATGTGATCAAAGGCTAGAATGTGCCCAATCCTGACTGGCCACTTTAGGCTACTGCATACCTCCTCCCCTCCTGACCTCCGGCCCTCTTTTTATGGCCATTTTAGCTTTGGCTGCAAAAGACACTGGAGATCTGGATTCTGCTTCAGAAACCAGTGTTCAGGAATTAAATGGGCTCTTTATATGCATATGTGTAGCACCCTTCTGGAAGAACACTGCGCTTGTTTTCCAAATGCATTTAATGTTTTATGAAAGTACGGCACACTTTTTTTAAACTACAGAAAGCAAGATAATTTGTGCTTTGGAGAAACCAGGAAAGAGTTGATTCTTGCTATTTCTGTCACAAATTGGGAATTACAGCAAGGTGTGCTTTCCACTGTGTGTTACTCTGAGAGGCAATTCACCTATCTTAGTGCTATTTTATTTAGTACATACTATTTCCAGCTGTAGTCACTCACTGTAAACAATGCCACCTCTGTGTAAAACTTACACAGCGGGTGAGGAGAGATAAGTCCATTTCCTTTTTGGTCCAAGAGGGAAGTCACAAATGTATCTAAATCAAGGTTGAATCAAGAGGCAACATCCCTGATGCTCCTCACAACTAACCCATATGTTTTCCTTTAATTCTCTTCCCAGAATCGACCTTGACTATGATCTGCCTTTGAATGCATCTATATCAGGGGTGTCAAACTCACAATGTCACGTGATGTGTTGCTATGTATCGTGACTTTTTTTCCATTGCCAGCAATGGGGTGGGCGCAGTTTTGCTATGATGCATCCGGCCCAAGGGCCAGCAGTTTGACATCCCTGATCTATATAAAACATATGCACAAAACCAGACAGGTGACAGGTGAGTTCTGTGCACTGTGAAAACTCACCCCCACTCCAGCCTTAGCTCTCCTGGGTTAAGCAGAGTGATTGCTAGACATTTTCCTGCTAGTTAATCACATTTCAATGAAAGGGAATCCAAGGCACTAGAATTTGACCCACATTAAAATTGTAAAGACATAGCCACCAAGTATGGCTCTTATTACTGAAGCAGAAAGACTCTCATTAACCACCTAGAGTCACCAGTGAAATGGACAGCTACATAAACTGAATGAATAACGAAATTAAAAAGGGTGGGCTCCAGCAATTGGAGCAAAATATGCTTGCATACTATTGTGCCACTTGGAAGATCAGAGTATTTTAATGCAATTGTGAGAAAGGCCCTAAGTCAGTTAACTTTGATTTGCAACATACATTGCTCCAGGATCCCTTGTGAACATACTATTGGTCAATATGGGATATGCCTGTCTATTTCAATTCAGATCAATTTGCTTTGATGGCTCTTTATTGATTCAATCCTCTGGATAGTTCATCTGTTTGATCAGGAAAGATCACAGCATAATATATTGTATATTCGGGATCAGTTCCCTGTTCCTTTAATGCAATTATTTTCTCAAGAAAAAAAGGAAAGAAAGTGATAATTTCCCTTTATATCTAAAATGTAGAACTAAGAGCACTCAACCTAGAGATGCAATGATTCCAGGAATCCATATACCGAGCAACAACCCTTTCAAACTCTGTCTGAAAGCAGCCATTTTCAAGAATTATGTATTCAACCCTTCAGGTCCCATATTACATTTATGAGGATGTAATTAAAGTTTTACAGCCTTTCAGGTCGTCTGGTCTTTCATTTAATTGCTTTATCAAAGCATAGCTGGTTTGACAAAACCTGTAAATTAAAGAAAAATAAACTGATTAAGATACTAGAAAAGGTTAAACCTTTATTGGATAACAGAGGCTTTTCTCCGCACATTTGGCTTGATAAAGCATATAAACTCTACTCAGGGAGAGAAGAAAGACTCCTTTATCATGATAATTGGACAAGGAAGGATTAGCTTTAACTTATGGCAATGATGGGAGATGTTGAAGGGGTTTTTTATCATGGATTAATGAAGTTGGCAAAAGTTTTCATCATTCTTTATTACTCTCGATTCATCATTTCAAGCATATGGATTTCTTATTTAGCTATATTTTCCAGATGAAAACTTGGGTTTCTAGCTATTTAAATACTTTCATTCTTGAATTACTTGGTGAATAGCAGCCAGTCACATCAATGGAAACCTTAATCTCCCTCTTCACATGTGAAGGGCATCTGGAAAAAATATGATCTTCTCTCTGATTTCCGCCCCCCCCCCATAATTTCCAGTCAATTTATTTACAATAATTAAGTATTCTGGAAGAAAGAAAGGTTTGCAAGAATAGAAAGAGGTGAAGAGGCTGAGTCAATGGGGTTGTAAACATAGCTAAATATTTAGCTATGTTTCCTTTCCTTTTTTTCCTTTTTTTTTTTGGCTTTTCCTTCAATTTTTTTTGGCTTTTCTGTATGCTGCATAATGTACTAAACCCCATATGGAAATAGTTTGATGTGTATATATAGAAATGTAAGAATCATCCACACAGAGCATAAGATTAGTATAGTGTTAGTGAAAAAAATATGAATTGTTTATTTCTCTTTGTGTCTTATTGGCTATAGCAATAGCATTTAGACTTATATACTGCTTTTTAGTGCTTCCCAGCCCGCTCTAAGTGGTTTACACAGTCAGCATATTTCCCCCAGGGATCTCGGAAGGATGGAAGGCTAAGTCAACCTTGAGCCAGTGAGAATCGAACTGCTGGCAGTCAGTAGAATTAGCCTGCAATGCTGCATTCTAACCAGTGCGCCACCATGGCTCTTATGTCAACATTCTGCAATAATAACACTGATGGGCAGGGTCAAACAGGCACCATGGCAGTTGCAGCAACACAATCCAAGTCCCACCTCTTTGTAGATGTGTGCCTCTTACCTGATTTCAGCCCTCCATACAGATTGATATATAGCACTCACACCTAATTCTTAATCTATGGTCTCTGGACAAGACCACAACAGATGGGCAGTTACTATTAAAATACTTAGATAATATTTGATATATGACTATTAGTTTATCAACCATTCAAAGTTATGATAATGCTAAAAAAGTGACTTATGACCAGTCCTCACACTTACAACCAGTGCAGCATCCTCTGTTTTAGAAGTGGTTATTTTGGGTTATCTGATGAAGTGTCTGCATACTTGTGATAACAGCACACAAACAAAATATTCCAAGCTCTCAGTGAGGTAACAGTGCATCACTGTTACAGAGAGGGAAGAAATGTAAAGAAAATAAAGTATAGCAAACAGTGTTTGGGAAGAAGAGTACATCTTGATTTGGGTTATATGTAAATAAATATGACCATGAAACCAATTCTCAAGATGAAGTTTGACATGTCCATGTGAGCTTTGCTTTTTTGAAATCAAGCCACTGAGACAATTCCCTTTTCCAGCCACAATAAGAATATGGGGAAAACATTTTAGGAGCCAAAACTGACTTTTGTCATTCTATATAAAATATAGAGAAATCAGCACTTGCTTCCAGTTTGGGATCACAGATACACAAACACACACAATTCAACATTTTCCAGAGGCCTGGAAAATGCTTCTGCCACCCGGATCTAGGGATGCAGAGTGATTTTGTGGGGGGGGGGGCTGGCCGATCTGGGCAGCAGAAGCATTTTCCAGAGGGAAAGATAATCCCTATGGTACATGTACCAGATCACTAAGCTGGCAAAGACTTACAGGCAAACATGAGGGTACAAGTGCACCCATATACCAAGGGGACAGTGGACCTGATGCGGCAGACTTTAAGATGTGGTTGGCCAAAGCACTTCCACTTCCATGTACAGTACCAACCCAAACATGGATCTCACATGCATGACAGCTACCTTATGTGGGAGCAAAACAGCACCCAATAGCCTTAAAGTGTCCCGTCCAAATTTAATAGGAGTGGTGATGGAACCACATTCCGTCTACAATTCCTCGTGTGCATGTATAACACAAACCTTCCCACAAATTTACTGTCTATAAATATATTAACTGCACCATCTAACTTTTCAAGGCCCTCATCGGCAATGAGTTCAGCTTCCTGAGCTGAAGTACTTGCAGGGAGAGCTGCTGCTTCCACTATCTGGTCCAATGTGACCACAGCATAGCCAGCTAGCCTTTCTCCCTGTCCCATAAAACTGCTGCTGTCTGTATACAGGTCCCTATCCACTTCCTCCAATGGTGGGTCAGGTAGATCCAGCCAGCCAGAAAATACTTCTGTAATAGTTTATACACAATTATGATCACTATCCAGTTGGGGAAGAAATGTCACTGGATTGAACCTGCTACTGCACTCTATATGAATTTGTGAGTTGTCAAGGAGTGCTATCTGATACCGTTCCAGCCAGAGGCTGTAAGCCAATGGCCCCCTTGGATGCTAACAAATTCTAGATGGAATGGGGTGATTCCACTGTGATAGGAGTCCCAAAGGTTAACAGTTCAGCAGCCCCAAAAGAAGAATGGCACTGCAGCCACCAGAAGGCACGCTAGCCATCCTTGAGCAACAGGATCCAGTTGTTTGGAAAAATAGGCTACAGGGTGAGACCAAGTACCAAGGGTTTGAGTAAGGAACCCAGCAGTCACCACTTTACTTTTAGCCAAATACAAGGGGAATGGTTCAGTGACATCAGGAATGCCAAGGACTGGAGCATTGACTAAAGCAGTCTGAATGTTATCAAATGCCACCTGGCAATCCTTGGTCCACACAAAGGGTTCTTTATCCATGCCTGTAGTGGCCTGATATAGTGCCTTAGCCATTAGAGCAAAGATGATGGCTTGTAACATAGCAAGCAAATATATCCTAAAAGAACATAAGGCAGTCTGAAAGGAAAAGAAAGATGAGTAAGGCCAATACAACCCATAAAACATTCCAAAGAGTCGACTATTGCAGCTGACACAGAAGGGCCATTGGCCCCAAAGACCTGAAATGTTTGCGAGGAAGGGTCTCCAAGGGGCTTATTTAATACTGAATGTGATGCTCCTGTACCAATCAAAAAGAGTATTGTTCTTCTCTTACTTTGACTTGTATGAGGGGTGAAGAGGAAGAATCATCCATAAAGGCAGGGAGATAAAGGCCCCAGCCCCTCACCACTACCCCTTTCTATCCGGAGCATGGTTGAGGAATAGTACCCTATAGGACAATTAAGAAGGAACATAAAAGACATTCCCTGCTCCAGTGGCCAAATGTCATGCATATAAAACACTGGTCCTGTCCCAGTGCAAAAGACCACAGTGGGTGCTCTGGGGGTACCTGGAATCTGGGTGACATCATCCCATTTCTCTCTTGAAGGGGACCCTACCACTCCTCGCTATCCTTTTCCACAAGTCCCACTTCCTCCCACTTCCACTAGGGCAGGGCTTGGTGGGCAGGGAACCTTGGCCCTCTTGTGACCTGTGGACCTTGGTTCCCAAAATCCCTGAGCCAGCATGGATGAAAAAGTAGAAAACCTAGCCCCAGAAACCAACTATTACAATATGAAAGACTGCTGCAACCCCCACCCCACCCTCAGGAAAGGCAAGCTAAAAAATAAAAGCACCAGGGAAGAGGGTTTTTTTTCCTTTCCTCTCCCCTCTCTTGTCCTACCCCACTCAGCATAATTAATAGTCCCAGGCAGACAGCCAAGAAACATAAAGGAAAAGATAAGCGTTACCCATGAACAAATCAACAGAAAACTGACAGGTCTGCCCCGCACACACAGAAAAACCAACAACAGTATCAACCCCAAACACACCAGGACCCATGACAAAACAGAGACAAAGACAAGACAAAAACTGCATCAAGTTATTCCCATCCCCGGGTGATAGGAGCAATCAATCTACTGAAAGTGGGGGAGGGAAAACCAAACTAGGAAATTAAGAAGAACAAACTTCTTACAAACTTCTTATTTATCTTTAGCTTACTTTTTCCTCTTAAGTCTAAGTTACTCACTGTCCCCTTGTTCTACAGCCAGGGCTTTTTTTTGTCATAGAACACCCAGAATGGAGTACTGGCACTTTTTTTTGGATGGAACCTTGTAGGGTAGGCAAGGCGGGTTGTGTGATGTGTGTGAGTTCCGATACCTTTTTGGGTTGTTGTTTTTTTTTACAAAATAAGCACTGTCTACAGCAAGGAAATGCACATCCTCTTTTTTCCACATTTGCTTCTTTTTCTGCAGCTGCAGGAATTGTATCCAGGGAGGAAATAAAATGCTTGCTCATGTTATTTGTCCTACAAGTGACATGATGCATTGTGTTTGCATAAGAGTCTTGGGGGTGTATTCTCAAATATTGTAACTGATATTGTATCCGAAAAGCAGTACAATGGAGGAAAAGGTTGAAAAGCCACGCACCAGGGCACCTGTTACAGAGCTTAAGCCAGCAAAACAATACTGGGGGGGGGGTTCACCCTCTTCATTCCCCCTGGTTATCACTTCTGGCCATGTCATGTAGGCTTTATACACTCCTTCCAACAACTTGTCTATCATCACCTGAAGTCCCCTCCACCTTCTGTAATACACACAACATCTGGAGCGCTCAAGAAATTCACTGGGACTTTCAGCTGGCAACTGATGAACATCGTAAATTATGCCCACATTTCCTTTTTAAGGCAAACTGCAATGCAGTGACAATAATATCTTGGAAACCTTTAAGTTGCAGATCAAGGACCCTCCTTCCTTTTAGTAGCATTGCCTACCAGATGCCCCTCCTCTATTGTTAAAAAGACATCCAGCATGGCTTGGAGGTCTGCCTAGTTAGTGGACAGAACCAATTCAGAATATTTGTGTGGGGTGTCAGTGTAAGAACCCAATCAGTCCTCCCATGCATAAAGATCAGATGTGGAGAAGGGGGTATGAACCAGGACCTCATCAGTGTCCCCCCTTTAACAGCTACCTTCCCTGTGAGGAAGTAGATCCCCTCATGGGTGATGGAACAGAAGCTAAAACAGGAAAAGGAGGTGCCATGGAAGGTCACTACAGCCCACAGTGTCTAAGCACCTGCTTATTCACATGCAAGGTCCAGAAAAACAAAAAAAACAAAAGAGCATATGAAGTGTGTTGATCATGATCCATGCCTCTTTAAGCACAGTCTCCATGGTTTCAAAAACTATCAAATTTATGGATTCTCCTGTGGGCCAAACAGTGGGTATGTCCTGGTGACAGAGGGCATTGTATTTAATCAGAGTTTCAATTTCATATTCCGATGGGTTTTAAGCTTACCAAAGTTCCTTATGACACAGTCAAGGGGTCTGAGGACACCTCCCTTCCTTGTATTCATTCTAACTGTCCTTTTATTCAGTCTAACTGGTCTTTCTGGGCTGAACCCATGTGTTCAAGTCACTCACACCACTTGCACAGCCTGTTGGGCCACAAGAGATCCACTGACCTTCAGCCAAGATCAGTATCATGCCTAGGCCTGGTCAACAGCAGGAAATATATATATAAGGAGCAACCGCAAACCTCAAACCACACACCACTCACAACCCATTGGAGCACGAGAGTACAAGATTAATGCCCCTTGCTTTCTAGGTGCCCCCAGAGTCCCCAAAAGAGGGGGGCCTAGGTGCGCCTGGCATTAACCTTCCGCCCAGCTCTGGTCAATGGTGGGAAATAATTCAAGGAACCATACACACATTTACAGATACACACACACACACCAAGCAAGCCAGTGTAACAAAATAATGCATATCTGTGTGTCCTACCTTATCTTCAGCCCTTCTGAGTATGCAGGAACCAAGTAAAAGGCAACCAAAAAGAAGAAGAAGAAAAAACCTGGTTCCTGTTAAAACCACAATGAAGAGGCAAGAAGGGGGGCACCTCCAGAAAATCCTGGAGCGCGCTCAGTGCCTTCCCCTTTCCTGAGCCTCCCTAGGACCAACCAAGCACCTCTCCTGGAAACCAGGCTCGCCAAAAATGATATGCAGGTTCTGAGGTTTTGCTGGTAAAAAATACAGGAAACCAGAAGTTGCCTTCAAGTTTTACATTTTTATTCAGCTGAACAAAAAGACGAGCTCCTCTAAATGAGATCAGCCCCGAAAGACAAGAAATCCTTGTATTTATTCTTTCTGGTTACATAAGCAAGCCATCCAGCAAAGCTGACACACAGATGATAAAGATTTCACCCAGTAAGTCTGGCATACTGTAGATAAGAGAGCAGAAGTAACAAACATGTTCCCTTTTCGGTGTTTACCTAAAGATATTGTATGTTCTTGGGTGGGTTAGTACATTGGGTATTTTCCTTGCTGGCCTTTCATGACCCTGCATCCAGGACTTTGCAAGAGCCCAAAGACAGTAGGGCCATCTGCACATTCACAATTGATATTTCCTATACTGTCCCCTAATTAAGCTTTATAATTAATTTCAAAATCTTATTTCAAATCCATCTGGATCTTTAGTCCATTTGTAACTTTTCAAATTCAATGTTTTAACCCCCTCCCCTTTGCTGTTTATTCCAAAATAAATGCATTTTTTCCATAATCCTCAAAACTGTATCCAAAATCTCTGTTGCTAAAGATTAAAAAGAACACACTTAGTGCTCTAAAATGTGCCATTGAAAGGGTTTCCATTTTCTGAAAGAAATGTGGCTGAGCAAACTATAGAGAGGGAGGAGCTGTAAAGATAATAGAGAAAGTATAGTGAGGTGGGGGGGAGGCAAGACACCCTCATTCTACGGGGTTGGGCACTACCAGGCTTGAGGCCCTCCTTCGCACATCGCCTTGTTTATGGTTTCCTTATTTCGGACAGCTTTTCAAAGCAAAACAAGAAAGTCCAGTTGCCTCGTGAAAAAGCACCTTTGGGAGGGAAAATATAGCCAAACAGTGTTTGGGAAGGAGACTCCATCACAATTTGGGTTACATGTAAGCAAAGATGAACATGAAACCAATTCTCAAGATGAAGTTTGATACGTGCACATGAGCTTTGTGACAGAGCTTTGCTTTTTTGAAATCAAGCCACTGAGACAATTCCCTTTTCCAGCCACAATAAAATATGAGAAAAACATTTTAGGAGCCAGAACTGACTTTTGTTGTTCTATATGTAAGTGGGTTGCAACAGGATAAAGAAACCAGCACTTGCTTCCAGTTTGAGATCACAGAGACACAAACACAGACACACAGACACAGACACAGACACACACACACACACACACACACACACACACACACACACTTCAACAATTTGCCATTTATCAGATTACATCTCCACACTGGATAGAAATTCAAGTAGTATAGAACAATTTATGGAATTATTGATTCATAGTTTTATTGTGCACAGAAACTGGAGCCAACCTGCCATCAAAGCAGCTTAGGAGACAACAGAGATTTTGCAGCACCGGGCTAAAGTCCAGTCAATACCTGCACATTGGCAGTGACAAACTGAGTTCTGACGAATATCCCAAGATCCACAACCCATTCCACAGGAACATGCAGTGGGTAGAAATCCTACAAAGGAAGAAGGAAAAGAAGAGAAAGTTAAAAAGATGAAGGTTATGCAGATCTGCGTCACTTTATTTGAGCGTTTGGAACAATTATGATATAAATGCCAAGCTAAGCAGATTCTTGCAGCAGTCTAGCTTAGTTTTCATTTTGTACCCGTGCATACACAAGGCTGGCAGATGTCAGAGAAAGCAGTTTGATAGAGAGGTTTTCTTTTCACCTAATCCACTTCTCTTAGCTCCTGATCTGCTCCCACAAGTTATTAGTTCTCACCTGATGGACAAGCAGCAAAAGCACCTTGACCAAACACATCTTGGCAACCCAGCTGGATCTTCGACAGAGCTGAAGACACTGAAAAATGAAACCAGTAATTATTAAAGGTCTAAAACAAGGGTATCCAACCATGACAACTTTAAGACTGAACATGAGGAAGGTTCCAGGCTAGTCCTGAGAGGATAAATGGAAAGGAAAGGAAAGGAAAGGAAAGGAAAGGAAAGGAAAGGAAAGGAAAGGAAAGGAAAGGAAAGGAAAGGAAAGGAAAGGAAAGGAAAGGAAAGGAAAGGAAAAGACCATGAGAAGGAAGGAAAGAATAAAACTTCCTTAATACTGTAGGTGAGATGAAAATCAGAATAAAGAGCTCCAGGTCTGCTAAATATGCATTGAGGAACCTGTACCTGACCTTAGAGACATGCTATAATTTAAGGTGAGGGGTTGTTCTCTATCTGTTTTCTTCTTGTGAGACTGTGTTAACTAAGCCATCAGTTTAGCAACTATTATACATATAAGTTATTGAAATACACTGTCTTTCCATTGGATTGGATCATATTGGAGGGCGGAGGTATGCAAAATGTGTGTGTTTTTTTAAAAAAATAAAATAAAACATAGATCTATTGCAAATGCATGTATCACTTTCCTTTTCGCTTCTTGCTTCTCTGCCATGGTTTTAAAATGTATTCCTTTGCTTCTCTGCCTGGAAGTAACAACTTAAGTTTCTGGGCTAATTACCAGGTATTGAGCTATTGTGTATTCAGAGCTTAGAGATGCAGAATTGCAACATGTAGAGAAGGAAATTGAAAAGAAATCTTTAGATGTGCAGGAACCTTGCAATGTTAAGGAAAAAAACATGTATTAGTTATAAAAGGCAGAGCCTTTTTGATTAGGGCATGCCCATTGTCCTCTGTCTCACAGCGTGCGTTCGTGTGACAAGAGATTGGGACACCCAGCTTATTACTTTGATTAAATGAATAATAAAACTGTTTTTTCCAGTGGCCTCGTGTTCAGAATCTCATTGGGATTTATTAGGATTCTGAGCTGAAAAACCTTACAGTCCTATCCAATATAATCCACCACATTAAAAGCTTCCTCCAGTTGGCATGCACAACACTCCTCTCCGCGCTGCATTTTTTTTCCTGTCTTCCCTCCTTTCTTTCTTTTCAACCGAACTTGAAAATACCAGACAGTTTTTCTACCTCCTGACCACTAGGTGGAAGCAAGAGATTTGGGCAGCTGCTGGACAAATGCTCCTGAAAAGCTAGAATTTAGGAAAGTTTAAGCGTGAGAGCTCTATCAGCCCAAACAGTCAAGGGTATGCAAAGTTTGGGACAGAACCATTTTATTATTTCCTTTAGTATGATGATTTGTTTAATGGCTGTGCTATTCTGTGACGCCTAATTGTTTAATCTGAACCCCATTACAAAGGTACATGTTACATTTTTTTTACAAATGGTAAAAAATATTGTGCTTTTTTCTGGGGGGGGGGAAAGATTAAGGAAAGAAAAACATGAACCAGGGCTTAGGACTTCCTTAGGAAGTCCTGCCAGACAGCTACACAAGTAGAAAAGATGATTCCTTCCAAACAGAAAAAATCACTAACCACATGAGAAATTCAATATACTTATATTGCTACTCCCCCCCCCCTTTTTCCCCTGCTCTGATTTAGAGAAGAGATCTGAAGTGCATGACTCATGTTCAAGGTAGGTGATTTGTGCAATAAACTCTGTCCAGAAACAGACTGTTCAATTGATTTCATCCACTTGTCCCACCATGGGCAGGTAGGTACGGCATGTTATGTATCCTTTTTGATTAAAGAACTTTGACTGGCAGGTCTAGGAAGAGAGCCTTCTCTGCTGTGGTCCCCACTCCACAGACCAGCTTACCTCCAGAGGCAAGGCAAAGCCCCACCCTCCTGGCCTTCTGGAAGAACATTAAGATCCGGCTCTGCCAACTTATCTGCAGGTCCTAGAGTGCTATGTAACCTCAGGAGTGATGGATGGGCTGAAGGTGCTCAGTCTGCCTTGTTTACTTTGTAATTGTCCCTTTCACATTTGCTTTAATCTCCTTTTTAACTTGTTTTTGCCTATAGCTTATATATCATTTTACGGTTTATTCTGTAAAATGGCCAGAGGCATGGAAATATGATGGGTAATGTAGAAATTTGATAAAGGGAGAAACCAGGAAACTGAGGGTGTCTATGGAGATTCTCAGTCATCCAGGTCATAGTTGCCACAAAGGTGCTTTTTCAAGAGGCAGCTGGACTTTCTTATTTTTTCTTTGAAGACGTTTCGCTTCTCATCCAAGAAGCTTCTTCAGCTCTGACTGGATGGTGGGGAAAGGAAGGATTTATACTCCTTGCAGACAGCAGGCCACTTGGAGGATTATCTGTGTCCTCAAGGTCACCTGAATAATGCAAATCGGTATGGAGACCACACAGTCCTTTCAGCAGTTCCAAGAAGGCTCAACACCTTGAGGATACAGATGAACCTCCATGTGGTCTCAACAACTCTCTAAAAGAATGCAAATAACCAACTGTCTGCAAGGAGTGTAAATCCATCCATACCCCACCATCTAGTCAGAACTGAAGAAGCTTCTTGAATGAGAAGCGAAATGTCTACAAAGAAAAAAACAACAAAATCTAATTGCCGCTTGAAAAAGCACCTTTGGGACAGGAAACTGAGAGTTTCGATCCTGCCTTAATATGGAAGCCAGCTGGGTGACTTTGGGCCAGCCACAGGGTTGTTGTTGTGGGAAAATAGGAGGACGAAGGAGTATTAGGCATGTTTACCACCTTGATTTATTTAAAAAAAACTAATAACTAATAAAAAACTATTAAAGGAGGGATATAAATATATAAAAATAAAATTAAAATAAAAAAATAAATACCTGCAGAAGCAATTATATTCTTAGTCTTCAATTCAATCACACTATCAATTTCACACGTCTGAGTATTTGCATATTTTTCAGAAAGCAATAGAGTAAACAGTATGAAGAGTTTCTTCATCTTAGTGATGCAGAACTTCCTGCAGGGAAAAAAATGTTGTAATCATTCACTCTGACATGGTACTTTCAGAGCCCCCTTATTCCTATATCTTTCTTTCCTCCCCAGGCCTATTCACTTAACCCTCTCCACCACCCCATAGTCTGTAATTAAGGAAAATATTAATTAAATGCAATATATGGAGAAGAATTTCTAAAGTATTTATACATTCACCAATGAATTTGATGCAGTTTAATTGTTGAAAAAAAGATCTCAGAGATAAGGATTTCTTAAATAAATCAATTATAAATTGGGGAAGGAAAAATCATTTATTCATTTATTTACTTATCCAAGCTACCTGAACAATCGCATCATTGTCATATAAATTCTTGCAGGTTCATCTCTCATTCTTCTGTTTAATTAGATGTAGGCGATTGCAACGGGGAAGAATGTTGACTGTTATGGGCCCCATGATGGAACTTCCCCTCAGGGAGAAGCCATCAATATTTTTCTTACACAGTGTTGCTTGTTGTTGTTGTTGTTGTATTTTAATATTCTGTTGCTATAAACCAGCCACAAAACACTGCTCTTAGCTAGGCTACAAATATTGTAATATAACAAAATGTATAACCCCTAGATTCCTAGGAAAAAATTAAAATGATTTTTCTAGTCATGATCAATATGAATCTGTAGCAAAGTCCAAATAAACCATGACAGATACTTCACTTCTTAAGTCAACAGTTCTTACTGAGTTTTTAACTGTAAATTACAGCATTTCAGCAATTTATTTAGTCAAATTAATCTTCTACGTTGAAAAAAATCAAATCAATAAGCAAGCAAGCTGTAACTTGGCAACGCAATCAGAAGCCCCTTGATGTTGTTCTATGGAACAGATTCTCGGAGAAACATATGGGACTGTAGATACTACGCCCTTAGAGTAGCCTCCTGTTATCCCTCCTTCCCTTGCTAAAAAAAAGTACAAACTTACCTTTAACAGCAAGGATTTGTTTTCCAAAGTATTCTGTGCCCTAAACAAATTACCCACCTTTAAATACTGTAGAGTTGTCCACTCTTCTTCAACTGATTGGCCTAAATGTTTCAAGAGTGGGTTCACTCCTCCCGTAACCTATCTGACATACCATTGGTGTCTGCAGCAGGAACACTATTTTTAAATATTGCCAGGGATTTCGGCAGTGTCCCGGTTTGCTCAACACTGACCACAGAGAAGGAAGTAGCAACAGTAAAAGAACAGAACAACATAACAGAGTTGGAAGGGATCTTTTAGGTCATGTAGTCCAACCCCCTGCTTAAGCAGGAGACCCTATCCCATTTCTGACAGATGGCTGTCCAGCCTCTTTTGAAAGCTTCCAGTGATGAAGCACCCACAACATCTGAAGGGAAACTGTTCCACTGTTAATTGTACTCACTGTCAAACGATTTTTCTTTATTTCTAGGTAGAATTTCTCCTTGAACAGTTTCCGTCCATTGTTCCTTCTCTAGTCTTCAGGTGCTTTGGAAAATAGGTTGACCCCCTCCTCTCGGTGACACCCCTCAAATATTGGAACACAGCTTTCATGTCTCCCCTTTAAAAAATAAAAAACTAAATGCCTTTAGAAGTCTTCAGTTCAATCACACTATCAACTCCATAAATCTGTGTATTTGCATATTTTCCAGAAACCAACACAATAAACAGTAGGAATATGATGAGTTTCTTCATCTTTGTGATGCAGAACGTCCTGCAGAGAAAAAAATGTTGTAATCATTCACTCTGACACGGTACTTTCCTATATCTTTATTTCCTCCCCAGTGCATGTCTACATATATTAGAAAGTAATATGTATGTTTGTATGTATAAATGGATGAAACAAAAAAAGCCTCAGTACTACAACCTATATTCACATCTGGTAGAGCAGAACCGTTCTCACCATGTGCCCTTCTTATTTCCCCAGGGACTCGAACTCGCTTCCTTAGTTACCTGCAGAACATCAGGGTGTCCACTGTTGTCATCTCCAAGAGGCAGTGCTGGGTTTTAGGGTTTTTTCCCCCTGACTGTAGGGCATTATAAGGGATATATGGGAATAGGATACATGTGGAAGGCAAACTCTTTGCCTTTGCGTCTATGGAGATTTTCAGCCATCCAGGTCATAGTTATCCCAAAGATGTTTTTCCATGAGACAATTGGACTTTCTTGTTTCTTTCTTCCACTTAGAGATGAAGCTTCTTGGATGAGAAGTGAAACATCTTCAAAGAAAAACAAGAAAGTCCAGTTGCCTCATGAAAAAGCATCTTTGGGGTATCTTTGCCTTTGCCCAATTAAACCCATAACCCTCTCCATCATCCCTAGCCTAGTCTGCAATTAAATAAAATATTAATTAAATGCAATATATGGAGAAAATTACTTTATATAAAGTATTTATAAATTCACCGATGAATTTGATGCAGTTTGTTGAAAAAAAGATCTCTTAAATAAATCAATTGTAAATTGGGGAAGGAAAAATCATTTATTCATTTATTTACTTATCCAAGCTACCTGAACAATCATATCATTGTCATATAAATTCTTGCAGGTTCATCTCTCTTCCGCTGTGACCTAAAAACATACTTATTTGAACAAGCCAGCCTGGTCTGATGGGTTTGGGGTATTTTAATATTATTGTATTAATTTTATTGTAATTGGGCTGCATTATTTCTTTTTTAACTTTTGTACACTGTATTTTTATTGTATTTGCCCTGTACACTGCCCTGAGTCCTTCGGGAGAAGGGCGGTATAGAAATTAAACTATTATTATTATTATTATTATTATTATTATTATTATTATTATTATTATTATTATTATTATTATTATTATTTTATTATTATTTTTTATTATTATTATTATTTTTTATTATTATTATTATTATTATTATTATTATTATTATCATCATCATCATCATCATCATCATCATCATCATCATTATTCTGTTTAATTAGATGTAGGCGATTGCAACGGGGAAAAATGTTGACTATTATGGGCCCCATGATGGAATTTCCCCTCAGGGAGAAGCCATCAATATTTTTCTTACACAGTGTTGCTTTCAGTATCTGATGAAGGCTGTGTAAAGTCTTGCATATTGACTTCTCTGAACTTTTAGTTTACCAAAATGTAGCTATGCTGGGTTCTTTTAAAGAGACTGCATTTGAAAATTTAATGTTTTTAGGGTTTTTTAAATTATTATTGCATTTTAATATTCTGCTGCTATACATCAGCTGGAAAACAATGCTCTTAGGTAGGCTACACATATTGTAACATTACTGGCATCCTTCAGTCTCGAGAAACTATGGTATCATGCTCTGGAAAGAGGTCCTAAAGCAGCATCTGGTATGGCTAAAATGGCCAATTCGAGAATGGCAGTCCCTTCCACACTGAGGGCAGATACAATCTGTCCCCTGTCCAGCCCCCAGATTTCACTGGTTCTGGGACTGCCTCTTTGCCTCAGCCTGCCACACAAGTGTCTCTTCGAATTGGAGAAGGGCATGCTGCGTCTTTAGCCTCCAGGCTGGGTGATCAGAGGTCAAGGTTTCCCAGATGTTAATGTCCTTTCCCAAGGCCTTTAGATCCCTCTTGCAGATATCCTTATATCAAAACTCTGGAGGGCTTTCCCTGCACTAGTTCTCCATGCAGGAGATCTTTCGGAATCTGACCATCAGCCATTCTCACGATATGCCTAAGCCAGCATAGATGTTGCTGTTTCAATAATCTATACATGTTAGAAATTCCAGCACATTCCAGGACTGTGCTATTTGGAATTTTGTCATGCCAGGTGATGCCAAGAATACATTGGAGACAGCACATATGAAAGGTGTTTAACTTTCTCTCCTGCCGTGCGTAAAGGATCCAAGACTCACTGAAGTACAAGAGTGTGCTCAGGACGCAGGCTCTATAGACCTGGATCTTTATATGTTCTGTCAGCTTCTTATTAAGCCATACTCTCTTTGTAAGTCTGGAAAATGTAGTGGCTGCTTTACCAATACATTTATTCAGTTCAGTATCTAAAGAGAGAGTGTTGGAGATAGCTGAGCCGAGGTACACAAAGTCATGGATGACCTCCAGTTCTTGTGCAGAGATTGTAATACAGGGAAGTAAATCCACATCCTGACCCATGACTTGTGTTTTTTTCAGGCTGATTGTTAGTCCAAAGTCTTGGCAGGCCTTGCTAAAAAAGTCCATAAGTTGTTGAAGGTCTTCGACAGAGTGAGCAGTAATGGCAGCATCGTCAGTGAAGATGAAATCCCATAGGCATTTCAGCTGGAAATGTTTCAGCATAACAGCAAAAAAGATCCCAAATAAAGTTGGCGTGAGGACGCAGCCCTGCTTCACTCCACTTTGAATGTCAAAGTAATCTGATGTTAAGCCATCAAAAACTACAGTGCCCTTCATTTCCTTGTGAAAGGACCTAATGATGTTGAGGAGCTGAGGTGGACATCCATTCTTGGGGAGAATTTTATAAAGTCTGTCCCTACTAACCAAGTCAAAAGCCTTCATAAGATCTATGAAGGCTATGAAAAGTGGCTGTCTTTGTTCCCTGCATTTCTCCTGCAAATGTCTAAGGGAAAATCCCATGTCAGTAATGGACCTGTTGGCTCAGAATCCACACTGTGATTCTCTCTGCAAGCACCTGGAGCCTCTTCAGTATGACATGGGCAAGCAGCTTCCCTACAACACTGAGAAGAGAGATGCCGTGGTAGTTGTTACAGTCACTCCTGTCGCCTTTGTTCTTATACAGTGTGACGATATTTGCAACCTTCATGTCCTGTGGTACTCCACCTTCCCTCCAACAAAGACAGAAGATTTCATGCAGTTCGGTGGGGATGTTCTCTTTGCAGCACTTCAGAATTTCGGCAGGGATGTTAACTTTCCCGGGTGCCTTGCCAGAGGCAAGAGAATCCAGGGCCGCATTTAGTTCTTCTAAAGTTGGTTCACTGTCAAGATCCTCCAAGACAGGCAGGCATTCAATATTATTTAATGCTTCTTCGGTTACCCCATTTTCTCTGGAATATAACTCAGAGTAATGCTAGTGGGGATTATTTTTGTCATTATTGCAATATTTATTTATTTATTTATTTTATTAGTTTTATATACATATACATTGATTGTGCTTTCAACTTTTCTAATTTATCTGCTTTATTGTATTCCCCTTTGGGATTATTCTCAAATAATGGAGTGGAACTAGAGATGACATGAAAGCTGGGAGCGGGGGGGGGGTGGGGTGGGGTGAGATGGAGAATAGAAAAAAATGGAGAATAATGTTTTCCTGTTCCCCATCCTTGTTTTGTTTTGTAGTTTTTTGAAAAGGTGAACAAACTTGGAGAAAACAAAAACTCTCCAACACAGTATTTTATTTTAGAATAAAGGAAAAGTTGAGGGCAATCTATATCACTATCGTTCATTTCCTCAAAATATTTTCTGTTAGGTTTAAGCAATATTTTAGATCCATAGGCAAAAAGATGGTTCTTATCAGGAAATGCACACAGCAACTGTCTCCACTTCTGAAGTGAAACATGTGATTTCTTGATATCTCACTACATCTGTGAAGATTAGCTACATGATCCTGGGAAAAGATATAGCTGCTTTAAAGAACTGCTTAAAGGCATACATGAGCACCCCGTTTAGTCTAAAGCAGGGATTTTCAACTAGTGGTACACGTACCACCTGTGGTACTTTGCCAAGTGGCAGGTAGTACGCAACTGCTAGCCAAGTGTAGCAGGGGAGGGGAATGAGCCGAAGCGAGCCAAGCCTGAAGGAGAGGCAACTGTAGCTGCAGGACTGTCTGGTTCAGCAGAAGCCCCAGGAGCCAGCAGGGCTCCAGCTGATTGGTGCTTCCAGAAGCTGCACGGAGCTGGAGATGAACTGAAGAAAAAGGGAGAGCAGAGGAGAGGCTATAAAAGGAGGTGGTTTGGGCAGGAAAGGGGAAAAAAAAGACAACAGGGAAAGAGAAGAAGAGATCAGCCAGCAGGGAGGAAACAGGGACAGAGAAGCAGCAGCTGTTGCTGGAAGAAAAGGTCCCCTAGTTTGTTTTCTCCAGCCAGGAGAATGCAAACAGTGCTGATGAAATGAAAAGCCAGCATGTTGGAAAGGAGGTGGGTTTATTTAGTTCTGGATCAGCTGGCAGCTTGATTGGGTTACCATAAGGATTTTTGTACAGTTTTTACAGTTTTTATATGCATGGGGGTGGCCCTGCTTTTACCTATATCTTAACTGGTGTGGCACTCTTTAGGAGGCCCACCTCAGTGGAGTCCCAACCCCAGAGAGAAGGGGGTAGGTCTTGCAAATCTGGGTGCAGTATGTTTTCCTTAATTGGGACTTGGGTGACAAGGCAGTGAATTTGTTTGGTTGGGATGTCTAAGGTGAGCCTACCTGGGGAACATTTTATGGTAGCTCCCAATTTACATAAAAGATCTATGCCTAACAGTGAGATGGGAGATTGAGGACAAACTGTGAAGGAATGATCCTTCACAGGACTGATTTCCACCTGCATATCATTGGTGAATTATACAGATATTATTTCCACCACCACCACCACACTCTGATAATATTGTCCCTTGCCCCTGGTACCATTGATCCTTTAAACAGTGGCTCTGTAATAAAAGATAATGTTGCTCCAGTGTCGACTCGACACTTATAATCCCTTCCTCCTATTGTAAGGGTCAGGAGGAGCTCATCTTCAGGACTGCTTCTTAAGGGTATAGCAAGGCCGATGAAGATGGCATGACATTTGCTTACTTCAGTGTTTAGTCATAATGTGTCGGGGTTATCCTGGAACTGTACATGTTGAGGCTGTTTGTGAGTCTCATGATCACGGTAAGGGGCAGGAAATCCCTTAGGGAATGGGGTTTTGGAGAGGGGTCAGAGGCTCCAGGGTATTCTGCATCCCTTCTTAAAGTGTCCCTCCCATCCACATTTAAAGCAATGTTAGCACCTTGTCCCAGATATCTCCTCTTCCTCACACCAGAAGCATCTTGGTGGTTCGTCTGATGGCTGAAAGCTTGGGCCTCTCCTATCATTTTACATAGTCACAATCATTTTCAGGTCTTCCCTCCTTTCAACTCTCCTCTTCCTTTCCCTTTCTTTCTCCTTTTCTGCTTCCTTCCTTTTCCTACACTCTCCCTTTGGTCATATACAAAGTTAGCAATCTTGCGCAATTCCGCTATTTCCATTAAGGACTAGTTTTATACAATCTGGTGAAAAAGGCTTCGGATATTGTCAGCCAATTGATCAACGAAAGCTGAACCTAAGATCCATTGATCCTTGGGGTTGCTCATATCTAGGCGAGCATAGGCTACCCCTGATTCTAACAAAAAGTCCCAGAAGGCATTGGATGTCTCTCCTTCATGCTGTACCCTATGTTGAAATTCTTGACCAATTCAGTGGCTTTTTCCCTATTTCCTGTATTGCCTCCAGTAAGTTTTCTTTTGCCCAGACATATTCATCCCAGTGACCTGTTGTGTTATAATCAGTTGAGTGGCCAGACAATTCTAACTAGGGCTACCTACCCTGGTGTTGTGATGATGGGTCATCTGGCAATTTTTTCTGTCTTTTCGAACAGCCTGAGAAGTTCATTGTTCGTGAGGAAGATATGAAGCAGTTGCATCATATCACCTCACAAGGGATTATGGCCGTCGGTGATTGGAGGGTCCGAATTATTGTTTGGGAGTCTGAGTGGAAAGAAGGGGTATCCTTCCATATTATTAGGTCAGAGGGGGAGAAAGTGGTATGTGTAAGAACATATTCCAGCTGTCCCTGTCCTCATTCGGGGATGGCTTTTGCAGCAGAGGGGCCATAATTTTGGCTCCTGCATTGTCATCAGTATGTGTGTTATTTGCTTCTAATTGGCATTCCTTTTTATTGTTTGGTTGGGAGTGCTCTGGATCTGAAAGTTCTGCCCAGCAGTACCAGTAAGGTATCTGGGAGAATTTCAGTCTAGATTTCAGTGTTTTCTTTTTTTTTATTGAAAAGTTTTAAAATACAGTTTTCCTTTTAAAAAAACCCCTTCCCCCTCCCTGCTCCCCCCCTACCTCCCCCCAACCTCCCTCCCTCCCCCCCTCCCTCCCCCCCTCCCCCCGACTTCCCAGAGCTAAATACAAGGTATATATATATAAAAAGGCAATCATAAACAACCATATACTAACAACTATAAATTCTAAAATCCATCACTCTCTAGCTTATATAGGATAAGACACACCTTAACAATATTAAATATATATAAAAAACTAGAATAAAAAAAGAAAAAAGAAAACGAAAGAAGACTTATTCGAATGCTACATAAAACTTTTTAACCCTATACTTGTTCTGGATAAACTCAATCCATTTTCTCCATTCCATAATATAACGTTCTTGCGAATGATCTTTCAAATAGGCCGAAATCTTCGCCATCTCTGCCAGGTCGGAAACCTTTAAAGTCCACTCTTCTATGGTCGGCAGTTCCTCTTTCTTCCAATATTGGCCTATCAAAAGTCTTGCCGCCGTAGATTTCAGTGTTTTCAAGACCTTGTATTCAAAAGTACTCAGTTCTGGCCAAATTAGTTCTCATCTCTGAGCAAAGCCCACTCTTTATATAACTGTCCTGCACATTTTTTCTTCAACCCTACTTGAATGGGCAATTTCTTTCCATCCCAGGCTTTTAACAATCTCCCTGGGGGGGAGAGACTCTGGCAGGACTTTCGAGTCAGATTTTCTACTCCAATCTAGCTCCTGTTACACGCAGAGACTTTTAGTTTGTAATCTTATTATTGTTTTCAAATTTATTGTGTCATTGGTCCCCACATGTAGGAGACTCAAAATGTTATTGGCTCAAATTATGTTGGGTAAAAGGAATCCAAGTGGTGGGCTGACTAACAGGGCTTTTGGCCTCCTATTGTTCCTGGGTAAAGAAAGCCCCAAATCCTATAGCTTTCCATGGTATTCATAACAAGTTAGCAGGACCCTCTTTTGATTCTATGATCCTAGAATCTAGATTGTCTCTTTCAATCTAACCCACCCCTTCTTTATTTTACAGCTCTCATTTTCCTATCAAACTATTTTTTCCTTCAAAACTTTCCTTCTCTTTGCATGGTTTTCGAATTCGATTCAATTAAAGCAGACATGTCAAACACAAGGTGGGGGGGGCAGATTCGACCCACAAAGTGGTTTCATGCGACCCCCAAAGCCATCCTGGAAACAGTGAGGGAACGGCCCCCACTGCCTTGGCCCTGGCCCAGAGACCCTCCTTCCGCCAGAGACCCTCAGATCTGTCCCACTCCTGCCCAGGCCCCCATAGGCACCCTTGATGCCAACGATGTAGAGCTGACCACGCCCACCCAGTAAGCCATACGCACTCTAGCCATGCCCACCCAGTAGGCCACGCCCACCCTGCCCCTTGAGGGCAACCGCAATGCTGATGCGGTTTGAGTTTGACACCCCTGAATTAAAGGGAGAAAGAGGAAAGTTCTTTTTCCCCCCAATTTTTATTTTATTCAAAAAGATTAAAATACGAAAGAAAACAATCAAACAAATTTTGTTTGAGAATTTTTTTTTAACTTTAACTGGGGTTTTTATTTTTTCTCAGGGAATGATGTAATCTTTTTTTAATTGTTTTTAGCTTTTGTATTGATTTTCTTTTAAATATCCTGTAAACCGCCCTGAGTCCTTCGGGAAAGGGCGGTATATAAATCTAAATAAATAAATAAATAAATAAATAAATAAATAAATAAAAAACAGGATCATTCAAATTAAAGCGAGACGGAGGAAAGTTCGTTCCGAAGTGCTAGGGAACAAACATATCGAAGAAAGCAGCGAACGGAGCTCCTGCTCAATACTAGGTGTTGTTTTTTTCTTTTAGCCGTCACCGGCCGTTGCCTTGTGTTTATCCCCTCTGCCCTTTTCACAAGCGCGCGCTGCTTGTGTAAAGGGCTGCTTCTCCTGGCAATCAGCTGCAGCCCGAAGACCTACGCAGCGCACCGAGTTCACACTCAACTGCAGGTGTAACCCGTAGCCTACGCGGGCTCCGACATCCGGTCGCAACGCCAACGCGGGAACCCGGGAGGGCCTTGCTGCGCGTGAGGGGGTGTGTCCCCGCGGGCGGTGCTGAGAGGTGGCGAGGTTCGAGGTCAGCTCCTCCCGCCTGAAGACGCGGAAGTGGCAGCCCTCCGGCGCAGCAGCACCAGCACCGGCACCGGGAACCAAAGAGGGACTTGGGTGGGACATGGCGCCGACCGGGCTGAAGGCGGTCGTTGGCGAGAGTGAGTGCGAGCGGGCCGCGTGGGGCGCGCTTAACACCTGCCAATTCGCGGCTGTGAGGATGGTAGCTTTCTCGGGGGAGGGGGGGGGCAAGAGGAGCGCCTCCCGTTCCACGACGCTTTCCCCGCCACTTTTCCCGGGGTTTATTTGTCCCACGGTTTTAGTAGCAACAGGGGCTTCTCTGATAGGAGCAGGTTTGTGGGGTGGGGGGGAGGAGGCGGGGAGGAGGGGCTGGCTGACAATCCAGGCGCCGCCTCCTTCCCGCTACCCATGTCCCACCAGAGTCCGAATTTTTTTATTTTAATTCCATTTATATCCCGCCCTTCTCTGAAGACTCAGGGCGGCTTACAAGCTTAGCAGTAGCCTTCATTCTATGTCTATGCCTGCTTATTAGGGCTTTCACACACACCCCAAGCGGCATTATTACAAAGTCAGCTTAATTGCCCCCAACAATCTGGGTCCTCATTTTACCTACCTGGGAAGGATGGAAGGCTGAGTCAACCTTGAGCCTGGTGGGATGCGAACCTGCGCTAATTGCAGGCAGCTGGTGTTACTTAAGGAGGCATTAGCCCACTGCTACACCAAGGCATGGAAATAGGACTTCCTCAACTCTGGTGATTGTTGTTGCTTACGTTGTTCTTCCTGCTGCTTCTTAAATTCTTCACCTCCGCGCACAACTATTTATTCTGTTTTAACTAATCTCTTAACAGATTTGCAATCGCTAATCATGGAGAAGAGCCCCCCTCTTTACAATTCTTAATTTTTTTCTTAATGTTTCCTTACTTTTTTTCCAGATAAGTTAACACCAGATTTCATTGATGACATGTTTCTTAGGATATTGTGCTGTTTTTCCCTATGTCCTAAATCAAATACCTTTATCTTTATATCGGTATGAGTTATCCTCTGCACTCTGTGGTAAATCCATATTTGCATTCTCCTCCTTAAACTACCAGATGCTATGGTTTTATTTAAAAAAATACAGCGTCATAATGTTTGGGGATAGAACAATCAAAAATTCACATTTTTCCTCACTAAATTTGAGTCATTCGCAACATGAAGCCATTATATAAATAGTATTTATTGTCTTAGCATGTTGTGGGGATACTTGAACTACTAGGGCATTGTGATTTGTTTGACAAACAGTAAATTAAAAATGGCACTTAGAATATAATTCTTCCAACTCAGGTTGGAAGCTTGAACTATTAATTCTTCTAGATAAATTATTTGTATTCTCAAGGCGGCAAACACGCCTTCCTTCCCATTTCCTCCACAACAACCACAACAATCCTATGAGGTTGGGTTGAGAGAGAGGGAGTGACCCAGAGTCACCCAGCTGGCTTTCATGGCTAAGGCAGAACTTGAACTCATAGCCTCCTGCTTCCTAGCCTGATGCCTTAACCACTAGACCAAACAGGTTCCATAGCTTTATATGCTTATAAACATGTTTTGGTGCTTGGCGAATCATTTCTTAGTAAACTATTTCACAGTAAAACATTTAACTTCAATCTACCGCTGATAGTGGCCTACAATTGCAGGTGCAGTTGTAGGCCACTATCAGCAGCATATACAGTTTTGAACTTTTCTTATTTACTTAAAATAAATGCCCTTAAAACTTGTACATTTTTGTTGCCTTATGATGTTATTTAGCACTGCCTACTTGGTGCAGTCTTAAACCCTAAAACCTTTTGATTTCCTTTTTAAAAAAGTTTTTATTGATTTTTTAATACAATTCAACAGTGCTTATTCAACAAACGTGTTGTCTGAATTTATCATTCACTAATACAAATAAAACTCCTAATCCCTAGTTCGTTTCTCTAACCGTTGATAAAATAAGTTCCAAATTTGAAAATATTCTGTTTCTTCTTTTTCTTTCAATCTTAAAGTAAGTCTGTCCATTTCTGCAGTCCAATATTTTTTTGATTATTTCTTCCTCTGATGGTATTTCTTCATTTTTCCAATATTGTGCAAATATAAGTCTTGTTGCTGTTATCACATGCAAAATCAAATATATATTTCATTTATCAAGCTTTTCTGGCATTAACCTAATAAAAAAAAGTTCAGGTTTAAAATCTACATGTTTACCCAGCATCTTTTCTAGCCAAGTATGTATTTTTGTCCAATATTTCTTTGCTTTAACACACGTCCACCATACATGATAATAAGTAACTGGTTTATGATTACATTTCCAACATTTATCCGACATATTTTTAAACATTTTTGCTAATCTTGCTGATGGCAAGTGCCATCTATAAAACATTTTGTGTAAGTTTTCTTTATAACAGGTTGACATTGTCAATTTATAGTTTCTTTCCTATAGGGTTTGCCATTTCTCTAAATCTATATTATATCCAAAATTCTTTGCCCATGTTATTGTTTCTTTTACTTGTTCATCTTCCATTTTCAAATTTAATAGAAAATTATACATTTTCTTAATTAGTTTTTCATCAGAGGTTAATAATATCTGATTAGAGTCTGCTCTTTATAAAATCCATACAATTTAACATCTTTATCATATCTCACTTGCATGACCACCATGATAAATCAATACCCTGATTTTCAATCTCTTGTCTAGACTTTAATTTCCGTTCAGAATTTAGAATATCTTTATATGTCCATATTTTCTCAAGGCTAACTAGATTTGAGTGTACAAATGTTTCCATTGTTGAACGCCATTCTGGAATTTTCAAATATATTTTGCATTTTATTTTTTCCCATGTTAGCAGTAATGCATTTCTAATATAGTGTTTTTAAAAATATTTATGAATTTTATTTCTCCCATACCATAAAAAGCATGCTAACCAAGTTGTAAGTCATGTCCCTCTAGATCAGGGGTGTCAAACTACTGGCCAGACACGTCATCTGGAAGCCACGCTCACCCCATTGCCGGCAATGGCAAAACTGTCCAGATACGTTGCGCGACGTCACGTGTCTGCTCTAGATACAACAGTCTTTTTTGTCTGAGGATTATCCATTCTTTTATCTATGTTAACACCGATGCTTGATAGTATAAAACCCATCTGGCATACCAAAACCTCTTGATTTCCATCTTCCTGATAAGACCCAGTACTTCTTGCCCTGCAATAAACCCCGAAATCTAGTAATGGTTTCAGTAGTTTTGCTCAATTTCCTTACTTGAATTAGGAAAAGTATTGCTTAAACCACAGGTCTGCAAACCGCGGCTCTGGAGCCGCATGCGGCTCTTTCAGCCGTCTCCTGCGGCTCCCAGTCCTCTGCTATGTGTACTCCCCCCAAAAAAAGTGAGACTAAAAATTTCAACCAATCAATTCAAATATGCAGGGTAGGTGCATATCTCGCCTTGTCTCCACTCTTCAGTCAAACCCTGTTCTGCGCATGTGCGCATATACGCGCATGCACACACATTTTTTGTGGCTCCCAGTTTTTCCTTTTGTGAGGGAACCGGTTCCAAGTGGCTCTTTCACTGTTTCAGTTTGCTGACCCCTGGCTTAAACCAATCTGGTATTTCCCAAATATACTGATCAAATATATAATTTTTGAGGGTTTTTTTTGAGATTGTTATTCCAACACATAGGGAGGGAACCAGGCTAGGGGAGACAGAATTAAAACATTGTATTAGGAATTGATTGGTGTTAAATTCTTATTCATGTTTTGATAATCTACTGATCTCATTTTAACAAGGATTTGGGACTCCTAGTATAGTTGAAACAAGATGGCCTTCCCTTCATCACCATAAAATATCCAACTGAGTACAGAAATAAAGGTTGGGATAAAAGAATAGGATGTCTGTCATTTAATTCTGCTATTCAGAGTAAAGCTTGCCCTCCAGAGTTTTTGAATTCTAGTACTCTAGTTACTTTCTATTATTGGATCCCCAAAAAACCAAGAAAAGGTATATCAAATTTAATTTTTGCAGATAAAAAAAAGGTTACACTCCATGGCATTACAGGATATGATACAGCTATTCAGTATGTTAATTTTAAATGTAACATGTCTTATAGAAAAAATAATAAACTTCTATTATTATTTTAAAATGCATATCTTGAAAATTCTGAGATTGTTTTTGAGACAGTAGAAAGGCTAGTACATTGCTGATATACTAGACTTAAGGATAAAGAAATAAATATTCTAGCTCATGTATCATAAAGAGTTGGATTTTAATTGGTAGTATTTTCTAATCCAAAGTATCTTTTCCCTTTCAGCATTACTCTACAGTTATGGCCATTTAGAGATCAGGATCTTCAGTTAGGAAAAGAGGAATATTCCAATTTTGTTGCGGAAGTCCCAAACTTCCCAACCTAAAATCCAATGATACATGGACAATTGCATTGTTTGTTTACATTGTTTACAATCTTATGAGATGTGTAAACAATGATCTGATTTTCTTCAGGGATGAAATGAGATCACATGAGTTTAAATAAAATTATTTTAAAAAATTGCAATTCTCCTATACACATTTTAAAACAATAGTTGAAAAAGTATATAAATGTACTTCTTTTGAGTGTGAAGACATCATTTCTAACAAGACTGAAATAAGGACCTTTCTGTTTAGCAATTATTAGACACAGTAAGTATTTTTTTCATACTTCAGCCCTTCAAAAGGAGTGAGTCTTATATACTTTGAGAATAGAATTTATTTTCCTTTTTCTGTTTCATGATCTGGTTCCTATGACTTGTGTTGTTAAGTACCTAACATTTTAGTAAACATATTAGTTTCCTTTACACTTTGGTTCTTTCATCTACCTATCATCATTTGAAAAAGATTTGCACTAAAATTTCAGGATATTGACATATTTCCCCTTCAGTCACACGTTGAAGACACAGAAGGAAAATAACCTACTAATCCTCAGTTCCAGGTATATGAGGAGAATAATTTTGAAAGGTTATTGAAGGAATTTATGTTTTGAAGTAAATATTGTAGCATTTTGTTTTTTTATAATTTTATTGAACATTTGATTTAAAAGATAACTGATACAAAGTAAAAAGGAATGACAGAATAAATGTAGAAAAGAAAGAAAAAATATGCAGAAAGAAAAATAAAAATGAAAGAAAAATAAGAATATAGTAAAAAAGAAAAAATATATAAATTATTTCCTCCTTTATAACATTTTAGTAACATCACTTTCTCTTAAAATACAATAAATGAACTCTGCTTTCTATATCTCATTTTTTATCTGTAAGCAAATCTTTAAAACCTCACACAGTCCTAAAAGTTAAAATCCATTAAGTTACCAGAGTAAATATATCTGTTTTAATCTTGATAGAATAAACTTATATTCTTTTACTTTACTTTTTAATCTTGATCCCTACAAATACTGTCCTAGAATTTGATTTCTGTTCTTTTCTTTTTGTCCCTTCTTATAAAAATCCTCAAAACTTTAAGATTCTTTCGTAAATCAAATATAGGAAAGTAAGCCATAGAGACGCGGTGGCTCAGTGGGTTAGTATCGGCAGTTTGGCAGGTCGAATCCCAAGTGCCGCGTAACAGAGTGAGTGCCTGTTACTCGTCCCAGCTTCTGCCAACCTAGCAGTTCGAAAGCACATAAAAATGCAAGTAGAAAAATAGGGACCACACGGTGGGAAGGCAACAACGTTCCGTGCGCCTTTGGCATCTAGTCATGCCGGCCACATGACCACAGAGATGTCCTCGGACAAGCGCTGGCTCTTCAGCTTTGAAACGGAGATGAGCACCGGCCCCTAGAATCGGAAACTACTAGCACGCATGTACGGGGGAACCTTTACCTTTAAACCATATTACTGTTTTGGTTTGTTATTTCTATATTCTTTTTAATTATTAAGATCAGCCAATTTCACTTGTATATCCAGTATAGTATCTTTTTCTGTATCATGCTTGTAGACGTCATTTTTAAATCTACATTCAAATCAGACTCAGTCTTATCTGGTAAAACCTGTTCCTCTTACATTGCATCTTTTAAACACAGTCTGCCTATAATGGCAAAGATTTTTTTTTAAGTAAAAAAAAATCCTTAGTATCTCTTATGTTAAAGTATTTTGCTCCATTCTGTATTAGCAAATCAAATTGTATTCTTTAATTGTAATCTTAGTTCCTTCTGGTTTTCTCTAGTGTCTAACTTTCAAAATCCCTTTTTAAAAAAAGAATTCAAAATGAGCATTTATAATTTGTAACTTTCCAAAATCAATGTTTTAGTCATTCCTTTGCTATTTATTAAAAAAATAAATTTTTCAAAATCCTCAAATCTGTATCTAAAATCTCTTGGTAAGAATTGAAAGAAACACATCTGGTGCTATAAAATGTATTATTGCAAATGTTACTAATAACATCAGAGCAATTAAGCAGTTTCTGAAAGAAATGAGGCTGAGCAGACTTTACGTTCATATAGGATATATTATGGTTAGGTATTCCCTGCCTCTCAATTCATGAACCAACTGATTGGTTGGTTGTGCTAGAAGCTTTTTCAGGTAAAAAGAGAATCCAGGTTCTCTTGGATTCTAAAAGATAACAGAAGCATTCAATTCAGTGGTAAACTCCTTTGCAATCTGTATCTTGAATCCATCCAAATAGAGATATATTGCCACTATAATCCAGTAATCTTTAAAATTTAATGACATTTTTCATTTTCTCATTGCATTACATAAAAAGAAATTTGCAAAAAAGTGGCACATCCTGGTGGCATTTGCAAAAAAAACTATGACTTGTTTTTAAAAGCTGCAGTGTTAACTTTCGAGTTGTTATTTAATAAATCCAGCAGCTAATTTCCAAATAAATACAGCTCAATTTCTACCAATTTCTAATTGTGTTTCTTTGGGAAATGGCTTATTTTATTTCTCCACTTCAAAATTTTGAATAGTTATCCCCTCTCCCCAGCTGTTTCTGATCCCTATCTTTTTTTTTCTCTCCCTCTACTCTCCCTAATCTACTCTAGTACTTTCTATATTATGAACCAATTTTGCAGTCTCTTTAAAGATAGAGATCCGCTATCTTATGCATCTAAGAAATTAGAGACCCTGTATTAAAGGGATTGTTGGGGGCAATAAGCTGACTTTGTAATAATGCCGCTGGGGGGGGGCGAAAGCCCTAATAAGCAGGCATATACATAGAATGAAGGCTATTGCTAAGCACATTGGTTTGTGCTTAAATTGTAAGCCGCCCTGAGTCTTCGGAGAAGGGCGGGATATAAATGGGATGTTTTAAAAAAAACTTTTAAAATTGTATACACTCAGCCCAATTCAGCTGACAGTGTTGTGGGGAAAATAGGAGGAGCGAAGTAGTGTTAGATATGTTTGCCGCTTCAAGTTATTTATAAAAATAATAAGGGTGGGATATAAATAAATAGCAGTATATTTTACTGACTTTAATGTTGCTTGTAAAACAGTACTGGTAGAAAAATGTCAGAGCAGTAGCTGGTATATTCTACTCAGAGAAAAATGGTCTTTAACATTTAACATACGATGCCCTGCATTCCAAGAAATCTTTGTTTCTCAGTCATGTTTGCTCTGGTTCTTCAAATTTCCTAATTTGGAAAGATTGTGAGAATAATGTCTCCCAACTAATGTCTGCTAAGCCTTAATTTTTCTACAGCTTTATTTTAATTCTAGAGCACAGAAAGGAAGGGCGGTACATAAAACACCCACAAACTGTAAATTCATTTCTGCCTAATCCTTTGTTTTGCTTGGAATTGTCTTATCTTCCATTGTAATGAAAACCTTAATTCAGAGCTGTCACTTACTCTCCTTTTCATTATCATTAAGGTGCAGACCTGTTCAAAGGAGGGAAAAGAACTATATCAGACTGAGCAGAAATAATTGTTTTAAAAGTCACACACTGTTACCTGATATATATTGTAGTTGGCTGTTCTTGATAACATCATGCTCAAGGCTGAGTAAAGATACACACTACATATCCATTTGCAGCTGGTTGAAAGTTTTAGCTGATGTTTGTACAGTGTAGGGAAGTCAGCCTTCTTCTCTAAACTGCCCAAAGGCATGCAAATGTGATGATTTGAGGTATAGAAATTTGATAAATAAATTAATAAAAAGACACCAGGCTAGAAACCAGGAAACTGAGTTTTAGTTTCGCCTTAGGCATGAAAGCTGGCTAGGTGACTTTGGGTTATTTATTCTCTCTGTCCAACTCACATCTCAGAGTCATTGCTGAGGGGAAAATAGGAGGAAGGAATATAAGGTATGTTCGCTATCTTGAATTATTTCTAAAAATATTAAAGGCAGAATAAAAAGAAACATTCTAAAAATATCTAATCTAAATAATCTTTACTGCATTCATATAGCAAACTATAAAGATGTACAACCTAAAGCTGCATGCAGAGCCCTCCAAATATTGTTAACAAATTATAATTTTTGTGATGGAAGTGAAAGTAATTGTTAACTATATTTAATGTTGCAAATAAAATCAACTGAAATTTAGTTTATGCTCTGATTCCACTCTCAGTATGCCTGGGTAAAATTACTTACTATAATTCACACAACATAATAAGACAGCTGTTGTGCATTATACAATTTATATTTGGCTGAAGATTCTACATTTCAGAATACACTATCTCAATGGAACACATCAGTGAGACATGCAAAGTGCATTTTATCTCCCAGTTTAGATAAGTATCTAAGAGTGTCTATAGAGAGAAAGAATGAGGGGGGGGAACCAAATGAGGTACATCTAAACTGTTGTGTGATTATAGGAATTAACCTTGTTGAGGCTGTCTTGCTTTCCCCACACATCTTCTTCTGTGTGGAGTGAAAATCAAGAACTTTTATGTCCATTTGATAATTTAGTTTTTTCATTTATTGATACATTTCCTAGAGCTCCCTTCCTCCAGGAGCTCAAGGTAGTGAACATAAAACTCCTTTCCCCAATTTCACTACCACCATCCTGTGAGGTAGGTTCAGCTGGAGAGAAAAAGAAAAAGAGGGGGGGAAAGCCAAATCACTCAGTGGGCTTCTGTGACTTGGTTTTCCCCTGTCCTAGTCTTAAAATAATCTCAACTTTAGTCAAATTATGTGACCCAGATTCATATTCCAAGATAGGAAGCTGGCTTTTTTCCCCAACAAAATTAACTACCCTTTAGAATTCATAGGAAATGCTAAATTGGGACTACTGGAAAGTTGGAGAAAAGAGTTTCCAATCCCATTATAGCCGAGGTTAAGGGAATAAAAAAAGAAAAATAAATGAGTTCAAGTATCATGCAACTTATTCTTGTAACAAAATGTTCATCATTGTCGAACATTTTGAACAACTTGTATTTTTAGCCTAATACTTTTCCATCCATTTGTAAAAAATATAGGCACTCAAAATGTTTGTGAAAGACTCTGTGACTTCTTTGCTTTCTAGTGAAAAGTATATTTATATTTGTACATTAGGATAGTCATAATCAGGCTATGTACAATGGGATGCTGTCCTTAAATGTGAAAAAAATTGCATCCCTTGTTTTTTCAGCTCCATAAGGTGACTTAATATAAGTAAAATATAGGACAAAGGTGGAGACTGATCTCTAAAGCCAGTTTGGTGGCTGATGTCTTTTTAATAACAAATTAAGCTATTACCAGTTATACCTGTTTGATGGACTTGAACCCACAGTTCTAATATTGGCTCCAGAATTAAAACAGGAGGTTCCCAAAGCAGAGATAAATGAAGAGGATCCCGAGGTATTTTCCTGTCTGATTCAGAGGAAAAGTTCTTTTGCTTCTATGTATTGCAGCAGGTCCAATCATAAATCCAAAATTAACATTTGGGAAGTGATAACTTTATTGTTTATTACCTTAGATTTTTTTTTACCACCCTGTAATCCCTTGCTTTGGGGTAGAGTCTGGGTGACTGAGTGGAGTTGAGCGTTTACTGGCCAGATACCTTTCCTGCTGCCCATGCGGAGTTCGCAGCAGATATTTTCTCTTTGCGCCCTGATGGAGAAATATCTCTCAGTGCCTAGGATTGAATTCTCAACCTTTTGAGTGGGAGGCGAGCGTCTTCACCTATAGGCCACTGTGCCACTCATTTATTACCATATATACTTCTTAGAATCCCATCTGTAAGTAAACCAATCCTCAAATTTTTAACTAAAATATCATGAAAAATGCACCACCCACAGATAAGCTGACCCATAAAATTTTTGTATCTTTTAATTTTTACAATGGGTTTTTCCATAGGTGATGTGTATTTTATGGTATTTTGATTAAAAAAATCAAGGGCTGGCTTATGAGCAAGAATATAAAGAATATACAGATACTTTTAAAAAGCTGACGGAAATATATTATTGCAGATAAGCCCATCTGTAGGTAAGCCAAACCCAATTTTTGGGGTGCATTTTGGTACCTAAAATTCTCAGCTTATCCACAAGATACACAGTAATTTATTACTTTTATATACCACCAATACCATACAATCCTTGATCCTTCATCTCACAAATTAGGAGGATGATTTAAAGGTAAGCAATTTATGTGTCTTTCTGTGTGGTGCAAGTAAACCCTGAACTTTATGAACCTCAAAAGCAAAGTGACAGAAGGAAGAGGGAGAGGTGACCACTGAGAGATGGAGGTCGATCCAGTCATTCGGGGAAAGCCCTCTAGAAAACAGCTGAAGAAAGGCTAGCTTCAATCCAGAATCTAGCCCAAGCTTCAAGCAGCCGAAGCCAAAAAGCACTAATTTTTTTTTTATTAAAAAGTTTTAACATACAATTTTTCTTTAAAACCCCCCCTCCCCCTCCCTTCACCCTCCCCCCCACCTCTCCCCCTCCCAGAGCTAAATACAAGGTATATATAAAAAAAACCAATCATAAACAATCATATACTAACAACCATAAACTCTAAAATCTATCACTCTCTAGCTTATATAGGATAAACAAACCTTAGTAATATTAAATATATATAAAAAACTAATATAGAAAAAAAAGAAGAAAAAAAGAAAGAAGACTTATTAAAATGCTACATAAAACTTCTTAACCCTATACTTATTCTGGATAAACTCAATCCATTTTCTCCATTCCATAATGTAGCGTTCTTGCGAGTGATCTTTCAAGTAGGCCGAAATCTTCGCCATCTCTGCCAGGTCGGAAACCTTTAAAGTCCACTCTTCTATAGACGGCAATTCCTCTTTCTTCCAATACTGACCTATCAAGAGTCTTGCTGCCGTAATTAAATTCAACATCAACTTAGTGTCCACAACTGTAGCATCTGTAATTATTCCCAACAAAAAAAGTTGCGGACAAAACTTTATCCTCTGTTTAAAAATCTTCTGCATGTTCCACCAAACATTTATCCAAAAGGCCTTAACCTTTTTACATGTCCACCATATATGAAAATATGTTGCATCTTCATCACCGCACCTCCAACATTTAGGCTGATAATTCGGATACATACTTGCAAGCTTTTTAGGATCTAAATGCCATCTATAAAACATTTTGTAGAAGTTTTCTCTTAGATTTTGAGCTTGTGTAAATTTTACGTTCCTCACCCAAATCTTTTCCCACGTGTCCATTGTAATAACTTCCTGGATGTTTTGGGCCCATTTTATCATACAATCCTTAACAAGTTCTGTTTCTGAATCAATCTCTATCAATGCAAGGTATATCCGTTTAATATGTGCCGGTCCCTGGTTTCTAATTTGCTTTATCAAATTTTCATCAGTCATTGTAAAACCATTTTTCTGATCTTCTTTCCACCTGGCCCATAACTGAGTATATTGGAACCAGTTTTGAACAACCTTCTCTTCTCGCAAGAGACAATTTAAACTTGATCATAAATAATGTGTTTGGAACTGGGTAAGACTATTGATTCTCTTCTACTTGATAATTGATTTCCTGGGGAAAAACCCAACAAGCAAAAATCACCTGCCAGTGAAAAGGAGGGGGACTCTTCCCCACCCTCCCACAGAAGGAAGCGGCGAATTAAACTTTTATGGGGGACAGAAATATATTGAAATGAAATGAATATAAGAAATCTGGATAAGTTTGAAATTGGTGGAATTTGTTAAGATTTTCTTTTCAAAAGATTATTGATGAAAACAGAAGAAAGTAATTGCTCATTTTGAAAACTGAAAAAACGAACTGGTCCTGACATCTAGTGGTGGATGAAAATATACAACTGTAGTTGCTCTAATACAGGAATTGACAGAAAGCCCAGAAAAAGATAAGTTGTTTTTGTGACCTTCAATGTCTTAACTAAACAGAGAACAGCTGCAACAAAGAAAAAAACATTTTGGGCTACCTACAAGGTGAGAAGTATAAACCTTAGGGGAAAAAATTGAACTTCCTGGATTATAAATAGTTATTGAATTGTGACTCCAAAGCTGTTTGCAGAGAAAGGAAAACTCTGGGTTTTGGCTATCATGGAACATCAGAGATCTGCAGAAAGAACATATCAAGAGAAAACAAATACTTTCCAGGAGGAAAGGTATGCTATGTTGCAACTAATTCAAACAACAATGATATCAAACTACAAGGAAATTAAAAACAACTTTGAAAACATAAATGAACACATTTTAAATATATCCTTACAACAAAAAAACTCAGAAAATTAAGATAGAGATCGATCAGATAAAACAGACAACAGAACATAAATCAGAGGAAAGAAATTTAAAGATGGAACCCAACAATGGAAAGAATTATGACTTAACCCTGGCGGAGATGGAAAAGATAACCTACACTTGAAGATTGCAAAATAAGTCTGAGGACAAGAAAAAAGAATAGACAAAATGGATTATAGAGCTGTCAGGAGAACTACAAGAACTTGAGAAACAAAAAATGATAAGAGAAAGAGAGAAAGAAAGAAAAAGATTTTCAATGAATACGAAGGAGCGAAACTGTCCCACAAAAACGTCTTAAACTGGATTTGTTTCCTGTACCTACAACAACATCTATAAGACTATGGGAAGTCTTTTTGGTCCAGTGGAGCATACTGATTGGGAAAGATATTTAGCACACACACAAAAAAAGGGTTTATATGAGGGAAATGCTTTAGATACTTAAATGTAATTGATCTTGAGAAAATCTCAGTTGATAAAAATGTTTTGAGTAGATTCAAAAGATTAGATGACTGGATTTATTAGATGGAATATTTAAAGATTAAATATTTGTCTGAATACGGTTAAAAAGAATAGAAACATTCTGGATATAAATGTATCTTAGCTTAAGAAGGACATGTTTCTCTATTTCCTTCCCTTTTTTTCTTCTTTTTTTTTTAAGATATGAGAAATTTAAAATTGTTGGGATGAGGAAAAGGACTTAAATATTTAAGTGTAAATAAGTTTGAGAAAATCTTAACTGGTAAGAATGTTTTGGAAAACAAATCTAAATAAGAACTTTGAAAACAGGATCTATGATGAAGTAAGTAAGATGATCAATTAGAAAAACTTTATATTGATATGGTTGTTAAATATTAGAAAAATGTTTATATTCAATTGTTATCTATCAAAATACTAAGAAATGTACTAATTTGAGGTTGGTAAAAGAATATTATTGGAAGAAGAGAAAATCAAATAAAGCTACTATGTGGATTATGGAATTGTAGAAATTAATTGTTATTGATTGTTTTTAAATATAAACCCAGACAACACGCTATTTACCAAATATTAAGGTGACTATGTTTAAAAAAATCAATAAAATATATATTTTTTTAAAAGATGACATTAGGTATTAAAAGGCCTTTTAAGCAGGGAAAGAGATGAGATTGGTAGAATGAGCAATGTGCAGGGAGTGTCAGAAGAATTAAGATCTGTGGTACTGACAGATTGTACATCACTGGCTTTAGCTTCTTCCAGATTATTCTTGAGGGAAATGAAAGACTAATTTCCCTCACCATTTCTGTAAATGTTTGAGTGGATGGTATGAACTAGTTGAGCCTCTCCTGACATAATTCAGCTTCCTGCTCTTTTCTTTATGCTAAAAATCTACTTCTTGCATGAATTATCTTTTTCCCCATCACATGCCGTGGGACTTCTGAAATTTCCAGTATGGATGGGTTACACACATTATGTGAAAACTATATTCAAAGATCGTAGAACTGAGTTTACTGTTGCGTGCTTATTATACTTCTTCAGAACTATGCATTGCAATACTGGAAAATTCAGTATAGTGACATATACCGGTATATGCTAGTAATTTTGTTGTGGTGGTTACATACTTTAGATGGCAAGCAGGTTTTCCAAATCTCTATGTGAACATAAAAATCTCCAAGATACTGAGGTGACATTTCCAGCAGACAGTTAATGCTTCCTTCTCCCTCACTTTCCTCAGTTATTTCTACAAGTGACAAATCTTCAGAATGCTACTGAGAAATAGAAGTTTTGTTGATTTCCATTGTGTAATCCTGCTGTGTTTTCTGGCCAGAGCTTTGGATGGTTTGTGCTTGTTTGCTAATATCTTTGCAAATTAACAATAGTACAGATGCAGATTATTAATCAGGAAGATCTAACAGTAAACATTTTCAAGTGCTTAGAATGCTTAAATTACTTTTTAAATACAGGTGAATACAGGTGAAACTCGGAAAATTAGAATATCGTACAAAAGTTTATTAATTTCAGTAATGCAACTTAAAAGGGGAAACTAATATATGAGATAGACTCATTACATGCAAAGCAAGATAGTTCAAGCCGTGATTTGTCATAATTGTGATGATTATGGCGTACAGCTCATGAAAACCCCAAATCCACAATCTCAGAAAATTAGAATATTTCATGCAATCAATAAAACAAGGAGTGTACATACAACAATATCAGACCTCTGACAGACTGTGGAAACTTCACACTGGACTTCAAGCATCTTGCAGTGTGTGCCTCTCCATTCTTCCTCCAGACTCTGGGTCCTTGGTTTCCAAATGAGATGCAAAAGTTGCTCTCATCAGAAAAGAGGACTTTGGACCACTGAGCAACAGACCAGGTCTGTTTTTCTTTAGCCCAGGTAAGACGCTTCTGACGTTGTTTGTTGTTCAGGAGCGGCTGAAGCCCATGTCCAGGATCCGTCTGTGTGTGGTGGCTCTTGATGCACTGACTCCAGCCTCAGTCCACTCCTTGTGAAAGTCCCCAACACTTTTGAATGGCCTTTTCCTGACAATCCTCTCCAGGCTGCGGTCATCCCTGCTGCTTGTGCACCTTTTTCTTCCACACTTTTCCCTTCCACATAACTTTCTATTAATGTGCTTTGATACATCAATTTGGGAACATCCAACTTCTTTTGCAATTACCTTTTGAGGCTTTCCCTCCTTATGGAGGGTGTCAGTGATGGTTTTCTGCACAACTGTCAGGTCAGCAGTCTTCCCCATGATTGTGATTCCTACTGAACCAGACTGAGAGACCACTTAAAGGCTCAGGAACCCTTTGCAGGTGTTATGGCTTAATTAGCTGATTAGAGTGGGACACTTTGAGCCTAGAATATTGCACCTTTTCACAATATTCTAATTTTCTGAGATTGTGGATTTGGGGTTTTCATGAGCTGTACGCCATAATCATCACAATTATGACGAATCACGGCTTGAACTATTTTGCTTTGCATGTAATGAGTCTATCTCATATATTAGTTTCCCCTTTTAAGTTGCATTACTGAAATAAATGAACTTTTGCACAATATTCTAATTTTTTGAGTTTCACCTGATCCTGAAGCTACTTCACAGTCAGAACCTCTGTTTGAGCCAAACCCATCCTCATATGGCTATTTGATAAAAGTAAAATATGGAGAGATTTCCATGTACATTACTTTGGACCTCTTGAGGAAATGCAGGCTATGATTATAAGAAATAACATAAAATTGAAGCCATCCTGTTTTGCCAAATATAGAAATCAGACTTGATACTACTATGCCTGCCTGATAACTCAGTGGGTTCAAAATGGTTTTTTTATTAAATGGAATTATATAAAAGTTTTTCAAGAGCTTTTACCAGTAGTAGTGTTCCAAGGGGATGGCTGTACAAGAGCAAATGGGTGTGAATCATTTCCTGCTAAACTTAAGGACAAAAGCAAATGAGCCTGGGAACACGAGAGCACTTATATACTGAATTAAGACATCAGGTGATGGAAAAATAATTCAATAGTTTGTCATCTACCTTGTTGGAAACTCCATGAGAGTTCTATTTTAATATGCCTTCTTAATGTATCCTAAATTTTTCCCATTTGGTTTTACTTTACTATTCCTTCAAATAGTATCCAGTATGACTTTTATTAAACAATTTTTCAAAATTTCATTTGTATTTTATTGTATTTTAATTTTACTATATTTTTATTCATATTTGCATTTATCCCTTTATTCTTTAGTTCTTCTTTGTATATTATTGCTTTAAGGGAAGTGAATGTGAATATGATAGAAATTGATTAGAAGCACTATAACCAACAGGATTCCACATCAGAGCAGGAAAAATACATCGTTTCGAAAGGACTATAGTGAGTACAGCAAATGGCCTTGATGAACTCAAGCAATTATCAGATAAACATGGCTTGAACCCATATCAAGAAAGACTTTTACACAAACACTTCAGACCTGACCACCTTAATTCACATGAAGATAAAAGAGGGACAATAGAAGCACATTCAGACTTGCCAGTTTCTGTTACTATAACTATTTTAATAATAGCTTTAGGCCACAGTGTGTCTGTTTATTAATCTGGTCTACTTTATAGGCTGAAAGGGGCTAGGTTTGTAGTGTGAAAAATTGGCAATGTCAGGTCTTCTCTCACAAAATTCCTCTCAGTCTCCACACCCTAGAATCACATTATTCTTGGGTCCAGTAGTTTGGTAGTTACTGTTCCCAACACTTACCTTCCAAGGGAATGCCTTTACAGTTCCTTAATCCTGAAGGCCACAAAAGCCTGTACATATTACTGACAAGTAGAAAAAACGATAAAATAAAAATCCATAGCGTTGAGCCATATGGCTAGGAAAATCACACATGTACAGCACACTCCCCTTTGGGATCTGGCTCAAACTCACAAGGTACATAGAGAAATTAAAGAAAAAAATAGAAAATATCTATGTGAAATATTCAGTAGCACGGCATAAAACATGCTTATTTAAATTATAAATCATGACTTCAAAGGATCTCCTATAGCAGGGGTGTCAAACTCAATTTCATTGAGGGCCGCATCAGCAGTGTGGTTGCCCTCAGGGGGCCAGGTGGGTGTGGCCTGGGTGGGCGTGGCCTACTGGGTGGGCGTGGCCAGCTCTACATCATTGACATCAAGGGTGCCTATGGGGGCCTGGGCAGGAGTGGGACAGATCTGAGGGTCTCTGGCAGAAGGAGGGTCTCTGGGCCAGGGCCAAGGCAGTGGGGGCCATTCCCTCACTGTTTCCAGGATGGCTTCACGGGCCGCATGAAACTACTTTGCGGGCCAGATCCGGCCCCCGGGCCTTGTGTTTGACATGTCTGTCCTATAGAAAACTGTAATGGTGAACATAACATTCAGGGCCAATACCCAATAATGTTGGTTTATTTCTAAATAAATGGAGGAACTTTGCTGTAAAAGATTCAAAGTTGCTTAAAAGAGCACAATTTACTGACCATATATAGAAAGCAAATACTGTAGTTGTAATAATTCAGACACGTTACAGTAGACTTAAAAAACAATGAAATTGTATACAATATTTCTAGCTAAATAGGGTTTTTTGCCTATCCTTTTAAAGCTTTTTCTGAAACAGATTTCCTTCTGTCTCAGTCTAAAAGAGTCCAGTCACTTATTTTGAAGGCTGCTGGGGAAATGGAGAAGGCCTTATTTTCTTTTCTCAATCTGAATTGCATCTTCTCTCCCTTTTTTACAGAGAAAACCTTTTTTTTTCTGAAGCAGAAAGCAAGGGCTATGGTAACCTCACTTTGTAGGTAGCCCAGGGCATGTAACTGTCTTTCATGCAGATGTAGATTCTGGGATGAGTTGTGTATACTAGGTCAGAGCCTGTCCAGCAAGACAGACTAGGAAATAGGTCATACTCTTTTTTTATTTTATACTTTATTAAATTTATTATTTAAAACATTGGACACAGTACAAACGGACTGACATACCTTCTTGTCTACAATATTCATATATGTATATGTACACATAAAATACACTTAAGATACAAATCAATTATATATAATACAATACTTAGAACAATCAGCCAATCTATAAATTCTAATAGAGACCTTCCTTTTGTTCCCGCCAAAGATAAAATTTATTCCAAATTTTGTAATAACCTGATTGGTCTTTATTTTTAATTTCCAAAGTTAATTTATCCATTTCTGCGCATTCCCAAATTTTCCTTATTACCTCGTTTTCTACTGGAATTTCACACCTTTTCCAATTCTGGGCAAACGACATTCTTGCTGCTGTAATAATGTGAATCATCAGATACAACTCGTCTTTGGGGTATTTCTCTTTTGTTATGCCCAATAGGAAAAATTCTGGACTGAACTCAACTTCTTGTCTTAATATTTCTTTTAGCCATGTCCAAATCATTTGCCAAAATCTTTGTGACTTGCTACAGGACCACCACGTATGAAAAAATGTACCTAATTCTTCGGAGCATTTCCAACATTTAGGAGATACTGTCTTATACATTTTGACTAAACGTGCTGGAGGAAGATGCCATCGGTAGAACATTTTGAATAGGTTTTCTTTGTAAGATGAAGCCAGTGTTATTCTTTTATTTCTGTCCCAGAGCGTTTGCCATCTATCAAGGTCAATGCCATGTCCCAAATTTTTAGCCCGAAATAGGTCATACTCTTGAATGGAATGTTTTTTTTAGAAAATAATTATACCAAGCCAGGGAACCTTTTCCTATAGAATTGCCAGATTTGAGATCTAAGTAATCTAGAACTATATTAGTAGCAATGAACAGACTGATATGCTTGAGGAGCTTTACAAAATCTTTCTACTCATGTGAATGAGTCAGAGAGACATGTTTGGAAGTAACAGTTTTATATGGTCAGATGTCCTTAACTTACAACCACAACTGGGAACAGTATTTATTTATTTATTGAATTTGTATACCGCCCTATTCCCGTAGGACTCAAAAGTACTTCCATTGCTAATCAGGATGATTGTTAGGTGAATTGCACCTGATTTTACAACCTTTTTTACTACAGTCATTAAACAAATCCAGCTTCCCTGATGACTTTGTCTGTCAGAAGCTGGCTGAGAAGATCGCAGTTGACAATCATATGATTCCATAATGCTGGAACTATCATAAAAATACTGGTTGCTAAATGCCAAAATTTTGATCACATGACCATTGGGATGCTATAACAACCATAAGTGTGAGGACTAGTCATAAGTCACTTTTTTCTGTCCTAACTTTGAACAGACGCTAAACAAATGGTCATAAATCAATAACTACCTGTAGTGCTTATTCATTAATTTTAATAGTGTTTCCCCCCTCTTCCATTTTCTAGTACTGTAGATTGACTTGCAACTTGCCAGTGCTGAAACTGACTTTCTCCTTGCAAGCTTCCTACATATACAGTAAACGGAAACGCTACCAGGAATTCAAGGGAGGGAGGGAGGCAGGGAAGAAACAAGATTTCCAATGCACCCTGCCAGCATCCCATAAAGAAAATGGTGACGCCAGCAGGAAACCACTCTTGGTCCCACTGTTTTTTGTTTATTTTTTTGCCTGCTCTATGGTCATTCTAGTTCTCTGTTTAGATAAGGAAAATCTCTGAAATGATGACCCAATGGTCACAGGTGGAGCTAACAAATGCCTGGCTAGCTTTTCTTGAAAATAACTAAAAAAAGGAAGTGATCCTCTTTCTCTTGGTAGCTACTTGTAGGATTTTCACTGATGCTTAGTTAGCTTACCTCCAACTGCAAACAGCTGATGTTTAACATATCTGCAGTATCTCGACTGAACATTTATTCCATGTCATATCCTGACACTTTTCTTCAATGAAATGCAATCAGTAGCAATCACTGACAATGGAAAACAGGAAAATGATAATTGCAGCCCTACTTTTATTAATTTCTTTGAATACTAGACATGGACCACAGAGACCTCAGCTTCCTGCTATGCTTTAACTTGTGACAAGTTTTGATGATAAATTATAATTCTAGATTTTTGGCATCACAATAATGCTTAGGTGTGACTATTGTTAGTATAAAGTCCAATATAGTTGATCAGCTAGTTTCTTTTTCCACTTTTAGAACATTGATGGTGTCTGCAAAGCACATCAAGAATCTGTGGGATCTATTTTGTTCACTTATTTAAGACTTATATAGCCACTCATCTTGTATACCATAACTATGGGCAGCTTACAGAAGAACAATAAAAACTGTATAAACCATAGAAATAATGTCCAATCCCACAAAGTTAACACACTGAATTCACAGAACTGACTGAAGCCTTGCTCTAACTCCAGTGTTTCTCAGCCCCAGCCCCTTTAAAATGGGTGGACTTCAACTCCTAGAATTCCCCAGCCAGTGCATGCTAGCTAGGGAATTCTGGGAGTTGAAGTCCACCCATCTTAAAGGGGCTGAAGCTGCGAAACACTGCTCTACTCGATCCTTACACGGGTCTTCCAGTTGCCATAAAGTTTGCTTCCCAGTTGACGTCAGGGCAGTTGAATTCCCCTATTCTCAAAGTGATGCATTTCCTGGATATCTTGGCCATCTCGTCTGTGAACACTTTGCTCTGTCTTTTGCTTGGCTGAGTGTCCTCAAGTCCACACCAACATCATTTTTCTTTCCCTTTAATATTCACCCAGACACTTCCAGCAGGATTTTCATTTTTACTTTCTCTACATATAATGAAACTCCAGCTCCCAATTTTGGGGCCTGTTTCTTTGGAATAAATTATATCCTTCCAGTACAGGTAATCCTCAACTTCAGACCATAATTGGAACTGGAAAACAGTCATAAAATGCCTGGTCATAAATCTAATGCTATGCTGCATTCACGTCAATCAATGGATTTATGCCTAAGACAGTACGCAGCCTTATGATAATTTAGACATGTGATGAAAGCATTTTATCTTATATAGTCACTGGCTAGATAAATTAATCTTTTGTTCAATAAATCAACTAAGATTTCTTTGTTCCACGTTCAGTATGTTACTATGTAATACAAGTATGTATTTATGAAAATTCATGCTTGATTTAGGTTGTTTTTTTTAAAAAAAGGATTTCTGCAGGTAGCTGCTTTGCATGGGAAAATGTCATATGGAGCCTGTTGTACTCAGTCAGAGGTCAGGCACTGAAATTCTTCAGTTTATCTTGTTGCAACCACTTTTTACAGTTTGTTTTACATTCTCTGGTTATTGCTGCAACTTATCAAACTAAACCAGTATTACCAGTTCATACATACATACATACATACATATAAATAACTGGTATATTTCTATCTGTCCAGTTAGAATAAGTGTGTGTGTGTGTGTGTGTGTGTGTGTGTGTGTGTGAGAGAGAGAGAGAGAGAGAGAGAGAGAGAGAGAAAGAAAAAGAAAGAAAGAAAGAAAGAAAGAAAGAAAGAAAGAAAGAAAGAAAGAAAGAAAGAAAGAGACAGACAGACATCTAGTGCAGTCTGAATATTTAAGTGCCTGGCAACTTTAGATTATTTAATTAACCTGTATGATTAATTTAGATAACCAAAAAACCCAGAAAAAATAACATCACTACTATTGAGCTGCTTTCTAAAGATTAATTGCATCAAATTTTATTTGGATTCATAAACTCAGGCGCTTTATAAATATATTCAGTATCTAAAGGACAACTTATCTCATTCCTAACCACTAGCTCAATTTTCTGTTTGAATTTTAAGATAATTATCAGGTATTTGAACATTACAGCTCAAGAGATTGGTTCAAGCTGGCATATAGTTACTGCTGTAGGAACAGCTTTCTGTAATTAATCCATGGGAAACATCTGCCATTTGTCAATTAGAGATCAGAACGCGTTTTAAAAATAGAATTCTTGGCTCTTATTTCTTTTCATGGAAAGACTAATGTGTTAAGTAGGGGAAAATGAGCTTTAGAGCGAGGATCCCTGGAATTTAACCTCTTCTCTGAGCAAATATACAATCATCAGGGAGCTGATGCTCATTTTTTTCTGCAGGAGAAGCAATATTTAAATCATATTTCCCTGTCATTTGGAACAAGTCAGTGCTCTGTTTTCTGCTGCCAGAGAAGAGGGAATCTGGAAGTTATAGTAGTCCCACATATTTGAAAGGCTAATTAAAAACTTCTGGATTCTTATTAATATTTGCTATGAAGTCATATTCACAACTAATCCTATTTTTATTGTCTTCTTGAAAATACAATATTATAATACAATATTATATTATATTGGGATTCCTTGGGTCACTGCCAGCATTCCTTCTGTTTTTAGTAATTGGTCAAATTAACATGGAGTTATAGAAAATGCATTATTGAATGCTCCCCCTCCATAAAATTGTAATGCAGCATGCAGCTTATTTGCCACCATATTTATCTCACTTTTTGCAGTAAGATATTTTAAAAGTCACACATAGGTAAAGGTTCCCCTGCACATGCGTGCTAGTCGTTTCCGACTCTAGAGTGCTCATCTCCATTTCAAAGCCGAAGAGCCAGCGCTTGTCCAAGAACGTCTCTGTGGTCATGTGGCCGGCATGACTAGACGCCAAAGGCGCACAGAACGTTACCTTCCCACCGTAGTGGTCCCTATTTTTCTACTTGCATTTTTATGTGCTTTCGAACTGCTAGGTTGGCAGAAGCTGGGACAAGTAACAGGCACTCATTCTGTTACGCGGCACTTGGGATTCGACCCGCCAAACTGCCGACCTTCTGATCGACAAGCTCAGCGTCATAACCCACTTAACAGCTTTAAATGATGTTTTTCTAGTAGGCTTCAAACTGAATTCAGGGAAAATTTAACCAAGCATCCAAATAAGATGAATCCTGCATTGGAAAAATGTTAACTGAGCATAGTTGCATAGACAAGACATCAGTATTAAAAAGGACCTGCCCATCTACCGCAACTTGGCAAGGGATGTGTCTGTGTGTCAGAATCAGGCCTGTAATATTGTGTTTATGTACAAGGTATACAGTCCGCTCTTTATAAATAGAACCCAATGAAGAGTTCACAATACCAATTGAAAACCTAAAGTAGTGTATGTAGCAAAATATCTAAAACATAAAAGTTAGAACCTCCAGCAGAAAGAGCCAGAAATGCAAGATTTTGCATACACTGAAAAGCTTTCAGACTTATAAAGCTAGGGTAAAACAAAAAACCTTCACTGAATAGTGAAAAGACTATAAAATAGTCAGGTGAACCTTTCTTAGGGCATTCCACAATGTATAATATTTTTATTATAATATCTACAATATTTTAAAAGCACCACCCCAAAAATCTTAAAAAACAGAATTACTAATGGTCATTTGGTCTCATGATGACGGCAGTCTTCTCACAGCATGTTGTCTCCAAATAGCAAAATCACCTGTATAAAATTCCTCAGGGTAACCTGAGAACATTCCACAACCAGGGTTGTATTACTGGCTATTCCTCTCAAATAGCTACCCTCTTATTTCAGAAAGTAGGGGAAAGCTTCTGAAGATCTTGAAGACCAGGTCAACAGATGAGGTGAGGTGCCGTCCAGGTTGTGTGGGGATGGTCTTTCAAATAATTGATTCCAGAGAGTTTGAGATTCACCTGGGAGATGCTGCTGTATGTCAAAACCCTGAACATTTGCTGCAGCTTCAGAACATGGGCTTGACTTTCTTGCTATAAAATCCAAACAAAAACACCTGCTGTGTGTTTTTTGTGATTTTTCTCCCAGTCCTGCATTTTGGCTTGTCAAGAATATCCTTGCTTATTGTGAAAAACTATACTGGGGTGACAAGAAAATTATTTATGTGGCACAGGACTCAGCTAAATGTTCTCATTGTAGCAAAAAAGGGCTTCCATTCTAACCATTGACCTTCACTTTTCAGAGATCCTGAATGATGTTATACACAGCATGAAGAAGGAAGGAGAATGGAAGGTTAGTACACCTCTGTGTCTTGGATGAGTTAAATTTGTCTGATCAGTTTACTAATCTAAATTGTATGCATCTGCACTGGACTTTCTGTTTATATATTTAGTAAATCTGTGATGCAGTTAATTCATCACACAGTAAACTCTGGGCCTTGTGTTCAGTAGACCTGCTGTATCCTTTACTGTGACACTTAAGGTTCTTCACGCTTCTCATATCTTTTCCTGATGCAGCAAGGTAGCAAGTGAGCCTTGAAATTACTAACTGAGACAGACAAAGATGTTATTAAATTAGTTTTGCTCTACTGAGTTTGCAGGTGTGTTATTTAGCTATGCTGATTATCTCATATCTAACCTACAATTTGTTGTCAAGTTAGTAAGTATACTCCATCTCAGAGTATTCTAAAACATAATTGCCCCTTTAAACTATACACCCACAGATGCACACACACACACACACACAAACACACACACACAAAGATGGAACCCTCAGTGCTGTGACCAATCTTGCATTATACTACCCAAAAAAAGAAGTGTTAGCTGATGATAGAAAGCAGATCTGAAAATATCCTTTATCTTTGTGCAGAGAAATTACAGTACATCAATGAGATAATAGGTTTTAAAGAACTCTCCAATGCAAGTAAAATTGTTTTAAATGCCTAACTCATCGTTACAGTACTCTCTTTACTCAGATGGAGAACAAAAATGGGTCCTTATTTCCAGGAACTGGAATAGTAAATGCTGACTTACTAGCAAAGCAGTATTATGATCCAGCCATTCATAATGATAAAGATGCCTTAGAAAGAAAGTCAGATCCCCAAACTTAAAACCTCCAGGCTTATTTTGAAATAGGACTTAATTGGGGAGGGAAAGAGAAATGGATATGGATGTGGGCTTATTTTAGTTATCTGTACAAGTTTGGGAATAGAAATAAAAAGTTGGAAGACCAATATATAATTGAATAGGAGAATAGGATACTTAGTTTTATAATTTCATTTTTAAAGAAGGAAGTGCTTTGGAACATGAGTATAACTATTGTTTCATGCCTTTTGTGATGTAACTAATTATTTTAATTATACCTTTGCTCAACTTTAACAACTGCTTCTTTATGTATAATATTCTTTCTCTTTCTGCCCCTGAAGGTCCTCATTATGGATCATCCCAGCACCCGCATTCTTTCCTCCTGCTTTAAGATGTCAGATCTTTTGGCCGAAGGAATCACAAGTGAGTGGCACGTGCAAGATACTATCTGTCTGGGGTTGATCCTGTCAACAGAGGCCTTCCTTAGAGCTGGAAAGGTTTATAACTTTTGTAGCACAACTCTTGCCTCAGTTCCCCAACACAGTGCATCCGTCCAGGCATAGCTGGGCCCTGGTTTCTTTAGATCATTCTGCATTCAGCTTCTTTTGGTACTGTCAGAATCAGATAATGTCTATCCTTTTACTACTGTTTTTTCTCTTTCCATACTCCCGGGAATTGTTGCCCAATTCTTTGTCCATCTAATAAACATTTTACTTTCTTCAGTTATTGAAGATATAAACAAGCGCCGAGAGCCCCTTCCCAGTCTGGAAGCCATCTATTTGATCAGCCCCATTGAGACGGTAGGTCCATTGCCAATCTGGGCAGTTAATACATTGATAAATGCCTCCTTAAAGATAGATCCTATGAAACCTCTACATATACCTACACGAGTAATTAGCACTTACTGCCAACTCCTTGGGAAGGGGAAAAAAGTGGGAAGAACAAAGGCAAATGCTTTTGATTGCCCTGTAGCCTCAAAAGGAAAATTATTCATCCCAGAGGTCACTACGATTAAGGGTAGTTAGGGTCAAGATATGGGATTTCTTAGAAAATGTTTGGGATTTGTACAACTGCTGCTAACAACCTGTTCTCCATTTGCAGTCTGTTCGTGCTCTGATAAATGACTTTAAAGGCACTCCCACATTCACCTACAAGGCTGCCCACGTGTTCTTCACGGACAGTAAGTACAAGGAACGTTCTCAGGCAAACAGGAAGATGTCTAGGACTGTATTTACTAACTTTGTGTCTAGACCCAGCTCCCAATAAATGTTGTCCAACTTTGTGTCTAGACACAAAGTGCGACAACATTTATTGGGAGCTGGGTTAGTGAACAGGTACTTAGCCAATATAAGTGTTGACCTGTAATATATTACATTACATTACATATTACATGCTATGAATCAAAGGGCTATTGTGCAATTGCTTGAGATATACTGTAATAGCAGAGTGTATGGCTGCTGGTCCTAGGGATTTTTTTTTCTTCCATCTAATGGCCACTGCCCCTCAGATAGGCGGGTGTGAGTCTCTCCTTTTGAAGTGGGGTCCTGGAGTTCAGTTGGGCCTATTGATTACGTACCTGTCTCCCAGCTGCGTGTCATCGGCCCTGCCTAAGCTTCTTGACGTCTTGTCCGGGTTGGCAATTGAGTTCCCCAGGCTTATAGTTCTTGGGGATTTCAATCTGCCTTCCGTGGGTGAGGCGTCTGAGTTGGCCCGGGAGTTCTTGGCTTCCATGACGGCCATGGACCTGACTCAAATAATTCAAGACCCAACCCATAATGGAGGGCACACACTCAACCTGGTTTTTATCTCTGGGCAGTGGATTAATGATCTGGGTAGGGGGGATTTAATCATCCAACCCCTGTCATGGTCCGATCATTTTCTTCTCTGGCTAGACTTTCAGTGTGCCACCTCCCCCCCCCCCGCTGGGAGGCGGAAACGACCAGGTGGTTCCACCCCAGGCGCCTGATGGACCCTGAAAGGTTCCAGATGGAGCTTGGGACATTTCCTGCTTCCCTTGCCCACGACTGCCGAGGCCCTAGTAGAAGCCTGGGGGAGGGTGGCTGCTGGGGCCTTGGATCGAGTTGTGCCTTTGCGGCCTGTGACCTGGCGCAGACCCCGGGTGGCCCCCTGGTTTACCGAGGAGCTCTGGGAGATGAAGCGCCGGAAAAGACGCCTAGAGAGCTGTTGGAGGTCCAGCAGATCCGAATCTGATCGAACACAGCTAAGAACTTATCTTAAGTTTTACCTAGTGGCGATGGAAGTGGCAAAGCGTGTTTACTTTTCCGCTCTCATTGCATCCGCAGATAACCGCCCAGCCGCCCTGTTTAGAGTGACCCGCTCCCTGTTTAATCAGGGACCAAGGGATGACCCCTTGCAGGGTAGGGCTGAGGAATTTGTATAGTATGTGCAGGACAAAATCGCTGAGATCCGGACTGGCTTGGACTCCGACTGGGTGGAATCTGGTGGAGTGGAGAGGGCAGTTCTTGATCATACCATTTGGGGTGAGTTTGACCCTGTGACTCTGGATGATGTGGACAGGATCATGCGTAGACTGAGCACTACAACTTGTTTACTGGACCCATGTCCCTCCTGGCTTGTTTCAGCCGCCTGGGAGGTGACAGGGGGCTGGCTCCAGGCAGTTGTTAATGCTTCTTTGATGGAGGGTGTCTTCCCCTCCGCCTTAAAAGAGGCGTTGGTGAGGCCCCTCCTCAAGAAGCCTGCTCTGGACCTGGCCTTGTTGAATAACTACTGTCCTGTCTCCAACCTTCGCTTTGTAGCAAAGGTTGTTGAGAGTGTTGTGGTGCATCAGCTCCCGCAATTCCTGGATGGACTATCTGGACCCGTACCAGTCTGGTTTCAGACCCGGCTACAGCACGGAAACGGCATTGGTTGCACTGGTGGATGATCTCTGGCGGGCCCGGGACAGAGGCTGTTCCTCTGTCCTGGTCCTACTTGACCTCTCAGCGGCTTTTGATACCATCGACCACGGTATCCTGCTGCGACAGCTTGAGGGGTTGGGAGCGGGAGGCACTGTTTTATGGTGGTTCTCCTCCTACCTCTCAGGCCGCTTGCAGTTTGTATTGGCAGGGGGACAGAGATCTACCCCGAGGCCCTTCACTTGTGGGATGCCTTGGGGTCGGTTCTCTCCCCCCTCCTGTTTAACATCTATATGAAGCCGCTGGGTGAGATCATCCGTGGCTTTGGGGTGAGGTATCACCAATATGCAGATGATACCCAGTTGTTCATCTCCACCCCAAACCAACCCAGTGATGCCTTTAACGTGATGTCCCGGTGCCTGGAGGCGGTGCGGGTCTGGATGGAAAGGAACAGGCTCAGGCTTAACCCCTCCAAGACCGAGTGGCTGTGGATACCGGCATCTCGTATTGTCCAACAAGTTCCATCTCTTTTGATGGGGGGGAGGTATTCCCCCCCTCAGAAAGGGCTCACAACCTGGGTGTCCTCCTGGATTCACGGCTTAATTTGGAAGATCATCTAACGGCCTTCACACAGGTTCGCCTAGTGCGCCAGTTGCACCCCTTTTTGGACCGAGATGCCCTATGCACGGTTACCCACGCCCTCGTCCCTTCTCGCCTGGATTACTGCAATGCTCTTTACATGGGGCTTCCCTTGAAGAGCACCCGGAGGCTTCAACTGGTGCAAAATGCGGCCACGTGGGTGCTTATGGGAGTATCTCGGTACTCCCATGTTACACCACTCCTGTGCGAGCTGCATTGGCTTCCAGTTACCCTCCAAGTGCGATTCAAGGTGCTGGTAATAACCTTTAAAGCCCTGCATGGCTTAGGCCCGGGGTACGTGCGAGACCACCTGCTGCCATTGTCAACCTCCCATCGCCCGGTTCGCTCCCACAAAGTCGGCCTCCTCAGGGTTCCATCGGCCAGGCAATGCTGGCTGGCGACCCCCAGGGGGAGAGCCTTCTCTGTGGGCACGCCGACCCCCTGGAATAAACTGCCTCCAGAGCTGCGGATGGCCCCTGACCTTCAGTCCTTCCGCCATGACCTGAAGACGTGGTTGTTCCAACAAGTGGGCCTGGACTGACTACGATTTTTAATTAGGCTTTTACTGGGTTAAATTATTTTGTAATTTTGTATTTATTGTTTAATTCTCTTTTAATTTTTTTTACTCTATGTTTTTTTAATTTTTATTGTTGTGAGCCACCCTGAGTCCTCAGGGAGAAGGGCGGCATATAAATTTAATACAATGAAAATGAAAATGAAATGAAATAATTGTGTCTGATGCTGAGAGGCTGCCTGGACAAGTCCCTGCAATTTTCTTCACAAGGTTTTGCAGAAGTGTTTTGTCATTCCTTCCTTCCTAGGTCTGAGAGGAAGTGAATGGTCCAAGATTACCCAGTTAGCTTTGTGCCCAAGGCAGGAGTAAAACTTAGTCCCCCAGTTTGCTTTACTACTACGCCAAACTGGCTCTCTAATCCATAGTGACTAGATTGTTGCATTTTATCTATCTGATTCATTCATTTTTGGCCAAAATTGTACAATTCATGTTAAGCCATGATTTGTTTAACCATGATTTGATGACTAAATTATTTGATTCATACATTCTGCTGACAAGTTAACCAGGTCCTACACACCATAATGCTAAATCATCTAACATATTGCATACAAATAGACAAAAAAATTATTTCCTCGTGTGATTCTTGAACCCGTTTCACTGAGAGTATGAATTGTTCTAAGAGCCCAGAGAAGAATCTGACCAAGACGGCTCAAAAGTTAACTTCTGTTCTGAGACACTTACAAGATGTTAAGTGTACGTTATAATAGTGGCCCCCCCCCCCAACCTTTTGGGCACCAAGGACCAGTTCCATGGAGAGAGGTTTTTCCACGGATTGGAGGGGGCATGGTTTTGCATGCTGCCCGCAGATGGGACTTCACTTTTTTTGTGTGGCCCAGTTTCTGGCATGCCGCAGAGCGATGCTGGTCCACAAACCGGGGCTTGGTGACCCTTGCTTTATAGCTTCTGGAGTAGACCTATAACCATAAAAAAAAAAACTTGCAGAAAAATGAGTGGCACCATTTGGAGGATGATAAACATTAACTTATTTGAGCTTGCCGGCTTGGACTTGAGGGATTGGGGTCTAAAATTTTAATTTAATTTATTAGTTTGGGGCTAATTTATTTAACCTACTATTTTAACTTTTGTATGCTGTATTTTAATTGCCTTGTACACCGCCCTGAGTCCTTCGGGAGAAGGGCAGTATATAAATCTAATAAATAAATAAATAAACTCCCACCCTTCTCTTTCAGCTTGCCCAGATGAACTCTTTAATGAGCTCAGCAAGTCCCGGATCACGAAAGCAATCAAGACGCTCAAGGAGATCAATGTTGCCTTCCTTCCCTATGAATCGCAGGTGAGGGGGGGGGAAGGGAACAGAGCAGGGACCTCTAATTTTTGCCCTAGTCTCAAGGGCGTAAAGATACATGAATGAACATAGCACACTTTTGCTTTGAGAGATTTCACTTTTAATAGAAATGATTAGACTGAGTTACTCTCTATCTTTAAAATCTTTGCAGAAGAGAAGGAGCAGAGCTTCCTCTATAGCACTTCATGGGGGAGGGGGGAGGGAGAGGCAGGATGGCTCAGTGGTTAAGAAGTTGAATTTGTCAGCTGGAAAGCTGACCGCCTGGGTTCAAGATCCAAGTGCTGTCAAGTAGCCCACGGCTTATTCTCCTGTATTTAACTAGAGGGGGTGATTTTCTTTTTTTCTTTCTTGCAAACTAGTTATTGAATTTATGATTAGCCAGCCTGAGAGCCAGGTTGGTCTAGCGCAGACATGTCAAACACAAGGCCCGGGGGCCAGATCCGGCCCGCGAAGTGGTTTCATGCGGCCCGCGAAGCCATCCTGGAAACAGTGAGGGACCGGCCCCCGCTGCCTTGGCCCTGGCCCAGAGACCCTCCTTCTGTCAGAGACCCTCATATCTGCCCCACTCCTGCCCAGGCCCCCATAGGCACCCTTGATGCGAACGATGTAGAGCTGGCCACGCCCACCCAGTAGGCCATACGCACTCTAGCCATGCCCACCAAGTAGGCCACGCCCACCCTGGCCATACCCACCCGGCCCCCTGAGGGCAACCGTAATGCTGATGCGGCCCTCAATGAAATTGAGTTTGACACCCCTGGTCTAGCGGTAAAGGCACTACACTAGAAACCAGGAAACCATGGGTTCGAATCCTGCCTTAGGCATGAAAGCTGGCTGAGTGACTTTGGACCAGCCACTCCCTCTCAGCCCATTTCCTCATACAAGGTTGTTGGTCTAGGGCAGGAGTAAGCAACCTCGGCTCTTTTATGACTCATGGACTTCAACTCCCAGAATTCCTGAGTCAGCATGGCCTACCCCTGGTCTAGGGGAAATAGAAGGAGGAAAGAGCATTAAGTATCTTCACCGCCTTGAGTAATTTATAAAAATAGTAAAGGCGGAATAAAAAAAAAACTTGACAAACTCCCGTGTTTGTAAACTCACTTTCTCCTATCTTTTTCTATCAAATTGCCCTCCACCCACTCAGCATTTTGATTACTTTTAACACATCAAGCAAGAAAGTCCTTAAAACCTTGAGTCAAGATTCTTCTAAGATTAGGTAAACCAGAGAACACAACGTTAATTACAAGGTTCTCAGAGAAACTGGCAGCATTTAATGAAATATTGTACATCCATAGTTTTCAAAATAAATCTGCTTTATGACAGACTATTTTTAAGGAACCGGGCGCCACTATTGTGAAAAAAGAAAATGTTACCCGAGCACTCTTATGAGTTTACACTTCCTTCCTCATAGATCACTAATATGATACTCCCATTGTTTTCTCCATTTCTTCTCTCTTTCCTTCTCTACAGGTGTACACCTTGGACAGTGCTCAGAGTTTCCATCACCTCTTTAGTCCCTACTGCAGGGAAGATAAAAACAGCCACTTAGAGAGGATGGCAGAGCAGATTGCCACACTGTGTGACACCCTCAAGGAATACCCTTCAATTCGCTATAGGAAGTTAGTACAAAGGGAACAGGAAGGGGGAAAACTGCTATTCTACCAGTATTCTGTATAAAAACCCTATAAAGAGAATGAGGACAAATTGGGGTATAATACTTGAGAACGTGGGACTACAATTGTGGAGCATATTGGGAGGCCACACCTATCTATTATGCAATGAAGCATCCTGCTACTATTAGTTGATGCAAGGACTGGCCTACTTCTTATATTTATATATTTATATTTATATTTATTAAATTTTTATACCGCCCTTCTCCCGAAAGACTCAGGGCGGTGTACAGGGCAATAAATACCAAAATACAAAGTACAAAAGTTAAAAAGAATTAAATAATTGTGCCCAATATAATACAATAGTTAAAAACCATGTTAAAACCCAGACCAGCTCATCTGCAGGATCTGATGTTTTAATCGTGTGTGGGGCATTGTTTCATCAACTGAGCCCCCCTTGATCCCTCCTGGACACATCTCTGTTGCCAGGGATTGAAAGCAGAGTTTCTTACAGTATGTGTGTATAAGAAAGTGGGCCAAGAACTGCAAGAGGCAAGACACTCTTTGCCTTGTCCAGGCACTGATTTTGCTTGGTCACCCTTCCAGAGTGGCAGAAGTCCTGTTTCTAAATAACTGTGTGTTTGTGGTTACAGTGGTTCTGAAGACTGTTTCCAATTGGCCCACGCAGTGTTGGTGAAGCTGAATGCCTTCAAAGCTGACAACCCAACCATGGGTGAGGTGAGCAATCCCAGAACATTCCAGAATGTTGAAGAGCAGGCAGTGGGTGGAACAAGATTGCAAAGACTGTTGTGTCACTTAGAATGAACAGATCGGGTGTAAAAGCTAACCATTTTCTAGTCTCCCATCTCTAGTTGGAAGAATCTAGTCTCTCATGACAAGTTGGAAGAATCTGTCTTCCAAATACTATCCTTGATTATAAACAGCATATTGTTAAGTGGAAGTGAAGATGCCCAGCCAAGCATTGTCAAGATGCTTTTCACAGAGGTCTCCAGGACAGGCTGTTTGGCATCTGGACAGTTCTTTCCAAGTCAAGTTTAGACATGCACTAAAGACCAAGATCACAGGGAGAAATGACTGCAGTCTCTTTCACTGCAGGTTAATTGTTTAATTTGTAATAGTACTATCTATGTACAATGATTCTGCTTTAACCCTTTCCCCCACATACTATTCAGCAACCTCCAAGTGTTCTCCAAGTGACATTTCTAGTAGGTGAGCAAGAAGCCAGGAAAGAAGACAGTGATCAGAAAAATGGTCTATACAGACAAGATTGAAGCACACTATTTGAACAAATTCTCACCGCTGCATTTCAGTTCTAAACAAATTGTGGTGGGAAGTCCTCCAGGTTTTCCACATATCTACTTAGCTAACAAACTATTGATCTTTATGATTAGATACATGTCCTGCCCAAGTCCTGCTGTGGTGCCTCACTATGGCAGTGGGGAATATTTCTGGGATGGGATGAGCAAAGAATGCCAAGAATATATATTTCCTGCAGCATTACGCAGGGCATGAATGAATCCCAGCTGTCCAGCTAAAGAAAGCAGGTACCTATAATGCTAAATAAAGATGCTGGAGGCAGATGATCACTTTAATGACAACAGCAAAAGCATAATTTCATACTGCACAGGAGAAAGCAAGAATAATCCAAGAAAAAAACATGGATAAAAATATAAAATGATTTACAATATAATGCCAAATGATGGCCCCTCAGGTTGGGCCATCAACTTACTATTGTTTTTTTCTTACCACTAAGAAATAACCAAGGATCTTGTAGAGTACTAATGAAGTTTATCGCATGGCTAGATTAAAGAAGTCTAGTTGCTGATTTTGTCAAACAGGAAAAGTAAATTCAAAGCTGCAGAGACAGAATTATGGTGGGGACATGAAACGTAAGAACATGAGAAAGCTCAACACAGTGAAAAAAGTCAAACTACTAGAAAGTGACATCATGGGCAACATCAGTGAATGGAGATAGACTGAAACTCCACGTTTTGAGTCAGAGGCTCATGCTGTTTACTACTTAAAACATGAAAACCAGGGCTGGAATTGCTTTTGTAGTTAGGAAAGGTATAGCAAAAGTAGTACTTGGCTCCAATCAAATGTATTAAAAAGACTTTGTGGACAGTAACATCAGTTAGACTTTTAATTTGACATTTATTTATTTATTTATTTATTTTATTTATTTTATTTATATACCGCCCTTCTCCCGAAGGATTCAGGGCGGTGTACAGGGCAATAAATACCAAAAGTACAAAATACAAAAATTAAAAACAAATTAAACAATTGTGCCCAAATACAATAAATTAATTAAAAACAGTAATTAAAACCCCAAACCCATCAGACCAGGCCTGCTTGTTCAAATAAATAAGTTTTTAGATCACGTCGGAAGGAGCCAAGGTCGGGAGCCATCCGGAGCTCAACCGGTAAACGGTTCCAAAGGTCTGGCGCGCCCACAGAGAACGCCCTCCCCGTGGGGGCCATCAGTCGGCATTCTCTGACCGGTGGCACCCTGAGGAGGCCCTCTCTGTGGGAGCGCACTGGGCGGAGGGAAGTTGATGCTGGCCGCAGGTGCTCCCTTAGGTACTCCGGACCAATGCCATGTAGGGCTTTATAGGTCATCACCAGCATGTATCCTCCAGAAATTGATGTAGAAGCAGGATTTGATGGTCAAGTTCAGTTTGAATGGGCTGCTTGTGATTGGAGACTGGAATGCCAAAACTGGAAATATTAAGGAAGAAAATGTAGTTGGACTATATGACTTAAGAAACCAAAATGAAACAGGAGAATGTCTTACTGATTTCTGCCAATCCAATTATATCTTTATTACTAACACTGTCTACAGGGACATCTTTGGATGGAATGCATAGAAATCAAATTGACTACATTATTGTTAAAAGGAAGTGGAGTTGCTCAAAGATATGGCCAAGTGGTGACTGTGAAACAGATTTATTTATTTTATTTATTTTATCCCATTTATATCCCGCCTTTCTCCGAAGACTCAGGGCGGCTTACAATCTAAGAAGCACAAATCAATGTGCTTAGCAGTAGCCTTCATTCTATGTATATGCCTGCTTATTAGGCCTTTCCCCCCCCCCAAGCGGCATTATTACAAAGTCAGCTTATTGCCCCCAACAATCTGGGTCCTCATTTTACCTACCTCGGAAGGATGAAAGGCTGAGTCAACCATTGCAAACTCTTTGTGTGTAAGTTCCATGTTAAGCCAAAAGAAGAAGAAAGCCAGACAGTTTCCATAATGTAACCTTGAGCCAGAACCAGTGGTGGGATTCAAATATGTGAACAACCGGTTCTCTGTGTGGATGCCATGCTTAAATCATCCTACTCTAGACATATTATGAGTCCCAGCTCTCTGAAGAAATCTGTAATTCTGGAAAAGGTGGAGGAAAACAAGCAGTAAGATGGTGGTGATGGTCATAGTAGTGTGTCAGTTGCCACCTAAAGTAAACGTCAGGCTGACTTTTGTTGACTGGTGTGAAATCCTCTTAAAATAAAAATAAAATAAAGAGGGAAGTAATAGAAGAATTTCCTAATTGTGTAGGGCAAGAGGAGAAGGAACTTGTTCCTCATCTACGGCTGAGATCCTCCCATGTCATTAATTGAACCAACGTCTTTGGCCCTGAATGATTTTGTTAAAGCAGGGCTTTCCACTGGTTGTAATTTGTTTTTAAACAATTGTCTTAATGAACAGGAGTGCTGTATCAAAATGGGGTGATCTTGGAGGTGGAGAAGTGCTCTTATTGCTGCCAACCAAAGGACCCAATGCAGATATTCCATCTCTCTGTATTTAATCAGTTGTTGTAGCAAAAAAATTGATAACATAATGAAAAGCAAACACAAGACAGTATTGTGTGAAAACCCAACAGTGGCAGAATTCTGTATACAAAGCAAGGTGACTTCATATCTAGAAACCTGAAAGCGTGTTGCTTTTGAACAGGAAGAAGTGCTGCCTTTTCCTTTAAGAAAGGGGGTAGTATATTGAAAGCTGATTTATCTATAACAAGACATTGCTTATAGGACATAATATTTTCTACAGCCCACGCGTGCATTTTTGTGAGTTATCGAGTAGCCATGAAACTCCTGAATGCATGAAAAAGGATGCTATTTACCTTTCTGTATCAAAAGTACTTGGATAGGTTAGCTGTCCCTTGCTAGCAACTGTGTGATTGAGATTGTGCAGTTCCAACATCACCAGCGAATGTTGTTTTAGAAAGGCTGATCTACCTTCTGTCTCTGGAGTGAACATTCATGTCCATAGGCCTCTATAGTGTATTTGCATGCCACCTGCAGGCTAAATGACAGATTGCATTGAACTCTTAACACCAAAAAGTGGCTCAACAGTGCTACTACACCTGTTCTGAATAGCCTTGGGCAGGGGTAGGCAACCTCGGCTCTTTTATGACTCATGGACTTCAACTCCCAGAATTCCTGAGTCACCTGACTCAGGAATTCTGGGAGTTGAAGTCCATGAGTCATAAAAGAGCCGAGGTTGCCTACCTCTGGCCTTGGGCATGCGGAAAAGGCCTTGGTAACAATGATGGTCCTGCTGCTGCCTTTGTACATTTCATAAACTAGATGTGAAACGGTTGGCAGCATTTAAATAAAACTGGGTTCTTCTGCCATCCTCTCCCAGTCATCATAACCAAAGTAACATTAAAACCCGGGACACTTATTAGGTCAGTTAAAGGTATAGTGAAGATGGTGGGATGTCCAAGTAGAATCTAAAGGCCTTGTTTCAAATGGCTCTAGAGCAGAATTTGCACTACAGAGAATTAACAGCCTTTAGCCTCTTTAGTGGCTTGTGTTGACATCACAAGCGTAAGTCCGTTACACTTATGGAATTGTTTACGTCCCTTGGAAAGGGGTTTGCACTGTTTGAATAATAAATTTTTGACCAAGCTCCCTATTAAAGATGTCTAGAAAGGCTGTCCACAGTCAACAATGTTTGGAGGGGAGATTGGGTCTGCAATACTCAGCTGTTCCACTTTTCCTTAGTGCCTGTAGCAGGGCTGCCATTAAATAATTAGCAGTGCAGCTCTGTGGCTGTCTTTTTATTTGCTCAGTCCCACTGAACTTGGGGGGATTTATTTCCAAATAGGATTACAGAATAAATCAATCTTGCCATGTTTCATCAATTTCTTTAAGATACAGGGTGTGTCCTGTGGATGACTTTCAGACAACGCCTAAGGACTCTGCTTAGCAGGGAAACATGCAGCACAACATACAAACCGAAACCACAAAGTTGTGTTTGTTTGTTTTTATCTTCCTCTTTTTGCTGCATTCAGGGCCCTGACAAATCTCGATCACAGCTTCTGATAGTTGACCGCAGCTATGATCTGGTGTCGCCACTTCTTCATGAGCTCACTTTCCAAGCCATGGCCTACGACTTGCTCAACATTGAGAGTGATACTTACCGGTGAGAGCTGCTGTGGGGGAGAAAGAATGAGTAAAAGAATTCTGTGCCTTCCCATTTAGGGAGCAACCATATGTTTCTAACAGAATATTACTCTGTTGCCTTCCTTCAGGTATGAATCCACAGGCATCAGTGACTCCAGGGAAAAGGTAGTACTCTTGGACGAGGACGATGAACTCTGGGTGCAGTTACGCCATATGCACATCGCAGACGTGTCCAAGTGAGAACCTACATACAGCCCTACATACAACTGCCTGCTTGCCTGATGAGTTCGTGAATCAGCCAGAACGACAACTGGCTGGAGCAATATAAGCCTGCTGGAGCCCTTCTTCCTAAATTGATCTGGATTGCCATTGGTGTCCATTGTGAAGAGTGGAGGTTGGGGGGAGGGAAGAGATGTTGCTTCCACCATTACCCTCTGTTCCAGAATTACTGCCATTTCTGGTACAGAGAGCCCTGGACTTTGGAGGCCGCACAGAGTCTATTGTTGTGGGAGAGATGAAGAGTTGCACGTTGGGGATGAGTATTTGTATTTGGCCCTGAATATGACCTCCTTCCACAGGAAAGTGACTGAGCTCCTGCGTACCTTCTGTGAAAGCAAACGGCTCACCACAGATAAGGTAGGATGGCCAGACCCTTGTCTTGTCTGTGATTTGCCTTCCTGAGAGTCTTGTGGTGAGGGAGAGGACTTGTATTCTACATCTTGCAAGCTAGGCTTCTTTGGCTCCACTTAAGTGACTGAAACATCGTTGCTTTTTGGTTTTTCAGGGAGGCAGGTTAACCTTAACTAAATCTCATTAGTTCCGGGCAGCATTTTGAAAACACAGTTATGTGCACAGTGCACAAGAAAGGCTCATCGAGAAGTATAGATAGCACAAAAATAAGAGGGCCTTTGGGTACACCAAGATGAGGAATCTTCAGGCAGAGCAGCAAAAGTGACCCTGAAGTCATTTGGGAGAATAAGAGGCAGTGTAGGGTAGGGACTGACATTCCTCCATAGAACTTGCATACAAATGGAAATTCTGAAGAAAATTACTTATTTCCATCCTTTGAAGTTTTAACGTTGAGTTTCTTCAAGCTTCTTGAGTGACTGCTCTAGAAATTTGGAACTTACTTAGCCAGACTTAAAAGAGAGGAACCGTCAGCCTGTAGGTCTTGTAAGACAGCATTCATTAACCTGAATGCCCTGCATATATCTTGGGGCTAAATTCAAGGTATCTAGGAGTATTAGGAGCTCCTTCAACCAGGTTGCAGGGAGCTGTTGTAAAATGAGGGGGAGAGTTGATTTTATCTGAAATTTTACTAATACTTGGATTGCCTTTATGTTGAGTTTGTCATGGCCAATTGCTATTCTTCTTTCTAGGCTAACCTTAAAGACCTCTCTCAGATCCTGAAGAAGATGCCCCAATACCAGAAAGAACTTCACAAGGTAAAAGATACAAAATGTATCATGTGCCTGTACTTCATTATTTGTTTGTTGTAATCAGTTATATAAGTGATTTAAAATAAGTCAATCCTATAATCAGCCACCATCAATTAGCATGAATTAGAGTACGCTGACAGTGCAAATTGTTTCATGTTCTAAAATGTCTTTAAATCTGACACTAAAAGGCTGAATAAAAACAACTAGAGGCTTGTCCACATAGGCTCTTGCACCAATCGAAAATCAGGTCTGGACATGTTCATCTATGTTTTATTGCTGAGCTAATATATTTCTGATTCAAGCAGCAAATCCAATATGAGAAAAAAAAATTCCCCATTTTTTATAAAAGGTAAAGGTTCCCCCGCACATGCGTGCTAGTCGTTTCCAACTCTAGGGGCCGGTACTCATCTCCATTTCACAGCCAAAGAGCCAGCGCTTGTCCGAGGACGTCTCCGTGGTCATGTGGCCAGCATGACTAGACGCCAAAGGCACACGGAACGCTGTTACCTTCCCACCATAGTGGTCCCTATTTTTCTACTTGCATTTGTATGTGCTTTCGAACTGCTAGGTTGGCAGAAGCTGGGACAAGTAACAGGTGCTCACTCAACCCGCCAAACTGCCGACCATCTGATCGACAAGCTCAGCATCCTAACCCACTGAGCCACCACGTCCCTAAATCCCCATTTATAGAAGTCTATAATTTTCGCAGCAGTAAGAATGTTTGCCTCACCCTACCTTCTGGCTCTTTGATTTCAGCTGATATGGTACAGTCTTCACAGTTCTTTATCTGCAAGCCTGTAGAAACATGTATGAGTTTATAACTTCTAAACTAAAAAGCTTAATTCATTCACCCATCCATGTGTATCTAAATGGCCTGGGTAAATTTAAGCTCTAGAAGAATTGGGACAGGACATGGATTGTATACTCTACCTTATAATATGGATTGTATACAATACCTTAGGCTACAGTCCCCATTGTTACAAGTTCCACAAAGCTTAGCCAATCCCATCTTGGTACTACTCTCATACTTTCTGAATGTTCTGCACCAAACTGCTGCTGCTTCCTTGAGCTTCCATGGAAGCTGTTTTTCTGACAACCATATTTAGTTGTGAGAAAAGTATCTCTCATTTTGTATTATCTGCAGAATCATTTTCAACATGCTGCGATGAGCCAAAATCTTTATCCAGAGACATCTCATCTGTCTCTCTAAATAGCCAGGTTTCTGCTTGTTAAGATCTGTATGTAATATAAAGGGCTGGAGCCGTTGCACTGCCAGAAGTACAAGCGGGACAGATTGTGGAGAATAGTCACAGGGGCAAGCTTAATTTCATTTGCATAACTTTTATTGATCATGGCATTTCTAGCTACTACAGATTGTGGCTATTTTTTCAGGCATCCCTCGGATCTTGCCTTGCTCATTTTCTACAGGCAACTTTTTGTTCATTGGAGGGGCAGGAGAGAAAAACTTTAATGCTGGCAAAAAGCCTGTGTCATGGTTCCGATAGAACCGAATAAATCAGAACTTAGAGGCTTGAATCTTCCTCAAAGAACATGTTTATTGGATACAAAATATTGGCACAGTCAAAAGTGAAACCAAGTCTGAAATTCCCTCCAAAGAGCTACACTATTAGAAAGTAAAAGTTCCCACCACAGTGCTATGCAATAGCGATGTGACCCAATACAGCAATTTGGCAGGCTTTCTACCAGAATGCCTGACCCTCCTCTTCCAAATGAGAGAGTGACCTTGGTTTCCACGGGACACAATATTGTTTAGGCTAGCAGAGATACTCGTTCCCCCTCCCTGTTGTGTGGCAACCTTGAACGAGCAAGATGGCTGCAGCCATGTTTGTTGTAGAGTTGACAGCCTGTTTCTTACCATCCTCTTTCATCCCGTAGTATTCCACACATTTGCATCTGGCTGAAGATTGCATGAATACCTTTAAGGGCACCATAGAGAAGCTGTGCGGCGTGGAGCAGGTAGGCATATTAAGAATTCAGGAGAGGTGAGAAGAAAAGGGAGCCGCCATGGCAGCTCAATTCTGTGTATTCACGGTGAAGTACAACTTACTTTGGGTGTCTCCTTCTCCTCCCTGGTGAAAAAGATCGTTCCTGATGGGCATCTCTTCTCCCTCTTCACAGGATCTGGCCACAGGGGCAGATGTTGAAGGGGAGAAAGTCAAGAACCCAATGAAGAGTATTGTGCCAATTGTTCTTGATACCACTGTGGAAGCCTTTGATAAGATTCGCATTATCCTGCTTTGCATACTTCTCCAAAATGGTACTATTGCTGGATAACTTCTCTCTCAGCTGCCTAGGTTAGGAAAAAGATCCCTTGCAAGGACCAAAAGGAAGATAAATTTCAGGACGCTTCTTGCCCATAACTGGATGCCATGTTCACACAACACTGCTGTCTCCTAGGAGGGGTTAAATCCCCTCTATGACTAGCTACATCAAACTCGTAAGTCTCAGGTGGTTGTGTCAACTGCCATGAGAAGGTCCTCCAAGCCACCACAGAAAAGAAAGAAAGTTCTTGCTTCTGTTTTTATTTTTTGTTTGTGCAAAACATTTTTTAAAAAGCATAAAAATCTATGATAGCACAATCAGGGCCATCACACTCATGGTTAGTGCTCATCCACTTCCTATGCTGGGTGGTGAAATCTGAAACGGCGACAGAAACATAGAGACGTGTGCTGGCCTAGAAACCAGGAGACTGTGAGTTCTAACATCCCTTAGACATGAAAACCATCTTGTGGGGAAACTAGGCAATGACTTACAACTGAAAAAAGCAGATTGTGTTAAGAAGCAGAAGAAACAATAGATCATATAATCAGTTATGTTTAATTTTTTTAAATTCCATTTATATCCCGCCCTTCTCCAAAGACTCAGGGCAGCTTACAAGCTTAGCAGTAGCCTTCATTCTATGTATATGCCTGCTTATTAGGGCTTTCACACACACACACACCCCCAAGCGGCATTATTACAAAGTCAGCTTAATTGCCCCCAACAAAAGAGCCTTGGTGGCGCAGTGGGCTAATGCCTCCTTAAGTAACACCAGCTGCCTGCAATTAGTGCAGGTTCGAGTCCCACCAGGCTCAAGGTTGACTCAGCCTTCCATCCTTCCAAGGTAGGTAAAATGAGGACCCAGATTGTTGGGGGGCAATTAAGCTGACTTTGTAATAATGCCGCTTGGGTGTGTGTGTGTGTGAAAGCCCTAATAAGCAGGCATATACATAGAATGAAGGCTACTGCTAAGCTTGTAAGCCGCCCTGAGTCTTCGGAGAAGGGCGGGATATAAATGGAATTTAAAAAAAATATTAAACATAACTGATTACAGGTAGTCCCCAACTTACATAATTGAGCCCCAAATTTATATTGCTAAGAGAAAAAAAATTTAAGTGAATTTTGCCCCATTTCACAACTTTTCGTGCCACATTTGTTAAGTGAATCCCTGTAGTTGTTAAATTAGTAACACGATTAAGCAATCTTGGTTTCCCCATTGACTTTGCTCATCAGAAGGTCACAAAAGGCAATCAAATGACTCTGGGACATTGCAACTATCATAAATGTGAGTCAGTGGTCAAGCATCTGAATGTAAACCACGTGACCATGGGGATGCTACCATGGTTGTAAGTGTGAAAAACGGTCGTAAGTCACTTTTTTTCAGTGATGTTGTGACTTTGGCTGGTCACTAAATGAACTCTTGTAAGTCGAGGACTACCTCTCTCAGCAAAGACATAGGTGCCATAAAAGATTCACTGAAGCACCCGTAAAAATTGGTGGGAACATTGAGTCGGAAAAGTATTGTAAAGAGCATGTTAAAATATTGTTGGAGTACCACATACAAACTGATAAAGCCCTGGAGAGTAACACACTAGATTTAAAACTCTGGTTGGAAAAAAAATAGTGTGGATAACTGATGTGGCAATATGAGGGGATAATATAATGGAAGGCAAAGGTCATAAAACTCTGAAGGCCTCGGTCTGAGCTGCACTCCTTTCACCTAGGCATTAACGAGGAGAACCTCACCAAGCTCATCCAGCATGCCAACATCCAGCAGGAGAGAGACACCCTCTATAATATGCACTGCCTGGGGGCCACCATCATGCCAGAGGTATTTCACATATGCATTTGCTACTGACCTTTGTTGGGCAGGTCGCTTGTGCCTGTGCTGTTTTGTGCATAGTTACCATTCACTAGTGCAGTCTGAGTAATGGCCCTGACAGTTCATGGACAAGAAGGGTAACTTCTGGCTATCCTTTTGATGAAGATAAGAATCCCTCTTATTTAAGTCTGCCGGTGTTGTATGTTTCTCCCTGCTCATTCTTCTCTCTGCTCTTTTCCTCTCTTGCCTGTCCCTCGGCCAGTCCTGCTGGAGCTGTTTAGGTAAGCCATTCCATCTTCCTCTAAACACTGGACTTTCTTGAACCGTCTTGTCCACCCCCTTCTGCCTTTCTTCCAACAGGCCCGGCTCCTGCTCTTTCATTTTTTTTAATGGGCTTTTCTACTCGCAGGACACTGGCGGAAACCTGAAGCCTGTGAGGAAAGTACGGTTAGAGCCCACCTACCAACTCTCCCGGTGGATTCCCATTCTTAAGGATGTCATGGAGGTACACAGAAAGAGGGAGAAGGGAGCTGGCTGCCTTGAGTGTTGGTTGTGTACTTGAGGATGGATACAGCTTCAGTCCTGAAGCAAATCCAGTTGAGAATCCATCTGCCCTGTATGTCTTTGTGACCTGGATTGCACAAGAAAAAAAAATTAAGCTCTTGCTATAGAAAATCGACAGAAGATAAATCACGAAGTCCTTATTACTATTTTGTTCTGTAGTCCAGATTTATTGTCCATCAAACTGCACGACTTTTGACTTCTTGCTTAGACAGTAGTTGTGGTCAGGATGAAATTTTTGAGAACAGACACCCCCACCCCCAGGGAAAAAGACAAACGAAAAGGTCTGTGCCCGCACGTGCATACTGAGCAGCCAGGATCAGCCATACGGCTTCTTTAACCTTTTTCACACAATGCCAGGTTCTATCAATTCAGAAAAAAGGAACCCATCTTTTTACTTTTGTTCATCTTGACACAGGATGCCATTGAGGACAAACTGGATAAGAAGGTCTGGCCCTATATGTCTTGCCCTGCCCCTGGTCCCTGTTCCCAAACTGCTGTGAGGTAAGTGATGCTCCAAACAAATAGAAGAAAGCATAAGGCAGCACCATTTTTAACACATAGACAAGATATACATTTAAATGATGAGAAGAAAATTTACTCATCTCTTATGTAAAGATGTTTGCTTTTCCACTTAAGAGTTGGTTGAAGAACATTCATGTATTCTCCAGTTTGAAAGGTTTGTAGATGCAACATCACCTGTCCTTGAATGGCTGAAGAGTATATGATAGAGCTGATTCTTTCTATGTACATTTGGGAGGGTGGGATCCTCCATCTCTTGGACCAGCTTTTGGTGTTGTATGTTCCCAGGGAGCTGTCTAGCATGCAAGGAAAGGCTGTTTTTCCCAGATTGCTTGGCTGACAGTCTTTTAGCAGATGGTTCCTCCATTTTTGTCTCACAGTGCCCGTTTTGGACATTGGCACAAGACCAAGACAGCAACTGAGTACAGGACAGGACCCCGTCTTATCCTGTATGTGCTTGGTGGAGTTACCATGTCAGAGATGCGTTGTGCCTATGAAGTCACGGAGGCTACTGATGGAAAATGGGAAGTGCTGATTGGTAAGCGCATAGCCAGTGGATAGCCTGCTTGCTCACAAGTGCCTTGTCTTTGATGGATTCCTGTGGTAATCCTTCTTTCCCACATAGGCTCATCCCACATCCTGACTCCCAAACAATTCCTGGAAGATGTGCGCAACCTGACTGAGCAGACACCCCTGAAGACCTAAAACGTCTCCTAGCCCCTAAGAGACTTGCTGGCAACAGTTCGATTAGCTACCTGGAGGAAACTTTTTCCTCAGCAAGATGGCTTCTTCCTCATCAATGCCTTTGTTTGAACTCTTCTGAGACTGGCCCTATCTTGACCCAGTCTTTAGCCAGCTATCATGATTGAATTGACACTGGAAGGACCTCTCTCAGGGCCTGGACTGAAGATAAGGATCTGTCTTCATCTTCATCTCTTATTATGACATTGTTTCTGGACACCCTTTTTCTTCCCCCCCCCCATAAATGAGGAGGAGAAGTAGGGGCCATGTAGTTCATGAATAAGTCTCTTCTGTTCTTGCTTAGCAGTTATTTGTTCCATTATATGAGGCCTTGCCAGGAAATCAGTTCTTTTGACCTGACATACATAACTTTGATGGGCTTCATCAGAGCCTACTTTTTTTTTCTTACACCACCACCCCCAGGAAAGGAAATTGATCAACAAAAGTGATTGCTTGTTCTTTTTTTATAGAAATGTTCAAGAACAAACTCTCACCTCTGGATTCCCAGGTTTAGAAGCTTGGCTATTGTTTTAACACTTAGCTTGAAAGGATGATTAGTTGCTGCTTTCAAAAAGCAGGAAAATGCTTTTGCTGAAGAAGGCATGTGCTGGCTGTGTTACAAAAATTGCACAGCTCAGCTGAGGAATCTCAGTCTTTAAAATAAATATGAAACTCACACTTGTTGGCATTCTCTCTTCTGTAGAGGAGAATTCAAGCTGTGATAGTTAGGCAAGAAGATAATTTTTGTTTTCCGTATAAAGAATCGGGTACGCCAGCCTTCTTCTTGGAAAGTTACTGTTCCAGGTGGAAACGGTACTCTGTATGAGTGTATTTATTTTGTCCATGTTCCACTTCCTGATAACAGCATGGAAACAACAGCTGGTCAAAAATGGGATAGCAAGACTGTTCACCGTGATGCAGTAAGATGTATGCTACTGCTTTACACTCCACAAGTATCTTGTTTGTATTTCTGGCCTTAGTTTAAAATGTTGAAATTAAACATTTAACCAGAGTTGTCTCTTTTCATACATGATGTACAAACTATCTCCAGATATTTAACATATTTATTATTAAAAGATGTTGCAGTATCTTTAGTTTTAAATGTCAATAAAATGCATAAAGATTATTTATGCATTTCTGTAGAGTTAAAGATATTAGGGATATTTTCAGATGGTCCAACCCCTCCCAAAAGGTGAGACGGAGACCATGAGAGCAGTCATCCTAGAGAGGCTTACCTGGCATAAATGATAACCTGGGAGCCAGATTAAGTTGCTTGTGAAAATAAACAAGGCTTCATCTTCGTTTGTTAAAACATCTAGATTTGAACTCTTTAGTTCTTCCTATGGCACAGATTTTATTCAGGTTTTCTTGTGTATTTGTTTCTTAATGTTTAGAGGGGTTATGTTTTGCTGTGCTGTCTGATGTTGTATACGTTTAAGCTGCATTCAGTGAACTTCCCAGAAAACATATAGCTTTTTGGCTGTTACAAAGACAAATAAAAATCGGGAAAATTTTTCTGTGCCATTAGAGGAAAATAGACGTGCCTTTTGATTTGGTGGTAAATATGGAGTAGCTTTACATCCTGTGATCATTGCACGTAGAAAGGTCCTTTTTAATTAATATTTTAATGTTAATTAACGAAGTACAGGTACATATAACAGCATTAAAGGATCAATACAACCTCATAATTGACAAGTACAATAATAAAAAGAGGAGGAGAAATAATATGTAACTGCAAAAACTTTGTATTGCTCAAAAGTTTTTTTCCCCTTTTCCCTTTGTTGAAAAAAATTCTTAAGATTACAAGCACGCACCAACCATCCACCACTGCAAATTAGTTGTAGATTTCTCTTTCCAGTGTTGATTCCTTTAGCCAACTCCCATGTCTTCCTCTCTATTTTACCTTAATTGATTCCAAGTAGGATAATAGCCAGGAATATAGGGGACTTCAACTCAGAGCTATGGACCCATATTCAGAATCCTGTTGATTCTTAAGCACAATCATAACAGGGAAAGAATCATTTTTATCCGTTCCAGTTTCTGAGTTGCATCTTAAAAAGGGTGATTGTTATAACTAACCTTTATTGAAATTCTGTGATGCATCTCTGAATAATGCAGATAGAAACACTCTATAAAAAAAACGTGCAACTACAAGCAGAGTTTTTTTAGAATGTATTTAATGTATGGAGCATATCTAACCGTTGCATGACGGGACAGTGCTACCTAAAGTGTGAGGAACACAGTGCATAACTGTACAAATGTATTTAAGATGATGGCACATTATTCTGCTTTTATACTTTTACACCAATATAACCTTTTGATAAATGCTTGCAACTGAAAGTTGAAGCATGGTCCTCTTTAATTCTTATATGCATGAATACTAGATGTTCCAAATGCATCCATCATTATATGGCAACATTAATGACCTGTGATGGGCTACAGTGTGGCTGATGTATTGATTGTTAGAAGCTACTGTCTGACTTGGTGTGTGAATCAATTTCCCACTCATGCGAGTTGGATTCTGGGGTTTTATTTTCCTATGTGTTGTGACTAGGCTTCATTTTTTTTAAGATTCAGAAGTACATAATACAGCTTTTGTGTACTTCCACCTGGCAAACTTTTGTGTGATGAAAGGGGTTGAGATCTCAGTAAGCTATAAGTCATTTTTATATGATGTCCTGTTGCAGATTTTTTTTGGACACCCCCGCACAATCTGCCTGTGTAAAGCTTTAAGTCCCGACTCCTGCTAGGGAATTAATTGCAATTACTATCCATTTGGATAATTACTGTAAAGCAGCTGTCTTAAGCTGGATAGTGGGTCCGAAGAGGGGGATATGTGAGAGAGACAGACAGGGACAAATAGGTGTTAAATGCTGCTTCTAGACGCTTTTTCTGCCTAGGAGAGTAGCAAGGAAGGAGCTGTGGTATAAATGGCTTTACAATTATTTATGTACCTAAATTGCCGAAAGCTTCTAGGGCAGGAGCCAGATATACTTTCCAGTTCTCCTTCTGGCTTGGTAAAAGAGAATGACTGTGAAAAGCAAAATGGAAATGCTTGAAGACATTTGTTTCCCAACGAGCTGGTTTTAAATCGTTTGAACACGTTTATAGATTTTCATTTGCGCACTTGCAGCATCTTTTGTAGATGAAGGTATTATTTTTCCATGATGGCCATAAATTATATACAATGCTAGAGGGAATTTCAAACTTTTCAGGCCACAGAACCTGTTTAAAAGAAAATCCTAAGAACCCCTGAGCAAGAGGAAAAGTTCTGGTGATGGAGAACGGTTGCAATCAAAGTGAACTTTTTTCCTCTTTTTCATTTGGTTCTTAGTCTCTCACAGAACCCCATTTAGGTTCCACATGATGCAATTTGATAAAATTTGCTCTAGGGCAGGATAAATAACCATTTTTGTAACCTGATTACCAGTAGGATAGGTGGTGGTAGTCCAAACCCCCCAGACTTTGTTCTGGGGGAAATGGGAGTCATTTGTTTAAAAAGCGCTTCAGTGATCAATCACACACAATTTTGCAGTATATTTTTTGGAGCAATGCCTTTGCCATTTTAATTTGGTTCCATTTCCTCCTGTCGTTTCATACTTCACTGGAGGGGAAAACTTACACAGTAGAGCTGGGCACACAGTTTCAAATGTCTTGATAGTAGGCAATTCCTCTGACATTTTGCAAAGAAAAGAAAAGAGTCAAGCAAATTTTCAAGAGCTGAACTCCCTTTGCTAGTAATTTTAATATCGCTGTGGAAAGGTTCAGTAGGAGGAAACCTATATGATTAACCAAGACCAGACAGCTAGAGGGAAGGTTCTAGCACCAAGAAACATTGGCACAATATCCGTCCCACTTTGTCCCTAAACAAGTACAGAAATACTTTCTTCAAATCCTTTTCCGAAATACTCCTCTCCTTTGAAAACATTTCTAAAAGAAATTCTCTTCCAAATGAAAAACTGGCAGAAAAACACAGGTGAATTTCACTGTCTTATAGTAATAGTGAGGCTCTGTAGCCCTGGCTATGCTTCTTGAAACCTCCCACAGATGCCAGCATAGAGTAGCTGGAAGACCTTTGTGAGTTACGCAATTAGCTCCTAGTGCCCTTGTAAATTTAGCAAGCAACCCTTATCCCATCTGTTTATGGCATGAATTGAGCTTTTAAACCTCATTTCCTAATTACTGGACAAGATCCAGCAACCCCACTTGAACCAATCTATTCTAAGCCTGCTGGTGCTGGAGAAAAGGTGACATCCAACAAATAATAACACTTCTATTTTTTTTATGTAGGAAGCAGTGCAATGGGTATATCACTTGTTTAACTATCTTTAAGTAGGCTATAGCAGGTGAACTAAGCCCTGCTTGATCGCCCCCTTTTAAATTAATATTGCAGTGGCTTAAACGAGAAGGGGGCATAAAATGTCAGTTGAAACACAGCGCTTAGTATTTTTTGACAAATATTATCAAAATACTTTATAGTCTTCAGTTGTGAATGTTAGAGTTTCTATTGTTACAGAAAGGGAACTAAGCTACTTTAAAAGGATTGCATACTGAGTCTGTTAAATGGAAGGAAATTTTAAACCTCCTTCCTAGATTTTACTCAGTGTACTACCCCTTGGCCTATGTGTCTGAATCAATGAGATAGTCCTTCTGTTGCATTCAGGGCCTACATAAAAATAATAAAATAATCTAAACATACTTATTTTGTTTTAGTAAGTACGTACTTACAGAAATGGTAAATGCAAAAGAGTTTATCTGCAGGATAAACTATAGCGCAGGCAACTGAGTTAGTTTCATCAGCAACATGCTTCTCCAGTCTATTGTCCTCTGCTGGTTTTAGACTTCAGTTCCCATAATTGGGAATTATGGAAACCGGATTTCCCAGAGCTTGACCTCAACATACTGAAGTTTTCTATTACATTGCAGCAAACTTGATGAGATGCTGCAGCCAAGGATAGCCGGATGGTAACATTCATTGATAAATAGGATTTCCATAGGTTGGTCCTGTTTCTAAGATGTACACCTGATTTCTGCATCTACATAGAATACAAAGGAATGAAGTAGATTGGGGGTGACTGCATAGAGAGGGCAAGGAACATGTCTGTTCCCACTCCTGATGTCTTGGGGGGGAAAAATCTATAAAAAATTTGTATGTAGAATGAAGGCTATTGCTAAGCACATTGGTTTGTGCTTAAATTGTAAGCCGCCCTGAGTCTTCGGAGAAGGGCGGGATATAAATGGGATTAAAATAAATAAAATAAAATGTAATTATGCACTAAGCACACATTCATTTGAAATAATCATTAAACCACTAGGCACTTACTGAAAATACTTTGGATAAAACTATCTTAGCATTGCTCACTAATAATGGATATTTTTAATCATAAGAGTAACTCTAAAATCAGACCATAGAGACATGTAGTTCAGTCTCCTGCTCTATGTTGTGACCAACCAGTTCCCTTGAGAAACCTCCTAATCACAAGCCCAGCAACTAGCATTGCATACCTATTCCCTCAGATATCGCAATAATACGTGACAATCATGACTGGTAACCAGCCATTGATAGTTCTACCCTCTGTGTATTTTCCTAACCGGACACCATTTGATTCAAGCCAAATGTCTGAAGAACGTTGAATGGATCTCATCATTTAGGGCCACTTCAACAACAGGACCTCTTGCTTCTCTCAGAAGAACAAAACTGCTATTTATTTTATTAAATTGTTAAATGAATCAAAACGTTGTGGTCACACTGCAGTAAAATGGTCAGCTGCTGATGCCATTTTTTAAATGGAACTAACCTTGAGGCATTGCACATCACTGCAAAGTTGTAGATACTTTGTGGAAGATGTGAGTTGAACTGCTGGGAATCATCTGAATTGGAGCTTTCAGCCCTAGAGTTTTTAGGCTACCCTGCTGTACTTGGAACAGAGAGAGATGCCTCTGTGGAAGAGCTAAATTCTCACAGAAAATCCATTCAATAGGAAAAGGTGAAATGCTGCACAGTGTATGGGTAGTATTAAGCACTATTTGTCCTGAAGTCCCCTTTAACACACATGTGAACTGTTTGTGAGACATTCCCTGGCACTCAAAATTTGCACTTTAACTTAGAACTTACAAAAGGGACTACCACAAAACTGATTCTTGAGCTGAACACTCAAAGGGAACAGAGTGTTAACACCTACAAGTGTGGCAGTTGCCCTAAAGCCCCTATAGTTACCGCATGCGAAGACAGAAAAAGCGGCCCCCATTTTCCTCAGAATCACTTTTAAGGGCAACTGTCCATTTGCTTTGCTCTTCTGAAGTGGGCTTCTGTAGGCCTGGGCATTGCTCCTGGGTGAAAGCACCTTCTGCATGGACCTTTCAGGAAAGCAGCTCTGGAGTCGTGCCTGTCCATTTAGTCAAGGTTTTCATTATCTGTAAGAAACAAGTGAAAGGCCCACATCTTGCTTGGTGCCAAGAGAAGGAAGGACAACCTGTTGAGAACATCTCACACGCACATCAAGAAGAATGTTGAGAACACAGGGTCATCGTTCCTGTCCTGAGGAAGCCAACAAGGATGGGGTAAACAGTCAGGCATCCGTGGACCCATCTGACTTACTTGTTGAAATCTCTGTGAAGATGCCTCCCTCTGTTCTGTCATTCTGCAAGGTGGTTATTATGGACACATTCGGGCAAACCTGTACAAAATATAAGGCATATTGCAAGCAAGCAGAATATGAGCACCAGAACACTGCTAATAGTGGTAGATACATTTAAAAAAAAGCAAATATCTGAACATTTGCTAATCTGGTTCTGCTTTTGGGTTTCCATTCTCCTCACACTTTTTCACAACCCCTTCAGATTAACTCCTCTAATGCCAAACCAAGTCTGCCCCCCCCCCAATGTTGCAATGCACTCACACTTTGCTCTCCTCAAGGCAAAGCCAGTCTTTTTCTACTGACTTTTTCTTTGTTGCATAGGGTAACAACTGGGGGATTTTAGATCCTTCATAGCTTACTTCTAATGCTCCCTCACCCACCCACCCCCAGCAAAAGAAGCAAGCGTGACTGAGCGCTTACACTTAAAACAGGTGCTACTTTTCATAGTATAATCTAATTGCAATTGTCTCTCTTTCTTACTGCCTCTCCCCAAGGAAGTTAGGAGTCATAGAAACTTGTGTTGGGAAAGGCCAAAACTAGCTTGTGCTAACAAGGCTCCAAGGCCCACAAAACTCCAAGGGCCCTGGTTTTCTGCTAGTGTAAAAGAAAGGATCCAGAGCACATTACAAAGGAGCAGAAAGCAGGAGTTTCAGAAGAAAGCTCTTCAACAGGAAGTGGATGTCAGGAGCATCTCAGGTAAGGGAGCAGATCACGTCGACGGGGGGGGGTGTTGGAGTGGGAATTTCTATGCTTGGCGTAAGGAGAAGGGCCAAATCCGATAGGTCTTTTCGTTTGGCACAATGACTTATCCGCCATCTGTAGCAGATACTGAAAGGGAGAAAAGGGTTGAGCATCTTGCAGATGGTGCACAAGAAACCAGTTGGTCTCAGAAAGGAAGATTTACATGTTGCAGTTTTCCAGGGATGTCAGGTGCGTTGGGTTCATCCCCTGAAACAATATCCAAGACAAGGAGGTTGGCATTAGAAAGAAGCCTGGAAGGACTGAGCAGGGCTCTTAATCCTGATCTGTCTCTACTCAACCATGGTTTGTTTGTTTTTTGAGGCCATCACTTCAGAGTCAGATCATCTACTATCAAGTGAGGCCACATCTTATGTTTATGTTTGTGTTTATTGGACTTATATACCGCCCTTCTCCCGTAGGACTCAGGGCAGTTCACAAGGAATTTAAAATAACAATACACATTACAAAAGTTAAGAACAATTAAAATAATTAAATTTAGTCCTTGAATAAAATAAAACCCCTATTAAACTCCAATTAAAACCCAATTAAATAAAATTACAATTAAAATTCTCAGTCCTGGCCAGAAAGCTCAAAGAGCCAGGTCTTCAGGTCCCATCCACATCTGATCTGGTCAAAAGCTTTTCACAGAGGAAGCAACTCCAGAGTCACTCCACTCGGATTATATTCTGAGATTTGGCTACCAACTGCTGCAGGTGCTTTACCAGGGAGCAGAAAGCAAGAGCTGTATTTCAAAGGCCGTTCTTTATCACCAGTGGTCACAATGGCAGAATAATAAGATGGCGTCTCAGTGACAGTTTGAAAGAGGGAGAGGTTTTTCTAACTGGAGAAAGAGCAGGAGGTAGATAGGTTTTCAAGGAGAGAGGTAAGGTAAGCAGGTATCAACTCTCACCAATTCTGTTTTCACAGCTGACACTTTGATCTTCCTTCCTTCCTCCTTCCTTCCTTCCTTCCTTCCTTCCTTCCTTCCTTCCTCCCTCCCTCCCTCCCTCCCTCCCTCCCTCCCTCCTTCCCTCCCTCCATTTCTTCTTTTCTTTCTTTGCCCTTTGCATTTCTCTGCCAGAACACTACCTTTCAAGGCAGATTTGGTTCACAATTATCCCGTGAGAGTTCTAGCAGGGCAGGGACTTGAGCCTGAGTTTTCCTGGCAGAGTCTCCTCACTCAGGCTGCAGTGCTCTAACCACCCCTCCACATTGGCTTTCCTCTCCTAGGTGATGAAGAAGAAAAGCAGCTTTGGAAATGCAAAGTGTCCCACGGAAGTTGTTCCTCTATTCATTCAGGGCCCTCTCCATGCCTGGCCGGCCTTACCAGGCTCTTCCCAGTTCCTTTCTTGGAGACTATGACAGCAGCATCCGCTACGCCGGCACCAGGACACCCAAGGGACTTCTTCTGTAAGTCATGGTGCACCTCCCAGACATTTCTGGGTTTTCCATCATCTAAATCTGCCTGTGGTATCTCAGTGGAACCTGATCTTGATCACTCTCCTGAACAGGTTGCCATTAGGGCAAGCACCCCGCTCCCCATCCCAGTTATGGAAACCTGTCCTGGGCTCTGATGCCAAGATTGACTGGGCATGTTGCCTATGTTGCAATATGCTCCGCTTAATTTAGAGGCAGTAACAGGTCCCATTCCTGAGCTTGCAAAGCTGTATTAATCTTCTGGCATCTCCCTGCCCTCAAGGTTAACTGCCGCTTGCTGACCTCTGGAGCCAACCAACTGAGCAAATCGACTTTTGACGCTCACCAGTACTTCTTCACACAACAGCAGCAGAAAACTCTAGTCTCCTCTGTTCTATTCCTCTGTCCTTGTCTTTGTTTCCCCACCATAGACCATTGTTCCTCAGCCTGGACTAGAACATATCTAGAGGACACAGATTGGGAAAAGCTGCTATAGATCTTCCCTAATTCTTACAGTCACAAACATCTCAAGATCATGGAAGACAATTAAAATGAACGTTTATTTATTTATTTATTTATTTATTTATTTATTTATTTATTTATTTATTTAATTAGGACTTATATACCGCCCTTCTCCCGTAGGACTCAGGGCAGTTCACAAGGTTTTTTAAAAACAATACAACAAGTTACAAAAAATTAAAAACAATTAAAATGATTACACTAACCTTGAACTAAAAACCCCAATTACAATTAAAATACAATTAAACCCCAGTTAATACTCTCAGTCCAGGCCAGAAAGCTCGGAAGAGTCAGTTCTTCAGGTCCCGGCGGAATGAGCGAAGATCAGGGGCAGTCCTAAGCTCTACAGGCAGCTGGTTCCAAAGGGCAGGTGCACCCACAGAGAAGGCCCTCCCCCTGGGTATTGTCCACTTTACCCAGTGGGCATGTAGTTCACCCGCTCTGCTAGGGGTTTTTTCCCTCTGATGCTGGTTTTTGGTCTGCAAATACGTGACAAAGTACAGGGCTGGTTCTACAAATTTCCTCCTCTAGATTTATTTATCCCCATATCCCTCCCACCCACCACCACTAAGGAAAGGCAGGAAGTACCGAATGGTTCTACTGCCTAAGACAGGGAAGGTTGTGTTTCAGAAGATGCTCTGGCTTTAAATCTGACAGAGCAACATCAGTGTTGCTGGCCTACTGTATTTCCAGTGAAATGTTTAAATTTAATTTCATTAATTTAATTTAATTTAATTTAATTTAATTTAATTTAATTTATTTAATATATAATAGAGATGGGTAGGAGAAAAGAAGGTGGGTAAGCTTGGGAAGAAGGAAGTGACCTGTTCATGTTCAGATTGCTGATAAGCAATTACCAAGTGAAAACAGGAGTCTGTTTGATTGCCACCCAACTAATCCAGGCCAGTTACTTCTTCCTGCTATGATTGTGCGAAAGATTTGTTAACATACCAGGCCAAATATCAAAACAAAAGTTGGCAGTGACTTTTTACACCTTTAGGGAAGTTGGCAATTTTATCTTTGCTTTACAAACATAGCCCTTTATTATGGAATCATAAGACTTGATACCTGGCGGTACAGCCAAAGATTATAAGTCAGCTTGAGGGCCAGATTTTACAGCTTGCTAGCCAAACAAACAAGCCCCAAAAGCAGGGCAATGGAATTTTCTCACTTGGGAACCAAATCTGTTGGATCTCCCACCAAGGAATGCCTTCAGACTCTCTTAGGATCAGGACAGGACCAAGGCAAAATAAGATTTGGAAGTGTTACAAATCAAGAGTACTCCTTTTGTAATATGACGCAACTATGCGCAGAGATATGCATCCTCCTGCACATAGATCCACAGTCCCTAATAAAGAATATTACAATTATTCAGGATAATCTTTATGCAGATTATCGGGGCCTGATGGACAAAGCAGATTGGATGCCTGTGTTATTAAATATGAATTTTGATCCTGTGCAGAGAGAGTGGGATCGTTCTGGGGGTGTGGCCTTGAGCCAAGGAGGGGGCTTAGTGTTGCCACTCCATATAAATCACTAAAGCAGGATCAGGGCAGCCAGAGGACAGGCAAAGTCCATGTGCTGAGACATTCCACACAGTCAACACCAGAGCAAAGGAGCTTCATTGGTAGGGAAGGAGCCCATTTTGAACAGTCATTTGAAAGAAGGGTTCCTCACAATGACAACAGTGGAAGCCAAACCTGAAGAGGAGGACAAAAAGGAACCAGACTCCGTGTCAGATCCTGCTTCAGAGGCAGCAACCCCGCCAGCATCTGATTCATCAAGCAGGGTAAGGTTGACGCTTGTGCAAGGATTTGAGTCTGTCCAGTTCTCCCACTGCTCTGGGACCAGAGGCTGGTCAGTGTTAGGGTTGGGCTTTGAGGGAGGACAAGTGCCATGTATCAAGGCCATGAGCAGAATTCAAAAGAGCAGGATTTGGATGAAGGCAGAAGTGGTTATTTGAAATCTTTTTTGGGGGGAAAAAAGATGCATCACGAGTCCTGGTCTGGAAGCCCTGGATATCTCCAGTTGAGCTGATTCTCAACTGCTGCTTGTTCTGCCCTTCTCCCTACTCTGCGTTCCCAGTTGCCTCCAGAATTCCCATCCTGTTCATCAGCATTCCCTGCAAATAGAATACTGGTTTTCATGGTCCTCTTTCAATACGTATGACTACATCACCACTAACTTAATCTTCAATAGCTAATGGTCTGTTTATGTCATCCATGCAGATAGATTTCTTCTGGGAATACTGATTGACACCTACATACTCTAGGCTTTTCTCTGAGACCATCTTTTCAGTTGCAGCATTTTAAATTAAAAGAGTGTGAAAACAAATCCAGGAAGTAACTGTGAAGGAGGTATAGCTGAAAAATACCAGAATGTGATTTCTGCAGTTAATGAGGGCGGTTATGTCTCTTCCAGTAGAGTTTGCTATCCAGTCACAATCTTGATTGAAATTTCAAGGAAGAAGAGGCTCAAAGTTGCCATCAACCGGCAGCATTTGGAGAGGAAAACAGACAACCCAGTTATCTGTTTTCTATGCTCCCCACAGTTGGAAAGTGCATAGTATCTCCATTTTGACTTAAAATAAATATTTCTAAATGTGTCATATTTCTTTTCAGGGAAATTTGGAAAGTGCCTAGTATCTCTATTTTAATTTAGAATAATGATTTCTAAATGTGTCATATTTATTTCCCCAGGGAAATTTTCATAGCTTCCACCCCAAAATAAGGGTACCAAATATTCATACACAAAATCACAGAACTGGAAGGAGCTATTTTTGGCCTTTTTCTTGCAGGAATCCAAATGTTGCTTTCCCAAAAGGCTGCTTATAGAATATATACAGATCCCTTCCTATTCCAACTGGGTTGCCTTAAAAGCTTTCATTGGCTCCAAAACTTTTAACTGCCCTGCAGGAGAGCAATTTTTCAAGAAGGATCACAGAAGACAAGGGGGAATGACTACCTTTTCCCCCCAATTCTAAGCAATGTCTCTCCAGCCTACCCATAAATTAGCTCTTTCTCATACTGTACACATTTGTGTTTTGCACTTTTCCTCCTCGGTTGCAGAACATCACACTTTGTCCTTGTTCAGTTCCATTCTGTTCATTTCATTTCATTGTTCATGACTGTTTATACCTTTTTGACACTTCTCTCTTTCTTCGAAGGCATTGTCTACTCCTTCCAATATAGTGTTATTTGCAAATTTCATAAGAGTTTTCCCAATACCATACTCCAAATCATTGATGAAAATGTTGAAAGACGCGGGGCCTAGGACAGAGCCATGGGCACATCTCTCCATGTGTGTACTTGGTTGTAGAGAAATCTACATTAACTGGGTGATCTGGGACTTTTCCAGTTTCCTATATTTTCAACATTTACAGTAAATGAGGTCAAATCTTGACAGGAAAGGAACAGAAGAAACGTTAACTGCCCAAAGCTTAGTTATTTCACTCCTTTTGCCCTCTTCAGTTCTTTAGGAACAATAGTTTTTCTACAATAAATATAAATATACATCGGGCATCTATTGGTGTTTGAGTGGAGCTCACATCCATATGCAGTTCAGGCTCTAAGATGTCTTTCCCAACTGTAATACTGGGTAAGTGTTGATTTAGGTGACCAGTCTTAAACAATGCTAGGGAGGAAAATCTGGTGAACATATATGCAGATCACTTTTACATTTGTTCAGCCAACCGATCAACCTTCTGTAACAATTAACTCTACCTCTTGAAGTGAAGCATGCTGTTCTACTATATATGACTCTGAATCATCTGCATTGATTGCCTACAATCCTTCAGAGCACTGAACAAATCAGCAATATGTTTAATATCTTCTCAATAATAGCTACTAGAACTGTATATGGAACGCAGGTAGATGAACCCAATCGGATAGGAATTTTGAGATGCCCGGCTGTTCGCCGGCTCCTTGTTCTGCCACAATCATCATCTCCATAAAAAGCAAAACTGCCTTCAGTCTGCCATTTCTTCCCTGGAAGCAACTAGCACACCTAGGAATCTGTGTTCGATGATGAACAGATGTGGATCTCTGAATTTTCTACAGGAATATTGATGGAAAACGGAACTGGTTTACCTGTTTGCTCTATTTATACTATCAGGCAAAAAAAAAAAAAAACACCATGCATTTTTCTTTCCAGGGACCATAATAACTAGTCTGCCTCAGGTCACTTGATTTAGGGAGGAAAAGGAAATATTGTTTGCCATTCTACTTCAAGCAAATTATTTTGTAAAGTCTCCAAGATGTACTTTGGAACTCCTGAATTTGCTCTCAGTGTGAAAACAATTCTAGCAATGTCTTCCTTTATGGTCTCACCTCCCTACTGGAGCATTTCAGGCAGTGCTGAGTAAGGTGATCAACCTACACTGTTCAGGTCCATTATGACTGCAAGATACTCAAAGGGCAGAAAATATATTCTACCGCTTTCCTTACTGACATCTCAAGGGGAAGAATGCACTTCAACTATCTTCCCCCTCAAATCCCTAAAATTGTTCTCTTTTGCTTTTGCTTGTTTCTCTTCATTCATTTTGTAACTTTTTCATCTTAGGCAGTCGTGTCCTTATTCTTGTAGATACACAGCTGCTCAGTGCTTTACAATTTCCCCTTAGCAGCTGGAAATCAAAAATAGAAGGTATTGTATATAAAGGGAATACAGGAACTCATTCATTCACTTTCTTTCAGCAATTTTTAGAGTTTTACCTCAATATTCTGGACTAGTTTTTTTATAGTTCCTGGGACAGGATTAACTATGTATGAAGTAGAGCAATGATACTTTCTTTCCGAGACACACTTGTAGCTCAGAGACTCGTCCCAAGCACCTCATATTATGTTTTTTTATGTAAATGTGAGGCATATAGCTCTTGACTTTAGGAAATGTAATGGCATGTGGGAATGATTGGGAAGACAGGAGGAAGAGACAAGAGCTGGACAAAGGTCAGATAAGAAACAAATGACTCCACAGAAGGAATGATAATGCGGCAAATATCTCAGAAGGGACCCTTCCTAATTTCTTGGATGGTAAAGGCAAAAAGGGTAGTGATGTACTTTCAGACTTGCAATGCTCAACAAAGTCAGAGCTAATAGTTCTGGGAATGTGGGAATGAACTTGAGAGTAGACGGGAAGAGGTGCCATCTAGGGAACAATCAGATAAAAGATGGGGAGGAGCCCTTAGCTGAATAATGGGCAGAGAAACAAACTAAACTTATCAGATGGTAAAAAGAGACAGCAGGAGATTCAGACTTGCAAGTTTCTGTTAATGTAGCCTTACAATAAAGTAGAACTGGCTAATCTTGTGTGTCCTGTCTGGTCTTTTTGTGAGGCTGACAGTGTACTTCTTGTCTGGACTTTCTTGCTGAGCGACAGAAATAGCAAGTGCTGAAAAGGTGAAGTAGTGGACCAGAGGAATGCTGTAGATATAATTTACTTGGACTTCAGTAAGGCATTTGATAAAGTAGATCACAACCTATTGCTTGATAAGTTACAAAAATGTGGGTTAGATAGCATCACCACCAGATGGATTCGTAGCTGGCTGACAGGCCGTACTCAGCGTGTGGTCCTCAATGGAACTGCATCTACATGGAAGGAAGTGTGTAGTGGGGTGCCCCAGGGCTCTGTTCTGGGCCCAGTGCTCTTCAACATCTTCATCAACAATTTGGATGAGGGGATAGATGGGGAACTCATCAAATTTGCAGACGACACCAAGCTGGCAGGAATAGCCAATACTCCAGAAGATAGGCTTAAGATACAGAAGGATCTGGACAGACTGAAACACTGGGCGCTATCTAACAAAATGAAATTCAATGGTGAAAAAACTAAGGTTCAACATTTAGGCAGGAAAAATCAAATGCATAGGTATAGTATAGGTGGTACCTTGCTCAATAGTAGTAACTGTGAGAGAGATCTTGGAGTCCTAGTAGACAATCACTTCAATATGAGCCAGCAGTGTGCTGCAGCTGCCAAAAAAGCCAACACAGTGCTAGGCTGCATTAACAGAAGAATAGAATCAAGATCACGTGAAGTACTAATACCACTTTACAATGCCTTGGTAAGGCTAGACCTGGAATACTGCATCCAGTTTTGGTCACCACGATGTAAAAAAGATGTTGAGACTCTAGAAAGGGTACAGAGAAGAGCAACAAAGATGATTGGGGGACTGGAGGCTAAAACATAGGGAACGATTGCTGGAATTGGGTATGTGTAGTTTAACGAAGAGAAGGGTGAGGGGTGACATGATAGCATTGTTCCAATATCTCAGGGGCTGCCCCAAAGAAGAGGGAGTCAAAGCTATTCTCCAAAGCACCTGAAAGCAAGACAAGAAGCAACAGATGGAAACTAACCAAGGAGAGAAGCAATCTAGAACTAAGGAGAAACTTCCTGACAGTTAGAACAATTAACCAGTGGAACAACCTGCCTCCAGAAGTGGTGAATGCTCCAACACTGGAAGTTTTTAAGAGGAGACTGGACAGCCATTTGCCTGAAATGGTATAGGGTTTCCTGCCTGAGCAGCGGGTTGGACTAGATGACCTCCAAGGTCCCTTCCAACTTATTATTATTATTATTATTATTATTATTATTATTATTATTATTATTATTATTATTATTATTATTATTAATTATTATTATTATTTAGAGCAGTAGTGTGAAACTGCCAGCCCATGGGCCGGTTGCATCATGTGGAGGCCGCGCCCGCCCCAGCTCTAGCAATGCAAAAAAAAGTCATGATACATCACATCATGTGACACAGCGAGTTTGACACCCATGATTTAGAGCAACTAGCACAGTGGTGGCGAACCTATGGCATGCGTCCCAGAGGTGGCCCTCTCTGTTGGCACATGCGCCGCCACCACCAGCAGCAGGTCCATCAGGGTGTCACCACCACCCAGAGCAGGAGCCCCGCTCAGCACAAAGGAGGCGAATGGCCAACTAGCAAGCTCGAGTGGAGGTGGTAGAGCAGAGATCACCAACCATTGTCGATTGGTGGACTGGAAGAAAAGGGACGGGGAAGCATTTTACAATCTCAGAAAATTAGAATATTGTGAAAAGGTGCAATATTCTAGGCTCAAAGTGTCCCACTCTAATCAGCTAATTAAGCCATAACACCTGCAAAGGGTTCCTGAGCCTTTAAGTGGTCTCTCAGTCTGGTTCAGTAGGAATCACAATCATGGGGAAGACTGCTGACCTGACAGTTGTGCAGAAAACCATCATTGACACCCTCCATAAGGAGGGAAAGCCTCAAAAGGTAATTGCAAAAGAAGTTGGATGTTCCCAAAGTGCTGTATCAAAAGCACATTAATAGAAAGTTATGTGGAAGGGAAAAGCGTGGAAGAAAAGGTGCACAAGCAAGCAGGGACGACCACAGCCTGGAGTGGATTGTCAGGAAAAGGCCATTCAAAAGTGTTGGAGATTTTCACAAGGAGTGGACTGAGGCTGGAGTCAGTGCATCAAGAGCCACCTCACACAGACGGATCCTGGACATGGGCTTCAAATGTCGTATTCCTCTTGTCAAGCCGCTCCTGAACAACAAACAACGTCAGAAGCGTCTTACCTGGGCTAAAGAGAAACAGACCTGGTCTGTTGCTCAGTGGTCCAAAGTCCTCTTTTCTGATGAGAAACCAAGGACCCAGAGTCTGGAGGAAGAATGGGGAGGCACATACTGCAAGATGCTTGAAGTCCAGTGTGAAGTTTCCACAGTCTGTGTTGATTTGGGGAGCAATGTCATCTGCTGGTGTTGATCCACTGTGCTTCATTAAGTCCAGGGTCAACGCAGCCGTCTACCAGGAGATTTTGGAGCACTTCATGCTTCCTTTCGCAGACGAGCTTTATGGGGATGCTGACTTCATTTTCCAGCAGGACTTGGCACCTGCCCACACTGCCAAAAGCACCAAAACCTGGTTCAATGACCGTGGGATTACTGTACTTGATTAGCCAGCAAACTTGCCTGACCTGAACCCCATAGAGAATCTATGGGGCATTGCCAAGAGAAAGATGAGAGACATGAGACCGAACAATGCAGAAGAGCTGAAGGCCGTTATTGAAGCATCCTGGTCTTCCATAACACCTCAGCAGTGCCACAGGCTGATAGCTTCCATGCCACGCCACACTGAGGCAGTAATTGCTGCAAAAGGGGCCCAAACCAAGTACTGAGTACATATGCATGCTTATACTTTTCAGAGGTCCGATATTGTTCTATGTACACTGCTTGTTTTATTGATTGCATGTAATATTCTAATTTTCTGAGATTGTGGATTTGGGGTTTTCATGAGCTGTACGTCATAATCATCACAATTATGACAAATCACAGCTTGAACTATCTTGCTTTGCATGTAATGAGTCTATCTCATATATTAGTTTCCCCTTTTAAGTTGCATTACTGAAATAAATGAACTTTTGCACGATATTCTAATTTTTCGAGTTTCACCTGTATTTATCTGAACTATGAAACAAGTTGTACTTGGTAACACATTTTTTAAAATTCATAGTTACTTTCTATTATTTTAATCCATGCTTTCAGCAGCTGTTTTAATTACAGGAAGTTTGTGCTTTTATCATTCAGATCAAGCAGTAGTTCCATGAATCTCTAAATTGTCTCTTATAATTCAAAAAAAACAAACAAAGGGCTTATCATTTGAGAGAGGTAAGTGACGTCTGACCTCAGCCACATAATTTTTCATTGTTAAATGGAAAATTAAAAAATACAAAACCCAAACCCCATTGATCTGTAAATATGCAATTTAACGTCCTGTAAAAGCTTAAGTTCTCAGAGAAAGCCTTTGGCAGATGAAACATGGATAGGCTATTAAGATAAATGATAAGTCACTGTGAACTATACCAGCTCACTTAGGTTTGTCTAATACACTCCATAATCCCTAGACAAAAAAAGGCTAGGAATCATTTTAAATCTCTTTTCTATAGGGGCTAGTCAAAGGGTAAAAATAAATGCTGGTGTTATTTTATTAAATTACTCAAAACCAGTAGACTCATTTTTAATTTCTTCTATCCATAATTAATTTCTTCATAAAAATCAGTCATCTTGATAGGTTACTTATCACATCAACCTTTGTCTCCAAGCACAGCTCTGGCACCAATTGTTTATGGCAAAAAATCTGTTATTTATTATGACAGGGAACTGTCCTGAAATTCTGTAAACGTGTAAAATGGGTACATGCAGATGCAGGAGCAGGAAGGATAACCCTTCCTCCTCCTCCTCCTCCTTCTCCTCCTCCTCCTCCTCCTCCTCCTCCACCTCCTCTTCCTCCATCCTTATTCAAATGAACGGTTTATCCATGGACATCCCAAAGTTCATAGTCTAAAAGAGAAAGACCAGGCCATTTGAATAATAATAATAATAATAATAATAATAATAATAATAATAATAATAATAATAATAATAATAATAATAATAATAATAATTTTATTTATATAAAATGAAGATATACCTTGATGTGCCTGATCAGGGTAGGCAAAAAGGATCCTTATTCATTTATTCACCTCCGTCATTGGAATTCATTTGTAGGCTGTGACCTCAACTTACAACCATTTGTTTAGTGACTGGTTGAAGTTACAACAGACCTGAAAAAAATGACTTACAACCTGTCCTCACAATTATAAGCACTGCAACATTCCTAAGATCACATGATCAAACGTTGGGCACTTGGCAAACAGCATTTATATGCAACAGTTCCAGGGTTACAAGATTGCCCTTGTGATCTTCTTAGCCAGCTTCCAACAAGAAGTCAACGAGGGAAGTCAGATTCACTTAACAACCATGCAATTCACTGAAGTTGAGTGATTCATTTAACAACTTGCCAAAAAAGGTCATAAAATTGGGTGCAACTCGCTGAACAACCCCTTGCTTTGCAACAGAAATTCGGGCCCCAGTTGTTGTTTTAAGTCAAGGTGTCAATTAATCGGAACCACGACACAAGGACTACCTGTATGGTCTTATTAGTTGCGAAAAAACCTAAATGAAAGTGTAGCAGCTACACCTTGCTTCTAAACACTTAGAACATAACATAATTTGTTGAAGCCATTAAAGGGTTACCATCTCACTCGTGCTTCAACACACTTGATCAAAAATTAAATTCCAATTATATAATTCTGAATAAATTCTGATATGTCTGAACATGGTAGATTGGCCCCCACCCCATCCCCTGCAAGTCAGATCTGGATTCTAACATAGAGTGTTTGGGGAGAAAGATGCCTATTTTTATGGGGAGATGTCTTGTGTTATTTTGAATGGCTAAAATACATGAGAATTCATATGTAGGTTTGCTTTGATTCTAACATCTTGTAGATTTTTCCCAATAAGGCAGATTTGATTGTGCATTTGGGATTCCGCCAGAGTTGATGCACAGCCTTTCTCATACATTTTGGTAAGATATGAGGAAGGATAAGAAACAGCTTATGGTAAAGGATAATGAGGACCCAGATTGTTGGGGGCAATAAGCTGACTTTGTAATAATGCCGCTTGGGGGGGTGTGTGTGAAAGCCCTAATAAGCAGGCATATACATAGAATGAAGGCTACTGCTAAGCTTGTAAGCTGCCCTGAGTCTTTGGAGAAGGGCGGGATATAAATGGAATAAAAATAAAAATAAATAAAATAAAAAATAATTGACCATTGTTTTTCAAAAATCTGCATCTTTTGCAGTAAGAAGTAAGAACCTTCAGTTGGACACTATATGATGGGAGAGTTTTCCAACCTAAATCAACAAAATATCAAATAATCATCAATACTGATTGGTATTTAATAGTATTTGGAAATAATTCATGGTTGTAGTTGTGCAAGGAGGAGGTAAGCAGGTACACCATCATTCAAACTTTTCAAATTAAGAATTAATATTTCTTCTTTCCTAGACACAGTTGTTAAATTCACATAATCTGGATCCCAAATTAATCTTTCTTCTGGATTTACAGTATAAACAGAGGCTAACAAGCCACCTCAAGCCCATTATTTATTAGTAAAGCATACAACTTTACCAATGGCCAATTGTATACCATTTTGAAAACAAATATTATAGAAACATTACTGATTCCCAAAAAAGTATTCCATATTTCTATTCTAAAGGCAGTGTATCTACTTCCCTTGCTCCAGTATTTTCAGACATGTTTGTTACTCTGGTTCTGACAAGGTCTCCTGCCACGCGTCTCCCATTTGCTGTCCAGCTGTTTTAAGTCAAAAGGGCACTCAAGTAGGATCTTTGGCCCTTTTTCAGAAGATCATTCATTCTAAGCTCGTCCTCCTCCCACTGGCAGCTCAATGAATGATGGCTCTGCCTTATATAAAAGACCCCTTCCTTCATAGAAGATCATGCTCCATCTGCTTTAGTTATTGTCCAGGGGATGATAATAGCATTAAGTTGATCCCAGTTTATTTTGCTTCGCCATTTGTCTCCAGACATTGAACAACGAACATAAAGCTTAAAGCTCACTTAATGAGCAAATGAAAACATCCTTTGCTTTTATTTTTTTCTTTGCTTGTTTGAACCTAAGGTTTTAAAAGCAAACTCTTGGTTTTCCCCCATGCTTTGTTTTGTAAAGAGCTGTGAGCCTTTTTTCTGATGCTACATTTTGCAAAGGGATATGATTAAGAGATGAGTCATCTTCTATAATCTACTTTTGGGTAAAACCTCCATATAAGGACCAAGTTGGCGGGGGGGGGGGGGGAAGGGCTTGTGTTTTACTTCCAAATGTCAGTAGAATCAGAAAGTATGTCATCTATGCAATCTGCATAATTTCAGTAATGACGTTATTAAGGAAATGTTGTAAAATATGCACTTGCAATAACCTATACCACAGGTGTCAAACTGCTATCCCGTGGGCCAGATGCATCATGCCAAAACTGCGCCCACCCTGTTGCCGGCAATTTAAAAAAAGTCACGATATGTCATGACACGTGACGTGACTTTGTGAGTTTGACACCCCTGACCTATACCATCTGCATAATTTACACAAACGATGTAACGAAAACTAATACATATTTCAACTACTTTGGATGCATCTGACCTGATGGCTACTCAGGAAAGTATTCTGATGGAAAGTTTGTCCATTACATCCAAAGTCTGCTGAATGGAGGGTTATTCAGTCAAAGGTTTACAGTACTTAATACATTATTAACATAAGGAACATAATAAAATAGAAGAGCGAGCCAGTGTCTCACCTTTTACAGACAAGCAACCTTAATTTGTATCATATGAATCATGAGATTTGCCATACTTGCAAAGGTATGGCAAGGGCTTCTGCCAGCAGTAGAGAGCTTGCAGCCATCTAGACGTTGCTGTGTGCTGTACTAAAAGTTCTGGTCACCATTAGCCCTGCTGTTCAGGTTATTGAGTTGTGATCTAGTCACATTTATGAGGCCAGTGGTCTATAGCATGTGCTTTGAATACCCAAATGCACTACAGCAGTGTGCATATATGCAAAGTCCAAAGCTCACAAAAACTCATACCTTTTAGTAAAAGTTGTTAAGACAGAAAAGGTGCTACCAGATTCCTTCTGAATAAATGGTAGTGATCTTTCCATCCAGAGATGGCACGGTATTTTAGTACTTTAGAAGTCATCGTCACTCCTCATTCATTAAGTTTGAAAAGGCAAAGGAAGAATACACAGATGAGCACAAAACTCTTATTAATGGCCTTTGTAATTCAATATCATATCAAAAGGTTACATCAGTAAATGTATGATTCTGTCTTCCTAGCTGAATCCTTGAAGTGAGCAACGTTAGAAAGCTACATAGCTTTGCTCCAGAGGTTGATGACAAAGACTGGCCTGTGGAAAGATTTTTGTGAAATTAAGATAGGTAAGGTTGGAACCAACTGATAATAATTCTTATTTTTCTGTTACAGTCAGGGTCTCCGGAACAAGAAGGCTTCTTCAATCTGCTGACTCATGTGCAGGGAGGACGTATGGATGAGCAACGCTGTAACATTCAAATTGTACATAGCAAGAGTGGCTCAGATCCTGAAAAGAGTGAGTTCTATAAGCCAGAGGTCCCCAACCTTTTTGGCACCAGGGACCGGTTCAGAAAGGTTTTTCCAAAGACCGGAGAGTGTGTGGTTTTGTGTGCTGCCTGCATCCCATGGATGGGGCTTTGCTTGCTTGTGTGGCCCGGTTGCTGGCCTGCTGCGGCCCGGTACCAGTCCATGGTCTTGAGTGCAATTGAGATCCCCTAACCACTGGCTCTGTTTTTCAAGGGAAACCATTTCCAACATTGCCTGGGCATTTCATCCGATAAATAAAGATTCATTGGCTTTCAGTGACTATATGGATATGTCCATGTGGGGTGTTTTGTTTGCTTGCTTGCTTTTCATTTTTTTATGTATTATTTTTCACATTTTGAACCGCCCGTCTTCCTCAGATCCTTAATCTATAAGTAGGTTACCGTTGTCTTCTTCTGAGACATGATGATTATTTTCCTGGTAATCTTCATTTAACCCTGCATTGTGGTTTTAAAATCAGCCAAAGTTAGCTAGGAATTCTCACATCCATCAAATGTAAGCAGCAAAGATGCTAAATGGACAAATGGCAATGTTTGACATACTGCAGAATAGTGGCATCTAAAAAAATGAAAAAAAGAATGCCAGTCTTGCTGTCCTTCAATGTGCCATCCATTGATACCTACTTTTATTTCTTGGGCCTGCAGAGAACAGCCCAAGCCCACCTCCCGAGATGGACAACTTAATGGAAATGCTGGCTCATACACAGAGCCGACGGATGGACGATCAGAGGGTCAGTTTCAACTACCTTCCTGGTTTTCAGAATAGTAACACCAGCAGCCTATCAGGCTCCGGAGCCACCAAGGTGAGTCTCTCCAAAAATAGATGTGGACGGAGGTACAGGGTGGCCATTAAAACCTGCCCAGACAGTAAAAAAGCAGAGTTGATAAATCACTCTAACGGGCTAGGTCACACACTCTGTTCTCAGAAGACTTTTCTTACTAAGTCTGGAAAACAGGCAAAGGAAATCCTAAGTACAGCGGTATCTCTTCTGCTTTGTTTAAAGTGTTCCCTAATTCTGCAAAACTCTCAGGATGGGCCATGTAATGGAAAATATGTAAAATATCTTGAGAAGGACAAGCACACACCTTTGCAGCAAAAAAAGCAATGGAAACACTCTTTCCCCACCATCATTTAGCAAACATGACAGAAACTTAATATATTTTTCAAGACACTAATAGTATAAGAAACAGCAATTCATCTATGGAGCCATCATGTTTACACATGTGCATTTTGTATGTGTGTAAAAAGATACCAGTAGTACATGTGTAAAAAGGAGCAAGGCTTTGATCACAACATATCCCATCTTGAATTTTTTGGACAGTCTAATGCAGACATGCCAAACACAAGGCCCGGGAGCCAGATCCGGCCCGCGAAGTGGTTTCATGTGGCCCGCGAAGCCATCCTGGAAACAGTGAGGGAACGGCCCCCACTGCCTTGGCCCTGGCCCTGAGACCCTCCTTCTGCCAGAGACCCTCAGATCTGTCCCACTCCTGCCCAGGCCCCCATAGGCACCCTTGATGTGAACGATGTAGAGCTGGCCACGCCCACCCAGTAGGCCATATGCACTTTAGCCACGCCCACCCAGTAGGCCATGCCCACCCTGGCCATACCCACCCGGCCCCGAGGGCAACCGCAATGCTGATGCGGCCCTCAATGAAATTGAGTTTGACACCCCTGGTCTAATGGATGGGTTTCCCTCCAACATCATTTCAAAGTTGTTCTCTACCTTTGTAAAGTTACACATCAGGAATCTGCAGTTTAGTTCAAATGCAAAGTCTTTTTTTTTTGTACAGGTTTGGCTTGACCTAAAAAAAAGCCCTCCGGTGCCCAACTAATGTTTCCTCCTGGCACCATCCTCGCATTCATGCATTAAAATTCATGAGTGTTTCCTGTCTGACCCATAGAGTAGAAAACCTATTTTCGAAAACTTTTCTTGGCAACCCTGGCTTCAAGGGCTGGCCAAATAGTGTTACCATTTCATTAGCACCTATGGGGATCAAACTACTGTTTCTTTTTCTTTTCCTCACATTATCAAGAAGCTTGCTTTCCCTTTGAAGTGGGCATCAACACTCTGATCTCAGTTAAGTCAATACACCCAGAAGGCAATGGGACAGACAGTTGTGCCTTGAGCAAAAAAAAATTATGTTGGTAAATTTCTTTGGGGGGGGGAAGTGTATTTGTCATAAAAGTCACAATGTGCTTGCTGCACGAGAATCTCTAGTGAGAAATGTGCATTAACTATCAATATGAGAGGATTCATGGCACCCAGTCATAGCCTCCCAAAATTCTGATCTGAGTTGATTCTATCTGTGTATGCCTATGCTTGTGTCTGCTTCTGCCTAGTCCGGCCACTCTCTGCAGAGGAAAATTCTCCTGGCTTTTGTTGTGTGATATCATCCTGTCTATTTTCTTCTTTGCAGAAATGAGAGATCCTCCCCAGCCCTCCTTGGGAAAGCAGGAGAGAGACACCAGTGTGATGCCGCTAAGCACGTGCTGTGCCCCTCGCCCAAGATCATCCCCTCGCTGCTGTATCAGCCCTGCGCATTTACTGCACATGCTCTGTGATTCTAATAAACACGTCCAACCGCTCCCTCCCTGTTGATTTCCTTAGTAGACCTCCTAGCCCATCCTCCTTGCCCAGGATGGGCAAGCCACTACTGGTGGCTTGAAGAAGATAGCTATTTCTTGCTACCCATATGTATAAGCAAAGCAAAAATGTGGATAACATTGCTACTAATTCTGTCTGCAACTCAGGAAATGGTAAAGAATACATACGAGAATTCCGAATCCCACTTTCTCCCTCTAAACAAAAAGCTCTTGCTGCTGGACTAGATAATTGGACCCAAATTCCATCAAAAAGAAAATGACGCCTCTGGTTCAGTTTCATGTCATAGCCTAGAAAACAAATAAATTGATCCCAGTAAGCCCTGTTGGAGTCCTGATTTAAATTCCCTGTATTAGATGGGGCAATGACACCTGTTCTTATTAGATGGAAAAGAACCAGAAAGGGTACTGAAGGAATAGCATACTAAGCCTTGGTGGCGCAGTGGTTAGAATGCAGTATTGCAGGCTAACTCTGCCGACTTGGCAGGAGTTCGATCCTGACCGGATCAAGGTTGACTTAGCCTTCCATCCTTTTGAGGTCGGTAAAATGAGGAGCCAGATTGTTGGGGGCAACATGCTGACTCTGTAAACCGCTTAGAGAGGGCTGTAAAGCACTGTGAAGCGGTATATAAGTCTAAGTGCTATCTGCAAGGGCATTAGTGGGCACAAATGACTAAATGCACATTGAAAAGTAAGCTCAGCCTGCAACACAATTGCATGTAACACCCTGAGGCAGGTCTGAAAGGAAATAATTACTAGGTCTCAATGCAGATTTTATCATTGAGACAATCCTTGTGACTTGGAACAAGTCAATAACTGCTTTCCACATGAAATCTGCATACATTTTCATGTATTCATCATATATTAAAGGAGCATTAAAAACAGGAAGAAAAGTGCAGAGGAGCTAAAATCCAAGCAATAGGAGTGCTCAGGGAAGTTCAAGGTTGTCAAACCTCTTCCATTCAAGAACAAGGTTAGCCTTGGTTTGAAAACGGAAGCTTCTTGGATGAGAAGCAAAATGTTTTCAAGGAAAAAAACCAAGAAAGTCTACTTATCTTTTGGAAAACCACCTTTAGGTTCTCCACCTACTGTTTCCTTTGTTTCCAGTTTTTCAAACCAAGACTAACCTTGTTCAGCAGTTACTGGAAGAGGTTGATAGACCACTAATCCCATATACCACTGTTCCCCAACCCAGTTCCCCTTTAGAGTTACTGTACTCCTATGAGTTAACTAAGTCTTAGGGCTGTGCTGCACTTCTGATTCAAACGTACTTAAGAAAACATCACAATTTGAACTTCAGTCTGAGAGATGCAAATAAAGTACTATATGCACTTGTGCTGTGTAATATAATTTTACTGTATGCTGCTTTAGTCAAGGTGATTCACATGAGGCAGTTGCCAAGTTAATGATTAAGTTTAATGATTATACATTGCAAGAGGCTGATCACAACTGAAAAAAAGCAAAATCAAATTTTTCTTCATTCTTACCCCCCAAAATATCTTAAGATATGTACAGAACTTTTATTGTGGAATACAAACCCCTTCATTTTATTGCCCCAAATCTTTTGGAATTAAAGGAAGGATACCAGTCCATTATTTTTTAGCCGCCTCCAGCATCTTCTTCTCATTCATCTCCTGCAGCCTTTTTCTAAAGGCTTCTAGATCTTTTCTCTGGAGAAGACAGAAATGCAATTTTCACCATGGATTTTTCTCCCTTCCAAACTGTACAGTAATAACATTTATTGCAGCAACAGATTTACCTGCTCTTCATTTAGAGGTTGAAAGATCTTGCTCTGTAGAAAAAGTAGCAAGAAAACAATTAGGGGTTGCAAATAAAAGTGTCAGAAATAACATAACAATGACAGAATGTAAAATGCCAGCAGGAAAAAAATGGAACAATGAGCAAGTAAAATGCTGTGCTTTAAAGAAATAGTTGAAGGGAAACTGGAATCAAAGTTAATCATTTAGAGGGAAGATGCACTGCTATGTTCTAATGAATATCCTATTGTCACTACTGTGAATTTATTTTTAGCATGATAGAACATTGAGTCCAGCCAGTGCTTGAGCAAGTCGTTCAATTTAAATCAAAATAGAAAAAGTGCAGAATAACAGAAAAACAAAGTTGGAAGGAACCTTGGAGGTCTTCTAGTCCAACCCCTTGCTCAAGCAGGAAAACCTATACCTTAATCATTCTCCAATCTTTTCTTAAAAACCTCCAGTTTGGAGCACTCACAACTTCTGGAGGCAAGTTGTTCCACTGATTAATTGTTCTAATTGTCAGGATATTTCTCCTTAGTTATAAGTTAGTTCTCTCCTTGATTAGTTTCCATCCATTGCTTCTTGTCCTGCCTTCAGTTGTTTTGGAGAATCGGTTGACCCCTTCTTCTTTGTGGCAGCCCCTTAGTTACTGGAGCACTGCTATCATGTCATCCCTTGTTCTTTTTATTAAACTAGTAAAGGTAAAGGTAAAGGTTCCCCCGCACATGCGTGCTAGTCGTTTCCAACTCTAGGGGCTGGTGCTCATCTCTGTTTCAAAGCCGAAGAGCCAGCGCTTGTCCGAGGACGTCTCCGTGGTCATGTGGCCAGCATGACTAGACACCAAAGGCGCACGGAGCGCTGTTACCTTCCCACCGTAGTGGTCCCTATTTTTCTACTTGCATTTTTACATGCTTTCGAACTGCTAGGTTGGCAGAAGCTGGGACGAGTAACAGGCGCTCACTCTGTTACGCGGCACTCGGGATTCGACCCGCCAAACTGCCGACCTTCTGATCGACAAGCTCAGCGTCCTAACCCACTGAGCCACCACGTCCCTTTAACTAGACATACCCAATTCCTGTAACCTGCAATTCTTGTTCTTCATGTGTTTTAGCCTTCAGTCCCCTCATCATCTTTGTTGCTCTTCTCTGCACTTTTTCAGGAGTCTCAACATCTTTTTTTATATCATGGCGACCAAAGCTGAATGCAATATTTCAAGTATGGTCTTACCAAGGCATTATAAAGTGGTAATAACACATCATGTGATCTTGATTCTATCCCTCTATTAATGCAGCTTAGGACTTTTTTGGCAGCTGTAGCACAGTCATATTTAAGTGATTGTCCACGATCCCTCTCACAGTTATTACTCTTGAATCAGGTACCATCTATTATATACTTGTGCATTTGGTTTTTCTTTTCCACATATAAAGTCTTACTTTTCTCTACACTGAATTTCATTTTGTTAGATAGTGTTCAAATCTGTCAAGATCCTTCTGTATCTTGAGCCTATCTTCTGGAGTGTTAGCTATTCCTGCCAGCTTGGTGACATCTGCAAATCTGATGAGTTTCCTTTCTATCCCCTCGTCTAAGTCATTCATGAAGATGTTGAAGACTACTGGGCCTAAAACAGAGCCTTGGGGTACCCCACTGCATAGTTCCTTCCATGTAGATGCAGTTCCATTAGGGACTACACATTGAGTGTGGTTTAACAGCCATTTACAAATCCAACTGGTGGTGATGGTGTCTAACCCACAATTTTCTATTTTGTCAAGTAAATTATACCCATAGTCCACTAATTTTGTCACTTTGTCAAGAAATGCAATAAGATTTGTCTGGCATGATTTGTTTTTGACAAACCCACGTTGGCTTTTGGTTATGACTTTTGTTTGCCTCTAGGTCAACCTTTCCAGCTCTGTGGACCGGCAGTGGTAGGTGGACGAGAGGGGATGGTTTGAGTGCGCACTTCTTGCACAAATGCAGCTTTGTGTGCACTTGCCCGCCACTTACGTGCCCTGGTTTCCAATGGGCTATAGCCCGGTACCAGGCTGGGGACCATGGGTTGGGGATCCCTACTCAAGGTGTTGCAGATTTGTTGCTTATCTTTTCCAGAATCTTTCCAGGTATTGATATCAGGTCTGTGGTTTCCTGGATCCACTTCCCCCCCCCTTTTTTTTTTAAAGATGCACATCAGGGAAACTTTGGAAATAAATGTATTAGCACAAATTTTTCTCATCTAATTACAGAATACTTACTGCAATCGCATATTTTTCAAAAAATTCTGTCTGATTTGCTATCCAGAATATACCAACCGGAAAAGTCAGATACAAAATCATCTGAAAGAGATAGAAAAAAGCCAAACGCCATTGGTTGAATCAAAGAAAAGAAACTATTTTACAGGATTTATATTAGATATATTTTCCTTGCCTCTTTTAGTTAAAAGGCAGACATTACAAAATGGCAAAAAGGAAAAGGGTCTGTACTTTTCAGACTAATGTTTCTTTTAATATTAGATGGTAAAAAAGGAAATGGCCACTGGTGATATCCAGAGCTTTTTCCTTTTTTACCTTCTAATATTATTTATTACCTTCTAATATCACAGCAGTTCTGAAACTTTTTGGTTTCAGGATCCCTTTACATTTTTTAAAAAATTATTGAAGATGCCAAAGAATTGTTATTAACATGGGTTGTATCTATCAATATTTACTATATTAGAAATTAAAATAGATATTTTATAATATTTTAATTTATTTATATTTCATATTTCTTAACTGCCCCGCTCCCTATAATTCATGTATTGTTAATAATAAAACTATTTGCAAATAAAGCTATTTTCATGTCAATATAAATATTTTAGTATAAAAATAACTACATTTTCAAAACAAAATAGTAAGAAGAGTAGCATTGGTTTAGTATTTTCAAATCTTTTTAATATCTGGCTTAATAGAAGACAGCTGAATTCTCCTATTTATTTCTGCATTCAGTCTGCCACAATCTGTTATTTTGGATGGAATAAATAAAGAAAATTTGGCCTCACACAGGTCTTGGTTGGAAAAGGAAGAAGTACAGTATTTTAGCAGCCTTTTCAGGAAATTCTGCTTTGACCCCATATTAAAAGCCAACACGTTTTAAAGGTTAATTGCAATGTGAAAGAATGAAAAAACCAGTATTATCATGAAAACAGTTTTGACCTTGTAATCTGCTGAAAGGTTCCCAGACCACCCTTTGAGAGCCACTGCTGTAGGGCAAAGTTTATCAATGTTGGTAGCTTGAAAATATGTGGACTTCAGCTTCTAGAATTCCCCACCCATCTTCAAGCTGCCAAAGTTAAGAAACATTGCTCTAGGGGAAGAAAAGGCAGCCAATTCCACTCAATACAGGTAGTCCTCGACTTACAACAGTTCATTTAGTAACCGTTCGAAGTTACGGCACTGAAAAAAAGGAGTTACGACCGCTTTTCACATTTATGACCGTTGCAGCATCCCCATCCTCACGTGATCAAAATTCAGATGCTTGGCAACTGATTCACATTGATGATGGTTGCAGTATCCTAGGATCACATGATCCTCTTTTGCAACCTTCTGACAAGCAAAGTCAATGGGAAACAACTGTGTCACTAATTTAACAACAGCAGTGATTCACTTAACCGCTGTGGCAAGAAAGGTCGTAAAATGCAGCAAAATTCACTTAACAACTCTTTCACTTAGCGACAAAAAAATTGGGTTTACTTGAGGTCGTAAGTCGAGAACTACCGGTATCTCTTTCCTCAATAGCTTCAAGTTTCTGATCTCTGGGTAACAGTGAGTACCTCAAAGTTTCAGCCCCAAGGTGTATTTGCAGGAAAGGAATGAAAGGCGGCGGAGACAGCTTTCCTCGCAAACTCTATTAACAAGTGCAGCTTAAGCATTTACGAACTGAAATGCGTGTCTATGGAGATTCTCAGTCATCCAGGTCAAGGTTGTCCCAAAGATACTTTTTCACGAGGCAACTGGACTTGCTTGTTTTTCTTTGAAGATGTTTTGCTTCTCACCCAAGAAGCTTCTTCAGCTTTGACTGAATGGTAAGGAATGGAAAGATTTATACTCCTGCAGACAGCTGTTCATTTGCCTTTTTTTTTTTAGCAAGTCAGTAATGCTGTCTGGAAGCATATCTGTGTAGTCAGGGTCACCTAAGTAGTGCAAATGGGCGTGGAGCCTTCTTGGAACTGTTGAAAGAACTTTGCTGTAGACTGGAGATAGATGATGTCTATCCCTCCCCCTCTGCTGAGAGAGGGCTGCTCAATTTTGACACAGATGGCCTCTTTGACCCCTCTTTCAAACCAGTGGTCCTCTCTGTCCAAAATGCTCTCTCTCAAAGGCTCCACACCCATTTGCACTACTCAGGTGACCCTGAAGACACAGATAAGCCTCCAAGTAGCACTAACGTGCAGGGAGGGGTAGGCAACCTTGGCTCTTTTATGCTGGCTCAGGAATTCCGGGAGTTGAAGTCCACGAGTCATAAAAGAGCCTTGGTGGAGCAGTGGGCTAATGCCTCCTTAAGTAACACCAGCTCCCTGCAATTAGTGCAGGTTCGAGTCCCACCAGGCTCAAGGTTGACTCAGCCTTCCATCCTTCCGAGGTAGGTAAAATGAGGACCCAGATTGTTGGGGCAATAAGGTGACTTTGTAAAATGCCGCTGGGGGGGGGGCGAAAGCCCTAATAAGCAGGCATAGACATAGAATGAAGGCTATTGCTAAGCACATTGATTTGTGCTTAGATTGTAAGCCGCCCTGAGTCTTCGGAGAAGGGCGGGATATAAATGGGATTAAAATAAAATAATAAATACATAAATAAAAGAGCCAAGATTGCCTACCCCTGCCTAAAGAATGCAAATGGCCAGCTGTCTGCAAGGAGTATATTATATATAAATCCTTTCCTTCCCGACCATCCAGGTCAGAGTTGAGCAAGCTTTTTGGATGAGAAGCGAAACGGCTTCCGAGAAACACAAGAAAGTCCAGTTTCCTAGTGAAAAAGCGCCTTTGGGACAACCGAAACAAGTTTTAAGTTTCCCGTCCAAAGGAAGAATTCCCGAATTCTCTCCACTGAGGTCGCAGGTTCTCCGACCTTGACCCTTCCCCCCCAAAGCGGAGCGAGGGAACCCGCCCCGGGATCTAGCGAGCCGCCAAGCGTTGCGCCCAAAGGCGGGGAGGCCTTTGCCGAGAGGCTTCCGCATTCCAAATCGATCCCTTTAAGACAGCGTTTCCCAACCTTAGGAACTTGAAGATGCGTGGACTTCAACTCCCAGAATTCCCCAGCCAGCATAGCTGGCTGGGGAATTCTGGGAGTTGAAGTCCACGCATCTTCAAGTTCCTAAGGTTGGGAAACGCTGCTTTAAGAAACGGAAATGTTTCCCCCACCACCACCAGCCCGCCGCTGCCGCCCTAACATCACAGACCCGAAAAATCTCAAGCTGGTTCCTCGATATCATGATGCCTGGCGACGGAGAAAGGAACGGCCAATGGCAGGTCAAGCCAATGCAAGACGTCCGACTGATTCGACGTCGCGTTCCAGGAAGGAGTGACGTCATCTGTGCGCGCTGTATTGGGCCTCGGGAGGGAAAGACCGCGATGCCGGAGTCGGAGACGGTGTTAGGGAAGCGGGAGCTTTTCTTCGTGAGTACGGCTTGTGGCGGGGGGGGAGAGAGAGAGAGAGGCTGGGTCCCTGGGTCGGGACGTTTGGCTCCCGTCGACGTTTACGTTACGAGAGTTTTTCTCGGTAGAGACTAATCGGAAGGGGAGGCTTGCTTCGAGATTTTTTTTTCCCTAATGGGGTAGTAGAATAGAATGCTGCACTTTAATGCCGCTTGGGTGTGTGTGTGTGTGAAATAATAATAATAATAAATAATAATAATAATAAACCTTTATTGTCAAAGTACAACATGTGTACATTGAGATTAGCTGAGCCTCCCCCTGTGCTCTCTCCCCCCAACACACAGTGATAGCAAACCCTCCATCCCACCACACTGTGTGAACCAGCTACACCACACACCGGCCTCCCAAGTCAACTCTGCATAAGATTATATCCCATTCAAAAGCCTAACAGCCCACGGATAAAAGCTGTTCTTCAGCCTGTTGGTACGGCTGGCTATATTCCTATATCTCCTACCGGATGGTAGGAGAGTAAAGAGATACCGTCCAGGGTGTGAGTCATCCCTGAGCATCTTCCTCACTCTTCCAAGGCAACGAGCCCTGGCGATGTCATCCAGTGGTGTCAGGGGACAGCCCACAATGTCTTGTGCTGTGCTCACTACCCTCTGTAATACTTTCCTATCCGCGGCTGTCAGACCGGCATACCAAACCACAATACCATATGAGAGGACGCTCTCTATGGTAGACCGGTAAAAGAGGGTCATTAGCTGTTGTTCTACCCTGTTCTTCCACAAGATCCTAAGAAAGTGAAGCCTCTGTTGGGCCTTTCTAGCCACCTGGGTTGTGTTAACTTTCCAGGTCAGATCTTCACAGAGGTAGACTCCCAGAAATTTAAAGGAGGGAACTCTCTCTACACAGTCCTCCCCGATGTAAAGTGGGGCAGGTTCCTCTTTTTTTCTCCGGAAGTCTAACACCATCTCTTTCGTCTTGCTGATGTTTAGGTGCAAGTTGTTGTTACTACACCATATGGATAGTTTTTGTACCTCCACCCTATATGCTGTCTCATCCCCACCTGTAATAAGACCCACCACAGTTGTATCATCTGCGAACTTGATTATCGCAGTGGATGGGTCAGATGATACACAATCATAAGTGTATAAAGAGTACAGGTAGGGGCTAAGCACACAGCCCTGTGGCGTGCCGGTGCAAAGCTTCAGGGGGGTGGACAAAGCAGACCCGACCCTCACTGTTTGTACCCGATCCCTAAGAAAGTCTTGAATCCAATCACAGGCATATACATAGAATGAAGGCTACTGCTAAGCTTGTAAGCCGCCCTGAGTCTTCGGAGAAGGGCGGGATATAAATGGAATTAAAATAAATAAAAATAGAAATAAGTGTGATTAGACGCAAAAGGAATTTGTCTCCGGTGCAAAAGCTGCAAAGCAACAGAGTAATAATCATCATAATAATGGTACCAATAAGAGGGGGTAGTGAAAAAGATGGGAAGGGTAATACTACTACTACAGCCATACAACACGGGTAAATATACTTTGATCTAAGTATTTTTAAGTGTAAGTATGTTGGTCTAAGTATATACATATATACTTATATTGGTCCAAGTATATACTTGGACAAATACACCCGATCTTGAACAGGAAAAAAAGTGTAGTTGCAGTGGATCAGTTTTACAACATTGTGAATATATCATGGGGATTTTTGCTCGTGGGAAAAAGCTAATGCCTCTTAATTGTCAACTGTGAATTGCAATCCATAGTTGCAAGTGAAAGGAATAACAGTTGCTCTGATAAATATCAGAACGGAATAGTGTCTGTTTGAAACTACTGTCTACATTTAATCTTTAAGAGCAATCCACTTTGGGAAACATGTAGGCACCCTAAAATGACTTGTATAGCCAACTTCCTTCTAACAGTATATGATTAAAGGATGAAAAAAACCACACAATACTTTTGAAAGCACATTTTAAGATAAGTGTAGCTACAATTTCTCTGTGATTTTAAGTTGGGCAGGAAAGTTCATAACATCTAATATTTCAATTAGAATAGTACTATTTCCAAATCTATTGCAACATTTATGTCAACATTTAGTAACATAATCATATAATTTTATTAACCTATTATTCCCATAAGTAGTGGTGTGGATAGAGACAACGGGAGCATTACAGAGATGTACCAATAGCTATTTAATGATACTGACATTTGGATGAATGCTTAGATTTTCTGAGTCCCCCACTGTATTTTATTTTATTACTACATAACACTGTAATCTATACCTGAAAATAATATTGTTGAGCTATTGAAGTTGTAGGGCTATTCAGTGAAAGAAAACAGTACTTTTTGTCCAAACCTATGTTTCCTATTTGCGCAGGAGGAAGAAGACCTACAGTATGAAGAAGAGATCTTGCGCAACCCGTTCTCTGTCAAGTGCTGGATCCGCTATATTGACTTCAAGCAGAATGCTCCTAAACATATCCTGAACCTGATCTATGAGAGAGCTCTTAAGGAATTGCCAGGAAGGTATAGTTATCTTTCATTAATTATGAGTGTTTTGAAAATTACATTTTTGCAAATACTAACATTATTTTTTTAACACGCAGTTTTTCATTGAAGCTGCTGATTTTTCAAAGTCAATAACTCGGATGCCTGTTCTGCCCCCTCCCCCCCTTTTTTTGTCCAAGTTTGTCTTTGCTGAAAGAAGATCAGCAAAGGGTAGATAGGGGACTTCCCAACGCAGTGTGAAGAGAGTGGTTCAGCGTTTGCTGCCGAGTTGGAAAAGATCAAAATTATTTTGATGTTGATGGTCGCTTTTGTTGTATCTTGCAGTTACAAGCTGTGGTACAACTATCTTAAGCAGCGACGGAAACAAGTGAAGACCAAATGTGTAACAGATGCCTGCTATGAAGAAGTGAACAACTGCCATGAGCGTGCCCTGGTCTTCATGCATAAGGTACAGTGTTAACCTGCAAACTTAAAGGATTTGGAAGAGCCCAAGAGGAGCAGGAAGACATGGATAGGGAAAATATTTGGCCTGTGCTTTATGCTCAAGGGTGCTCAGTTTGAGACGCTTGCTAATTAGTTTTCTGTTTGGAAAAGAATGTGACTACGTTACTTAGTTGCAACCCATCCTGAGAGATATGGCTCCTAAACCCTCCGTGATCGTGTGATCACGTTTTGGTTGCTTGGGAACTGACTTGCATTTATGGCTGGCTGCAGTATCTCATGGTCACATGATCGTTTGTTGCAATTTTTTTTTTTTTTGCTGTTTTCCAGCAAAAGACCCCAATTGGATTACCTGGATTCAAACTTATACCACATGATATGTTTAACAAGCATGGTGTAACTTAATGGCCACCGTAAAACTAAAGTTGTCAAGTCAAGTCTAGTCATCTGATGATTCAGCTTACTGTGGAAAAATCAAGACTCATTGCAGTGTTTATTAGGCAGCACGTGCTGGTGGGATCTCTCTGAAGAAATTGAGCGATAAAGGGATGCATTCATATTTATACTTTTCAGAAAGGTGAGAGATTAAGACACGAGTAACATAGGAAGTAAGCATACATATCCATAGGAGGTAAGGGATCTGTAAAGAAACTAAAGCTTCTTCTTCCACTGCTTTGCCCTCAGAAAACAAAAAGGGGGACTAAGGCAATAAAACAGGGAGGAAAACATCTCCTATAAATCAAAAGGAGGTGGCAGTTTGGGAATGCCAAATAGCAAAAAGAAAAACATTTAAAACCAGAGTGACTTGCAGACAAAATTCAAGGCTCAATTGTGGCTGTAATTCAAGGACTATGTAAGGTTTTTTAAGAGGCTTGAGCACTTTTCTATAAAGAAAGGTTGCTGTATTGGGACTTTGGGGCCTAAAAAAACCAGGTGAATAAGAGGAAACATAGTTAAGGTGTAAAAATTATGCATGGTGTAGGCAAAGTGGACAAGGAGAATCTATTTTCTCCTTCCCAAAAAAAACTAGAACCAGAGGTCATTAATGAAATTGAATCTTGGAAGAATCAGGGCAGAAAAAAAGGAAATATTTTTAAAAAAACAATGTGTAATTCACCACCTGAAGATGTGTTACTGGCTACTAGCTTGACTGACTTCAAAAATGTCATTGAAAGTCAGGGTGATCATTGTCAATTAATCTTGATAACGATGTGACTGTTTCTGAAGGCCATCCACTGGAAGACTGGTGGCCTTCCTTGTACAGTTGGTTGGCCACTGTGAGAACAGACAGCTGGACTAGATGAGCCAGAGGTCCAGTCCAGCTGTTTATGTTCTTATTTAAAATATTTGAATTTATTTCAATTAAGACTCCCTCTCTTTTTTGGTCTTGTTTTCACATTCTGCATTTTTATTATGTCTGTCTATCTCAAAGACTGAAAACGGCTCTCTGAGATGGATTATATTCCAATGAGGCTGTAAAAAAATCTGTTTAAGATTTTTTTTTACAAGATAAAGCTTTTAATGAATTATACTGATAGAAATCAATCTTTTGAATAGAATAGAGCTGGAAGAGACCTTGGAGGTCTTCTAGTCCAGCCCCCCGCTTAAGCAGGACAACCTATACCAGTGGTGGTGAACCTATGGCACATGTGCCAGAGACGGCACTCAGAGCCCTCTCTGTGGGCACGCGTGCCGTCGGCCCAGCAGAGTTCGCCAGAGTAGTGAGTACGTGGTGTTTGGAAGCGACGGGGCAGGAAGTGAGCAAGCAAGCAGCGTTGGCCCCCTGGGGGTGCACGGGGGATGGCGAGGGACTGGTCTCTGTCACCCTTGTCCCGGCCTGCCCATCCCGCTCACGCCCACCCAGTCTGCTGTGACCACTGCAGCTGTGCCCACCTAGCGGCCATGCCACCCAGTGGGCCACACCCCCCCCCCGCTCCCCCTGAGAGCACCACAATGCTGATGCGGCCCTGGCAGTTTGCGATAAATAAGTGGGTTTGGGGTTGCAGTTTGGGCACTCAGTCTCTAAAAGGTTCGCCATCACTGACCTATACTGTCTCAGACAGGTGAATGTCTAGTCTCTTCTTGAAAACCTCCAGTGATGGAGTGCCCACGATTTCTGTGGGTAAAGCTGTTCCACTGGTTGATTGTCCTCACTGTCAGGAAGTTTCTCCTTAGATCCAAGTTGCTTCTCTCCTTGATTAGTTTCCAACCATTGTTTCTCCTCCTTCTCTCTGGTGCTCTGGTGAACAACCTGACCCCTTCTGCCTTGTGGCAGCCCCTCAGATACAGAAACAATTTGTAACTAATAAAATATTCTTGGAAATATTAAGAAAAAAGCAAATTCAATTTTAGTTTTGGGAGTGTTGAAAATTATACATTTTATATATATATCAACTGAATGATATTTCTGTTCATCCTGCTATTTGTTGAAAAGCTTATGTAACATAACAAAACGTCTTGACCAATGGTAACAATAGTGAAAAAGGGGTCTGAAGGCAACAATCATTCCATTATATACAATTCAGATGCCCATCTATAGACGAATATAATACAGCTGGTGAAAAGCAATTTGAGCAGTTGTGGAGTATCTTAAGAAAAGTGTTTTGTTTTTCTTAGTTTTAAAAAATGACTGAAAGATTTATAAGATTATGATTGTTTGGAGGTAATGATGGAGAGAGATAAAATACTTTCTGTAAAAGAACTGAGCTTGGGCCACTTAGTAAAACTGAATACAGATAGTCCTCAAGTGAATGACCACAATTGAGCTCAAAATTTATGTTGCTAAGTGAGAAAGTTTGTTAAGTGAGTTTTGCCCTCTTTTACGACTTCTCTTGCCACATTTGTTAGGTGAATGACTGCAGTTGTCAAATTAGTAACACAGTTGTTAACTGAATCTGGCTTCCCCATTGACTTTGCTTGTCAGAAGGTTACAAAAGGGGATCACGTGACCCCGGGACACTGCAACCGTCATAAATATGAGCCAGCTGCCAAGCGTCCGAATGTAAATCACGTGACCATGGGGATGCTGCAGCGGTCATAAGTGTGAAAAATGGTCATAGGTCACTGTTTTCATTGTAACTTTGAACAGTCACTAAGCCAGGGGTGTCAAACTCAATTTCATTGAGGGCCGCATCAGCATTGCGGTTGCCCTCAAGGGGCCGGGTGAGTATGGCCAGGGTGGGCGTGGCCAACTGGGTGGGCGTGGCTAGAGTGTGTATGGCCTACTGGGTGGGCGTGGCCAGCTCTACATCGTTGGCATCAATGGTGCCTATGGGTGCCTGGGCAGGAGTGGGACAGATCTGAGGGTCTCTGGCAGAAGGAGGGTCTCTGGGCCAGGGCCAAGGCAGTGGGGGCCGTTCCCTCACTGTTTCCAGGATGGCTTCGCGGGTCGCATGAAACCACTTCATGGGCCGGATCCGGCCCCCAGGCCTTGTGTTTGACATGTCTGCACTAAGCAAACTGACGTAAGTCTATAGTAGTAAGATTAGAAAATTCCTTTAAGGGTTACTTGGAGAAAGAATGAGATAAATTAATGGACAAAGCCTGTTGGCAATCGTTAAACGAAACCTGTAGGCCATTCCAATACGAAATTACAGATGAAACCTTTTTATTTAAAGGTGGTCCTACTGTATGGATGAGGCTGGTGCTGAAGACAAGCCAACGATGCGATCAGAGAGTCGGACAATATGGACTTTTGTCTGGTTCAGTGAAGGGATTACTTATTTTTGCTATCTTGTATTTCCTACAGATGCCCCGCATATGGCTAGATTACTGCCAGTTTCTCATGGACCAATGTCGCATTACCCGTACCCGCAGGACCTTTGACCGGGCACTCAGAGCTCTGCCCATTACACAGCATCATCGTATCTGGCCGCTTTACCTGAAGTTTGTGCGACTCTATCCGCTACCTGAGACAGCTGTACGGGTCTACCGTAGGTACCTGAAGGTGAGGGTGCTTCCCATTCCCTCTATAGGTATCCTTTGACTTAAAACCCATTCACTTAAGAGACCGCTTGAAGTTACGACAGTGCTTAAAAAAGTCACAATTGACCCTCTCATAACCGTTGCAGCATCCCCACAGCTACACGATCAAAATTTGGCAACCCGCATGTATGTATGACAGTTGTAGCATGTGAGGATCATGTGATTGCCATTTGCGGCATTCCCAGCTGGCTTCTGACAAGCAAAGTCAATTTTTTGGAGGGGGGGACGGGGGGGGGAGAAGAGCCAGATTCACTTAACAACCACATGTTTCACTTAACTACTGCAATGATTTGCTTAACAACCACGACAAAAGGTCATAAAATTGGGCACAACTCATTTAACAGCTGCCTAGTTTAGCAATGTGAAATTCTGGTCCCAACTGTGGTAGTAAATCCTGTAACATATATTTTATTACAACTTCCCTCTCTGAAGTGGTTACATACTCTAAAAAGTGTGTGGCCATCCATCAGGGAATACCATGGTTCTTCCCCTTTAGACTACTTTTTATTACGGGCATAGATCAGGAACTTATTGAGAAACTATTTTTATTTGTACTTTTCTTGAGACTTTGGTTGGCAAACTTTGTCCTGAGGAAGACTATTTCTGACAAAGTCTGAAAACAGACATAGTTTGTTTGATTGCTGTATGTCTTTTTTTATCCAAGCGATGTGAATTATGACAAAAAAGGCACAAAATTCTGTCGTAAATTGGCATTTATGTTGAGGTACCTGTGATCTTCAGCTGATTGATTGTGGTCTGTTATAAGGGCTTCTATTTGTTCTCTGCATGTTTAAGATTAAAAATCAGGTCTCAGTAGGGACGTGGTGGCTCAGTGGGTTAGGACGCTGAGCTTGTCGATCAGAAGGTCGGCAGTTTGGTGGGTTGAATCCCGAGTGCCGTGTAGCAGAGTGAGCGCCTGTTACTCGTCCCAGCTTCTGCCAACCTAGCAGTTCGAAAGCACGTAAAAATGCAAGTAGAAAAATAGGGACCACTACGGTGGGAAGGTAACAGCGTTCCGTGCGCCTTTGGCGTCTAGTCATGCCGGCCACATGACCACGGAGACGTCCTCGGACAAGCGCTGGCTCTTTGGCTTTGAAACGGAGATGAGCACCGGCCCCTAGAGTCGGAAACAACTGGCACCCATGTGCGGGGGAACCTTTACCTTTACCTTTATGTTCAGATATCATCAGCTTTAATATGTAAAGCCAGCATGGACATACTTTTTGTGTGTCCATATATGCCAAGTTAATATTCTATCATTCCTCCTTGTATGCAACGGTTAAAATAAAGATTTTTGTCCTTTTTCTTTGGAATCTTGTAAATGTACATAAAAGGAAGGAGTGATTACATAATATGTGACTCTAGATATATAGACTATCACAATTTCATAAACCACCATGACCGTTGCTAAGAATTTCATGGGGTAAAGTCCACACATCTGTAAGTTGTTAGAGTTGGGGAATAATAAATATACCTGATCCCATTTGCAAGTTTAAGATAAAACTGGACCTCAAAAGATGGTTAAAGTTTCTGAGCTAAGGCATCTAAGGATGCCTTACAGTGGCTTGGTTGTTAGCAGTCTCACTTTCCTAAGCCTATTCTTTCTTAATTAATTAATAGTAATAATAATAAAGTTGGAAGGGGCTTTGGAGGTCATCTAGTCCAACCCCCTGCTCAGGCAGGAAACCTTATACCGTTTCAGACAAATGGCTGTCCAGTCTCTTCTTAAAAACTTCCATTGTTGGAGCATTCACCACCTCTGGAGGCAGGTTGTTCCACTGGTTAATTGTTCTAACTGTCAGGAAGTTTCTCCTTAGTTCTAGGTTGCCTCTGGCACAGGATTTGTGGACAAACAGAACCTCTCACATCATTCACAGGGGGGGAAAAAGGAGACCTGAAAATTGGGGGATTGGGTTCTTTTCTTTCTGAAAGAGTGTGATAATTAGATATGTTAATAATCAGAAATAGTTTTAAGTTCAGGGTTCCCGAGTTTTGCCCCCCTTTGTGTTTTCAATCTGTTACATAATATAGTCAAAGTACAGCTTAATTGTTCCTTGATTGCCTCCCAAGCAAAATCATAAACTGAACAGCCTAATACATTCATATAACGAAGGCTGATGAAGGCAGGCTGGACCTTGTGCTCGACTAGCCTTCAGAATAGCATTTCCATCAGCACTCTAAAGGCTCTAAATGGCTGTGTGCTCTGAGCCCTGGATATGGGGTTTACAGGTATGGTTTCCCTTTTATGTTGCAGCTGAGCCCTGAGAATGCAGAGGAATATATTGAGTACCTGCACTCCATTGACCGTCTGGATGAGGCCGCTGTCCGTCTTGCAGCTGTGGTGAACGATGAGCGTTTTGTTTCCAAGGAGGGAAAATCCAATTATCAGGTAGGTTTCGGTAGTAGACAGTCGTGTCTACCATCCAGAATTGCCTATCAAATCTCCTTTGTCTGCATGCGTTTCCTGTGCCTCTCAGAAGCTTTTCTGAGTTCTCTATTGCCTCTAATTGTTTGGCACCTTGGGCTTCTTTTTGCAGTTATGGCACGAGCTCTGTGATCTCATCTCTCAAAACCCAGACAAGGTGAAGTCACTCAATGTGGGGGCCATCATCCGAGGCGGCCTGACTCGTTTCACAGACCAGTTGGGCAAGCTGTGGTGTTCTTTGGCAGATTACTACATCCGCAGTGGCCATTTTGAGAAGGTAGGCACTGAAGCGCAGCCACCAAATTGTCTTTTTATGCCTGATTTTCCCCCACCACAACAACCCTGTGAAGTGGAAGAGAGAGAGAGAGAGAGGGAGAGAGAGAGAGAGAGAACTTCCCTTGGAATAGAAAATCTGAAGAACCAAACACATGCCATTAGATCACTAGCCTGTTTCAGGTCCGAAGGGGAGCCAGTATTATTAAGTTTGTTCTTCTCATGGATCTTCTCTGGATCGTGAGCTTCTCCAGGGTAGCGGCAGAAAAATACTCTTGGGGGTTCTTTGAATTCTATAGTATACTTTTCATAGGTAAAAATTTTAGTACTCTCTGTATAACTGGAGGGTAGCCTTTAGGGAATGCCAGATAGATTTTAAGAAACCTCTGTTTGGTAGCACATGGATTTTTTATTTTTATTTTTATTTTATTAGACTTATATACCGCCCTTCTCCTGTAGGACTTAGGGCGCTTCACAAGGTTTTTTAAAAACAATACAGCAAATACAAAAATTAAAAACAATTAAAATGATTACATTAACCTTGAAATAAAAACCCCAATTAAAATACAATTAAAACCCTAGTTAATACTCTCAGTCCAGGCCAGAAAGCTCAAAGAGCCAGGTCTTCAGGTCCCGGCGGAATGAGCGAAGGTCAGGGGCAGTCCTAAGCTCTACAGGCAGCTGATTCCAGAGGGCAGGCGCACCCACAGAGAAGGCCCTCCCCCTGGGTATTGTCCGCCGGCAATCTTTTACCCACGGTACCCTGAGAAGACCCTCCCTGTGGGAGCGCACAGGACGAAGGGAGCTTGATGCCGGCAGCAGGTGTTCCTGAAGAAAACAGCTAGAGGAAGCTGGAAATTCCTATCTTTGGTTGTGTCGGATGAGCCCGAAACTTCATCCATTTTCAGATACGAATCAAAAAATACTCTTAGTTATTGGACTTTGGATTTGATGGGCAAATCAAATTATGGGTACAATTTCCTGTTGCCTGCCTGAAGTTTGCTTTTTGAGTAGATTTAGGCATAACTGTCAACCATCACTTTGAGCTGACGTAGGTATAATTTCTTAGCAGCAACTGCTACAGGGAGATTTCCTCTCTTAGCTCATGTTCATTCCAGTTAGCTGCCTTTTGGCTGACCCACATAAATGAGAACCTGGTTTTTCTAAAGGTGGATTGCATCCTGAGAGATTGACTGTGCTTTTATAAACCAATCCCTTTTGAAGAGAAGCGCAAACCGCTAGGTGGCTGAAGAAGAGAGGCCACAGGTTGTGTCCTGGAGCAGTCTCGGTGATTACTGTTTCTGTCTTAGGCTCGTGATGTATATGAAGAAGCAATTCAAACAGTGATGACAGTACGGGATTTCACTCAAGTGTTTGACAGCTACGCCCAGTTTGAGGAGAGCATGATTGCTGCCAAGATGGAGACCACCTCTGAAATGGGACGTGAGGAGGAGGGTGAGAAAGCAAATGTTACTCTTTCTCTCGAAGGTGCATCTAGGGCAAGGGTAGGCAACCTCGGCTCTTTTATGACTCATGGACTTCAACTCCCAGAATTCCTGAGCCAGCTGAGTTGAAGTCCACGAGTCATAAAAGAGCCAAGGTTGCCTACCCCTGATCTAGGGGAACATGTATACCACAGTTTTTGAGTCTTCTAAAGCTTTCCGAATTCCATCGATTAGGACTTCCCAGATTGTTTGGTCTTACAATCCTCCTTCATTTCACCATTCCTCACTATTGGCTATGCTGGCTAAGGCTGATGGAAGTTGGAGTTCTCCAACTTTTACATGATGCCGGACGTTTCCCTGTGTTTTATTACAGATAACACCTTAGGTTGATAGAAAACTGCTTTTCTCTTTTTATCCATCCCGTCCGTTAGTTGTAGGCTACCCAACTCTTACTTTCTTTCTTCTTGCCACGCTTTTGGAGAACTGTATAGTTGAGTAGAAAAGAACTGTGGTCCAATAGTATGATTTCATTTTTGCTGTTTTTCTGTTTGGAAAATAGATGATGTAGATCTGGAACTGCGACTGGCACGCTTTGAGCAGCTGATCGCACGCCGGCCTCTGCTTCTCAACAGTGTCCTCCTACGCCAGAATCCTCACAATGTCCATGAGTGGCACAAGCGGGTGAAGCTGTATGAAGGCAAACCTTGGGAGGTAGGAGAATGTTCCTCTTTGAACGGCTAGAGCTGTCACGTTCCCAAGCCAGTAACCCACAACACTGTTCCCACTTATTAAATACTGGATTTGATTTTGGGAACTGGAATGGATGGAAATGCCTTTCAAGCAGTTCACTTGAACCAGTTAGCCACCCAGTTTGAGACAGTCCTTGGAGATTAGGTCTGTCTGTGAAAATAGGAGATATGGGGGCTTCTTTTCATGTACTTGCATCTCAAAGCAGCTGAAAAAATTACGTCTCTTCATCAGGTTGAGTTAACACAAAAAGCCTTTTCTTCTTCTCACTTGCTCAGTCTTATGTTTCACAGTATCTCACCCAGTTCTTTCTTATTTGTTTACTCCTTCCAGATCATCAACACGTACACAGAAGCAGTGCAGACTGTCGACCCATTTAAAGCCACTGGAAAAACACATACTTTGTGGGTTTCTTTCGCCAAGTTCTACGAGGTCAATGGACAGATAGAAGATGTGAGTGATGCACTGGGCAGAGGCAAACACTGCCCTAACCTATTTCCTGCTTCTTTTTCCTAGCCACTCTCTTAAGAGTTTAACTACGGGCTTTTCACAATAGCCGTAAGAAAACATTCCAAATCAGTACTTGAATGTTGTAGGATTTCTAAAAAGGGCCCCAGCGACATTGTGAGGGACGTGTTTTTCAGCTGCATTACATACTAGAGTCCAAAGAGAAAACAGGGTGAGTGTTTTTCTCCCCTAGCTTTTCTCTGATTTTTTTTTCTCCCTGTCTTATACCAGGCCAGAACAATTTTTGAAAAGGCCACTAAAGTGAACTTTAAGCAGGTGGATGAACTGGCCAGCGTCTGGTGCGAGTATGGTGAGATGGAGCTGCGGCATGAGAACTACGATCAAGCCCTGCGTATCCTGAGGGTGAGAAGAAGCAAAACAAAAAGGGAAGAGTACATTTGGGAGTGTTAATAATGAAACTTGCTTGATTGTAATTATTTTCCAAATGATTAGGTTTGAACAGACGGTCTGTATCTTCTTGAAAGAGTCTGATCACTGGGAAGCTGACAAAGATTATTTTTACTCCACAATAAGAGGGTCATGGCTTTAGTCCCATGTCTGGGACTAAGCAAGTGTATTCTGAATGCTTAACAAACATTTAACATATACATATACATATACATATATATATATATATATGTTTAAGTACCGTATATACTTGAGTATAAGCCGACTCGAGTATAAGCCGAGACCCCCATTTTCACCCCCAAAAACTGGGAAAAGTTCGTGACTCGAGTATAAGCCGATCCGCCGTTCTGCAAGCCTCCGCCGCCAGCAGAGGCTCGATCCGCCATTTTGCAAGCCTGAATACACAGGAATACCCTGTGTGGCCGCGGCTCTCGGGGAAGCCCTGGCTGTCCGCTTCCTCACTCCACGCTGCCATTCGGGGCCCGCGCGTTCCCCGGGCAAATCACGGCACCCAGCAGGCGAGGAAACACGCCCGCTCCAGTCGCCCCCCCTTCCCTCAGGAGACACGAAGCAAGTGACCGCCCGGAGCTTACCGAGGACTTGCGCGCGGCCGAGGCTTCGGTGCTTCCAGGATCGCGCGCACCTCTCCCAAGCCGCCGCCGTCTGGAGACCTGCCGAAGTTTGGGGAGATTTGGGGAGGTGCGCGCGCACCTCCCCAAACCTCCCGAAACGTCAGCAGGTCTCCGGATCTCCGTGACCTGCCTGCCTGCTTCTTTCCGCAGCGGAAAGAAGCAGGCAGGCAAGGCACGGAGATCCGGAGACCTGCCGACGTTTGGGGAGGTTTGGGGAGGTGCGCGCGCACCTCCCCAAACCTCCCCAAACTTCGGCAGGTCTCCGGACGGCGGTGGCTTGGGAGAGGTGCGCGCAATCCCGGAAGCACCAAAGCCTCGGCCGCGCACAAGTCCTCGGTAAGTTTTTTTTTGTTGACTGGAGTATAAGCCGAAGTGGGATTTTTCAGCCCAAAAAGTGGGCTGAAAAATTCGGCTTATACTCAAGTATATACGGTATTTGTCAAGGTTTTTTGAATCTCAGATAAAGGGTATGACTAACTGATGAGAACATAAATAGTTCGAAATGATCATCTTAGCCTCCCAAATTCTTTATTAGCAATTTGAATAATTATATATATATATATATATATATATATATATATATATATATATATATATATATATATATATATATATATATATATATATATATATATATATATTTCAAATGTTAACTATTTAGATTACCTTGCTAGGCCCCAAACATGGGGCAAATCTTTATTTCCTGTTTTCAGCCTATCTTGAAGGCTATCAAACAGGCAGTAGTCACACCGGACAATTCATATATTTGTGTAAATAACACTGCCTTGTATGCAATCAGCCCAGGTTCGAATCTCAGAAGGGTATAGCTGACTGAGGACGACTAAGGAGTCAGAAATGCATCTCAGTTTCCCTTTAATTCTTTGTTAGTAATTTACACACACACACACACACACACACACACACACACACACACACACACACACACACACATATATATATATATATATATATATATATATATATATATATATATATATATATATATATGTTTTATATACCGCCCTTCTCCTGGAGGACTCAGGGCGGTGTACAGAGCAATAAAGTAAGATACAATAAAACAGAGTGAGAAAAATTTAAAACCCAAATCCATCAGGCAAGGCCAGCTTGTTGGAATAGATAAGTTTTTAGATCACGCCGGAAGGAGCGAAGGTCGGGGGCCATCCAGATTTCAGTTGGTAAGTGGTTCCAAAGTATTGGCGCACCCACCGAGAACGCCCTCCCCCTGGGGGTCACCAGCCGACATTCTCTGACCGGTGGCACCCTGAGGAGGCCCTCTCTGTGGGAGCGCACAGGACGGAGGGGTGTTGACGCCGGCAGCAGGTGCTCCCGTAGGTAATCCGGACCCACGTCATGTAGGGCTTTGTATGTCATCACTAGCACCTTGAATTTCACCCGGAAGGCAACTGGAAGCCAGTGCAGCTCACGGAGCAGAGGTGTAATATGGGAGTATCGGGAGACCCCCAAAAGCATTTGTGCAGCTGCACTCTGCACCAGCTGAAGCTTCTGAGTAGTTCTCAAGGGCAGCCCCATGTAAAGAGCGTTGCAGTAGTCAAGACGAAAGGTCACAAGTGCATGGGTGACTGTACGCAAGGCATCCAGGTCCAGATAGGGTCGCAGCTGGCGCACCAGACGAACCTGAGCGAAGGCCCCTCTAGTCACAGCTCCTATATGATCTTCTAAGGAGAGCTGTGAATCCAAGAGGACACCCAGATTGCGAGCCTTATCTACGGGGGGGTAATAAATATATATATATATATATATATATATATATATATATATATATATATATATGATAAATGATTGTTAACTATTAGATTACCTTGCTAGGCCCCAAACATGAGACAAATCTTTATCTCCTGTGTCAGCCTATCCTGCCATCGACAGGCAGTAGTCACACCGGTGACAGCTCATATTTGTGTAAATTTTAAATTGCTGACAAAGAATTAAGGGTTACACACACACAGAGAGTTTTTAAACTGCTTGCTCCAGAGGCTCTACTTCCTCTGTTCTCATCAGCATTTCTTCTCCCTCCAGAAAGCTACGGCTATCCCAGCCAAGAAAGCAGAATATTTTGATTCCACAGAGCCTGTGCAGAACCGTGTATATAAGTCCCTCAAGGTTTGGTCCATGCTGGCTGACTTGGAAGAAAGTCTCGGCACTTTCAAAGTGAGTGGTCTTGGTTGGCTTCCATGCTTGCTTACCCCGGCTGGCATTTCTCCTGGCAATTTTTACAATGGGCCATCTTGCCAGGCAGAGATTTGTTAGCCTAAGCTTGGCATCGAGAAGAAACTTCCCCTTTTTGTCTCTTTAGGCCTTATGAGGTTGGACAAAGTATTGTAACCAAGCACAGATGAAATGTTTTAAAAATAACGTTCCCCCAGCTTAGAATCAAATCAAGATATTTCTTACCCTTCTTAATTTGCAAGTGACTAAGAAGTCATCCAAAATAAAAGGTAGTCTCTTTTCCTCTTCCTCTTTAAGGAATCCAAGCATCCTTGCCCTCTTATTTCATGAGTTTGGCTTGGAAATAATGCATTGAAGCAGTAGGGCCAGAACAGAATTATTGGCACAACCCTCTGTTCCTTCCCCTGAGTAGCTAAAGAAGAATGGTAACTATAGTCTCCCATAAGTGCATTACTGTATTTCTGTTCATCTATCATGTTACTGATAGAAAGTGTGAAAGGTGGAGTTGGAGCCCAGCAAGTTACACTGGCTAAAGCCATTCAGTATCAAATTTAAATGTTTCCTCTCAATCTGGGCATAGTTGGGAAGTGGGTAATAAAGAGTCTGCGCCTGTGATTGGAGTTCTGGCCCAGCCTAGTATTAAAGCTTTTCTGCTTTGCCATTCCTAGTCTACTAAGGCTGTATACGATCGCATTTTGGATCTACGCATTGCCACCCCACAAATCATCATTAACTATGGTCTGTTCCTGGAGGAGCACAAATATTTTGAGGAGAGCTTCAAGGTGAGTTGGCTTCATCAAGGCTTCCTTCTGCCATCTGGGTCTGCATCAGTGTAGAAGTCATTGAACCTCGAACATGGCAGGTTACAGATGGTACGTGCAGTGTACAGAAGTAGACCGCATGTGCAGATGGTATACTAGATGCCACTAGGACCTTATTATGTACAGTATGTAGCAAAGGATAATTACTGTATTCAATCTCTTTCTCTTTCTCAAACCTCTGAACAAACTAGCCGATATATTCTATGTTGAAATAATTTGTGTTTCAGAGCAAACTATAGCTTAGGTGTAGGGACAGAGTAAGTGTTTTCCACTATAATTGCCATGCATCTTTGCTGCCCTTAGCTATTGTTTATAATAATCCAATTTTTTTGTTTGTTTTCTTCTGGTATGGCTGTCAGTTTTTTGTTTAATTGGAAAATGTTAAACAGAAATGTAACTAAGGTAGAATTAGCAGCCCATTAGAGTAGAAGGGTCCTAGGATCTCTGATTAAAGTGGTTCTTGGTTGGTTAGCAATTTGCAGGAAAAAAGCTATTCTTTAAAACGTAGGTCATTATAGTCAAAGCAGGACAGTCCCAGATGGTATTTTAAGCGAGTAGGGAATAGGGCAGAGCCTTCTGCAATGCAGTCTGAATGTTTTGTTCGTACCTTCTGTTCGTTTTGGCAGGCATATGAGAGAGGCATCTCCTTGTTTAGATGGCCAAATGTTTATGATATCTGGAACACCTATCTAACCAAATTCATTGACCGCTATGGTGGCAAGAAGTTGGAGCGTGCTCGGGATCTTTTTGAGCAGGCGCTGGATGGCTGTCCCCAGAAATACGCAAAAAGTATGTATTAAGTGTCGCTCTGGCAGAAAGTTGAGTCAGAAACTCTTCCTACTCAGTCAGATTCTGATTACAAGAAAAGTTGGATGGGACATGTCATCTGGACAGTAGTTTTGTATAGCAAACCTCCTAGCCCAAAAAATAACCCTTCTGGATGGACTCCCTTTATTGGCCTGAAAAGGATCAGATGGGTGATCTTGAGGACTCAAAAATGCCTTTTTCATTGGAAATTGGGTAAAGAGGACTTCTCAAAAGGCAACTGGACTTTCCTAGTTTTTGCTTGAAGACTTTTCGCTTCTCATCCAAGAAGCTTCTTTAGTTCAGTTCTTCGGAACGGAAGAAGCTTCTTGGATGAGAAGCGAAACATCTTCAAGCGAAAACAAGGAAAGTCCAGTTGCCTTTTGAAAAAGCAGCTTTGGGACAACGGCAACCTGGATGACTGAGAATCTCCATACACGTAGAACTTCTCTTCATTTCTTCATCATTTAGTGGAGGAGAGCAAGGTGAATCAGTAAGCACATTCTCAACAAGAACTTATTTTTTGTGCTTTTACGTAACAATACGTCTGGATATGAAAACTGTTGACCCGAAATTGAAAGAAGATGAAATCTGGCTCTAATTTTCCTTTTGCAGCCATCTATCTCTTATATGCCAAGCTGGAGGAGGAATATGGGCTGGCCCGCCATGCCATGGCAGTATATGAGCGAGCTACTCAGGCTGTGCTGCCTTCAGAGCAGCATGATATGTACAACATCTACATCAAGAGAGCAGCGGAAATTTATGGCGTCACCCACACACGTAGCATCTATGAAAAGGCGATCGAGGTTCGTTGATTCTCTCTAAATTGCATCTATCGGTTTGCCATCCTAACCAATATGATTCAGCTTCCTTCACAGAAGGATGAGGCTTAATCTATTCTTGCTGGCCGACCAGAATTTAAAATGTGGGTCACTTATTAGGTAGAGCACGCGCATCTGCTATATAAATCTGCAGGTATCCTGAGGTCATCGTTATCAAATCAGACCCAATAGGAAAGGGTTGGTTTTTGTCGAGTTGATCAGAAAGGCCAGGAAGAAGTGCCTGCTCCCTTGGGAGAAGTCTGCTTTTATTCTCGACTAGGCCTTGTCAAGCAGGAAATGGTCCCCTTTTCGTTTGCAGCTTCTGGAGCTGACTGACAAGAAAAGAAAAATTTAAAAAAAAGGGGGGGGGAGAGAAACCAGCCATCAGGATAAAAGATCGAAGTCATAACAACGCTGACAGCCTCTATCCCACTTCATGGTCAGTTGCTCGAAGACTGGAGTGTGAATTTCCATTACGGCTGAGACGCCTTTAAGACTACTACACAGCAATGTTAATCCCAAGTGTCTGCAACAGACTCCATGCAGCAGTAGCAGCTTCACTGTTCTTTGGGACAACAGAAGAGTGACACGGAGAAGCTAGAGAACAAGCAATTCCAGAAGAGGGGAAAATGGGGTTTTGTGATAGATTGAGACTCTTCCCATAGCTTTTCATTCCATTGATATGAGATACCAGCAGGGGTACAAAGGGAATCCATTATCTGAAGTACTCTTGTCAGGTAGGCATGGAGACCCAAATATGGGAATCCTCAGCCCTTTTGCACCTGCCGCTTTGGGTATAAAAAAAAGAGAGACACCCGGTGCTCAGATAGCTTTAGCTCTCCCACTAAAGCAAGAAGGGGACCTGAAGGAGAACACTGTAGCCCACGACAGAAACCAGGCACCAAGGAGGATGCCAGACTTGCTAGTTCCAGCCAAGAAAGTGGACATGTAAGATCTATGGGCACAGTCACTTCACAATTAAAGGAGAGGAGTTTCCTGGCAAAACAGAGGAATCGTTTGTCTCTCTGGGGTTTTGCTCTGGCATCTGCTTCGTCACAAATTCCTTCTTCCATCTGGCCCTCAACTACTTTGTCTCCTTTCTCCCACCTCACATTGCCGGAGCAGGAGAAGTAAAAGAAAGCCACTATCATAAGATGAGTCAAAATAGCATAGGAAAAAAAAAATCACCGGTTCAAGAAGCACCAGGGCCCAGGCAGCAGTCTCCATAAAAGTCGGATGCTGATTCAGCATCATTTCACTTATTTTGTGACCTTGCTCATCTTACAGATTCTGCAGGGAGAAGGTCTGTCACCCGCCCCATTCAGACATGCAGTTCTTTGTAGAATAGGAGGAGGAGGAACTTTTTAGAGGGGATGCACAGCTAGCTAACTTAGACTTCACATTAAAAGTACGCACAGTATTACAGGACAAAGTGATAAAGATCCTTACACTGGAATAGGTAACTGTGAATAGACCGCCATACGCAAGCCCTTAATGAGGGGAAGGTATTCTGTGAATCTCTTGAATTACAACGGATTTAAAGTAAGTATTCTTAGTTCAGAGCTATTATTTAGATTCCAGCTAAAATATTAGCTTAGAAGGCAGTGTTCCTGGTAGCTATGTCAGCCAGGAAAGTGGAGGAGCTGTAGACACTAGCAAGGTTTGTGGGTTTCCCACATAGGCATGGTAACTTTATTCCTAAGTGATTGTGTTGCCCAATTGTATCTCAGATACATCCAGTGCAAGCAAAATATTCAGCAAGTTAAATATTTGCAGGATACTTGGGATTCACTGAAACCAGGCACCCAGCAGTCTCTTTATCTGTACAAACCAGCAGCACAAGTTAAGCAGGTCTGTGGCTCCACCATTAAGATGCTGACTAAGATTGTACTGCATTGACACATATAACTTGCCTCAAACAGATTTGCAGAAGCTTTCTCAAATGAGATTTTGATCAATATATTGGAGAAAGTATTATAACACTTGTAGGCCCACCTTAGGGAATACTATTGTTCAAATTGCTTTTATTTTCCTGAAACAAAACTCCTAGATCAGTTCATATATTCCAATCACTAAAATATTCTGAAAGCCCTCTGGGTAATCGTAATCCTTACATACTCTACTTAGCTCTAGATTTATTACTTCATACCACCCTAGAAGCTGAAATGTTGAAGGGTGTAGTACATTTAAATATCCATCCTCTTTTTCAGGTGCTATCAGATGAACACGCTCGGGAGATGTGTCTGCGCTTTGCCGATATGGAATGCAAATTGGGTGAAATAGACCGAGCTCGGGCAATCTATTCCTATTGTTCACAGATGTGTGACCCCCGAGTAAGTGGCTTTTTCTGTGTACTGGAGAACTAGCATCCTAATCTGCTTGTGGCAATATTTAGTTGAGAGGAGGAAGGAAGGAAGAAGCCCCTCATTTTGCCAAAAGAGCAGAAATGATCACTTCCTGCTCAGTTCAAAATACAGCGGTACCTAGGTACTTCTTAATTGATCTGTGAGGTGCGCTGAGTACCAAACAATTTTTTCCCCATAAGGAATAATATAGTGAGTCACAAGGCAGCTGACACCATCAAGTTCTAGCTTGTGCGTCGAGCACTAAACAAATAATGAGTACCGGCATAAAATTTTCGAGTCAGAATGCATTGAGTACCAAATTCAATGAGTTTCGAAGCAGTTGAGTACAAGGGTACCATTGTATATGTATTGTGACACAACAATCTTGTATGTAGTTTTGGAAAAACTTAAGGATGGATTCTTCCATCTGCCACCTGATGGATAAATAAAGGTGTGTGTTTGTGTTTCTTTGCTTATGCAATGGATTTGTCTCTGTTGTTTATGATGGCCTGTTCCTGATATAGAAGATGGAGAGCTCAATAATAGTTGACCTCTGTCCCCTTAACCTCATTAAATCTCTCCTTTATATATATATATCAGAAAGCTCAGAGGAGAGTAGAAACAGCAGTCTTTGAATCGACTGTCTATTGAATTTTGCCACTGTCTCTTTCCCAGCAGTCCTCAAAACACACATCTTTTTGGTTTCCCTTCCCAGACTACTGCCAACTTCTGGCAGACGTGGAAAGAATTTGAGATTCGGCATGGGAACGAAGACACTATCCGAGAAATGCTACGCATTAAGCGAAGTGTGCAGGCTACTTACAATACTCAGGTTAACTTCATGGCTTCTCAGATGCTAAAGGTTTACAGCAATGCCACAGGCACAGGTACTTCTTGCCTTCTCTTAGACGGAGATGAGCTACATCTTCTGCTCTTCTAGCCACCCCCTGACCCTCCTGCTCATCCTCCTCTTTAACGTCGTCTTGTTTCAGTGTCTGACTTAGCACCAGGACAGAGCGGCATGGATGACATGAAGCTCTTAGAGCAGCGAGCGGAACAACTGGCAGCCGAAGCAGAAAGAGATCAGCCTCGAGCTAAGGAGAAGATCTTGTTTGTCAGGTGAGGGTACTATAAGCAGACGACTTGCTCACTTTTCCCCCTAGGAAGACCAGGGCTTTTTTTTTGTCATAGAACGCCCAGAACGGAGTTCCGGCACCTTTTTTTTTTTTTAAACAAAAAAAGCACTGATGAAGACTGTTTGGATTCGTAACATCACCCAAAAAAAAAAACCAAACACCATGATGGGGAAAAATGTGAGTGATTAGTTGATTTGTATTCAGGAACTCAAGACAATATATATTATTTTAACCCATCAAGAATCGGGAACAAACGGTTGGATAGTGCCCGAGCTGCTAACGTGACTCGAGTGAGAACAGGATTGTGGTGTTGTCTTGAGAAACTAGTACAATTTTCTACCAAATGGCTATTTCAGCTTTCGAGCTATCAGATGTATTTTTCTAGGGAAAGATGACACCGAAGTATTACCGAGGATAGCCTTCTTCGCATTTACAGTTTTGGTACTTTTTCAACAGTGTGGTCTGAATGATTTATGACCCATTGGGAACGCAGCAGAGAGTACTATTTGGCTTTCTGATTTCATTATTTGATTATGTGTCATCAAGATGATGTCAACTTTTAGTGACCCCTATACGTTAGATTTTCTCCATGGTGCTGTCCCTAACCAGGTGCTTCCGGTCTCCCACCAGTGCACCCAATGCCATTGTTTTACTGAGTCCATCCAGTTTGCTGCTGGTCTCTTTCCTTCCGCCTTTCCCGGTATTACAGCTTTTTCCAGAAAGCTCCATCTTCAAATGATGTAATAGTATGTGAGAAAGATCTTGGGTGATGGAATAAAGGGATGCTGCCTCGGGAATGATCAGGTAAGAGACAGCACAGCCTGCGGCTGGATAAAGAGCTAGGCAAGAAGCTCAGAACGGACCATCCGGGCTGTAAAAGAGATGGCAGAATTGGACTTTCAGTTAAGTGAGACATCACACGGCCACAACTTGCGATTTTACTTCTGCATCTCCATTAACTGCTTGTTTCAAGCTGGTTGGAAAGCACGCAAATGATAATTCTGTTGCTGTGGGATGCTGTGACAGTTGTAAATGTGTGCTGATTGCAAAGCATCTGAATGGCAGTCCTGTGGCTGTGTAAATATAAAAGGATTGGCCACAGTCATAACTTCCAACAGTCACTAAACGAGGCAGTTGGTAAGGAAGGACTGACTCTACTGATTTCTTTGGGGTATTCTTTGGTTCTTCCAATCATCCAGCTTGCCTCTGCTGAGATATCTCCTGTTAGTCAGCCTTTTCTAAAGTTAGTTTGAAATCTGGCATTACTTTTTCCATGTAAAACTCTTATTTCATTGTTATATGATCCTAAGCATTATTTTGCTAGCATGTATAATTAAGCGTTTTCTATGATAGTTTGCACATTCTATCAGCCTTCCATCCTTCCGAGGTAGGTAAAATGAGGACCCAGATTGTTGGGGGCAATTAAGCTGACTTTGTAATAATGCCGCTTGGGGTGTGTGTGTGTGAAAGCCCTAATAAGCAGGCATATACATAGAATGAAGGCTACTGCTAAGCTTGTAAGCCGCCCTGAGACTTCGGAGAAGGGCGGGATATAAATGGAATTTTTTTTAAAAAGTCTTTTTTGGGGGGGAATGGAATGTAAATCATCCTCTTCCGATATCTTGGTCTTTATATGATTCTCCAGATTCGCTTCCATAGCTTGGTTAGAACCTTTACCGATTCTTCTGCTGCTGACTCTATTTCTGTGGGTATTCCATTGGCTTCTGTAGTCTTCCAATTTGGCAATAATTAACTCCTAGTACTAGAGGTTCTCGTAAGTAAGGAATATCTTTTATGGACAACGACCACCTCTACTGTGCAATGTTTCAGTGTATTCTTTCCATTTCCTTTGATCTCCTCTAAATCAGTTACTTCTCTGTCCATGGAGTTCCTTTTAGCATACCAGTTTGAGGTTGGGACCTTCTTCTGAGCTCGGAGATATTTTGAAACTTTCCTTGTTTTTCCATCTTCAATGTGTTCCCATCCTCAGTGTCTTTATAAATGTTGTTATAATATTGCTTCTTGTCTCTTCTAACGGTGGTCTGAAGCTTTTGATTCTTATTTTTCTTGGGTTTGTTTTCTTCTTGGCAATTTCCAGAGTTTAGTTTCTTCTCTTTCTTGGTCTCTGGCAAACTCTTTCCACATTCATCCTTAGAAGCTCCTTTGGAAGATAAAAGTTATCTTCCTCCTTACCTCAGTTACTGTACCAAGATAGCCCTAGACCAGGGGTAGGCAACCTCGGCTCTTTTATGGCTCATGGACTTCGACTCCCAGAATCCCTGAGTCAGCTATGCTGACTCAGGAATTCTGGGAGTTGAAGTCCATAAGAGCGCCGAGGTTGCCTACCCCTGCCCTAGACCAAGAGAATGACTTTCCAAAGGACAAGTTGCAATCATCACAGCTAAACAGAGATGTGAAGCTGATTCTTCCAGGCAATGAAGATAACTGGGGGGGCTTCGAAAATTCCCATCATCCCAGAACTTTAATTAGGTTTATTGGGACTTGTGAAAGTTTCAGTCAAAGGGCATCAGACTCTAGGATTCCACAAATTATACTGCTAGTTAATCATCCCGCTCAACCAAAGAATGAATTCACTCGTAACATATTAGAAAGTTTATATGACAGTACGGATATACCTTGAAGGGACGCAGTGGCTCAGTGGGTTAGGACACTGAGCTTGTCGATCAGAAGGTCGGCAGTTTGGCGGGTCAAATCCCGAGTGCCGCGTAACAGAGTGAGCGCCTGTTACTCGTCCCAGCTTCTGCCAACCTAGCAGTTCGAAAGCACGTAAAAATGCAAGTAGAAAAATAGGGACCACTCCGGTGGGAAGGTAACAGCGTTCCGTGTGCCTTTGGCGTCTAGTCATGCCGGCCACATGACCACGGAGACACCCTTGGACAAGCGCTGGCTCTTCGGCTTTGAAACGGAGATGAGCACCGGCCCCTAGAGTTGGAAACGACTAGCATGCATGTGCGGGGGAACCTTTACCTTTACGGATATACCTGCTTTAGATGTTCAAATGCGACGCTTTTCAATGGGTTTTTGGTTTTTGAAAACATGCAAGTCAGGGCAAAAGGATAGGCAGTTCCTTTTAATTAGGGAAGGATCAAGTACAGGACCGTTCCAGTCAGAATCATGCTGTCCGTTCACTCATCTTCCTTGGCTTGTTTTTCAGGAGTGATGCTTCCCGCAGTGAATTGGCTGAACTTTCCAAGCAGGCCAACCCGGATGAGATAGACATTGATTTGGATGAGAGCGATGAGAGTGAAGACAATGAGCCTGATGGTAAGAGGGGGGGAGGGGTGGACGGGAGTGCAGCAGCAGCATTCTTCTGGGGCTGTTGACTTTGGTGAATGGGAACTCCCGTTTTTGAAACGCCAACAACGCTTGGCCTTTTTGTACCAACTATTCTGATTCTTCTTGTACAGAGGTGCAGCTGGAACAGAAGAGTGTCCCCTCGGCTGTGTTTGGCGGCCTTAAAGACGACTGAGCTTTTTTAATGAACCGCTCTAAGCTGGAGCAGAGACGACACCTTCCTGGCTAAGCAGCGTGGCCCACAAAGCCTTTCTTTGTGATTGTGTAAGCTGCTGTTCCTTCTTGGCAACTCAACATAATAATAGAGAGAAGAAGTGATTTATAAAACACTTGTCGATCATTGTGTTGTATTTAACCAACAGGAAAGAAGCTTTTCTCCCAAACAATTTACCTTTAAAATGGAAGATTTGTGGAAAGGATTGTAATGAATGCAGACACGATTTCTTCATGGGGCGTTTTCTTAAACTTCAGGCTTATCTTTCTGGAAATACGGTGATATCTATTCTTAACCAACCTCATTATCACTAAAAGCTTTATTATTGCCTGGGCTGAAATCTTAAAATTACAAACAAGGCAATTATGGAAACAAGGGGAGTGGGGAGCTTAATGTGTACCATTGTTCCAAAGTGAAATAATTGTTTACTGTGTAAAATTAGCCTTCATTCATAGAAATGAACTTTTAAAACGAATATTCCTATATTTTTATAAACATTAAGAACTGCAGATTTAAACATTTTCTTTTTGCAATACAAAAACATAGGCTACAGATTTCCTTAAATGACAGCTTTCCTTAAACTGACATTGTTTAATTTAGAGTCTTCAAAGTATGCTGGAACTAAAAATCACCCAGAATTCCCAGCCAGTATGGTCAGGTACAGGAGAAATAGAAGTTAAGCCTTCTCTCCCTCTCATTTTGATACTTATTTGCCAGGAACAAATTGTAACTAATTACATATTAGCTTTGACCTTTAGAAAATTGAAGGGTATGTTCACCTTACAGCTTAAATGTATTTGAACAAGTAGGAAAAAGTGGATAGGTCCATCGAGCACGGAATAACTTTCAGTTCCACTAAGAAGCTCTGGCAGGGATATTTTTAAGATGTATGACATGGGAGCTAATCCCATCTTGAGTTCACTCTTTGTTGTACACAGACATCTGCATTTTTCTCCTCCACTTGTGTAGACTTCAGCAGCCTCCCCTGTATGCCTGCATTTTTTTTTACTTTAAATAATCAAGGGGCAGTATTCATTCTAAAATATTCTGCCATATATTATGGAAAGTAGGGGTGAATGAGCACCTTTTAGAACTCTGTGGCATTCAGTTTTCTACTTTCAGAATCCACTAGACTTGCACAGAAGCAAAGATGCCTCGCCTGCTTATCGGTGGTACAGGCTTCAAGATTCAAACATTCACTGAGTAATGACCAGTAAAGAGCTCATTTAAGTTACTTTATTAAGTGGGAAGGACAAAAATCCCAACCCACTTTTTACATCAACTCAGCCCTACGCTATACCCCCAGACGCCTACATGACACTCAGTCAGCCACAAGTGACCAGAATAAGGTTGAACAAGACAGAATCAGAGTGAAGTATCCAAGCTGAATTAAGACTGGTTCCCTCACATCTTCCCCTACTCTGCTTTGCAAGCAACTTCTATCCAGAGGCATAAAGGTTGGATGGCAAATGAGGCTCACATAATCAAGGGCTACTTCCATTTCTGCGCCCAGGCTCCCCGTATCTCTTTGGAGTGCTGCGTACCCAGCCTATAGCCTTGGAAGCAGGTAAACAGGGTCTGGAGAAAGAAAGGAGGCAGGAGAGAGAAAGAAAGATGGACCACACTCCTCCCTAAAGTGGTTGGAGTCTGTTTTGGCAGTTCAACTCGGGGTACACAGAGACCTGCTCTGTGACTGTAGCAGCCACCAGCTTCTCAACATGTCAACGATAGCAGCTGCTGAAAAAGAGATCCTGTTAACAGCTCCTTCTCAGCTGTACACCCAATAGCCCTTGTAAATAAGGGAGTAGACAAAAGGGAGATGTTCAATGGAGAAAGGAAGGAAGGAACATACATACATACACACCTTGTTCTGTACTACCTCCCCCATGCCAACTTCATATACAAATTCACCCTACCCGCTCTTCCAAATTTGTTCTTTTTTATATACAAATAATTGAAAAATCATTAAATAGCTCATATATATATATATATATATATATATATATATATATATATATATATATATATATACACATATATATATATATATATATATATGTTTGTGTGTGTATGTATAGTATGTATAAGTATAAACAGGGAGACCCAAGAAATGAAAAAAAAACCAACATAGAATCTTCCAGGCAAGCAGGAGTCTGAAAAATAGACCCACCCTTCTGGCCGCGCATTAACATTCAGGTAAGTGGTTAGAGGCAAGAAGCAAACCCTTATTTAGGGCAGTATTACTATGGCAACTCTGGAGACTTTAGCTTACGGGACCAGAACCTGGCCTTCCAACACCATCCTGTCCCACAAGCCAAAGCGGCCAACAGTAGTCTCAATCTTCAAAGCAGGCACCAGAAGAATTTCCCAGGTAACTCTGATCCAGCCAGAGAGAGTGCTGGCCCAGGACTCGGTCTCAGATCCACGCCTAACAGCCTCGTCGACTCAAGCCATCCAACGCAGAAGGCCAGCTGTTTGATGTCGTGGGTCTAAGTCTAGGCAGAGAGTAGGAATGACTCCACATTCTTCAGGTCACAGCTCTTTTGGTGTGCTTGGCTTCTTGGGGGTGCTTGGCTTCTTGGTCTGCCAGAGATGGCCCTGGATAGTGAAGGCGTCCACGCTCATGGACATGGTTTTACTGGGAATCTGAGTGAAACGCTTGCGATCAGAGCTATACTTGTAGATGCCTTCAATCATGGGCAAGGTAATGGTGCGGGGCCCGTAGCCTGCTAAACGCGTCAATTCATCCGTTTCTCCAGACAAGGTGTAGAGCGCCCGGAACTGGCAACTTGAATCACGGAAGAGAATGAGGAAGTGATTTGCTTTGCTCTTTTCGATTTCCTAAGATTGAGAGAAAAGAAACATGTCATCAAAGATTAGATAAGGGCAGAGTGTAAAACACAAAACAATTCCTAAACTACAGAAGAACCAGAAGAACCAGAATTCTAAGTTATAGATGCTCATCAAAACAAATTAGGAGAGCAATACTAAATGCCCTATTATTTTCTTCCTCCCACGAAGAGGAAAGACTGACCTTGTTTTATAGTTATCGACATCTTGCACCCATTAAAATGACTCCACAACTTTTCCACAGTAAAGCTTAGCTATTTACATTTCTTAATGATTTGAGTTGCTCGTGCTTCTCCCTTTCATCACGACTAAAGAATGCAGCTGGAGCTTTCTGTTTATTCTGTAACTGCAGTGAGCCTTAAATCTTGGGGCTCTTCGGAGGTTTCATACTGTCAGCACGATCAAATAGCCAGAGAGTATGGGAAGTGTAGTCCAAAATCTCTAGAGATCAAGTTGCCTTTCCATGCCATGATAGTACGTGTCAACAGTTCATATACTTAAGGACATCAGAAGGAAAATCTGTTTATGTAGAGCAGCGTTTCCCAACCTTAGGAACTTGAAGATGCGTGGACTTCAACTCCCAGAATTCCCCAGCCAGCTATGCTGGCTGGGGAATTCTGGGAGTTGAAGTCCACGCATCTTCAAGTTCCTAAGGTTGGAAAACGCTGATGTAGAGGAAGCATCCAGCCTACTAAATTAAGCCAATGCAAATATACTTACAGGTAAAAAGGTAAAGGTAAAGGTTCCCCCGCACATGCGTGCTAGTCGTTTCCAACTCTAGGGGCCGGTGCTCATCTCCGTTTCAAAGCCGAAGAGCCAGCGCTTGTCCGAGGACGTCTCCGTGGTCATGTGGCCGGCATGACTAGACGCCAAGGGCGCACGGAACGGTGGAGGGTGTGTGAGGGACCAGTGAGGCGCAAGTACAAGTACAGCTTGTGATGGCTGCTTCCAGGCCGAGGAGGGTACACAAGGAACTGGCATGCCTCAGTGAGGTTTGTGATAGCTGCTGCAAAGTGGGTAACTTCAGAGCAACTTGTGACCTTCCCTGCCAGCTTTCCCATTTATTTTGCTTGTGGGAAGTTGGCAGAGAAGGTTACAGACAGCGATCGTGTGATCACGGGACACTGCAGCTGTCATAAGTGCAAGCCGGTTGCCAAGTGTCCAGATTGGGATCACAAGACCATGGAGGTGCTGAAATGGCCAGAACTTTGAGGACCAGATGTTCAGTGCTGTGCTAAGCAGTTGCTGAATGAGTGGTTATTAACCGAGGACTGCCTGTAGCTCCAAAGCTATTGATGCAGAGCTGCAGACACAATTGTGCCAATTTTTTAAGGCAATTACTTAGATTTGATACCAACATCTGCATGCTGTGCCCATTGCAAAAAAGAAGGACTGCATCTTTTCCATGGTTCATATTCACCGGGTCTCAACTTACCTCCAAGATACGGATTTTCTGGGGTTCATTGACCTTGCCAGCGAGACAGCAGTGCGACAATGCATTATGGATGATGTATTTATTGGACTTGGCACTGGGCTCCTTGTACAGCTTGGGGCCTGCAGAAATACAATGAGGATAGCATAGAAAGTAGGTTATATTTCTCCCCGTCTGAAAGAAAGCAGACCAAAATAGAGGCATTCATAAACACTTCGCAGTGAAAGAAGATGGAACTGGAATGGTCTTACACATAGCCAAGGCCACTTCAATAAGGGGCACTTAGAAATGTGGGGTCTAGCCAATCACCCTCTACCACGCCAGGAGAGCAAAGCTATGATCTGTGGAATAACAATAAGGTTTACCAGTATATTCTGGAATGGAAGCTGGTGAGGAGGCAGTCGATGCATTTTCCCAGTCACGTTCCCGGTTCTGATTTGGCAGCAACCGACTGGGAGACATTGGCCCAGAAGGTGATGCAGCTCTGGGGAACAGATAAATAATTTAATCTTGGATTTAAAAGAACTGCAATCATTTCTACACAAATGCATTTTCTTGGATATGGATCCAGATCTAAACCTTCCTCACCCACCTGCCAGCGATATAGAGAAGCAATGCCTACTCACCGCGAAGCTCTCTTGGTGAAGAGGGAGTTGCCCGGATCATTGGCCACCGTCGAAAGAGACAGAGTTGACTGAGAGTATACTTTGCTGAGTTTGGAGCCTAAGAAAAATGGATACCAATAGGAGCTGGCATAGTAGCCTTTCATTTATAATGCTAAGAAAGAAGCTCATTCATTTATTTTGAGAGTTCGGCAGACCTTGATTTTTGTTACTAGGAAAAAAAAATCAATGAAGCAACTTCCAAAGATACTAAATCAAAATTAACCATCACATCCAATTAAGCAACTAAAGAATAAAATGAATGCTTTAAAGGAGAAATACCCTCCATTGTCAGCAGAGCTCAACTGACTCCTTTGTAACGTCTTTTTTAAAAAAATCATTTGTGTGTTGCGATGATGGCAGACCTACGTATAAATCCAGTGGTGGGATTCAAATATGTGAACAACCCGTTCTCTGTGTGGATGCCGCTTCTGGAAGTCCATTCTGGGCCTGGGCAACAAAAAGTTAGCTACCAGTTCTGCCGAAGTGGTGCGAACTGGCTGAATCCCACCACTGTACAAATCTCATCTTAATGGATGACACAATATCACCTATCAGAAAATCCCACAAGCACTCTGATAAGTCACCAAGAATTTTAAAATGATAACCAGCACTGCATTTAGAAACAAAGATACTACTGTAGCTGATACCATAAAGGCAAGACCTGATTCTAGAACAGAGAATGGAGCTAAGTATTATCAAACTGATAAAAACCCACTTTCCTTTCCCAAACTATTTTTCCAGAGTGTTGATGCAAATGTTGAAAATTGTCTGACAATCTATGTTTAGAAATTATATTAATCCCCACCACTCGATAAGACTACCAGCTATCTATGCCGCAGTTAAAGAAAGCCCAGAATGTACCCAATAAGATCAGGTATCAATAAAAAGTAATGAAATACAGAACTGTACTTATTCTAAGGATTTTGGCCTGAACCTTAACCAGCAATAATCGTCTGGAAATCCCTAAAGCCACACAAGAGATTAACCTAGCCAGCTTGGGCAAAGGGAGAACCAACTAAGACTTCCTCCACCTTTAATAATTCATAATCATCCTGGGGACTAAAGGATAGGCATACAAGTAGACGATAACATCATGATAGAGCAACATAATCACAGCGTTTGAAATCCCTTCCTCACAGTCCAGAGCAGGTGTCCCCAACTCCCAGTCTGTGGACCAGTACTGGGCCGCGGCATGCCAGCAACCGGGCTGCACAAACAAGCCAAACCCCACCTGTGGGATGCAGGCAGCACACAAAACCAGGCCCCTTCCGGTCCGTGGAAAAGCCTCTCTCCATGTAACCGGTCCCTGGTGCCCAAAAAGTTGGGGGCCTCTGGTCCAGAGGACTCTTCAGTCTCAATTCTCTGGAAAAACCATGGCCTCCTACAGACTTTTTCCTGTCTTGCTTGAACTGGACTATTTTCCCTTTCCTCCCTCCCTCCTGTCATAACTCTTACCCAGGAGTCCTTTGACAGGGCTGCGGGCAAGGGCAGAATCATCGCAGAAGACAGTTTTGGGCCGTCCCTTCTTCAGGGCACGAACGGTTGTGGGCTTCTGACGCAGCACTTTATCTAGATCTTCCATCAATTTGAGTTGATGACGCCTCAGGTACTCTTGGCGGGTGAAGTCGCCACGCCTTGGCCCAACTTCTTCCTCTACTCGGGCCCGCTCATCAGTCTGAGGTCTGGGGGGAAAAAAAGGAATCAGAATTCCATAGGGGATATTGATCAAATGGAAATCCATCTAATTGTCCAATTGCATGATTCTCTCCCACCCTGCAGTAATTGGCCAGGTAGAAGATAGGTGTAAATTGGCACCTTTGGCTTGGTTCTAATAGTCACATGCATATGACAGGTGATGCCTCCTTACATCAAAGCAGCTCCCATGCCACTAGGCCAAGTGGCGAATATAGGCCTAACAATATGATAGCTCATCCCATCTTACCTGGCTTCCTCTTTCTTCTGTTCCTTCTCTGCCTCCTGCCACTGTTTTCGGCGCCGCGCCTCTTCACTGCGCCGCTGCTGTCTCTCTAAAAAACTGGCACGCTTCTGTGCCATTTCCTCTTCAGCTTTATCCTCATCCTGTATGAAAAAACATGTCAGCTGAGTAACCGTAATGCTGTGGTGGCAAACCTAGGCACGCGTGCCACCAGTGGCACGCAGAGCCCTCTATGTGGGCATGCGCGCCGTCGCCCCAGTCCTAGGTCTTCAGCTGGGTTTTGTAAAACCTTTTCACTTTAGGCCTCCACCACCGTGTGCAAAAAAAAAAAGTTCAATCAATTTCAACTTCTCACGGGGGAAAAAAGATCTCACAAAGTTGAAATCAATTGATTGAACTTTTTAGTCCCACCCAGTCTGCCGTTATTTTTTTATTTTTTTATTTATTTTAATTCCATTTATATCCCACCCTTCTCCGAAGACTCAGGGCGGCCACCACAGCCACACCCACCCAATGGGCCACACCCGCCCAGCACCCGATGATACATAAGTGGGTTTTGGGTTGCAGTTTGGGCACTCGGTCACTAAAAGGTTAGGGTTAGGGTTAGGTTCACCATCACTGTCCTAATGCATCAGCATCAGTTTTGGCTTCAGATTAGAGATTCTGACAATCATTTCCCACTCATCTTGGAGGGCTTGCACGCTTCTATTCAGGCTACTCGTGCCCGTTTCTGTCTGTAGCAGACTTCAACCAAATCATATTTTAAACCGATGAGACCAAGTGCTACAGTGCGGTTATGCCAGGGGCCGCAGGCTTACTATCAAGTTTTGAAAGGGGTCGTGCAAATAGAAGTCATTAAAACAGGTTTTAGTTGCAACGAAGGTTAGTGCACACATGGCCTGCACTTCAGGATCTTCACTCTCCAGCATTCATAACACGAGGTGTGCAAGTAGTTTCAATTCTAGAGGCCACAGAAAAGCGCAGTGATTGCTAGAGAAGTTGCTGCTGCTGTGATTTAGGCAAGATAGAAAAAAATTCTCTGAAAATATTTTTCTTATGCCTTATGTTTCTCAAACAGGAGTTGCTTGCACGTATTCACACACACAGTTTAAATCCTTTGCTGACAATCCCCATCTGCAAGTTCCTAAAAAGCTTGCGGCACTTTGGGACACACTTCCTGCTTGACAGAATCTGATATTCCTCCTGCTTCTATTATGTTTTACCCAACTAGCATTGAAAAGAAATGTTTCCTGGTCTACAGATCATCCAAAGCCCAAGCCAACCTCCTTCCCTTCCCCCAGAAGGTCTTTAAGAGAGCAGAAAGCTCTGTCAGGTAGTTAAGAATATTGTTAGTAGCCAAGAATTAAATCCTCACCTTAAAAAAGAAGCCCAGACCTGTACGGGGTTCAGAATCCAAAGTCTCAGCAATTGATTCTTCCAGGGAGTCATCCCCATCCATGTCTTCATCATCCTCTCCTTTTAAGCTAGACAGAGGGATTTCAATCAGGCTACTATGTCGATCACTGGGTGAGGAGACATCACTGGTGCCATCGCCTGAAACACGAGCATTGCCTCCTTGTGGAGGAACAGAGGCCACCGGCCGCAGATTATTCTGGGCTTCCACCTCTGGCACAGGCAGCTTCTCCTCCTCCTCAGCAAAATGGAGGGAGGAACGGGTCTGCATAGGAACCTGGCTCGGGGAGAATTTGCGGAGGTGTGGAAGGTTGTCCACGTTGTTAGGCGGTGTCAGGACTCGTGTGAGGGGCGGCAACTTTAGCTCAACTGGCCGGGTGTGCTTGGGACTCTTGGGAGGCACAGGGGCTGGGGACTTCTTGGGTGTGGGCTGGGGTGAGCGAGATTTGCGGGAAGGGGAAGGAGAAGGGGAGGACAGTTCCAGTGAAGAGCGAGGAGGAGCTCCCTCACGGCCAGTCCTCGGGGCTGGGATCACCCAGGCCTGTGCGCTAGGCTTCTTCTCCTGCATGAGGCGTTGCTGTTGCTCACTCAGGCGCTGCATGTCCATCTGCAGTGAGCTCAAAGCCGTGTTCAGTTTGGCCACTGCCCGGTTGTAATCACCCAGGTTCTCATCAACCGCTCCGCCTTTGGTGATATCAGGAGAGAAAGTAACCTGTTTACTATCCAGACGGGTACGTGGGCTTCCAGCTTCTTCCTCGGCCTCTAGCTGAGCAAGCCGCTCCTCCAGGGCAAGTCGGCTGTCCTCAGACTGAGAATCAGGAACCTTCTGTAGTTGTAGGAAGGCACTCTTGCCCAAGCGCTGACGGTGCCGGGTAAATATAGCCTCTATGCGTTTCTTCTGAGCCTCAATGGCCCGGCGCTTCTCCTCCAACCGGGCACTCAACTGGCTCATTTCTGAGCTAAGGGCAGGGCTTTGGGCAGGGCTTTCTTCTGATGGCACCTGACCAGCCTCTGAGCCTTCAGAGCTGATCCCGCTGGACTTGCTATCGGTAGCTGCCAGTTTCTTCTTGCGTTCTGCAAAGCTGGTCATGCGCACACCAGAGGCGGAGGAGGCAGTGCTCTCTGGCTGTGAACTCAGGGAACTCACACACGAGGTGGAATCGTCTGGGCCTCCTGCAAGCCGCAGGGGCTCCTCAGCATCAGAGTCCAGACTACCTTCTTGCGCGGGTTCAGCACCATTGGGGGGCCCGTTATGGCAGCGGTAAACTGTGGGCAGGGGAGTCTTTTCCAACGTAGAAGTTTTAGGAGGCTCTGGTGAGTGCAAATAAAAACCATCTGGGGCTCCCTCGGGGACCAGGCGTTCACTGCTGTGGATGATCTGCAGTGCTTCCTCAATGGTGGGCAAGTCAGTGTAGCCATCATTTAGGCCATTCTCTAGAGTCGGTCCTTCTTGATTTTTGTGTCCAGCCCCATGGAGTGACGGCATTACTAATCCGTTGGGGGCTTCAGCAGCCTCAGTAGGCCAGGGATGGGTGGAGCGAGGCAAGGAGGAATAGAGGGTCGGTGCCAGGCTGTCAGAACTGACAGAACGAAGGATGCCCACGGGGTTCCCCATCACAATATCCACATCACTGTCCAGGCCAAAAGGGATGCTGAACGAGACTGCCTGTGACAAGGGATGGCTGAAAAAGAGAGGGAAAGGGACAGAATATTAATTGGCTGAGAAAACCCAACTTCATCTTCTACCCCAGCATCGTCTAGCTTCTTTTTCACAATTCTATATCCAAACCTACAGCTACAACATCCTACAAGACTCTAACCTAAACATCTACTTATTCTTCACACTTCCTGGGAATTCCAGTTTAGATTTTTAAAGTTCCTGGACTTAAGGAGAAGCACTTGGAAGTCTTGGAAGTGATTTTTAATGAGCTTAAAAAGCCACAGAAATGAGGTGGTGGTGGTCAGGTGCTCTGGTATCAGAGGCAGGTAGAAATTTCAATGTCCTACCCAATGTTTTGTTTATTATCTTAACTAGAAAGCAGAACAAGTTATGCAGAATATTTTGTTTAGCTTTCGTTGAGCAGTGGAAGGCAGATATTTTTCACGTTTAATTATTTGGCATCTTGCTTTGCATTATTTTTAATTAACTGAACTGTTTAACTGTTGATGAAAGTTTAAAGAGATACAAACCAATCCCAAGTACAACTTTGAAAATGGGAAAACAGGAAAACCATTTTTTTAATAATTAAACTGGGATACAATTATAAAATACTGATTTTTTTAAAAAAATCATTTACATTATTTCCACCTTAATAAAAGACAAAAGTAATTTTTGTTTCTTAAAAAACGACAAAGGCAATTATTGTTACAATTGGAACAATTAGAACCACATTAATTAGATTGCCTTTGTTCAAACTCATGTCTAACCATTTTGGAGTTTGATGTCCCTAATTCTTTGCCAGCATGGTCTGTGCCACCTCTACTCTTTCAGTGGCCTAACCAAGAATTATTATTATTTAGTTTTCTGAACATGTTCAGTATTTACCACAAAGTTTCTCAACCTTAGCGGATTGCTGGCTGGAAAATTCTGGGAGTTGAAGTCCACACATCTTAATGTTGTTGAGGTTGAATCAACACAATTATCATGTGAACAATACTTCTGGTTTCTGCTCCATCTCAGACAAAATGTACTGCTGCACCTTCCCTGAAGTTCCCTGCACTTCCAGATGGATCGGAATAATCACAGAGATGCTAGCTGGGAATTTTGGGTCAGAAGGCCAATATGTTCAAAATTACAATTTGCAGAAAATTCTATTGGCGATTGAGCCAAATTAATCTTAACCTATTACCATCTGTTAAAATACTATTTAAAAATGTAAACAGATACCCCACTAACTGCCAATTATTCAATTATGCCTTTTGGCTCCAATTTTACTTAAGGCAAATTAATGTCCTTGGTATTACTCCTACTTAGTATGCAGAAGGTAGACCATCGGGGAAGGCCAAGACTTTAGGCTAGACTACAAAATGGAAAAACCACTTCCATATGTTGCTAAGAAAACCACATTATTGTGTCCATTTTAGTAATTTAGCCTTTTAGTTCCTTTCTATTATTCCAGCTTATTTCATCTTAGTTTCTGAGTAATTTCCTTACTGTTCTTATTCTTTCCCTCCTTGCCTCACCTAACTTTTGCCACTCCATTATACAAAGTTCTGGTTGCTAAAATCCCAAGGGCTTTCGTAACAGCAGTTCTCCATTCTTCCGAAAAAGGTTCCTGGTAGCTCTTCCTAGTTTTTCAGGAGTGTCAGCAAATGATCCACGGTTCCTCCTCCCCCACCCCTCTCACCTGAGCTGCTTCTTGCTCCATGATTTGCCAAAGCCTTCTACTTGGGACATGGATGTGGAATGATGCAGAGAACCTACGTGCATAAAGACAGAAAGTCACAACAAAGCACAAACCCAAAATGATCACACAGTGGTTTCCTCAAGTAGCAGGATTCAAGGCCTGCTTTAAAACAGAATGGCAAGCACCTCAGGAGGGTTATTACTGGGACGGCAGTTATTTCCACATTAGATCAGGAGAAACCAGCAACATGGAGAAACAGCAACAATATTCCACTTTAGCAGAAGTATCTTTCACAATTATGCTAAGACTGGCCAATCTTTGATCATTTTAATCTACCTTATTATTTTTTGAGGTTAGAATTTCATTAAAATCCAAGGCTGTCGATTTGCATACAGTACAATCTTAAGCGTGTAGGTTTAGAAGTGTCACTGGACTCAGTGAGAAAGTGTGCAAGGGAGTAAGCCACAATTGCTTTACATAACTGAACACGTCTGGTGGAGTACATCCTTATCACACAACTAAACCAACAAAATTAAATGTGCCTCTATTTTCCCTGACGTGTGTAGTCACAGCCCAGAAAAACTGGAGGGGTACCCAGCACTGAGCATTCAAAACCACCCTGAAATGCTGGAAGCCAAGTTCAAGATAACCGTTTAGATTTCCAAAAGCCACATAGGAGTGGCTTCCAACAAAACTTTTATTTTTCTATATCTATGTGAAAGTTACTTGGTAGCGCAAGATGGAGCCGGATCTTACCTAAGGAGCCACAGAGCGGTGACTGTGACTGTCCTCCAGGCAGCAGTGGGTGGCGCAAACTGAACACAGGGGAGCTACTACAAAACAAGAGCAAAAAGCAAAGATTGGATCAAAACAGGGATAATGTTTCGGGTTGTTGCACACAAGAAAGACAGTACTACAGCCTGAATATTATAGGACTAATAACCAGGATTTGCATCCATAAACAACAAATCTCCCTAAAATAGTTCTGTCCCCTAGGATGGGAGAAGGTAAGAAAGCAGGAGGGATGAAAAAAACTCGGAAAGAAATTATACAATCATAAAATTGCTACAAACAGACGCATAAAAAAAAAATACAAATATGATATATGTCTATATAAGGTGAAGAGTCAATCAGTTCATTCATTTGGTAGATAAAATGAATGTATATTTATTGACTTGTGGAAACAAGTTATTCTAATTTGCTGCCTACGGGCATTCCCATAACTTGCAAATGAGAGGAGAGCTGTGCCAGAGATCTAAATAAGATCAAAGGTTTTCTCTGTCCCTCCAAAAAAAAATATTTAACAGCCTGAAGCAATTTGGGAACTGCATTGTTGGCCAAGAATCTTTCCTCTAAACATGCAACTCAATCCAGGTATATCAAGAAGGCTCTCCTGATCAAGAGTTAGATCTTGTGAGAACAAGTAGCACTCTGCTCTTACTTCAGAACAGCCCAGACTCAAGTTTTTTCCCCTGAAGCAAAAGCAGGTTCTACAGCTTGAAACATGAGGAGGCTTCCAAGACACCGTAACACACACAGTGAGTTCTCCCCACCCTAATAGCAGGAATAACTCCTTCCAGATCCAAGTTTACTTCAAGAGACTTCTAGCATCTAAAAAGGCCTGTGGGCAAGCATTGAACTATCAGCAGGAAAGTCAAGTTTGGGAACCCTGGATTAGTGCTGTGTCTGAAGTGAAAAAATCAGGCTCTGAAATAGACACAACCCAAAAGGTACTTGGGACATATTACAAAAGGAGAATCATCAGGGACCAGTAGTGCATGGAGTCCTTGGCCCAGTACTAAAATAAAGAAAAATTAAAGGCCAAAATCTGGCAAGATTTGGAAGTCTAATCACATTTTAGCCATTTTAAGTCCTTTTAATGTAAAGCCTGTTATATTTAACTTTAGGAAGTCACAAGCACCATTTGCAACATGCAATACATGTTCCATGGTTCCCAGAGACCAACTTAGCATTTGGATTAGAGTGGTGATAGAGCAAAAACTCCCTCCACTGCACTGGGTAAGTGGGTGGGGGGGAAGGTCTGGGGGCAGACCAAGTATGTACACACTTTGCCTGCTCTCTACCTTTCCATGTAATGTCACACATAAAATGGCCGAATCAACCCTCACTAAGGTAAGGCAGTTTTTTTTATATAATCAGAACCCTTGGCAGGGGATGACAAGGAAGAACTGTCGTTTTGTTAAGTTCCTTTAATCATTAGACATACAACTACTTTGCAGGAAAGGATCTTTTCATGAGATACAATCCATTATCTGTCTTTAGAAATCCTCAGTGTTGCTTCCTGATACACAGAATCCTAGCCACCCCCGCTCAGCTCAAGGGAGACAGGACACACATACCACAGGGGTAATTCTGGTGGAAATATCAAGAACTCACTCACCTTGTCTTCCCACTATTTGGTGCTGAAGCATCGTTCAGGCCAGGGGAATCTGAAAGAGATCAGCAGCTTTACTACAAAAGCAGGGAAGGGGGGAAAAACAGAGATTTCAAACTGGCAATTATGCTGGTGGAAGGTCAGAAGAGGGAGGAACTATCAGCCACCTGTACCCAGATGCAGGAAAGAAGTCTGCTCTGATCTCAGCTCAGAAAGGAGACCATTGTTCCAGAATGGAGCCGTGCCAGATCACCTCAGACTTTGCTGTGGCTCCACAGCTTCGCTAGCTGGGATGTGGATTTGGCATAAAGAGCAACAGTGATAGTCCCCTATCAAATGCCAAAGTATAGCTGTGTGGGTGTGCATGTATACCCTGTACACGGGTTGGCTATATTCTTTTTTGTAAAAGAAAAAGGTGCCGGAACTCACGCATGTCATACAGCCCGCCTTGCCTACCCTACAAGGTTCCATCCAAAAAAGGTGCCGGAACTCCGGTCTGAGCGTTCTATGAGAAAAAAAGCCCTGGCTATATACCAGATTGCTCCCGTTTGACCAGTTAGACAGGGATTAGCCATGTGGTATACCAAATAAATGAGAAAAATCCTATGTTCATGAGAAAAGAAGACAGAAGTGTTTGTAATGTACAAACTCCAACTCTCTTGCCACTAAGTTCTAAAAAATTGGAAGAACCTGGATGTTAACAAGGATTCAGTAATCAATGCAAACTTCTGAGGGGAAAAAAATACCTAGAATAATCTACAATGGATACAAATTATACGAAGGAAAATACTAATTCTTTTAGTTAATAAATTATATGAAATTGATCTGGGATGTCTGGGATACTTAAGCTGCGCTTTGGCCTTCCTGTTAGAAAACAGCCTAACAGACTGTTTTCAGGTTTAGAAAATATGCAATCTGTGATCGACTCCCCTAAAATGTGAGGGCCTGAATATTTTGTTGTTTTTTTAAAGGAGCAGCATTAGTTGCAGAGCTGCAAGAAATGTGAAAATATACAATTGAAAATTAAGATGGTTACAGCAAAGATGTCTGCACATGCTCCTTTATTGCCCAATGGCCTTTACCTTTTTTTTCTTCAATATCCACTTCCTCATATTCAGAGGCACATTAACCTAATATGCCCATCTAGTATCTCATTTTGCATAACCTGCCCTGCCTAATAGCAGCTTCTACATTACAAGACAGCAACGGCCTGACAGTTGTGAAGATATTTTGTTATAAGGCCCAGGAATGGTGGCGAATGGACATGCTATCTTCTTACCTTGAACTCTTGGCAGTTCCTTTGGACACACAAAATCTGGCTTTACTACCTCAAAGCACAGAAACAATTCAGCCAGGAATACGCCGACATTGACCTGAGGAAGCAAAGCAGGGAGTGAGCCAAGGGTCCTGGAGAGGGTGGGGGGAAACATGTCTCTCCCTTGGTTTGAATTTGAGCAGGAGGGAAGCACCGGGGTCTCTGCCCTATACCGTCCCAGCAATTCTCAGAATACAACAAGCAAACAGGATAACAATTCCATCTTCGCAGCCAAATCTCTTTTTCCTTCCAGCATCACTCCAACCTCTATCTTAAAAGGGCCTCATTGTTTCTGCACAGTCAGCTTTTAATTAATGTGGCTTGAGACATCAGCCAAGACTTATTAGGGCAAGACAGGCTGAGTGCTGGTGCAAAACAATAATCCCTATTTACTCCACAGGAGGAACTTTTCTGGATGTGGGACTAGACTTCCCCATCGTGCCAGGGCAGCCATTTACTCCAGGGAGCTCCTCTTCCTTCAGTTAGACAGGCTCCTTCCCGCACCTCTCTGCCTCTCAAGTAGCAGAGCCTGCCGTTCTCCAGCCAGTCCCAGGACTCACCCTTAGCAGTGGGGGCATGTAGAGCAGGTCCTCCAACGAGAGGAAACAGGAACCACCCAAATAATCTGAAGAAAAGCCCTGGATAAGCTGGAGGTTATACAAGCTGTCTGCCACCGACATCGTCTCCTTCAGGCACACATCTACCAGAAAGCACACAAGGAGGTAAGTGGCAAAAGGAACGGAGGGCCGTTCGCCGTGACTCTGGACGGCTGCCCCATCCTCCCACTCGGTCCCAGAGCACAGGCTCACCTTCAAGGCGTATGAGCTGCGGGCAGTAGTAGTGGATTGTGGCAGCAATGGCCCCTCCACTGGCCAGGTCCTTTACTCCCGTGATGGCCGGGAAACACGGTGTCTGTTTGGGCAGTGCTTTATCCTTGCGATAGCGGATCTGAGCCGGACAAAACCCAAAAAATGCAAGGAGAATTCAAAGTCCTGATTGTGGGGTTTGGCCCCCATGTGCCAGAGAAGCTGGAACGAGGCCCTCCCGTCTCCATGCCCAATGTTCGAAGCTCCTCCGGTCCCATGCAGCAGCCCTCACAAACACCACCAGGGAGAGCTCCCCAGCGGGCAAAGGACCCGCTGAGATCCAGCCGGTTCCCTCCAAGACAGTGCTCCCCTCCTCTGGATGCCAAGAGCAAACTGCATGCAGGGAAGGAGACAGGATATCAAAGCAGGGAGGGACGGGTGAGCAAGAACTTTGCAGGAGCCCCTCGAAAGGCAACAGAGGCGGAAAGCAGGAAGGAGGACGAAGCCATAATTGGGGGGGGGGGAGGTCATTTCAGGAACACTTCTGAATGATCCTGAAGAGCAAGAATCCTTTCCCTGCTATTTAGTCCAAGGGAGGCCAGATCCCAGGCTTTGTCCCGCAGGCTAGATCAGCCTTTTGCAAGCAGATGCCCTATATCTGCAGGACACTAAAACACTAAAAATTCCAAGGCAGCAAGGCTAACCATCAGAGTGACTCTAGGCTGGGACAGGGTGAGCCTGTAGCCCCACGGAAGTCCAACTGGAAGGATTGGCTTTGGAGAGAATGGAAAGGTGGAAGATCCAGTTGTCAGTTCCTCCACCACCACCACCCGTTTAAAAAAATTATAAACTATCCTTTACCACTCTGTATATGCTTGTCCTCAACCCCAGGACACAGCACACAAGACAAAAAGGCAGCACTCCCAGCAGAGACACACACAGAGCAGGGCAGGCCACACATCAAGAGTGCACATGGCAAGGAGGGGAAGGAGGGAGGGAGGGAGGGACACAGACAGGCAGACACAGATACTGAGCAGGCCAGCAAAGAGGAGGAGAAATAAAAGGGAGCAAATGGGACACCTCCATTCCTGCTGAAATGAGCTGGAGGGAGGATCAATAGGAACTGCTGGGTGGCATCTATGAATTGGCCAGACTCGGCAAGCTTTGGAGAACAACCTCCTGCTCTCCATAACCTGCAGAATCAAGGAATTCAGAATTCAGAGACAAAATCCCTCTTCTAACCTGTTTTCTAGATATCTCCTCCAGGGAAAAAGATGGGGAGAAACTAGAGACATCTCATCTGGCCACCAAGGACAAAAGGGGTCATAGTACAGGGGTGGGGTGGGAGCTAGAGTACGCAACGATTAAACTGATACACCTGTAGGTGGTCTTCCTAAAATTTGACTGTACTTATAATTCTGGAGAGAATACAGAAGTAGTCTTAAGTAATAAGGCATCTCACTGAACAATGAAAATGCACCCCCAAAATTCCCAACTCGCATTCATTGCATTTTCATCCTAAAGAGATGCGAGATCGTTACAGTCCTCACTTCCAACAAGGACATAAGGCCAAAGAGCCACGGAGAGATGGATGGTCTCAAGTGCCATGTGCATCTGCACCCGACAAAGGAAGCTGTTAGATAAAAACAGCTGGAAAAAAGAGTAGGAGGGTGCAGGGGACAGCTCGCCTCTTGAGAAACCCAAGCAGGTTGGGGCGACATGGGGGAAAAGGGCAGACCCATTGCAGCAGGAACAGCCAGAAGTTCAAGAACAGCAACCCAAGTGGATAGCAAAGGGGGGGAGGTGGGCGGGCAGGTGAGCACGCCGATGGATACATTACCACAGGAGGCTTATTCCCCGACTCCTTCAAACAAAAAGCGATGGCATGCTGGATGCAATAGCAAAGAAAAGAGAGAGCCTGGTCAATGCACCCACCAGGAGGGAAAAAGAAGGGTTGCTGCCTTGCAAGGCTGGGGGAGGGAGTCCCGGATGTGGGGAGGGGCCACCAGTACTTAACTTAGGCCTGAACTAGAGGAATGCTTCCCAGCATGCACTGAAATCTTGAGAACCCCTCTGCCCTCTGGATCACCCCATCTCCTAAATACCAACACACTGGATCTCAACAGACCTGGAGAGACGATCCTTTACACCAGGGGTGTCAAACTGCCGGTCCGCAGGCCGGATGCGTCATGCCGAAACCGCCCCCACCCCAGCTCCGGCAATGGGGAAAAAGTCACGATACGTTGCAACCCGTCACGTGACGTTGCGAGTTTGACACCCCTGCTTTACACCGTTGTTTTTCAAACTTAGCCACTTTAAGATGTGTGGACTTTGACCCCCGGAACTGCTGGCTGGGGAATTCTGGGAATTGAAATCCGCACATCTTAAAAGATTTCAAGTTTGAAAAAGACTGCTCTAAGACTTTACTTAGCTGCACCAAGTACAGCAGGACAGCAAGCAAAGGGAGGAGGGGGCAGAAGGCAACACAAAGGGGAAAAGGGATAACGACATGCCAGGTAACTAGCATGCGGTTCCTACTGGCAGCTCCAAGCATGAACTGCCCTGCTCTGGCTGTCTCTTAACCCCTCCCTATAAATAACGAGTGGGCTTTCTGTTGATTTCTGAAAACAGTGCATTAGACTCCCCACCCAAATGCCTCTAATCCCAAGAAGGCTGTGTAATCAAGGCAGACAATGAAGACACATACGAATCCACCTATATTTGCAATGAACAACCTGTTCCTCCGATGCCCCCAGAGGAGGACGCAGGGAGCTAAGAGAGACCAAAGCAGGTACAGATTGTGAGTGGAAGGAGGAGGGTTAGAGAACAAAGGATGCTGGGATATACCAGCATCCCAGCTAGCTGGAGTCTCCTATGGGAACCTTCTGAGTCTCTGCCACAGGCATTCCCTCTGCCCCCATCTAATCTCAGTTTAGGAGATTGGTTGCCTGTTGAAACAGACCAACCAAGTCACCCAAAATCTTCTCCAAGGGAAGCTCTATCTAGGCGCTACGCAGGGACCTCTGTCCCAAGGTCCTAAACCCCCAGCATCCTTTGCTCTGGGTCCCCCTGGCATGCAGCACAGGAGCCAAGGCAGCAGGGAGATAATAAATAAAGCCACCCACTTACAGGAACCAGTTTCCAGTACCACCTGGTGGGACACTGAAGCAGAGGAAGGAGAGAGGCCAGAGGGAGAAGAGGAGAGAGATGCAGAAAAAGACAGCTCGGTCACATACCACACCTCGACTGTATTCAGCACAGGCAACCAAAGAGGCCGTTGAGCTGGGACAGGGGCACTGAGGCCACCAGGAATGGAAACAGGATGGCCCCTCATCTACTCCCCATTGCTCAATAGGTCAGCCCAGCAGAGCCAGCCAGCCCCACTGAACAGCTTGGGGGGGGGGAAATAAATGGTCAGCATTGGCTGGCAGTCAAGCGGGCCACCCACAGGGCAAGACAGGAAGTTAGCCCAATCAGAGTAGCCTTGGCTTTACAAGTGAAAGAGAGGCCTTCTCCCAAGAGGAGGGAGGGTGGAAGGAAGCAAACTCTTATCCTCCAAGGCAATGGTGAGGGAAAGGGGCAGCTTGTAAACATAACAAAGCCAGTGTGGGGAAAGCTCTTTCAATGAATGCAGCAGCACCCTTAATTGCTGCCACCCCCAAATTAAACCGGTCTGAACTCTGAACGCCACTCTCACATGCCCCCTTCCCCTGCTCCTCTCAGGAGGATAGCCATAGGAGGAAAGCACCCACACCTTGGGACCACTACAGGAAGCTGGGGTCTGGCCATCGGTTCCGGGAGCTGAACGCTGAGAGGACTCCTGATCCGCGGTCTGTTGTATCTTGTGAATTATCTGCAGGGCGGCAACAAGAAATCATTTGCAAACATGCAAGACAAACATTGGGCCAGATGCGGTTTTCTTCCCTCTTCATCCCTTTATCTCCTTTTTCTGGTCCTAAACCATGGGCCCTTGTGAGTTTTGCACGCTTTATGACCTAAAGCGCAACGTCACGTGACGTCGCACAACGTATCGGAACTTTTTTGCCATTGCCAGCAATGGGGTGGGTGTGGTTTCCCGATGACGCGTCCGGCCCACAGGCCGGCAGTTTGACACCCCTGCTTTAGGTCATCCACATTTTTTCATCTTTCTCATGAGGACATATTCTAAGAATAATTTAGTACAATATTGCATTTTTTTCTCTACCCTTGAAATGAATTGCGGTCTTCTGCCACTATTCATTCCTCTGCTCTTAACCTTCACAAACTGAGCCTTCTTCAACTTCCAGGCTGGGATGAAGAAATGGGGGGCCGGGGAGGGAATAATTCTAATCTCACAAATCTAGATAGGATTAGGTGGGGAAGTTGATCTAAGTAACCCAACCACACTTAACCCAGCATTGTATTTCATATGTCATCAGTAGCATGTACTTGGGCTAAAGAGGCAGATTTCAAATTTGTTGTATTTGGCCTCTCTCACATGGATTGGTATGTGCAGAAAATGTGATATTCCCATGCATAAGCTCCTTGGATGGAGATAAAAGAGAGAAAATGTAAATGAATTAACATTTAATACCATATCTATCCAGCGTAGGAGTTTCTGGTCCCAAGAGATGGCTGCTGGCTCAATGCCCAATGCAACATTTAATGAACCGGTGGCTTCCAATGCAAATGCTGTCATCAGAGAGTCAATTAATGCCAGGTGTGCCCCCTACAAGTCAAGCAGGAAAAAAGAAAACTGGAATCAGAAAAGCTACGGTACTCATAAGGGCATCCCTACTCTGCAAATGGGAGTCACATACACATACATATCTGGCACTATCTTCCAGAGTATGAAATGACACAAGGACTAGTATCAACGATGGAGTAGACAGAAGCAAGCTTAATCTCTCATTATCACACTGTTCTTCCATATTTCAACTGAATGTAAATCTGGAGCAGGAATAGCCTTCAAAATGCTTCATTATTCAATAGGTTCCAAATTTTCAGAATGTAATTCAACAACACATTCGCCTCTTTGAACCTTATTTCTTTTTTCCAAATACCCTATTTATCACCATAAAAATATTAAACCAAAAGGTGTCAATGTACAGCAGATCCAAAAATAGATTCATTCTTCCAAAGTACTGCACCTTTCAATGATAAAAGGGTGAAACCTATTTATTTATTTATTTATTTATTTATTTATTTATTTATTTATTTATTTATTTATTTGGACTTATATGCCGCCCTATCTCCCGAAGGACTCAGGGCGGCTAACAACAATAACATACAATAATACAGAAGTTAAAATAAAAATTAAATTAATTTAAATTTCATCTCCACCCCGAACCAACCCAGTGATGCCCTTGATGTGATATCCCGTTAACCAGTATACACTTGAAAAATAATCTTATGTTGAATTATTCATTTTAAAATCATATGTTTTAAGCCAATCACCCAAAATTATCTGAATAGAATTTTCCAACCATAAATAAAAATTAACTGAGGTAAGGAACTTCAAAAATGCTTAGAAGTTTATTAGAACATCAAATATGACTAACATATCAGGCATAAATTGCAAAGGACCAAATCTTGGCAAAAGTATGGTGACAACACAGTTCTTTCTGTTTGATTTGAAGAAGTTAATTTCCACTTTAATCCCATCTCTACCTAAAGCTAGATTGGCCATTTTAAGATTTTAAATGCTGTTAAGAAAAACCTGGGTAAACCATTACATATGCCATCTGCCAGTCCTCCAGAATCTTCAGCACCAAATCTCTCAACACCGCTCAACAAAATATCAGATCCAAGAACTGCTGATCCAGAAATAACAACTCTTCAAAGCCTCAGTGAGAACTTTAGCCAAATAATCCAATTGCCAAAGGCATTCTACTAAGGGAAAACGTGAAAGACTGGTAATCATTGGTGGGATATTTTGCTGCTCACTGCAACTCTAAAGTAAACGAATACAACATTTCTCAAATATTATAGCTCCTATCATTAAAATATCCACTACAATATCTACACGATGTAAAGGACTAAACAAATTTGCTGCCAGTAAACCTAGAAGCATAGCATCAACAATTTTTTTCAAATGAGTATGAAGATTTGCATGAATTTTAAATTTGAATTGTACTGTAGAATTTAAAAAAAGACAAACATCAACTACAATTACATTTCTAAGTCACAGAGGTTCAGAAAGTGCAAATTAGGTAAGCTTAAATTAAAAATTGAACTGAGCTAATTTCTCAGCCACCCTTCAATGTTAACTTAAAAAGGAAAACTAGAGGCTCAATAAACTGCATTTACTTAAGGAGAGGCAGAGAACCTTTATCTACAGCAGTGCCTATATCTAGCACTACTGGAGTTTCTTCAGTTGCAACAGGGTAACAAGAACAAAATAGCAGGATCCTGGTTTACTCTATGTTCACACGGTAGATTAACTTAAGCTAACAACAGAATCAGACGACAAAGTTTTTCTTGCTCATACCAAATCTATTGCTTTTCCACCAAAAATGCTTTCTGCATATAGGGAAAGCCTAGGCTTCATTCTTCTCTGCAAATCTAATTTTCCAAGAAAACCTTTCTTAAAAAATAGGAATGCAGATAGTCTTAAAAGTGGGAAGCATATCATCATCATCATCATCATCATCATCTGTATCTTTAAACAGTTTTCTTCAAAGAGAAGGGTGAAGTCAATCTATATTTGTAGCTGGGTGGGTGACTTCATCCCATAACCTAAGTCCTAGGATGCAAACCAGGGATCAAATGAGTAAGGTCTCATAATAAGGGTGACTCTGAACAGATGCTTGCGTGTGTGTGTGTGTGTGTCTATATGATTCTGTCCTGAAAAAAGGAAATGGAAAATATGGTGTGTAAACCCTTGAATAATTTCTTTGGGGAGCGAGAAAATACAGTATCAAGAAAAGAGCCAGAATTGTTGGGAGAGATGAGAAAGAAAAGGCTGATGGGAAAAAGAGAACTGGGGTAACAAGGGTGGGAAGGACATCATAGGGCAGATGATGCATTTCTTATCTAGGGCATATAACAAAGCTTTAAATTTTACATATGTGAAACCAGATGAGTATTGTGTAAACATTTTCCCAAATCACATACATACAACTCCATTCACTGAGGATTGCAGATCTGCACAATGAAATCCAGTACATATTTCTTCACTATTATCTCTGTTTCAGACCAGAGCCCCAGCCAGTAAACCTGGGAATTTAAGCAATATAAATCCTATCAAGACAGGTTCTTTAGGAGTAAGGCGGCAGTCCCAAGGAAGATCTCTGTTGATTAAAGGACCACAAAACATTCAGTTGTCCTGGATGTTAAGTCTTGGAACTGAACTATTTGACAGCAGAACATCCTTTGCCTATTGATTACCCACAGAACTGGACTCGGGTTTTTTTTGCCCAGGGCTTTTTAACAAAACCAAGTCCCAATTTATATACCATAGCAGGAACTTTCATTCATAAGAACGTGCGAGAGAATATTGTGAGTCAAAGACTGGATGGGTCTGGCTTCCACTTATGACGACACCATTCACTAATACAAGGTGAGACCTCAAACCTGGATGGGTCTGAAAATAGGTTTGATAAATTAATGAAAAACAGGGCAATTAATGGTTATTATTCATGATGGCTATATATTACCTCCAGTATTGGAGGCCATGTGCTATGGGCTACTGGTTCCTTGGAAAATAAGCAGAGAATATTATCCATTCTTGTCCAGCTTATAGATTTCCGAGGCCTCTGGTTGGATTAGAAAGGCCTTTGGGTTTTATATTTTAATCCACTAGAGAATGTGGATTCAGTGGATGCCTGGCAGCAACTAGATCTTAGAAGCCAGAACTTTGTAATCTTTTTTGAGCCAAAAAAAGGGGGGGGGGAACCAGCACTTGAACTTTGAGTTATATGCTAATGACAACACTCTAAAATGGGAGTAAAGCCAGAACAGAGTAGGTAAGACAAGGAGAAAAAAAATCAAATTCATAGCATCTCCCTTGTACTATGCAAAAACAACTTCTGATACGGCTTGAGGGGCTGTGCTGGTCCTGAGGTTGACCTGGTTCATCTTCAGTAAACACAAATAAGGGTTATATTGAATCTCTAAATACATTTATGCCACACTCAAGACTTTCCTAAGATGACAAATACCACAGCAAAAAGAACTTCAGCAGCAAAAAAGAAATTCACTAGGTAATTAATAAACCCCGGGAGAGTGTTAATTGGAAGGAGGAAGAAAGCAGAAAAGGAACTCCTTAAGCCTGGAGGAAAACCTGAAAACAAGTTCTCTTTTTTTATGGAAAAGCTGTTTTTAACAAACCTCAAGAGATTGGATGCAAGATAACATCTTGCACAGGAAAGGGCTACTCTGCTCCCCAGTTACTCCTCCTTTGCTCCAAACATTGGGTTTCTCTTCCCCGCAAGGAAAAGGCACAAACCTAGCCCAAGCCAAGATCTACAGGTCTGAATACATGGTAAGACAGGATAAATGCATGAAAACTGTGTCACACAGGCCAGGGAAGTAGAATAATGGCCATTTTCAACTCTCAAGTGACATCTTTTGTGACACATTTTGCTGGCAATGAGCCAATGTGATTCCCTTTAAAGAGCTGCTGATCCACAGTCTTGTTAACCCATTTTTGAAGAGGACTCCAGAATTGCAGGCCACACAAGCCTCATAATGCTGAAAAAACACACAACTGCATTAATGAGTAACAATTTGTATTGACTTGCTTTTGCTTTCCACAGCATTTATTCAGAATCAAGTTCAAAGCAAAGTATTGGAGAGAGAGAGAGAGAGAACTTTCCCAAGATCTCACCAGAATTAAAACACCATAATTTCTTCAAACTTCCTCCACTGCTAGAGTATCTCACAAAAGAGAGCAAGGGAAGAAGAGCATCCCTGAGCAGTTACTTGCAGTTGACATCCCTCCTTCCAGTCTTGATAAAAATCCCAAAGCAGAATCAATTATCAAGTCTGTGAGATCAGCTCAGGGCTAACCAGTCCTACTAGACATCTGCTGATAGAACCTCAACAGCTGGAGTGATCCTTATCTCTTTCACATATTGAGTCCCAGCCAGAAGAATGATAACTGCTGGCACGTGGAGGCAGTGAACAGAAATCCCCATTCCTAAAGATGTTAGTAAATTTATCAGGGTTCAAGGTTTAATTGAAACATCTTAGCATTGACCAGAAAACTTGGGAGAAGCCACTCTTTTGGTGATACTTCCATCAACAGTGATCAGGCCAAAGAAGAGAATTTTAGCAATCTACAGGGCTTCCAACTTTTCCAGAATCAAGTCCTGAACATCTTGTAACTTCTGCAGATGCCTTCCACTGCTATTGACATATCTACTTCCTTTTATTTTATAAAAAAAAATTGTGTCCACACGTCTTAAGGAGATTCTGAATCCTCCAGGTCATGGTTGTCCCAAAGGTCTTTTTTTCAAAAGGCAAAGAACTGAATAAACTTCTTGGATGAGAAGTGAAACATTTCAATGAAAAAAAAACACAAGAAAAAAGCAACTTTGGGACTTGTGTCCACACATATCATTAGAAAGGAAAAGGGAGAGAGAGAATTCCCACCACACTTCTAATGATAGAAAAGAGATAGAGCCATTTTTCCTTCGGTCCCGATTTGGGCAGCATTGAAGAAAAAAAGACATTTATTCCCTCTTGTATTTTCTCTACACATTCTAGCCATAATGGGAATTGCCAGAATGGTGCCCACATTAAACAAAACCTGAATTCTCATATATTTTCCTTATTAAACAGAGGTGTTTGATTTATCCTTCCAAAATGAGGATGTACATCTGTCAACTCTAACCATCAAAACTATGGCTGTTCATCATCCATCTTAGCCCTTAGGAATATCAGCCTTTGAAAAATGGTGGCGGCAGGGAGCTGGAACAGGATCCTCAATCTCAACAGGTACTTTAAGCCCTGGGGGGGGGAGAATTACTTCTGGGGTGGCTCTACCTACACCTCAATGTTCCCACCCAGAAAAAGAGGAGGGAAGGGGTTCCCACGGGGTGGCTGAGATCTAAGCCTGCAAAGGCCCCACCCTGAAGCTGAGGCACCACATGGGACAGTCCTGGTATTCAGCAGACAGGGGAAACACAGTAAAGAGGGCGATTTGGGATCCAGCCTGGCATCCTTGGGGACTTTACCTAATCCGTCACCCAGGATGCTGCCGGGAGATTTCATGCATACAGGAGGAAGAATAGTTCACTTAAAACTTTTCTTCTCCATCCTTTTCTCAAGCTAATGCCTTTCAGTTACTGGCTACAACTGATGGGAGTTGTAGCCCTACACTTCCGCAGGACATCTACCAGAATGCCCTTGGGAGGGGTCCTTACACAAAACCATCTCCTCTTCCTGCATGCCTGATTTGGCAGATGCTCCATTTGGGAGGCATTCTCATCAATATCACAGATAAAGGGCTTAAATGCCCAGATGTTATGTCCCACCTGTACAGGACAACCCTATTCCAAATTTAAAGTATGTATTTAATTTTAAAAAAGTGCAGCTTCTTTTTTATGATGATGTAGTGGTGGGCAGAGGAGTGACAGAACTAAGCAAAATAAAAGCAAGCTAATCAAGATTTCTGAGCTTCTGTCCATGGATAACCCAAGAGGTCTGACTAAATTAGCAGAATTAACCCTTCAAGGAATTCTGAGATGGTACTCTACTACCTGCTCCAACTAAAGATCTAGAGAACCACTCGTTCATTCATCTCACTGCACAATTTGACAATCTCCCCTCTTGTAGCACCAAACAAAAGCTGCCTCTAGCAGCACAGCCACCTCCTTGCCTCCAGACTTACCAGCTTGATTGGTTTGTGATGCAGATCAGCTTCCTTAACAGGCTTGTCCTGAAAGGTGGGGACCAAGCCACGATGTCCCAAAAGTTGCAGCAAGGCAGCATTATCCTTTGGGGGAAGGGCACCATCAGGGCCTGAAGGCATGGTCTGGCACCAGGCACGGCAGTAGACATCGGAGGACAGCAGCAGGCGGATGAGAGGAGGCTTCATATGCTCCTGTTCATATTGGTCTGTATAAAAGGGCTCACGCAGTTCGGCGGGGATGTGTTCTGTAAGAGAGAGAAGCAAGCAGTCATGCTGAATATATCTCCCTATAAATGTGGTGCCCATGTCTAGTTACCTTGAATGCTCCATTAGCTTTGGCCCGTAGCCCCAGTTCAGTGAGCTGCAATCAGAGATGAGAACATTGGATCTGGCCACAGAATAACTAGATTCAAGTCCCTCTGAAGCACAACAGGTTGCCAGGGCAGATTATCAACTCTCAATCTAACTTCCTTCCACATATTTAATTTTTTTTTCCTTTCTGAGGGCCTCCAGATATCTTGGACTGCAATATCCATCTTTCCCCTGGCTAGGATGATGAGAACGATAGCTTGATACATCTGTCAGGGATCGAAGGGAAGCTTGCTGTATGAAAAGAAATAATACAGATTGCACCCTTCAGTGGAGCTTGGGCTTCATATACAGTGACAAGTAACTGGCGTCAGAGAGGAGGAGGAGGTGTAGGTGTGTTGCTATATTGTCCTCCAGACCCTTTCAGGGTCTACTTTATCTTCCATTGTCTCCACTGATTTGTCTACTATAGTTACAGATAGTTAAGAGAGTTCTGCAGAAGGCTTTTCCTGGCCTAACTGCGTATAAAGAAGAGGAAACTGTGCAGCCTTCCCGCTGTAGAACCCAGTGAGGGTTTTTGGTTTTGGTTTTTTAAATGGAAGTTGGTTTCTTTGCTCTTCTGAGCCTGGAGTGAATGGGAATCGGACAGAAAGCTGCAATTTTGCTCAATGCTGCACCTAGCACTCTCAGCCCATGAGACCAGAGGATCTACTTAGTGAATAGTACTTCCCAAATGTGTGTGTTCAAGTATTGTACAATCTGCATTTTCAAAATATATGCTTCTAGGCCCACTTTCGGTATTCTTAAACATATACTGTTGAGGTTTTCTAAAAAAAGAAATCAATTTCAGTTTATTGTGGTCATAAACCAGTACGCTTACGGTGAGTTTTAGATATGTGGTTAGATTCCATCCCTGGCAAACTTTTATTCCTTTACTGTGTCCAGGAGTACATCAGATTTGGATAGAGGGAGACAAGGGTTGGGTTCCTACCCACAAATAAGGAAAACTTGCCTCACATTCCAAAACTTCCTTCTCCGTGATAAAACCATAAAGAGATCAACAGCAACGTAGAAAGGAAAAAAAGTGCTGCTTGTCCCAACTCTCTTATTAAGAGGGAGGAATCTTGCAGTCCTCAGAATGACAGGGATAAGAATAAAACATTCTGTTCCTCAGACTGATAACCAAGAAATCACTAATCAATATATTTTACAGGATGGAGACAGCAAGGAAAAGATTAAAGTCAATTTGTTCAGGCCCAACAAGGCTTCTAGCATACACAAAGATACATGTGCGAATGCTGGCTCAACATTCCTAGATACAGGTGACTTGGCAATGTCTGAGATTTGGAGCTGGGGAGTTTTCCCCCCATCTTCATCTTCCTTGCAGAAGCTCCATCTGCAACAGTTTATCATTCTTATTTAGAATATTTTCCATATAGCAAGAAGAAGATAAGAGGAGAAATAGAGCAGCAAAGAGAATGGCCAGGTAATTACTTAGGCCAGGGGTCTTCAAACTCGGCCCTTTTATGACTCATCGACTTCAACTCCCAGAATTCCACAAATCATAAAAGGGCTCAGTTTGAAGACCCCTGACTTATGCAATGTACTCTTAGGATTATATGATCAATATTAAAGGGGATGGGGAAGGAAAAAAAATAAGTCTAAAAAACCAGCCTCACACAAGTGAGATTGACACACAAGCACATTCCATTAAATAACAAATACAGTTACAACAACAGCTGTTGTAATAATCAGTTGTAACAACTGAATATATACCTGGTAAGATTTTTAGCAGCTATCCCAGGTAGTCATCCTAGATCAGGGGTAGGCAACCTCGGCTCTTTTATGACTCATGGACTTCAACTCCCAGAATTCCTGAGTCAGCAGGAATTCTGGGAGTTGAAGTCCATGAGTCATAAAAGAGCCGAGGTTGCCTACCCCTGTCCTAGATGAAGAAAAGTTACAGAGCTATAGCTACAATGTAATAAAAGTGTTTAGGAATACTGTATCCAGTATCTAAGTACAAGGGAAGAAAGAGTCAGAACTTCAATTTTCACCTTTAGTTTCACCTGTTTAGTTTGGAAAAGGTGTGGGTTTGCAAATAAGTCAAAAAGTAGATCAGAAAACACTCATGGATTCTTTTTCTTCTTTTGAGAACAATGAAATTTTATTCCCCAGAGTCTCTGCTACTCTTTAAGTATCACAAAGCAAATCGTAATTTATTACTCTGGGAAAAAAATGGCTAGAGCTGATATTCACATGCTTTATTGGTTACTTCCTCAAGAGGCCACAAGGATCAGGATCAGGATCTACCTGTCAGCTCCTGCCAGTAAGCTGGCTGGGAGGGACGGGACATCCCTGAGTAAGACAGCAGGGAAGAAGAACAGGTGGAACAGCTTCACCAGCTGATTCAGCATCACCTGATCACAGCCACCGCTGAAAACTTGGCTAAAAGCCCATTTCCTTCTAGCTAATGGAGCAGATCTACCTTAGCTTAGAAGCCCACTGTACCCCCTCCGAGGCTGCATTTTTCAGTGCCGTTGTAACTTTTGAACTGTCACTAAATGAACTGTTGTAAGTTGAGGAATGCCCATATTTTCTTGAGTCCAGCTTAACTTTAGGAAGGGACCTCACACTGAAATATATAAGTAAAGGAAGTAATATGCTTTGATACAGCATGAAAGAGGTCACAGGCCAAAATGGATCTTACACTTTCCATATTACCGTATTTTCCGGCATATAAAACGACTGGGCGTATAAGACGACCCCCCAACTTTTGAGATGATTTTCAAGATTTTTCGTCTTATACGCCGGAAAATCAGCGAGCCCAGGAAGGCACACCCTCCCTTCTCACTGTGGAGGAAGCAGGGCAGGCTGGCGTCTGGCGGGAGCCGGCAGGGCAGTCCTGTGCACGCACGCGCGCGCAGGACTGCCCTGCCGGCTCCCGCCCGACGCTCTTCCCTCTTGAGGCAGCATCGCTCCCCAGCTCCTAAGGAGTCCTCGGGGATGCTGCCTCAAGAGCCATGGCAGGCGCCTCACGCTCTTCCCTCTTGAAGCAGCATCGGCGGAGCCGCCCGGCGTCGGTCGGGAGCCGGCAGGGCAGTCCTTCCCTCTTGAGGCAGCATCCCCGAGGACTGCCCTGCCGGCTCCCGCCAGACGCCAGCCTGCCCTGCTTCCTCCACAGTGAGAGGGGAGGGCGTGCCTTCCCGAGCTTGCTGATTTTCCGGCGTATAAGACGACTGGGCGTATAAGACGACCCCCCAACTTTTGAGGTGATTTTCATGGGTTAAAAAGTCGTCTTATACGCCATAAAATACGGTAAGAACTTTATCAGAAAAAGCCCCCCATGGGGCAAAAATTAAGCTTACAGATAGTTATTACAGCACACATCTGCTATTTGACCTCATGGGCCAATCATTTCCCAGGACAAGCTTTGTGAAAATCTACAAGCTTAAATCTGGCCAAGTAGAATTCTCGCTTAAGAAAACTTACCCGTTCTGCATCTGAAATTCACAAACCTTTCAGCAGTAAATGCTATTTATTTAAGCATGTCCAACAAGAAAGCTTTTAGGATACTGCTTCCAAAGTCTTAAACTCATAAACCAAGCCCCACTTGAGGTTGCACTAACACAAGGACACCCATTTCCTTGAAGCCAGGAAATCCTAACATGATTCACATCCTGGGATTTGAAGTACAGCTGCCATTGATGGGGCAGGTATCTAATTCATTGAGTAGGTTTCAGTTTCTGTACAGCCCATTATCATTCAAGATGGATCGCAGTTGGCCATAAGGTGACAATTTTGAAACTGGCCACTTAGCTGATTCAGAAGGTGTGGTGCAAACAGCAAAGATTGGGATGCAAGTCCATTTTTAAATGGCTCAGTTCCAAAGCAAATGTTTTTTAGAATTACCTTTGCCCTCACAGTGAACCAGTGGAAGATTAGTCATAATGCCAAGTATATTACAGCACGGTAGGCATGCCCATGGCCTGGTTCACATATAACCATCAGGCAATTTTCTTTTTGCTCAGCTGATTATAAATCCAATCATTTTTATTTTTTTATTTTTTTTATTTTAATTCCATTTATATCCCGCCCTTCTCCGAAGACTCAGGGCGGCTTACAAGCTTAGCAGTAGCCTTCATTCTATGTATATGCCTGCTTATTAGGGTTTTCACACACACACCCCAAGCAGCATTATTACAAAGTCAGCTTAATTGCCCCCAACAATCTGGGTCCTCATTTTACCTACCTCGGAAGGATGGAAGGCTGAGTCAACCTTGAGCCTGGTGGGATGCGAACCTGCACTAATTGCAGGCAGCTGGTGTTACTTAAGGAGGCATTAGCCCACTGCTCCACCAAGGCTCTTTGTTTTAGTGTGAGAGCCAAGCCACTATAGCTTGCTTAACAATTCATGACTGAAAGCCCTGACTTTGCAGACATCCAGTCAGAAGGCAGAAAACAATTCTTCTCCTTCACATTGATCTCTTTAGTAGAAGTAGTCCTCAGCTTACATCCATTCGTTCAACAACCAAAGTTATGGCAATATCGGAAAAAATGGATATATGGTCAACCCTCAAAGTCCCAGCCATGCAGCACCTCTATGGCTGTGTGATCATGATCCAAGCACTCAGGTGCCACTAGATATGACTTTCATCATGAGGTGTAGACCTGCATGGCTGATGGGGCCATGGCAAGGGGAAAAAAGGACTTTGTTCTAATATGAATACAGCAAGGGGCGAAGAGTTAAATGCTCCTCCCCTTCAAACGCATACAATTTCACTGTAACAGCAGGAGATGGGAAACCTTTTCAGTTCTGGGGTTGCCACTGGCAACAGGAAACCATCAATCTTGGGTAAGATCACTCAGAGAAATTAGAAAATTCTTCTGGAGATGGCTAGTTTCTCATCACGGCCACTAAATGAAGAAAACCAGGGCTCTGGCCTGCTAGTAAGCAAGAAAGTGCACTAGGGGCTTCTACAACTTCAACAGCTGCTCATTTTCCATACAAAGACTGCAGGTAGACTTTGGTCTGTCCTTTCCTTTTCTACAATGTGGATAAAGCTACTAGATTTGGGTTGCAAATATTCCCTGTACGTAGCAAAGGGTGTCCTAAGTTATCAAGGTCTAACTTAGGATCTTCTATTCTATCTTCAGGAGGAAAAAGCTCCAGCTATTACAAACGTATAATATATAGGTAAAGGTTCCCCCGCACATGCGTGCTAGTCGTTTCCGACTCTAGGGGCCGGTGCTCATCTCCGTTTCAAAGCCGAAGAGCCAGCGCTTATCCGAGGACGTTTCCGTGGTCATGTGGCCGGCATGACTAGACACCAAAGGCGCACGGAACGCTGTTACCTTCCCACCGTAGTGGTCCCTATTTTTCTACTTGCATTTTTTTTACGTGCTTTCGAACTGCTAGGTTGGCAGAAGCTGGGACGAGTAACAGGCGCTCACTCTGTTACGCGGCACTCGGGATTTGACCCGCCAAACTGCCGACCTTCTGATTGACAAGCTCGGCGTCCTAACCCACTGAGCCACCGCGTCCCTTATATAATATATACACATACTTTTATACATATATATGCATGCACAGACACACCTGTAAGTAAAAAAAAACTATGTCATAGCGGAGTGAGTGAGAATATAGCCTAGAGCCTGTTATCAGAATATCTGGAGAGGGTGGGAGATGTTGCTGGTTTTTAATATGAGAAAATACTCAAAAATATATCTATCAGCACAGCCTGGTGGTAATTTATTTATGTATTTATTTTTATAGTCCAAGCCTGCTGTCCATGTAAATATGACCAGCACAATTTAATTACATGGAAAAAAAAGATTCTTGGTTACTGAAACCAAAGTTCCTAAAGGAATTTAAAAATCCTGCCATCCCTAGTCAAATGCTTTCCCAAATGTGTTAAGACTAGAACTTCCCCCATTTGGATGCTGTCCAGATTTTTTGGACTACATCTCCCAGACTCCAGAAACTGCACAATGACCAGGAATTCTGGCAGTCGCAGGATTGTGATTGAATCAGGGAGGGAACAACTATACCCAGGCATACATACAGTTGGTGGTCACTAGAACAGAAGAAAAGGAAGAAGCTGCAGTATTTAAAATAGCAAACAGCCTTTGCCCCCAAGACATCTGCGAATCAGAGTTACTCCTATTGAGTCCAGAAAGTCAGTTTCATAGACAGTTTTTATATTAGGATCCCAGGCCTTCTGAGAGACAGACAGATAAGACCAAATATCCTAAACTGTGCCACAAACGTATGGAAATATATCCTCAAGGCACCGGAGTTTAATTCAAGCCAGGAAACTGTTTTGTAAAATCACATGTGGGAATTGTAGCAAAGCAGCCAGATTACAGACAAAAACGAGCAATTTAGCCAGTTACCTACTCCTCCATCTTGCAATGCTAAGATCACCACTTAGGGCAGGGGTGTCAAACTCAATTTCACTGAGGGCCGCATCAGCATTGCAGTTGCCCTCAAGGGGCCAGGTGGGTGTGGCCAGGGTGGGCGTGGCCTACTGGGTGGGCGGGGCTAGGGCACGTATGGCGTACTGGGTGGGCATGGCCAGCTCTACATCGTTCGCATCAAGGGTGCCTATGGGGGCCTGGGCAGGAGTAGGACAGATCTGAGGGTCTACAGCAGAAGGAGGGTTTCTGGGCCAGGGCCAAGGCAGTGGGGGCCATTCCCTCACTGTTTCCAGGAAGGCTTTGCGGGCCACATGAAACCACTTCGCGGGCCGAATCCGGCCCCCGGGCCTTGTGTTTGACATGTCTGATTTAGGGCTATAGTCGAGGATGGGAGGCAAGTAGAAGTCTATTAATGCAAATTTAATGGGCCCCAGAGATGTGCCAGGTATAAGACAATATCCATGCTACAGAGATCTGGTTGGTCATACATGCTCTGTTTCATAAGGCAGAGTTTTTCTGGATGGGATTAAAGGTCTATATACAAAGCAGCACCAGATTTCTGCACAAAAGATAACCGTGTGCCTAGAAGGAGATGAAGGCAACAGCAAATGGCCTCTAAAATCTTCACCATTCATAGATCCATCCCATTTCATTTTTAAAACCACTGAAGTTGGAAGGGGGTACAAAACACTTTTAAGCACTATAGTGTAAAATAGTTTTGAGATCATAACACTTTTCCAAAGCTAGAACAACTCCTGTAAAGTCAGAACTTGAATCTGAAATTTTTATACAACCTTAGAAGCCCACATTTCTTTTTACAGTAATAATTTTCTATTTTAATTGATTATCAAGAAGTTTTTTCTACTCTGTTCCAAGGTTTCCTTTACTTATAGTAATATTATTGTGATGGTTATCATACTGCAAAAGTATTATTATGCACATTGCCTATTCCACACTGGGCAACTTGACACAACGTGGTGTGGACTATTTCTTTGAAAGAAAATTCTGAAATCTTTCAGTCACTATGAAGAAAATAAACTAATCTATTTTACAGATGCAGAGAATAAATAACCAAAGGGTGAAATGTCAGCTTCTGGGGTTGAAACACAATCAAGGATAGGAGTTTCAGAATAAACTTTCTTTCCACTGTAGCTGGTAAGACAGAAAAATACTCAGTTATTTTCCTACCTGCGATACACTTATCCCTAGCTAAGAACAGCACCTTTTTTTTCTACCAACAATCTCTGGACTTTCCAGTTTGCAGAGAGAAAGTGCTTACACAGAAAATTCAGGCATTCAAACCCAATATACAGTTAAATCAGCAAGAGGCAAGTGAGGAAATAAGAAAGAAAATCCTATGATACAGAATAAACCTAAAGGCAGGTCCTACAATCAAAAAGTTTTAAATCTCCTACTGTGTGTGCGTGTGTGTGTATATATATATATTTGTGTGTGTATATGTGTGTGTGTGTGTATACACACACATACACACACCAATATATATGTGCACCCACAATCTCAAATTTAAGCCAAGTAGTATTTAGACTAATATAGTTCAGCTTCAGAAGCCAAGATGAAAAATGCAACCCCCTAAAGACCTCCAAATCACAAGGCAAGTCAGCAGCCTTCTCAAAACTACTACAGGAATCATTACATCAGCCATACAGTCGCTATTATAATAATTAAAGAGAGATATGCATCCCTCTAGTCCAGGGGTAGGCAACCTTGGCTCTTTTACGACTCGTGGACTTCAAATCCTAGAATTCCTGAACCAGCCATGCTGGCTCAGGAATTCTGGGAGTTGAAGTCCACGAGTCATAAAAGAGCCAAGGTTGCCTACCCCTGGCCTAGGTAAAAAGAGCAGGAAGAGCTTGGAAAGATACCCAGAAGAGACCAGGCATTAATATTTTTATCAACAGCAAGCGTTCAATTAAGCTACCATGGCAAGCACTTTCCTGAGAATTCCATGCATAACGTCCAGTGTTGACATAACAAGGCAGATGGATCAAGGACTTGATTCGAGGTGAGAATACTCAGCAAGAGGAATTATATAGTGTCAAAGAGGAATAAGAACAATAGCTTTTCAGTATGGATTTTCTCAGTGCAGTTTCCTTATAATAAAGCTCAGATGTTCAATAAATTGATCAAATAGCTATGCAGGAAAGGTGGGCCTATGGTTAAAAAAACCTAGTTCCTAACCAACTATACTCCCAAATGTTAGAGAATCAAGGAACAAACAAAGCCACTAACAGTCTTTTTGGAGAAATCTTTAAAATATACAAAATTCCAGCAGACAAGAAAAAAGCCGCAGTTGTCGTATTTAGCAAAAAGGACACAAACCTCAGAAAATTAGTTTCGTTTCTATCTTTAAAATACTCAAAACAAATGTTTACTAACAAAACCTTTAAGCATGAAGAAGAAAACTAGACTAAACGAATATTATTATTGAACAAGCAGGCTCCATTGAAAACTTCTATGGAATTCCAATGGACATTTTAAAGGTTCCATAAAGTAAAGTAAAATATAATATATAAATTGTGAGCAACAAAGACTAAATTGTTACCGTATTTTCCGGCGTATAAGATGACTTTTTAACCCATGAAAATCATCTCAAAAGTTGGGGGGTCGTCTTATACGCCCAGTCGTCTTATACGCCGGAAAATACGGTACTTAAAATCTGGGAGCTGGTATCATAAAAGTTTGCATGGCAAGTGATTTTGACCCAGTAAGCACTGAGGTGGAGGTAATTCAATATCATGATAGCTGAGAAATTTCGGAATTGTGGTCCCAGCATATTTAGAGGAAAACATATTACCGGTAGTTTAGATCATCTTCATGTGCCTTTTGATGCTGATGAGAATCTATATTACAGCTCAAGGCATACAGTTACACCATACAATTTAGTAGGATCTGTACTCACATTTCTTTACATTTTTTTAAAAAAAACTGAGTACACTCTAATAAATACCTTAACATTTTTTTTACATCAGTGTAATGAGTCAGTGATGTTACTTTAAACAGGATTCTACTACACAGAGCAAGGAGTCTAGTTAATTTAAATAAAACTGACATTGACTGAAATAGATAATAATATACATGTTTATACACAGACCAACTGTCTTTCTGTTCTTTTTTCACCAGCTTCATATTAGGCTCTGCACATCTCATTTGAAACATACACTTTAAACAAGGTAGTTTTGCTCAACTTGATAGTTTGGGGAAGGACTGGATAAAAGCTAGGTGGAGTTCATTTTTCTCTTTTCATTTCATTTCCCAAGTCAACAAATTAAAAACCATAACTGCATTTTATATTCCTATATTATCAAAAAATAGCTGGGCCAGTGAAGAATATGTTTATCATACTGGATTAAGGTGCTAATGTTCAAACAGTCTGCCTGTTGGATCAAGAGCAGGCATGTGAAACTCATGACATCGCACAATGTATCGTGACTTTTTCCCCATTTCCGGCAATGGAGTGGGCGCGGTTTCAGGGTGATGCGTCCGGCCCGCGGGCCAGCAGTTTAACATGCCTGATCTAGAGTATGACAATACCAAAACCGTGGTAACAGAGTTGCAAAGCCCATCCAATCAGTCAGCCAGGCAAACAGTTGAAATTTTTGGTCAATTTCTGCTGGTCATTTTTGATCCAGTCACTTCCACCCATATCTTCCCCCATTCCTACCATCCCTTTGCCAAAATCCTTCAAAGGTATGGGAGGTTCCAAGTTGTGGTCTAACATACAAGGGCCAAAATTTGTCCAAGAAATTAATCTCAGCATGCTACCTTAATTTACGTAATTATAACCAACTTTCTCATTTATACAACAGCAATCTCAGCCAGGAAACCTGTCAGGGGATAGCTAGTTTAGAGGAAAAGCATCAGTCACAGGATGGGTAAATCAAGTGGGTCTAACCCATACGAATGATTGGATTTGTATCCATCGATCGTGCCAGACTTGGAGACATTCCTGAGGAGAACCTGGGCCCCTTTCTTGAATCACCTCCAGATTTTTATATATAGATGGGGGGAAGTGCATGCAAAAATATTTCTGATAATATAACACGCATTAGGTTAGACAACAAGGTATCTGATGAAATCACTTACTAATACTTATCTTTAAAAAGGATGTTAAATTTTATTTTATTTTATTTTACTTCAACTGTGTGAATCCCCCAAATATCCTGCTTTCAACTATTAATGACTCTCACTAATAGCCAATTTCTGGAGCAACTGTGCCATGTTTATTTTGGGGGTCAGAAGGACTTGACTGCCAGACTGGACTGTGCTTTAAGGTTCTACCAGTCCCAAGAGGCACCTTCTCCACTTTCCACAGAACTCTGAACCCAGCACTGGTTTAGCAAGCCTGATTACTCTGGCCTCAGTCCAAAGCAAACGACAAGTCTCTCTCTCACTTCCATCACAGTGTGTTGTTGGTGTGTCATCAAGATGACAAGGAAGGGTAGGGACAAGGGGAACCTGTTTCACTTGAGTTTGACCAGATATGTGAACTAATTCCAAAGATGAAAACTGTTCTTCCAATTCTACCCCTTGTGAAGACGTTTCACAGACACACACTCACACACATGGCTTTTCAAAAAGAGTTACAATTACTCTACTCTTTTCTTCTCCTTGCTCCATGGAATAGTTGTTGCATCTCACTCAGAGAAGATCCATGATTCCAGGAGTTGAGGAGAGAACAGCTTCTGGGCACAAAAGCCCTGGACCAAGAGGAGAAAAATTATTAATTGACTCACAAGCCATTTTCCTACTTCCAGGCTGGCCTGAATCCCAGCAGGACTCAAACCCTATTATGTTATTTCTAGGTCAACAGCCTCAGAGGAATGCCCCTCATTCACATACACGCAAACACAAATACATACACAGAGATATCAGGAGGAAGGTCTGTCCACTGCCAGTACCCTGGTTGGAGATTCACTGGTGACAGTAAGCACCTCATATTTTTTACACATAACTTTGAAAATCCTCAAAATTAAACAGTACTTCACATGCCATTTATGATTCAAATCACTTTCTGCAATCACACAATGATAACTGTGAAATGGTCTACAGGAGAGACTGGTGTCTATGAGCTCACCTCTTTGGGGTGGGATTTTTTATTTTATTTTTATTTTTTTGCAACCAAGAGAATGAAAGGATGACATCCCAAGAAGCAAGCAAAATCCGGGTTCCGGAGAGAAGTGCCAATGACACCCAATTTTCTGGAGGAACAGCAAGGAGGTTAATCCCAATAGGGATTTTCCCCCACCCCTCCTTTCCCCTTCATTGTGTACCACCAATTTGCAAATCCTCACAGAACATTAATTCCAGGCCCAGCAGAGACAAAGGGAACCGCAGCTAGAGCCCAGGGGGGTTGCCTGGGTGCAAAGTCTGCCACCTGGCACTGCCAGAGGACCGAAGAGGTCCATGCTAAGAGGCAGTGGCCTTTCCATAGCACTTCTTTAGACACCCTGCCAAGGCACTAGCAAAGGATCAAGCACTCATTACATCCTTTTTGCTTATAAAAGCTAATAAATGGGGAGAGGGGGAAGCAATATAGCTGAAGCTGGTAGCATCCTTTTCCCCAAAGAATTTTCCATTGCTGAACAAAGGTAAGTAAACACCCAATGCTGCCTTCCTGTTCAAGGATCTGTCAGTGCCACCAACTAGGGTGGGGCAGCAATGATACCATCAGGCTTTGGAGAATGTGGTCCTCGGGGTGCCCAGCCAAGAGAGTGTTGCTAAGCCTTTGATCTCACCTAGCAGCCTGCTAGCCCTGCAGAAGATTAGGCTGAAACAAAAGCCAACACAAAGCTACAACAGCATAAGGAATTGGAGCGACTGAGAATATTTACACGGGGCAGTGTAGGACAGGAGCTGCAGTAGACATGGCAAAATGCCCCTACCCACGGCCCCCCCTCACACGCTTGTTACTACCTATCCGAGTCTATCTCCCAGACCTCTCTCACCTGTCCATCTGAGAAAAGCAAACACCTGTTTGGCGAGGAAAAAAAAAGACATGAAGTAATCCTCCTAGGTGCAAGGCGACCCACTGCTGGCTCTGCCAGCCCCACCCGGGCTACTACTATCTGCTTGAGAAGGCGCAAGCGAGCTGAGCTCATTGTTAGCGCCGGGGAAAGGGGAAAAAATGGGGGTTGTGTGTTTGTGGAATGGAAGGAAGATTGCCAAGGCAGCCCACCGCACCCCTGGACCGATGCGACCAGGTGGGGCATCCCTGAAGCCGGGAGAGAGGAGGGCTAGGCTGACATATTCTCCCAGCCGCCGCCAACCAGAGGGAGAAAGAAAACTGCGGCTCCATTGAAGATAGAAGAAAAGAAAAAACCACACAAAACCCAGGAGTCAGTAAGCTGCCAGAGAGGGAGAGAAAGATCGGGTCACAATAGACGCCCCGGGGGAGGTAATCCCCGCTCCTTTACCGCCTTCTCTAAGAGACCCCGAGAAAGAAGATAAAGGACATCGGCCAACGCCGTACCAAAACCCCCTTTGCACGCCGCCGGCCGTACCTGCACCGCCGTAGGCTTTGGCAAGCACCCAGGCCAAGCTGGCAGCGCTCCGCGCCCGAGGGAAATCGTACTGATCCAAAGGCTTGATCTCGGGCACCAGGAAGCTCTTCCTCATGGCCGCGGCGGCTGCAGGAGCAGCGGCAACCATGGCCCCGCCACCGGGAAAGAGAAGGGGACTCGGCCTGGTGTGGCAGCGGCGGCGGCGGCGGCTAAGGCGACGGCAACGGAGACTAAGCTGGCGGCGGCGGCGGCGGCGGCCCCAGCCGAGCGCATCCCCGTCCGGTTTTTTTCCCTCCCCGCTAGCTCCAGGTGCGAGCGCCCGCCCAGTCGTCCCAGTTTCCCGGCCTCCCACCCCCCCCCCCCGCAGCCGCTCGCCGCCACGTGATCGCGGCCGTCAATCAAGGGCGGGGGGAGGCGGAGCTTCCAGACAGGTAATTGCCCGGGGCGAAAGGAGGCGCTGCTTTATAAATGTGGGTTGGATGAATTGGGAGCCGCAGCCCTGGGGGAGTGGGACGCGTGCGCGCCTTGCACCAAGCGGCCGGCGGGGGCCGCTTGGAGTCCATTGAGCGTCTGTTGCCAGCGCTCTCCCGGCAGTGGGGATTGGAGGGCGGGCGGGCGGGCGGGCGGAGGGTGGTGGAGGGAGGGACGAGAAACGAGATCGGGATTTCCCTCTCCTCTTCCCTCCCCCTTCCTGGTTATGTAGGCTGGAAATGACTACGGCAGTCCTTCTACTGGAGAGAGAGAGGGGGGGGGAGAGAGGGGGAGAGAGAGGGAGGGAGAGAGAGAGGGGGGGGAGGGAGAGAGAGAGGGGGAGAGAGAGAGAGAGGGAGGGAGAGAGGGGGGAGAGAGAGAGAGAGAGGGAGGGAGAGAGAGAGGAGGGGGAGAGAGAGGGGGGGAGAGAGAGGGAGAGAGAGGGGGGGAGAGAGAGTGAGGGAGAGAGAGAGGGGGAGAGAGAGAGGGGTGGAGAGAGAGGGGGAGAGAGAGAGAGGGAGAGAGGGAGGGGGGAGAGAGAGAGAGGAGGGGGAGAGAGAGGAGGGGGAGAGAGAGGGGGCGAAAGAGAGAGAGTGAGGGAGAGAGAGGGGGGAGGGAGAGAGAGGAGGGGGAGAGAGAGGAGGGGGAGAGAGAGGGGGCGAAAGAGAGAGAGTGAGGGAGAGAGAGGGGGGAGGGAGAGAGAGAGGGGGGGAGAGAGAGAGAGGGGGGAGAGAGAGAGAAAGGGAGGGAGGGAGAGAGAGGGGAGGGGGGAGAGAGAGAGAGAGACATACACACACACGCACGCACGCACGCACAGACACACAAAGGAGCCGCAGCTCGGGCTAGAGCCAGCGCGCGCGCGCTCGCTCTTTTCGTCTGCACACCTCCACCATGTTTGCGAGCGGCCAGTCAACCGTGAATGACCCTCCCCCGAAGGAAAGCGACTTGTCCCTCGGAGCGCACCCCAACCCAACCCAACTCGGACCTTGGGCTCATTTCCGTCACCAATACGCAGCGCGAGTTTTTGGCTTTGCGCCCGGCGTTTGTGGGAAAAGCATTGGGTTGGAAAACAGTAGAATTACGCTTCTTCCTCTCGCTCCGACACGCTCTCATCTTTGCCAACAAAGATGCTGGGAAAGGCCACCGACGTAATCACAAAGGCTTGAGGCACTTTTATAGGTAGGTAGGTAGGTAGATAGGTAGGTAGATATAGATAGATAGATAGATAGATAGATAGATAGATAGATAGATAGATAGATAGATAGATAGATATTTTGAAAGAAATGCTAAGGAAGAATTTCAAAACGAACCTTTAAAAGACCGAAATCTAGCGCCCCTTGATGGGGAGGTTTTATTTCTCCTGTAACTTTAACTCGGGGCAACCAATCGAAGATTAAAGGGCGATAACCAAGCGGAATTTGCGGCTGAAAGATGCAGTAAAGACCATTGGCTTTGGCTGCAGCAAGTAATTACCATTTGGTTAGGTTGGAGCCAATCTAAATCCTATTGATCCGGGGAATGGGGGTGGTACCTAAAGGTTGAATAGCGTAGGGACCAACGGCTTGAATCCTTAGTTTTTCAACCTGAAATTGGTTTTTTGCCCAGTATTTATTTTCCTGGCTGCGCTTGACAAAAAACAAATGGTCGGAATTTTATTTATTTTTTTTTTTAAAACCACCTCCTTCTGTGGTTCATTGTCACCCCCGTTGCATGAAATAGTTCAGTCCACTGCCCGAGTTTATGCCCAATACAGCATCACAGAAGGGTCAGCATTTAATTCGGAAACTTTAAAAGGGAATTAGAAAAATGCATGACTGAAGGTAAGCCTAGCAAGACATCTTGGCACAGAGGCCATCTGAAGCTTCCTTATTCAGAGGCAAAATAATTCTAAATGCCAGTTTAACTATTTAAGCAGAGAGATAATGGACTTGTCAGGGTCTCTCTCCTTTGCTTGCTTGTATGTACATGTAGATGAAGCATAGTTTTAACTGATATGTATTGCCACATGTTGCATATATAAGCAAAAACCTACTCACACGCCTGTGCTACTCCTTTCTCTCCCCACCTTCCTAGGTAAGTTCTAGTGAACCCACCCTGTTCAAAAGATGAACACCCGCACAGTTAAAGTTCTAAAATCTGATTTGAAATGAAATTATTTCAAGACATTTCACATTTTCAATGAGCATTTGAGGTTTGCATGTAGCCAAGGGCACGTTTTCCAGATGTCTTGATTTTATTCCAGATGTCATAGTCTTGAAACTCCAAAGAGCAATCCAGGGAGCAGGCAGTTCTGTACATGAAACATGGAAATGATAATCTGTTTTTCCAGTACTGTGGAAACAGAAAAAAATGTATAAAACCAGCCTTTCCAGTTTCTTGTTTGTCACATTTGAGTCTATATAAGCTTATTTCCTAGATATCAAACTTGAATTTTGCCCCATTGTTGTTGTTAGCTGCAAAGTCGTGTCCGACCCATTGTGACCCTATGGACAGCGTTCCTCCAGGCCTTCCTGTCTTCTACCATCTTCTGGAGTCCATTTAAGCTCACGCCTACTGCTTCAGTGACTCCATCCAGCCACCTCATTCTCTGTCGTCCCCGTCTTTTATTGCCCTCAATCTTTCCCAGCATTAGGCTCTTCTCCAGTGAGTCCTTCCTTCTCATTAGGTGGCCAAAGTATTTGAGTTTTAGCTTCAGGATCTGGCCTTCTAAAGAGCAGTCAGGGTTGATCTCCTCTAGGACTGACCGGTTTGATCGCCTTGTAGTCCAAGGGACTCGCAGGAGTCTTCTCCAGCACCATAGTTCAAAGGCTTCAATTCTTTGGTGCTCAGCCTTTCTTATAGTCCAACTTTCACTGCCATACATTGCAACTAGAAAGACCATAGCCTTGACTATACGCAGTTTTGTTGACAGGGTGATATCTCTGCTTTTTAGTGTGCTGTCTAGATTTGCCATGGCTTTCCTCCCAAGGAGCAAGCGTCTTTTAATTTCTTGGCTACAGTCCCCATCTGCAATGATCTTGGAGCCCAGGAAAATAAAATCTGTCACTACCTCCATTTCTTCCCCGTCTATTTGCCAGGAATTGAGAGGGCCGGATGCCATGATCTCGGTTTTCTTAATGTTAAGTTTCAACCCAAGTTTTGCACTCTCCTTCTTCACCTGCAACAAGAGGCTCTTTAGTTCTTCTTCACTTTCTGCCATTAGAGTGGTATCATCTGCATATCTTAGGTTGTTGATATTTCTTCCGGCAATCTTAATTCCAACTTTTGATTCCTCTAACCCTGCCTTTCTCATGATGTGCTCTGCATATAAGTTAAATAGGCAGGGTGACAGTATACAGCTTTGCCGGACTCCTTTCCCAATTTTGAACCAATCAGTAGTTCCGTGTCCAGTTCTCACTGTTGCTTCTTGGCCCACATATAGGTTTCTCAAGAGACAAATAAGATGGTCTGGTACACCCATCTCTAAGAACTTGCCACAGTTTGTTATGATCCACAGAATCAAAGGCTTTAGCATAGTCAATGAAGCAGAAGTAGATGTTTTTCTGGAACTCTCTAGCTTTCTCCATGATCCAGCGTATGTTGGCAATTTGATCTCTAGTTCCTCTTCCTCTTCGAAATCCTGCCTGTACTTCTGGTAGTTCTCGATCCACATACTGCTGAAGTCTAGCTTGTAGGATTTTAAGCATAACTTTACTAGCATGAGAAATGAGTGCAATGGTGCGGTAGTTTGAACATTCTTTGGCACTGCCTTTCTTTGGAATTGGAATGTAAACTGATCTTTTCCAATCCTGTGGCCACTGTTGAGTTTTCCAAATTTGCTGGCAAATTGAGTGTAGCACTTTTACTGCATCGTCTTTTAAGATTTTGAATAGCTCAGCTGGAATACTGTCACCTCCAGTAGCTTTGTTGTTGCTCAGCTTTTCTAAGGTCCACTTCACTTCACATTCTAGGATGTCTGGCTCGAGGTCAGTGACCACCTCATTGTGGTTATCAGGGATGTTAAGCTCGTTCTTGTATAGTTCTTCTGTGTAATTTTGCCACCTCTTCTTAATCTCTTCTGCCTCTGGTAGGTCCCTGCCATTTTGGTCCTTTATCATGCCCATTTTTGCATGAAACGTTCCCTTCATCTCTCCAATTTTCTTGAAAAGATCTCTGGTCCTCCCTATTCTATTGTTTTCTTCTATTTCTTTGCACTGTTCATTTAAGAAGGCATTCTTATCTCTTCTAGCTATTCTCTGGAATTCTGCATTCAATTGGGTGTATCTTTCTTTTTCTCCCTTGCCTTTTGCTTCCCTCCTTTCCTCAGCTATTTGCAAAGCTTCCTCAGACAGCCATTTTGCTTTCTTGCATTTCTTTTTCTTTGGGATGGTTTTGGTTGCTACCTGTTCTACAAAGTTGCGAACCTCTGTCCATAGTTCTTCAGGCACTCTGTCTATCAGATCTAATTCCTTAAATCTATTTGTCACCTCTACTGTATATTCAACAGGGATATGATTTAATTCATACCTGAGTGGCCTAGTGCTTTTCCCTACTTTCTTCAGTTTAAGCCTAAACTTTGCAACGAGAAGCTCATGGTCTGAGCCACAGTCAGCTCCTGGTCTTGTTTTTACTGACTGTATAGAGCTTCTCCATCTTTGGCTGCAGAGCATATAGTCATTCTGATTTCTGTGTTGACCGTCTGGTGATGTCCATGTGTAGAGCCGTCTCTTGGGTTGTTGGAAAAGAGTGTTTGCTATGACCATCATATTCTCTTGACAAAATTCTATCAGCCTGTGCCCTGCTTCATTTTGTACTCCAAGGCCAAACTTGCCTGTTATTCCGGTTATCTTTTGGCTTCCTACTTTAGCATTCCAATCCCCCATGATGATAAGGACATCATTTTTTGGTGTTAGTTCTATAACATGCTGTAGGGCTTCATAGAACCGGTCAATTTCATCCTCTTCAGCACTGGTGGTTGGGGCATAGACTTGGACTACGGTGATATTGAATGGTTTGCCTTGGATTCGAACTGAGATCATTCTGTCATTTTGAGGATTGTATCCCAGTATTGCTTTTCCTACTCTTTTATTGACTATGAAGGCTACTCCATTCTGAGGGATTCTTGCTTGCAGTAGTATACCTGATGGTCATCTGAATTAAATTCACCCATTCCTGTCCATTTTAGTTCGCTGATACCTAAGATGTCGATGTTCAGTCTTGTCATCTCTTTTTTGACCACGTCCAGCTTTCCTTGATTCATGGATCTTACATTCCAGGTTCCTATAGAGAAAAAATCTTTACAGCATCGGACTTTCCTTTCACCACCACATATCCACAGCTGAGCGTCCTTTCGGCTTTGGCCCAGTCGCTTCATTCTTTCTGGCGCTACTAGTACTAGCCCTCTGCTCTTCCCCAGTAGCATATTGGATGCCTTCCGACCTGAGGGGCTCATCTTCCAGCATCATATCGTTTTTCCTTTTGGTACTGTCCATGGGGTTTTCATGGCAAAGATACTGGAGTGGTTTGCCATTTCCTTCTCCAGTGGATCACGTTTTGTCAGAACTCTCTGCTACGACCTGTCCATCTTGGGTGGCCCTGCACGGCATAACTCATAGCTTCATTGAATTACACAAGCCCCTTCGCCACGACAAGGCAGTAATCCATGAAGGGGTTTGCCCCATATATGTAATTAATTGTTTTGTTAAAAGTATGAAGCAACTACTGTATCAGCTTTTAGATAAAACTTAGGAGCAAAATGTACTTTCAGTCCATTACCCTAATGAACAAAAGTCAGTTTAGTATTGTGGTTAAGGCATCAGGCTAGAAATTGGAAAGCTGAGTTCTAATCCTGCCTTGGGCCAAATGGGGATGGATGGATCTTTTAAAGGAGGCAAGGACAAACCACTTCAGAAAAACTTAGCCAAGAAAACTGCAGGGACAGCAGTCTCTTGAGAATCAGACACAATTGAATGGGATCAGACAAATAATGAAGGGCATTTGGATCTTATCAACTAATTTAGAGTGCCTGCCTGTACACTTGGCAATCTTCACTTGCAATAGAATATTTAAATTGACAAAGGTTTGCAGACAGTGAAAGAATCCATATCAATGTAAGCTGAACAGAGAAATCTTTTGAACCTCATGCCCTCCAGATACATTATGACTACAATTCCCAGAGTTACTACTCACTAGCCATGCTAATCGGAAATTTTAAGAGTTAAGTTCCAAGGTAACTGTTCCCCCCCCCCCCCCTGTTTCAGGCAGGCTCTTTTAGGCCACTTGTATCTGTTTGTATTTCTGTTTTGCTTTTTAGTTCCTGGGTAGAAACCCAAATTCCACTGACTCTTAAACAAAAGAGCCTTGGTGGAGCAGTGGGCTAATGCCTCCTTAAGTAACACCAGCTGCCTGCAATTAGTGCAGGTTCGCATCCCACCAGGCTCAAGGTTGACTCAGCCTTCCATCCTTCCGAGGTAGGTAAAATGAGGACCCAGATTGTTGGGGGCAATAAGCTGACTTTGTAATAATGGCGCTGGGGGGGGGCGAAAGCCCTAATAAGCAGGCATATACATAGAATGAAGGCTATTGCTAAGCACATTGATTGTGCTTAGATTGTAAGCCGTCCTGAGTCTTCGGAGAAGGGCGGTATATAAATGGGATAAAAAAAATAGAGTCAGAAAGGGGGTTTTTTCTGTTCTTTTTTCTACATTGCCAGTTTATTTCAAACTAGTGTGATAAAAGAAAGCAAAAACTCTAATTTTGAAAAAAAAACACCAAAAAGCATTGCTCAGGATCAGTCAAACGAAGGACTTCTTCACTTGTCTTGAATTATTAGATTCTGGTCTAGACATGAGAAATCAGTTAGAATTCTATGCTTTTACCTAATTCCAGTAAGAATCTACTCCACTTTTAATGCCTTAGAGATACCTAAACAACTCCTAAAATATTCAAAATGTGATCCCTTCCCCAAAGAGAAACATGTTTGAGGCAAATATTGTAGATGTTTATAGGTTAGTCCTTACTTTACACCACGACTGAGACCAAAATTTTCATCGCTAAGTGATACAGTTGTTAAGTGAATTGCACCCAATTTTATGACCTTTTTTGCCACAGTTGTTAAAATATTAGGTAAAGGTAAAGGTTCCCCCGCACATGCTTGCTAGTCGTTTCCGACTCTAGGGGCCGGTGCTCATCTCCATTTCAAAGCCGAAGAGTCAGCGCTTGTCCGAGGACGTCTCTGTGGTCATGTGGCCGGCATGACTAGACGCCAATATTACATGAGCCTTAAGCAAATATGGCTTCCTGCTTTGACTTTGCTTGTCGTAAAGGGTGATCACGTGAACACAATTGTTGTAAATAGGAGCCAATTGCCAAGCACCTGAATTCTGATCATGGGGACACTACAATAGTCAAGTGTGAGGACAAGTCTTAAGGCACTTTGTCAGCACCATCATAGTTTCAAATGGTTGTTAAACAAATGGTTGTAAGTCGAGGATTACTGTACATAAGCATGGTGTCACTTTGAAGGCTACCTACCAGTGTCAGCTTAGTCAATGGTCTGAGATAATGAAGCTTTTCTTGTTCAATGGTCTTGATCTTTCAGTGGAGATACACACACACACACAGACACCCCAAGGTAATCTTTTTCTCTTGGCATTATTCTCCACTTCTCATATTGATTAAATCAGGAAAACAGAATTCCTAAAGCAAAGTCTGACATTGACTCCCCTTGGGGAATGCAGTGCAAGTTTCTGTATGTAAATGATTAACAGATTTACTGAGAAGTCAGCTGAAACATTCTCCTACGGCAGTGTTTCCCAAACCTTTTCCTTCATTACCCCAAGCCGCTTATCAGAAAATCCATTTTCCCGCTTATCAGAGACTCCTTATTTAAATGTCCCTGTTGTGATTGGGTAATGGGTTTGTGTGTCCAAAGAAAAAAAAGATTTTTACCCAATTTTGCATAATTTACCCAGGTCTTTAATTTTGCCACAATCAGTGACCCAGAGCTTCAGTGTCACTTGTGCAGGTGCAAATTCAAATATTGATGACAGAACTCTCACCAACTAAGAATCTGGGAGAGGATGGTGCATGAAGAGCTGAAAAACAAAAACAATCAAGAGGGGACTTGTAAAAAGAAGATTTGGACTTTTTATTGTGGACAACAATGCCAATAATATATGACATGAAAGTGGTATATGAAATCATGCACCATGCAAAAAGGGAAATATCACACACACGCACCTAAAATATTAGAGGTTAGGGTCATATGGAATAAAGCTGGATAGTGATATATTGAAAAGAAAAATAAATACTTCTCTACTGTCTCACATACACATATACACCCAAAAAAGAGAAACAATACATATCCATTTATTTTTAAAAAAATATAAATTGAGGCAGCTCCAGGTCATACAAGGCCTTCATTCTTGAAGCAACTTTGGAGAATGCTCTTCCATGGCATATACTGTTTTCACATGATTTTTAGAGGCTCCAGAGACCACATGAGCACAGCCTTTTTGCACAAATTATGGAGGCTCTGGAGGCTGCGCAAGAGCACATCGCATCTCATGGGCCTCTATAACCTTCAAAAATCTCACAAAAGCACACCCACAATGCTTGGAAACTCCAGAAGCTACACAAGAGCACAGCTCTCTTGCGTGACTTCCAGAGGGCACGCAAGAACATACCACATTCTCACCCAACCTCCAAAAATCATGTGAGAATAGGGTATGCTTTAAATAATAGTTGCCCAATGTTGGTAAACCTTGGCGTGTCACCCAAAACATGGTATGTCATTTTTCATACATGGTCAGAGGTTCCCTGTCATTGGTCTGGTGAATCATATAATTTGCACAGGTGAATCATATAATTTGTAAGATGCAGTGGTAATCAGCAATTTGGGGAGTTTGGGGCTCATGAAAGATAAAAGAGTAACCTCCATGATAAAAATGTAATAGTTATGTCTGAGGTGGTTTGCCTGTCAGTAGCAGATCCTGCAGATCAAATAGAGAATGTTGCAAAGATGTTATGCATTTAAATTTGCCCGAAGCCAGTAGGGGAATACAATAATTAACAAAAAGAATCTCAAAGCTGATCCCCCAGAGCTCTTGCCATGTTCTTCTATTCCCTCTCTTCCTAAGATCTGATTATCCTTTAACATCAACCATGACAACCAGATTTAATAAGGAGCTTATTTCAATGTGGAATTTTTCAGAAGTGCATAAAGATTATTCCAGTTTCCCCTTTGAATCCTCTATTATAAGCTTCACAAATTCCTCCTCAATACAGAAATGAGAGCTGACGAGTTTTTGATGCAATTTTCTCTTTTTCTCCAGTGGAGGGGAAGAGAGTACATAACACCACGTTTCTGCTGGTACAGATACAGTTTTAAAAGGATATAGGGAATATAGTAGGGGGGGAACAGTAAAGATAATAGAATACCGTACATACTGTAGATAGATATAAAGAGAATAGAATACATACCGGTAGATAGACAACAAATGATAACACTGTTCTTAAAACAGAGAATGCTGGTTCCTGCTCTGCCTTATTTTTCCCAAATTTTGCCAGCTTTCCCCTGCAATTGTCTCTCCTTGTCATTCTGGCCAATCTCACTTCAACGGTCTTAGATCAGGGCACTGCTCCAGATTCATTTATTGAATTTGTATCCTGCTTTGTCTCAGAGAGCTCAAACAGGGGAAGGTTTTCCTAATCTTACTCCTACAACAGCAGCAGTGAGGTAAATTGAGCTGAGAGAGAATGACTGGTTCTGTGGTCAAATCGGCATTTGAACCTGGGTCTCCCTATCCAAGTTCACATTTATTTCTCTTCCCAAATTTCCACAGGTTTGCTTCATAGCCAAAATCCCATCTACTCTGTCCTGCACTGTGTCCTACAGATGTGTCCCCAGCATTTCTAAGTAAACATGCTTAGAAGGATACTAGAAAGCTGATTTTTCTTATTTCTGTGTAAGGCTACAGATAAACTATTAAGTTCCTAAGCAGCCACTCTGTTGTATTACGTAGTTAACCCATGAATCTCATGCAAACATTAGCCAGGTTGCACAGTTTTTCAGAAGCTCCACTAACCTGATACAGGTTGTAAATTATTTCCCAATAGTCCACTTTTTCATGATTTTAATTCTAACTCTATCCTAAAATAGTTCCCAAATGCATGCTGCCAGCAGATTGTTATTAATCTGAGTTTTGGTACAATTGTCATTGAATCAGACTGACTGTTGATTGCAAAATCTTACCATATGTGTATATTTATTATTAAAGAAAGTTTATTAAATAAACATGTTCTAAGACAATTCAGCACGAATAAACTTTTGTGACTGTGCTCCAGTCAGTTGCATCTCTCCACACTGATCCCCAAAATTCTCTGAAAGATTAGAAGGCTTTGAGAACAATGTGGGGCAGAGTATCGGTCAGCTGCCCAGAGAAAGGAATCACCCCAACCTTCATTAAGATCACAGCTTATCTGTAGAGGCAAAAAAAAGAGTATTATTTTTTTCATACACTTAAGATAATTATGAACAATTGAGGGATGAGGAAAGAATATTGAAAACAATACCACCTGTAGGCTGAGCCCCCTTGTTGGCTTTACCTTATACGAGTTCAAACGTGACTTTGTTTATCTTGAGATGAGCTATGAAACCTGCCAGCTATTTGCTGAGGCAAGTAACACATGCCAATGTATTTCTCTTGAATAAGATCTTGCTTGATTTGTCCTAATTAAACATTAACGTAGTCAACACCTACAAGATCAGGAATGATATGACAGAGGAATTGGGGTAAATGTTTTCTCTCTCTAATTACCAGTACAATCCCAGCCCTCTTTTCTTCCAGTGTTAGGGTATGTTTGCTCTATCAGGTTATCTCCATGTAAATAGTTTATCACTGAAATGATCCTGCCAATGTCTAATCCACATGACCTCAGCAGTTATTATTTCTGTGAGCTGATGATCCAGCAGTAATAATTTCTGCCTTGGATGCATCCTGACTGGAAAAGAACAACAGGAAGAAGAATTTCAGTGCAATGCCGTACGATCCGTAGCATACATGTTACTTAATCAGAAGCAAGTTTTGTCAATTGAAGGTAATACGTAAAAGATTCTCATTTTAGTTCTTGTTTCCTAAACTAGCAACTCAACTGTTTGAAATCCAAGATTCACACTAATCGCCCAATCAATATAATCAAATCTTGCACTAAAGAAAATTTTGTACAAAGTCTGGCCTGTTTCTCCTATGCAGAATCCAGAGAAACATTGCTGGCAGTTGATGACAGATATTGGAGGAAGAGTATGTGAAGGAGCCTCTAGCTTTTTATGTGAAATCGTTGATATAAATATGGGGCAAAGCAGACATGTAGGTTTATTGCAGTATCTTTGTCATGAACTCATGTAATCCTGCTGCAAGACGCTTCCTTTGTCTTAGCAAGCATTGACTTTTCCTCAGCAACAGATCAGAACATTACTTAAATGGACAGGATAAAAATCCTGAATATTGATAAATAATTATGGGGACATAGGTGGTTCTCAAAGGTTGTTAAATGGAATCATACTATATGGAGCATAGCCAAGAATAATGGGAACTATATCAGTCTCTCCAGGGCTGTTGGAAGGAGCATAGCAGATCACACCTGTCCACTTTATATGGGTGGATACAAAGTTTAATAAATCAATGGTCATCCACCAAACCCTCTCCCTACCCTACCCCTAACCTAACTCTCACTTAGGTTGCAGGAGACAAAACCACATAATCAACAGGCCTGGAGGTCTGCCCACCACCACCACCAAGAGGCAGATTATCTGCTCCCTTCTCAGTCAGATTTCAGACTGAATTACAGTACTGAGGCAGCACTTAGGAGGACTATGGATGGCTTGGGATGGGGATGTGTATCTTTCCTGCCCCTCTTTGATCTGTCAGTGGCTTTCAATAACATTTACCAAGTTGCAAGTGAGGGAATGGAAAGGACTTCTTCATGGTTGGTTTCAGTCTCTATTGGGGGAGAGAGGCCTGGTTTGAAGAGAGTGCCTCAGGGATTAGGTCTTTCCCCACTCTTCTTTAACACCTGCATAAAAACCACTAGGCAATTCAGCAGCATGAGGTGTAGTATCATTAGTATATTGGAGGCTATGAGGGAGGGATGAGGAAGAACCAGCTCATATTCAATCTTGGCAAGATGCAGTGGCTTTGGGTTTTTGGTTTTCCTGGATGCTGTGTTTGACTTTTGATGGGATAGCACTCCCCTGGTCAGGGCGAATGCACAATTTAGGGGTGCAGCTCCTGAGGTAGGTGGTAGCCGTGTCTAGGAGAGTCTTTAGACAAATTCATCTGGTATTCGTATTGTGCATATCCTGGACTGGGAGGCCTTACAGTCATACCCTGGTTTCTTCCTACAATGCACTCCACACATGGACCATCCAGAAGTTACAACTAGTTTAGAGTGCAATAGTTCTGGTTGTCCTGTGGTTTGCCCATATTACACTGCTGCTGTACAAGCTGCACTGGGTCCCAGGTTCTTTCCAGGTCCAAATCAAGGTGCTAGTTATCACCTATAAAGCCTAAACAGCACAGGGCCGGGTTATTTGAGGAACTACCTCCCCCTGATATTATCTGCCCACCCCTCTAGACTTGATAGTGTGGGCATGCTCCAGGACTCTTCTCTTAAATGTTGTAATCTGGTAGAACCTTTGAGGTATGTTTTTTTCCTGTTAACGTTATGTAGTATTGCTGTTGTTGTTTTTCTTTTAACTGATCTTGCAATGATCAGTTATATCACATATAAGCATTTTAATGAATAAATTTCCCCATTGCACCTCTGGTATTGATGGACAAGTTCCATAGTCCACAAAAGCATGGTTGTGGCACTGTAAGATTACACGTGAATTATTCCTCCCTGTCTTCTCTCAACTCTGATCAATTTTAGCTATTTCTGCAGGGTATTAGAGGCATTTGACTGGAATAGCCCAAACAGCTGTCATAGCCAGCTGTTTGGTCTCCCTCTCCAACCTCCCCAAGCTGGCACATCTCCAGTTATAAGATTTCTTCCCTAATTAAAATATACCACATCTCTACCTATAAATTACAATGCCAGGAAGCATGCTTGTTGAAAAGTAAATTTAAAGGGGGGGGGTGCTGATATGTTTGTTTTGTTTTTGGCTGGGAAGCAAGATTTTTTAAATTAGTAGTTGTATCTTCACATTTCCCGTGTAGCCTTTCTCCTGTTCCTTGTACTCCTTCAAACCTCTACTTAACTATTTTGGACACTGAGGCTCTATCTTGTTAATTTCACTCTCATTTGAGAAAGGAAGAAGGGGGCCTTAGCAAGGAGAAGGAATGGAAGTCACTCAAAGCAAGCAAGACATGCTCATCAGACCTCGTAGGAATCCACATCATCTTTACTGACTTGGACATGACTTATAACTATGAGAGCTTAAAATGCCTGAAATAAATTCTGACGCTATCAAATGTGTGTAAGGAGTACAGTAAGGCTTTTTAGAATCTCATCCATGGTTTGCTATTAGTGCCTATTCAGTCCCATGCAAACAGGACTATCTCCAAAGTCACTAGAATGTGATAACCACTATTTCAAAACCTGCAGCTAACTGGTATCTTCTTCCTTTTCCCTGTTTGCTTAGCCTTAGACCTTTCCATCCTGTTTGGAAATCATCTCTATCTGGAATAATTGTAGTTCTCCCAAGGTCAACATGAGGTGGGAAGTAGAAAGCAGTTTACGGTCATTAGAAAACTTTACACCTCGTGCTAAATCATAAAAAAAATCTAATATCTTGAGAGAGAAGGAAGCTTCTTGTTCTGGTAACTTCTTGTATGTTTAAAAATACTGATGCCTTAAAAAGCAACATATCAGTTTATTGCAGTGTTAAATAAAGTTAGAAATGATTAACTACTGTTTCTAATTAATAGCTTTCCTCCCATTCCCAGATTATACAGAAGTTATGAACAAAGGCTACCCTTTGTATAAATAGCTTGCTCCAAAGTGCACATAGAACCCTGAGCTTCCTCTTGGTGAAAACTCAATAGGCGTTTCACCTTTGGACACAAACACTTATTCAACTCCAAGAATTGAGAGTGTCACAGATTGTGCAAAAGTAAGAAAAGAAATGGATGTACAAGCCACAAAATGTCACTTCTGTGACTATCCCCCATGTCTTTTATTACTTTCTTCGTTGGTGTGCAAGAGTAGCTAAATAGGCCCACATAGTACACCAAGACAGAATAGTTTGGTGTTGGCTTGGACGCCATGTCAATGTACTGCAAAGATTCACAGCACTTCCAAAACATGAACACATTAATCCTTCCAAACTCAGTAAAGCAGACTATTACTTTTCTGATAGTGAAGAGCTAAAAAAAAAATAGCTTACCATGATTACTTAGAGATTTGTTTCTAGAGTGAGATTTGGAAATGGACAGTTTCAGTTCCTTCACAAATAATTTTTCCGAACTGATGTTTGATCATAATGTGGTGTAGAATGGAAGAATTATATTTTCCTAAGAATTGGGTATTGCAATGTGTGTGCTAGGAAAATATTATATACTCTCCTATTGCAGTAGAAGTTCCTAATTTAGAAAAAGTTGCAGTCCTGTAATAAACAGCTACATATTTCTGGACTTTTAAACTGATAACTTGAAAGGGCATTTTGAATTCTAGCATTACTTGTAAGGAAATGGAAACCACACATTTAGCATTTTCATTGTGGCAACATTTTTTCTCAGCCAAACTGAAAGTCTGTACTGCCTCTGCCTGCTTGTGCAACTCACAAGAGCACTTTACATCATGCAGGTGATCGCTCTGTGATTTAACTTTTGATTAAAGGCTTGTCCTGCTAAATATTACAATGACCTTTGATTGGTAGATTTCCTGTTTCTTTATCCCACTTACCCGTCCGTATCTCTAAGGTCATATGATTTCCATCTGATAGACCTTTTATATGAGTCTCCTTCCATTCACCTCTCCTCATATTTGTTAGACCTATTAGGCAGATATATCAACCCAGGGATTTGGGCTAATTCCATAAAATATAGTTAACCGTGAATGTTTGTGTCCCAAAAATAGAGTTGGACATAATAGAAGATAGTAGGAACAGAACCCTGTAAAATTTGTAGCATGAGTGGAGTACTCGCGATGTGTCTACAGCAAAACGGTTGATTGTGCATTCCAGTATTATTGAAAGTTGTGAATTTCACAAATAATGTTCTCACATATTGTGAGTGGGATAGAAGTACTTTGTAAGCCATGTTCTTCCACAGCTTACATTCCTATGCTTTTTCTGGATCAGAATTTGTGAATAATTCTCTTTCTTCATCTTTCCTTTATTTTTAAGTAGTTTTAGTAAATTGAACTGATCTGGAATGCAAGTGTTGGCTACTTACAAAACTGACACTTATCATCTGGGTTCTAAGGAACCACAAATATTTCTGACAAATCCACCAAGTTTTGCAGTTTAGAGTTTATTTTCTGTCCAACAGAGAAATTAGATCATGTTACTCAAGGGATGAGGAAACACTTCTGATGCACAGCACAGGAGTGACTTGTGTTCACTCATCTCTTTTTTGGAGATGGGGGCAACATATGGCTTGTGTAATCACATAACCAATTTCAGCTGCCTTTGGGGGGGTGGAAATGTGGTTTGCTGGCTAAGGTTATTGACGTTAGGAAACACATACGCAAAATTTAAGATAAACAGAGTAAATATATCTATATATGCTTGAAAAAGCAATAATCAATCAGTGATAGGGTGGAGATTTCCACAAAACCTGGAAGGCAGTTTTGGCTTCTACAGTTTTCAAGTCAATTTCAGATTTCTTTGCATTTCCAGAACTTTCCCTTCAATAAGAGAAAGTTTCCCTTTCCCTTCCCTTCTTACTACCTGATCTGTGTTAAACTGCTTGCAAAAAACCTTTACTCCCATCTTTTACTGGCATTTCTATAGTCTGTATATCCATGTAAGAAATACAAGGAAATGGCTGTCTGCTGAAATGACAGAATAATGGAATAACAAACAGATGTCCTTATTGCAGTTGATTAAATTGGGGAAGATGAGTGTGTGTGAAAAAAATCTTTGTCTGAAGTATTTATAGACAGTGAGAAACCATCACTGCAATGCTGTTTTCCTTGTGGTCTAGATGTGGAGACAGAGAATTATACAAATAGGTTCATTCATATTTTAGCAACTTAGCATATGAGGAGAGAATCCATGAAAGGATGGAGAGCTCTTAGCCCTAATATTCCATAATAGGCTAAAAATTAGCCATTGGTCAGGTTCCCGTGATAATAATAAGGTGGAGTGTGTGTGTGTGTGTGTGTTTGGCTTAGCATGTGAAATAAACCTAGACATGTGGCATATCATTTATAGTGTGTTGCTTAGTGCAATGAAACCAGCCAAGTGTAGTTATACAAACAAAACACAGCTTTGCATAAGTCCAACTATTAGTAGGGGGACTGCTACTCAATATGTAGGGATAGTGCAATTAAGGTGCATGTTGCCATTTTCTGATTTCACATGTTCACTACACCCTTCTATTCTTGGCATTTTGAATGAGGTACTTCTCAGCACTATTAGACTCTTGAGCACAATGATAGATTTCGAAATACTTTGAATATTTTTTAATTTGGTTGCAGTTTGTGGAGAGTGAATCATAACTTTATATCCTGACCTTTCTGCTGATTTCCATAACTCAGCTAAGAAAGTGCTCCCTGTGCTGAATCAGGTTATTATTCGCCTCAATATCTGGTGCATTTCACAGCCTGATAAGCTAATTACACAATTTTGTTACACAGTCAGTCCAACTCTTGCAAGCATTCCAATAGACTTCTTGGATTAATTATTTCTAAACCATTTTACTTCAAAGGAAAAAGAAAAGGCAGCCATTCAAATAAACAAGGTATGGCTGCATTTGCAAGATGCACTCAGGCAAAACACTAATCAGTCAGCTTTTAACTAGGTGGGTAGTTCTCAAATTTTATTTTATTTTATTTTTTAAAAACTTTTCTTAAAAACATCAAAAATGTTGTGGACTCTCACCTTGTCCTTTGCTGACTGAATTAAAACATAGTGACAAAAAAGGCTATGATTTCAGAAATCATGAGTAATTGCAGGTAGTCCTCAACTTACAACAGTTCATTTATTGACTGTTTGAATTTACAATGACATTGAAAAAAGTGACATGACTGATTTTCACACTTATACAGCATCCCCTTGATCATGTGAGCAAAATCTAGCTCCTTGGCAAGTGACTCATATTTATGACGGTTGCAGTATCCTGGGGTCATGTGATCATCTTTTGCGATCTTCTGACAAGCAAAGTCAACGGGGAAGCCAGATTTACTTAACAACCGTGTTACTAACTTAACAACTGCAGTGTGGCAAGAAAGGTCATAAAATGGGGCAAAATTCACTTAACAAATGTCTCTCTTAACAACAGAAATTTTAGGCTCAGTTGTGGTCATAGGTTGAGGACTGCCTGTATTTTAAATATTCACAACAACAGCAATAGCAGAAAAATACTATCACATTTATGCACAAATATCTACTCAGGCTACAGAAGTTTAGTCTTTTTCACACAAACAAATCTCATTGGCAATTTGCTAAATAATCCGAAAAGGCAGTGACAATGATTTTTCTTTCCCCATTCTTTCCCCTACCTCACACACCACACTTGTTCAGAAGAAACAACCAAATATATCCTTGTTATGAATTCCGCCCCCTCCCCCACTTTTCATTTTTTGGGGGAGAAGCCCTTTGTGCATGATTAGAGATGAAGTTGCAACCAGTTTACAGGAATTGCATTCAGGCACCATGCATGAAGCATGGCCCTCCTGGGTAAAGTAATGCCTATATTGAGAAGGGGGAAAATCCCAGCTGGTGCAGGAGGCAAGAAGGAAGAATCAGTCAAATTAACTGAATCCTGTTCCTTCTAAGCTTCCTCTTAGGACAGCCCAGCATTCCTCTCTCTCCCACTGCATCTGAGGCACTGAAGTATCCCTCTGTGCCCCTGGAAAAGCTGTGTAAGTAGGGTTTTTTTAAAAAAAAAACCATCTCCTTATTTGGTGCATAGAACTCTTGCAAAGACTCTATGGCTCTCCAGGAGTTCACCATGCACTCTTTGAGAACCATTCCTTTGTGATGAGTGTAGCTTGTGTGGTTACTTTATGTTTCTTTTCTGTCATGTGAACTCTGTATACTGTGCAGTGGTGCAATTTCAAAAGTGCCTGTATTACAATGTAGTAAAATATATAATACCTTACATAACTGCATTCATTCACTAGCCAGCAACCACAAATTATTTGTCCTCTACCCACATGGACAACACATTTGGATAGCTGGATTGGAGAGCAAGGAGGTTCAGGCTGTTTTACTACAATGCCCAAATACTGTAGCAAATTTTGTCACAGCAAAGACCAGCTTTCTCTAAAGTACTCTAAAGGGGGAAAGGCTCTAAATCAGGGGTCTTCAAACTTGGCCCTTTTATGACTTGTGGGCTACAACTCCCAGAATTTGTTAGCCAGGCATGCTGACTGAGGAATTCTGGGAGTTGAAGTCCACAAGTCATAAAAGGGCCACATTTGAAGACCCCTGCTCTAAATTAACTTGGGCCCATCTTTTCAACATTCTCTGTCCTTAGAGGCAGTCCCAAACCCACATTAAAAATGAACTTGTTTTAAGATGGTTCCATTCATCCATGTAAATATGTTTCTTCTTCCATCCTCTAATGTGTGGATCAGGGGTCTTCGGACTTGGCCCTTTTATAACTTGTGGACTTCAACTCCCAGAATTCTTTAGTCAGCATGCCTGGCTGAGGAATTCTGGGAGCTGAAGTCTACAAGTCATAAAAGGGCCAAGTTTGAAGATCCCTGATGTGGATATTGATAAATGAAGATCAGAACTGTTCTGTCACAGAGCTGTGTAGCACTTTGTATTCAGCCTCCATAAGGTGCTTCCAGATTCCTTTTAGCTGTCCCTGATTGGTGTTACATCCCCCACTCCAAAGCACTTTTTGGAGTTTAGATCCAATGTATCCCCTACAGCTCTTTTCAGTTCTTATAAAATGAACATGAAATGTGTTTGGGATGATTTCTTGGGTAGAGTGAGGGGAAGGGAACATTCTCTAGGAGAAGATGGCATTGTGTAAGTGGATAGGGTGCTCACTCTTTCATAATTTTCCTTCCTTAATGCACATAAATGGGAAGGGCAATAAAGAAATTTCAGTTTCTCCCAAAGAAGAAAATTATTATGGTACCACTGGTCCCACCTAATACAGTAGGACTCCTATTTTTTTAAAAAATGAGAAAGCTATGAAGAGGAAATCTCCCCTATGTACTTGGTATTTTAACACTAGACCAATGTCATGATCTCAAGTGTTGTGATCTGCAAATATCCCAGGAGATCCAGCTTCATAGTGTTATTACAGAGGAGAGTCATGAAGTCTCTGTAGGAGGTGATGATCTTTGGAAGGATTGTAAGAGTTGACGGATGTAACTGCTATGCAAGGGATAATGAATTAGCTTCAGGCCCATGGTGCTTGGCAAGGCTTTCCAAGGCTAATGATGGCTGTAACCAAGAAGGTGATGACTACTGTGTTCCATGACTTGATGACTTTTAGCTGCTATAGGTACATTTTACCACCCATATTGTTAACTACTATAAAAACCAGACAAAACTTTTAGCTGATTTGTCTTCAGCTTATGAATGACATGTACTTCTAGCTCTGTGTTCCTACTAGTGCAGGGAAGATATGGGGATTTAAACAGGTGTCCATTTCCATTTCATAAAAAAACTAAAATAATATCTAGATAAGATGACACTATGGTTGGGATAATTTGCTATTTGGGATGGAGGAGTACAATAAGCTCTGCAGAAGCTGAGATGGCTTCAATAGTGGGATGAAGCAGCCTTGATCTACTTAGATTGATTTGCCATTTTGACCTTAGTCCTTTCTTTGTTTTCTGTCTCAGAACAACTTGGCAGCTTTTTGATTGCATGATGCTGATCTCATGTTGTTCCCAGCCCAAAGAGTCTGGAGAAGTCCTGAAAAGGAACAGGTTTTCCTGCTTGAGCTGATGGGGCTGCCCATAACATTTAAATGTGAAAAATGTGTAGTGCTCCAGCATCCTTTTTCAGAAAGGACAGGTAAGGTAACTTACTGCAGGATGTGAGCTGTGGGAAGGTGTTATCGTGCCCCCTTCTTTAGATCATTGGCTGATGGTGCGTGTCAATCTTGCCACTGAAGAAATGTTTACTTGAAAATATTGGCGCCAACCCATAAGGACAAGGTATTTATCAAGACTTTAGACCAGAGGTGAGCAGCTGTGGCCCCTTTATGACTTAAAGGGCTATAGTTCCCCATGTAAAGCAGGGGTCTTCAAACTTGGCCCTTTTATGAATTGTGGACTTCAACTCCCAAAATTCCTCAGCCAGGCACACCATAGCAATCACTGTTTTAACCACAAGCAAGAGCTGGTGGTTCATTACATCATTAGTGAGGAAAGGCTGAATTTTTAGAGCAGGGGTGTCAAGCCCAATTACATTGTGGGCGATATTGTGATGTATTGGGATGTTTTTTGCCTTTGCGGGACCAGAGTGGGCGTGGCCTGCATGGGCTGCATCTGGCCCGCGGGCCACATGTTTGATATGCCTCATTTAGAGAAAGCTATTATCTAGGAATAGTGCCCAAACCACCTATCCTCTAATTCAGGGGTCCCCAACCCCCGGTCTGTGGACCAGTACTGGGCCACAGCATGCTAGCAGCCGGTCCGCACAAACAAGCAAAGCCCCATCCGCGGGATGCAGGCAGCACACAAAACCATGCACCCTCCGGTCCACAGAAAAACTTCTCTCCACAGAAGCAGTCCCTGGTGCCCAAAAGGTTAGGGACCTCTGCTCTAGTTATATGGAAAATAGACTATTGTATTCCATTTTGCAAGTCTGCTTTGAATATTGTGCACTTTGCATGCTTGTTTCGACAGAATAAAATATCCATATTGTTTGTTACTCCAGGCAGTCAGAATATATTATACCTAGTTTGTAAAAGCTGTGTTGATTTGTCCATTTTTTTCTAGGTTGAAAAACCTTTAAAGCTCAAAATAATGTAAGACCAAATTGCCTGAAGAATCACCTATTGCATTTAAATTTGCCTGGATTCCAGAGCATTGACAGACCATCATTCAGAAGGCTAAGAAGTACCATAGTGTGCCAGCAAGGCTTTTGAAGAAACCTCTCAAGAATTCTGCTTGCTTTTGAGTTGGTCTATGTGTTAAATGGGGTAGAAGCAGACCTGCTGCAAAGAGGTTTTTAAGCTGTGAGATAAAGTTTGTAATTTGGCACTCACCCAGGATTTGAGGCAACATGTTTATCCCATGACCAGCTGCCTGGATTCTAATCTTCCATCACTGGACTTGGTTAACATTCTAGTCTAATTTTTGCCTTGGGTCTAATTGTTTTGATTTCCAGCCTGTTGCAAAACACATTCCTGTTCAGTCCCTCTGGCTACTAGTGGTTAGAGAAAAGGACCTCTTAGCTTAGGCTAAACCTTAACAGAACAGAACAGGATAGGATAGAATACAGAATTGGAAGGGCCCTTGGAGGTCTTCTAGTCCAACCCCCTGCTCAGGCAGGAAACCCTATACCATTTCAGACAATTTGCCTAGTTCTTCTCCAGCAGAAAGACCTACAGGTGAAACTTGAAAATCATGCAAAAGTTCATTTATTTCAGTAATGCAACTTAAAAGGGGAAACTAATATATGAGATAGACTCATTACATGCAAAGCAAGATAGTTCAAGCCGTGATTTGTCATAATTGTGATGATTATGGCTTACAGCTCATGAAAACCCCAAATCCACAATCTCAGAAAATTAGAATATTACATGCAATCAATAAAACAAGGAGTGTACATAGAACAATATCGGACCTCTGAAAAGTATAAGCATGCATATGTACTCAGTACTTGGTTTGGGCCCCTTTTGCAGCAATTACTGCCTCAATGCGGCGTGGCATGGAAGCTATCAGCCTGTGGCACTGCTGAGGTGTTATGGAAGACCAGGATGCTACAATAGCGGCCTTCAGCTCTTCTGCATTGTTCGGTCTCATGTCTCTCATCTTTCTCTTGGCAATGCCCCATAGATTCTCTATGGGGTTCAGGTCAGGCGAGTTTGCTGGCCAATCAAGCACAGTAATCCCACGGTCATTGAACCAGGTTTTGGTGCTTTTGGCAGTGTGGGCAGGTGCCAAGCCCTGCTGGAAAATGAAGTCAGCATCCTGATAAAGCTCGTCTGCAGAAGAAAGCATGAAGTGCTTCAAAATCTCCTGGTAGACGGCTGCGTTGACCCTGGACTTAATGAAGCACAGTGGACCAACACCAGCAGATGACATGGCTCCCCAAATCAACACAGACTGTGGAAACTTCACACTGGACTTCAAGCATCTTGCAGTGTGTGCCTCTCCATTCTTCCTCCAGACTCTGGGTCCTTGGTTTCCAAATGAAATGCAAAAGTTGCTCTCATCAGAAAAGAGGACTTTGGACCACTGAGCAACAGACCAGGTCTGTTTCTCTTTAGCCCAGGTAAGACACTTCTGACGTTGTTTGTTGTTCAGGAGCGGCTTGACAAGAGGAATACGACATTTGAAGCCCATGTCCAGGATCCGTCTGTGTGTGGTGGCTCTTGATGCGCTGACTCCAGCCTCAGTCCACTGCTTGTGAAAATCTCCAACACTTTTGAATGGCCTTTTCCTGACAATCCTCTCCAGGCTGCGGTCATCCCTGCTGCTTGTGCACCTTTTTCTTCCACACTTTTCCCTTCCACATAACTTTCTATTAAGGTGCTTTGATACAGCACTTGGGGAACATTCAACTTCTTTTGCAATTACCTTTTGAGGCTTTCCCTCCTTATGGAGGGTGTCAATGATGGTTTTCTGCACAACTGTCAGGTCAGCAGTCTTCCCCATGATTGTGATTCCTACTGAACCAGACAGAGAGACCACTTAAAGGCTCAGGAACCCTTTGCAGGTGTTATGGCTTAATTAGCTGATTAGAGTGGGACACTTTGAGCCTAGAATATTGCACCTTTTCACAATATTCTAATTTTCTGAGATTGTGGATTTGGGGTTTTCATGAGCTGTACGCCATAATCATCACAATTATGACAAATCACAGCGTGAACTATCTTGCTTTGCATGTAATGAGTCTATCTCATATATTAGTTCCCCTTTTAAGTTGCATTACTGAAATAAATGAACTTTTGCACGATATTCTAATTTTTTGAGTTTCACCTGTATCCTTGAGGAGGATTTAACTGGGAGACTTTCAAGTGTTGAACCTAATGTCTTTTAAGAGATTTTTAAGAACATTTTTATTTTATTTATTAATTATTAACATTTAAACACTTGATGTTGAACTAATTTTCCCTTTTTCTATTGTGCTGCTTGTGTCCATATTCATAGGTGTACATACATTTAATTGGCCATTACTGTTTTTTAATACCTGATGCAATCTCTTTGGGTATGTTTGTGCTTTGCAATATATAACTGTATTTTAGTTTAATCTTTTGCATAAAGCATGATAATGTTGTGGTTTTATAATTTATTATGAGCCATAAGCCATATCCCTAAGAGTAGCTTGCCAAGCTGGAAAACAACGAACAATAGCAGCTTCTGAAGCCATTGAAAAGATTAAGTCAAGGACTTTGTAAGAAAAGTAAACCCCAGGAGAGCTCTCATGCTAATAGTATGCAGTTATTAAAGGTAAGTGATTTTTCCCCCTCATTTTCTCTAAAGCTCTACCCATGGACGTACATTGGATGCTCTTGAACAAAACTTCACCCACAATTAATCTGATAGGCATCAAGATGGTTTCTTAGACTTATTAGACAGAGTTAGGTTGGAGAACAATAATGACTGTGGGATAACTCTAGATGCCTCTTCATATTGTAAGTCCTACTCTCTTCAATTTTGTTCTCAAATTCCAAAGTTGTATTCTTGTGCTCCTTTCCAATATTAATATATCTTCTTCTGCACCTAGAAATTGTGTATCTTTTGCATTATTTCCTGGTTTTTGGCACAGATCTTATAACTATTTCATTTGGCCTTATTAGAAAACAATTCACACTTTTGAAATAGCCTTTGAATGATAATATTTTATTAAACAATCAGACAGGGATTCATATTTTTTCATATCAATGAGGACTTAGTTTCATAACTGTCTTGAAATGGGATATAGTGTAGATGTTCTATAATAGACTTCTCATATAAGGAAGTAAAGTAAAGTAAAATCGTTATAGGAGAAAATCAAAGATATAGCCTCTCTCTCACTCTGTCTCTCTCTCTCTTTTGTTTAGTCTCTGTTAAACACTTAACAAGTTATTGATCTCTGAAACTTTTCATTTTTATTGTATTGCAGAAGGGAAAGGAGTACAGTAAGTTACTGGTTTTTAGACTTAAAGTATTATATGTAATTGTTTATTTGTGATATACATTGGGAAGTTTTTAAAGATTTTAGATCAACCATTATTTTTTCATATTTTACACTAAATTGTACAGATTTAATATTTCACCTAGGAAGACATTATGTAAGCATTAACATTTACAAGAATGGTGACTGTATAGATAATTTAAAGATAAATGCATCTTTAAATTATATTTATTATTTATACGTGAAATGTATATGATGCCCATCAGAATAGAATAGAATAGAAAGAACGGAACAGAACGGAACGGAACAGAACAGAACAGAATAGAATAGCTTTATTGGCCAAGTGTGATTGGACACACAAGGAATTTGTCTCTCCGTGTACTGACATTCAGTTTAAAAAGATATTTAAAATCCCTTTTCTTTGGTTAAAAAACTCAACCTATTCTGTTTTTATGGTTAATTCCTTATCAACTGATCATAACTGAGCACTAACAGTACAATTTCTACAATTTCTTTGTTCACTGATATTTTATCTTTGCATGTTTTTTCTTTGCAGTTTTCTGTTTTCCTTTTTATTTTATTTTTTAAAAAGAACGAGGACTAGTCTGTAAGTCTGTATTGAGTTGCTAATATATAAAATAAACAGATGTCTGCTACTTGGGTGGCAGTTCTAGATAGAGACATCACATTGACAAAGAGATGCATTGTTGAAGCTATGTGTCTCCCACATCTGGCTATGAAAGCTTAACCATTAAAAAAAATGGAACCCAAACAATCTATGCCTTTTGAACTATGCTGCTGGGGGGAATCTGTTAAGAATACCTTGGACTGGGACTTCCATAGAAGAAATAGTGGAGTGAAGATGGATCTGTTAAAAGTGGAGCTGATGAGCATGGTGGAATAAGGAGTCGGCAAATATACCAGCTCTTTGTAATTCCTCTCTGAACAAGGAGTGGACTTGAGATTGCCCACAAGTGCTTCAGAAGGATTCTTCTCAACAGGAGACCACAATACAGTGGTCTCTGGCAGGTTTACAGCTCTGGGACATGACGGACTATCATCTTGCTCACTTGGTGCCTTTGAAAGGACATTAAGTTTCCAACTTCCTTTTAAAATCATTTGTGCAAGGAATTTGAGGATCCCAATTGAAGCTGAGCTTTTGTAAGAAGAAGAGCAACATGCTGCGTGGAACAGAGTTGGTTTATTCCAAGAGTGGAGATTACCAGGCTGAGTCCAAGGGAGGGGATCAAATGTTTCATCGGTCATGAATCCCATTGCGCCCCAAAGTCCAACCCACCTTGAATTCCTTCTGTTCTTAACTCCCACTAAATTCCCTCGACCATTAGTAGTTCAGATTCTTGTAGAGCTTAAGCTTGCAATGAATCTCTTGGAGGCACATTTGAATGGCCTGAATCTCCTGATTTCTCTGGTGCTTGACAAAGGGCACAGAGTCCACCCTCTGAAAGGTAGCTACACATGACGTACAGAAATTAGACATATTTATAGAAAAAGTGGTAGGGGCAGGGTTTTTTTTCTCATAGAACGCTCAGAACGGAGTTCCGTCACCTTTTTTGGATGGAACCTTGTAGGGTAAGCAAGGCGGGTTGTATGACGTGTGAGTTCCGGCACCTTTTTCTTTTACAAAAAAAGCACTGGATAGGGGTATGCTATTTGAGTGTGTGTGTGTTGCTTGATGTGTACTCCAGTGGACTTATAGTTTGCTGAGAAAATTGTAATTAACTTTATGTGTATTTACAGCCATTCTTCCTTATTGCATGGATTAAATCTGGTTCACCTATTTGGAGAGTCAAGGAAGTTTGTGTAAAAGATTCTTCCTGTTTGATGTTCTGCACTTGATTTAATCTGTTTTGTCACAGCTGTCAATCATCTATTGGAGATGTGATTTAGTGATCTTATGCAACAATGTATTATCTTTGTTGGCAACATTGTTTCTAGTCTGTCAATTGTAGATTCTGTTAATAGTTAAGGGGAAGTTGGAAACAGTATAAGGAACAACATTTATTTTGATATGAAACTTTCCACACATTGTTAATTGCTTTTCAGCTATTACAAATCTTTGGATCGACAAGTTTCACAAAACCAGGTGAGTTTCCTTGGTGAAAGAAGTTTTAACTACAAATTTAAGAATTTTAAAAATATTGGAGAATAAACAATAAAAGCATGATTAAAACTTTGGTTTTGAAAAATTACAAATGGACTAAGGGTCCAAATAAAGGTTTTGGAATTAATTATAAAGATGGGGAAATGCTTTTGTTTTGAATTTTAAAAATAAGAATTTAAAAATTGGATATGGGGGGGTGGGACTAGAAGGAACTAAAAAAAACACGTAATCTTGAGCTACAGTTACAGAATGAAGCAAAGTACTTTAACATTAGACATTTTGAAAGTTACATTTGAACAGTGGACACCAAAGTTAATTTGAATAGTATATATTTTATTTAATAGATTATCCTTAAAAGATGTTAAAATATGTTAGGGAAGAGGAACAAGTTGTGCCTGACAGGATCAAGACTGATTTGAAAGTAAAAAGTAAAAAATGACAGGCTACAAGAATGATATGAAAAAAGATGCTACATTGGACATAAAAAAGAAACTGGGTGGTGGCTTCCTAATTAAAAGTGATTTAGAAATAACAAACCAAGATTACCTGGATAATTTTCCCATATTGGACTTACAAAAAAAGACTTGTGAAGAAAAAAATGAAAATAAATTGGGTACTAAAAATCTAGATTGTAAGAAATAAAAAGAAGGTATATAAAGTTGATTCATTTTATCAAGCTGAGATAAAATATATTTTCTCTCTGATAACCCTTAATGGATTTTCGCTTACATCAGGACTAAAATGATGAGACTTTATGGATTTGTTTATGGATAATAAATGGGATATGGGAAGAAGAGATCATTTGTTATATTTTAAGAGAAGGTGATGTTACTAAAATTGTTTATACTTGTGTTGGAGGGGAAAGTCAATTTTTTATATATTTCACTTTTCTCCACTAATATGTTTTTCTTTTCTATTTTTCCTTTTCTGCACCTTCTATTTTTCTTTTTCTTTTATTTTTTTAGTTTGTATTAGTTTTTATTGTTGTATTTGTAATCTTTAATAAAATTGCAACTTTTTTTAAAAAAAAACAAATGCAGATGGCTCATGAGAATTAAAAATAATATCTTGGGCTGTAAAAAGAATACATGATTCAAAACCAGTTGAAGTAAAATCAGGTAGAATTAATAATGAACTAATGTTTAAATACATTGGACAGATAAAGTAAAGGGAAGAATTACTGGAGAAGATCATCATTCTTGGAAAATTTTGGAAAAAATTTAAGGTAACAAAAAGAGGCTGACAGAAGACAATTTGATATCACTGATGACGTAAACATGAGATTACACAAGCTCAGAGAAGCAGTTTGTGACACATAACCTGGAAAAGCAAAGTTTGTTGAGTCACAAAGTGTTGGAAGCAATCGAACTATTAAACAACAATGTCTCATCAACAGGCAAGGGTTTTTATTTTATTTTTTTATTTTTTTACAGAATGTGAAGCTACCAAAAACCAGGTTGCTCACCACATTTTCTTATCAGGAAATTATGATTACAGGTAATCCTTGACTTATAACCATTTGTTTAGCGACCGTTCAATGTCACAAAAGACTGAAAAAAAGTGATTCACAACCAGTTTTCACACTTAACGACCATCACAATATCACTGCAATTATTTGGTAAAAATTCACAAGCTTGGAAACTAGCATGTATTTTACAAGATTTTCTGAGTTAACAACTGAATGATTAACCTAATACTGCAGTAATTTGCTTAACAACTATAGCAAATAAAGATTGTAAAATTGGGCACAACTCACTTAGTAACTGCCTTGCTTTGCAACAGAAATCCTTGTCCCAACTGCGGTTGTAAATTGAGGATTACTTGTATTAAATCTATGGCAGCGGGAAGGTTCCTGATGATTTTCCTGTTGATCAGTTTTTTAGAATACTGAGAAAATTTTTGATATAGTTTCTTGAACGATTCTGATTATTATGGATAGTTTAACAAATTTCATTCAGTCGTTAGATGTGACCCATCAGTAGCATGTCATCACTGGGATTAAAAATATCACTATGGCACTAATTAACAATACCATTTTGTTTCTTTCCTTTCTGGTTTAACTTTAGAATCTCTATATCTGCTATTAAGAGTTCTGAAAATCAAATAAATATCAAAAGTATTGGAGGCTTATACAAGTTTCCATTATATGCTAATGCTGCATTTCATTGATTAAAAATTTATTTTTCTGATTTCATTTTGCTAACATTTTGACCTGATAATTCTTCTCTACAGTAAGATGTAAGGTGAGAAAGGATTTGGAGTGTTCGATTGTGTTCTGGCTTCAAGAATATCTCGGAAGCTTCCCAATTGACAAAACTGAACATGCCCAGTTCCTAAACGAAAGACTATATGGATAGTTTAGTATTTCTTTTATTAAGAATAAGAATGTAGTGAGAAGTAGCAAATAACAAAATTTGGGAAGTTGTAATGGTGTATGGCAATGACCTTGGGAGACCCACAGAAACTTAGAAAAAAATCTACTGTAGTACTCCATCAAGTCTTCCCTTTGAGGATTTTTTTTTTGCTTTCTTTTTTTAATTCATTATTTTTAATATTTTTATGTTTTGTTGATTTTTTCATTTTTCATTAAAATTAAATTAACCCATCGAAGAATGGTCAGATAAGAAGGAGCATAGCCCAAAGCTGCATAGTGGGCGGAGCAAAAGACTCTGGAGGAACCCTCCCTAAGTTATCAGAATGTAAAGGTGACGGCAGGAGACCTGTACTTTCACAGTTGCAAGATTCTGTTAATGCAGCGTTACAATAATATAGAATTAGCTTATCTGGCCACGTTTCCTCTCTGGTCTACCTGATAAGACTGACAAAGTGCAGGGTAGCTTTTTGATGGACAAAGGGTGTACAGACTAGATTTTTGCTCTTCAGGAGGTTACGGGGAAATGTATGAATCTGAGAAGGTGCTGTACATGCATCTCATATTAGTTGATCAGATGAAGCATCTGATAAAGTGGAAAAAACTGAATTGTGTAATGGTTACAGCAAATATGGAGTTGAAATTGTATTGCTGAGGGTGATTAAGAATGACATATGATAGACAAAGCATTCGTGAGAGTAGATTAAAAGTTTAGCAAGTGGTTCATCATTGTGCAAGGAGTAAGGCAAGAATAGCTGATGTTCCTTTGATTGTTTTACATACACATGGATGAATGTATAAGAAATGCCGATGGTAATGTTAGAGGTGCTATTGATCAGGGACATTAAGGTTGTGTACTTTCGTAGGCAGGTGATGCTGTGTGGTTGGCTGAGAAGCCAAATAGTTGCAACGAATATTAGAGCGTATGTTGCAAGAAGGAGCATGGATGTGAAAATTAATGTATCAAAGACGAATGTCGTGGTGATTGACAGGGAAAATGGAAGGACTTATTTCAAGTTCAAGTTCTACATTAATAATAATAAATAATAATAATAATAAAAAACCCTCAAGCAAAAAATACCTGCATGTAAGAACATGTTTCTGCATACAGGTAGTCCTCAACTTACAACCATTTGTTTAATGAACATTTGAAATTACAAGAACACTGAAAAAAGTGATTCTTGTTACTATTTCCATCCTTACAACCATCGCAGCATCCCCATGGTTTTGGGATCAGAAATTCAGATGCTTGGCAAATGACATGTACTTACAATGTTTGCAGTGTCCCTGGGTCATGTGATCACATTTCCCCCCCCCCCTTCAGAGTAGTCAGTGGGGAAGCCAGATTTACTTTACAGCCATGTTACTAACCTAACCATTGCGGTGATTTACTTAACAACTCTGGCACAAAAGGTCATAAAATGGAGCAACAACCATCTCCTTTAGCAGTGGATATTTTGGGCTCAGTTGTGATTCAAATCGACCACCTATACTTCTTTTTGTGGAAGTCTATTCAGAAGAGAGAGGGTTAGGAATTGTTGTGATTCAGGGTCAGCCTGTGGGTTCGGCAGTTGGGTTGGACGACTCAGAGGAGGAGGAGGAGGGTGTTGAAGACCTTGCTGAGGGGGGTGAAGATCTTGCTGATGAGAGCCCTCAGCCAGGCCCCTCCCACTTGGTCACCACAGAGACCCAGCTGTGTGAGCCTGACAGCATGGATGAAGATGACCCACAGCTGGCCCTGTTCAAGGACGCCCGATGCAGGAGGCAGTCAATTAGGAGTAAACAGAGGAAGGCAATGGGGCTTCTCGGAAGGAGGCAGAGAGAAGCCACGCCCTGAACTCTATATAAGGGGAATGTGTGGGGAGGGCTGGTTTGCTGAAGGCAACTGCTTGGATAGTTTGTGTTTCTTAAAGCTCCTGTTTCTAGGTTCGTGTCTTGTTTGTTTTTGTAGCTATAAATTTGGCAGGCATAATTCCAGCCTCTTGCCGTTGTCCCTGCCTTTTCTGCAGGGCCGGTAGCAGGCTGGTACAGAACAGGAATGAGGAGGCCCTGGATGAATGTGGACTGAGTATGAAGACAAAAGTACTGTAGGGAAGGACATTGTAGAGGTTTGGCTGAATACTGAATTGCAAAACTAATACGTGACATGAAGAGTGGCTGAACTGAGAGAAAGAGGAAAACTGAGAAAAGCCAAAATGAAGTGGTGATGTACAGACATGGTGGAAACAAAGATGGTTTCCAAGGACAGAAAAGCATGGAGAAAGATAATGATATTGGTGCAAGTCATAGATTAACTGTGTTTTGTGTTCCCTTTTACTTTTTTTTGCTTATTCTTCCTTATGTCCCTTCTGTATTTCGCGTAATGTTTATTTGAAAATGGAATGATAGGTCTGCCTTATTTATCAACAGGCTTCTGGGCCTCTTGACTAGGATGAAGTGGCTATCAAATGTATCCCTTGAAGTGAGATCATACACTGGATGGGAAAATATAATTTTACACCATCTATAGCAAATTCTCTGAAAGGCATATATTGTTTATTTCTCTTTGAGCCATAGTCACAGAAACCTTAGGAATTTAACTGAGCATATTCATGTATCTTTAAAAAAATCTCAAGGCTATCCCTGTCACTTCTCTTTGAGAGGTAAAAATAAGAAAAGAACACGTTTGCATTCCCGGGAGATCCTGAGTTGGATGCTGAGTTTCCCAGTCATCTCATGCCTGGCTTTCTCTTGCAGCAGACTTCAAAACCTGGTATTCTCCTATAATCTCAGAAACAATGATGGAAAAAGGAAGAAACTTGGAGCAGCTTTTCATTGGGCATCTTTCCTGTATTAGGGCCACAGGCAAGCGAAGGAGACGAGAAAAATAATTTTGCTCTTTCTCCTTCTGTTACTATAAGCACAATTTATTTATTTTTTTAAAAAAATCATACTGGAATCCCACAAATTCCCTACTCTGCCATTTTTATTTATTATAATAATTTGGGATTCCTACGGTTGCAAGGAAGTTCTTTTCCTCTGCTTCTTGAAACAATTTTGGACCAAGGTAAAATTTCTGACAAGGCAAGCTTACCTTCCGGTAACGTGTGTTCTTTCTTAGCAACGCTGTGGAAGTGATTTGACTTTCTGTTTTTTGTTTATGTTTTTTTCCCCAACTCTTTATCCTAGATTGCAGCCCTGGGATTCCCTGGTTGACCCCCATCATAGAATAAATTAGGTACAATACTGTATGGCTTTTCAAGCTATATCCCATCTAGAACATTTTCACACTGCTAATTTAGAAAATCTGTCAGTCATTTTGGGGATGATATATCACTAATGAATTGCAGCCCAGAAGGCTAATAAATGGCTTAGTCTTGAGCCCTACCTATTTTAGGCTTCCCCAATTTTTGGAAGAAACGTATAGGTGGAGCTAAAAAGAACTCATACCCAGCTGCAGAAAGATTTCCTGAGTGGGAATGAGGTGTGGTGGACAACTGTTGCATTTTTGTTTTGTGAGCTCATGAGAGATTCTAAAGAAGTATGCTTAAAATGTAGCTACTTGGCAACTCTCCTGAATTTTTACATAGGACACACTTGCCAACACGTGCAGCTGGGCTCCACCTGGGCACATACAGGCACATACCCTGTTCAGGCTTCAGGGCCATACAGGTCTTGGCAGGCCTTAAAAATGGTACCTCTCCCATCCCTGAAGTGCACCCTGGCACACCCTTGGCTTATTTCCCAAGGCCTGTCATCTCTAAAGGTGTGAGGGGCTCCCACCTGCTTCTCTCCCCAACAGACTGGTTCTTAAGACTGGCTACTATTGTGAAACTAGAGTGCTACTGCATGATCTTATGATCTTCTGGATTTCTGGTCCCATCCTCAGCTAACTTGAAATGTAAACACCCATGTGGCAGAACAAGTCTGAATTGCCACAGCAGTGCTGTTCAGCTCATTCTAGAAGGAATGAGCAATGCTGTGTGTTTTCACGGCGTTCTTGTAGTTCTGCAGTGTGTTTCAAATTGTTAATCCTGCATCATTCTGCATGATTCACACTTTTCTCAAAGGCATTGAAGCAACCAGGGGAGATGGTAGAGACAGAGATTCTTCCTCTCAATTGTGTCCAGTTTTCAAGAGATGCGACTTCTAGCCCTGCTTCAGGCATGACCCTACCTGGGTGATCTTAAACCAGTCACTCTCTCTTATGCCTAGAAATAAAGCAATGGAAAACTACTTTAAAAAATCTTGCCAAGAAAACGGCAGGTGTTGGAGCATTCACCACTTCTGGAGGCAGGTTGTTCCACTGGTTAATTGTTCTAACTGTCAGGAAGTTTCTCCTTAGTTCTAGGTTGCTTCTCTCCTTGACTAGTTTCCATCCGTTGCTTCTTGTCCTGCCTTCGGGTGCTTTGGAGAATAGCTTGACTCCCTCTTCTTTGGGGCAGCCCCTGAGATATTGGAACGCTGCTATCATGTCACCCCTCACCCTTCTCTTCGTTAAACTACACATACCCAATTCCAGCAACTGTTCCCTATATGTTTTAGCCTCCAGTCCCCTAATCATCTTTGTTGCTCTTCTCTGTACCCTTTCTAGAGTCTCGACATCTTTTTTAAATCTTGGTGACCAAAACTGGATGCAGTATTCTAGGTGTGGCCTTACCAAGGCATTGTAAAGTGGTATTAGTACTTCACGTGATCTTGATTCTATCCCTCTGTTAATGCAGCGTAGCACTGTGTTGGCTTTTTTGGCAGCTGCAGCACACTGCTGGCTCATATTTAAGTGATTGTCTACTAGGACTCTGAGATCCCTCTCACAGTTACTACTATTGAGCAAGGTACCACCTATGCTATACCTGTGCATTTGATTTTTCCTGCCCAAGTGTAGAACCTTACTTTTTTCACCATTGAATTTCATTTTGTTAGATAGCGCCCAGTGTTCGAGTCTGTCCAGATCCTCCTGTATTTTAAGCCTATCTTCTGGAGTATTGGCTATTCCTGCCAGCTTGGTGTCGTCTGCAAATTTGATGGGTTCCCCATCTATCCCCTCATCCAAATCGTTGATGAAGATGTTGAAGAGCACTGGGCCCAGAACAGAGCCCTGGGGCACCCCACTACACACTTCCTTCCATGTAGATGTAGTTCCATTGAGGACCACATGCTGAGTACGGCCTGTCAGCCAGCTACGAATCCATCTGGTGGTGATGCTATCTAACCCACATTTTTCTATCTTATCAAGTAGTAGGTTGTGATCTACTTTATCAAATGCCTTACCGAAGTCCAAGTAAATTATATCTACAGCATTCCTCTGGTCCACTAATTTTGTCACTTGGTCAAAGAATGCAATAAGATTTGTCTGGCATGATCTGTTTTTGACAAACCCATGTTGACTTTTAGTGATGACTTTGTTTGCATCAAGGTGTTCGCTGATTTGTTGTTTGATTATCTTTTCCAGAATCTTCCCAGGTATTGAGGTCAGGCCGATAGGTCTGTAGTTTCCTGGATCTGTTTTTTTCCCTTTTTTGAAGATGGGAACTACATCAGCTCTCTTCCAGGCACAGAGACACACATTTAACATAGGACCATTAGCGAGACTGCAAGTGTGTTTATATATTTAATTTCGCTTACAGCTTCCCACATCCTACATTTAGACATCCTAATTTCCCTTTATTTCCTTCAATAAGTCATTTCTCAGACCTGAACTGGACTTAAGTTGCCTCATAAATTGCCTCGGTACAGTGTTAATAAAACTAAGGGAGTTAGAATCTCTGGGAAGTTAAGTCCAAAGAACAGTTTCATCCTCCTGGTAAATTGGTGAGAACCATGAGAATCTTTAAAAAAAAATGGCAGCTCTGGCCATTGCCATATTTTATATACTGTACTGTAGGGCATCCTTACAATACCATAACTTACAATATTTAAGTCAGTTCCAGATTTTGAGGGAATCCCAGGCAAATGCTGTTGATCAGCCAGTGTTCTCGGAGCCAACCAACAATTCCTTGCCCTTGCAGCTTTCACCACACAAGGGGCTTGCAACAGGGCAAAGAGATGAAGGGAAGGAGAGAGAGATAACTGGTGTATTAGTCCCTAGAGGTCGTAAAACTTTCATTTCCAAACTTTGGCATTCCAGTGGGGAAGTCATGTTGTAATACTGTAGCAAAAAAAATAAAAACATTCTTCCAACATGAATCCATTTATTGCAGCACAAGAGTTTGAGGGGCAAATGCATAAAGCAACAGCCATAACTGATATTTAGTAAAAGGTGAATGGTTTATACAATTTGAAGAGAAACTACAGTCTTACCTATGGATTAGACCAATAAATTAAATTATTATTGTTACTATTATAACAGCCTGAGTGGGTAATTATTATTATTTTTTTATTAAAGAGTTTTACAAAAAAATTTTTTTTACAATACATATCCCCAAAACCCACCCACCCCAAACCACCCCCCTTCTCCCCCCCCCACTTCCCAGAGCTGAATACAGGGTTATAGATATAATAATCATATTCTAACTAAGATTATCCATTATAAAATTAACCAAATTCATAATGTGCTTTAACTCCCCTTTAACATAGATACATTCAAATTATTAAAACATAATAACTTAAACAAAAATATAATCAATACTAATACTAGAATTAATAACAATCTAAAATCTACTCAAACTAAATGGAACTTTTTAGTCCCATATTTATTCTGAATATAATCTATCCATCTCCTCCAAACTGAAATATATGAGTGGGTAGATTATTTTAATATCTTTATGTGCCTCACTTAACAGAAACTAACACTCCTTTTGTTTGAATCCCTCTGCATTGAATATACAGTAGCTATTATCTTTTATCAACTTATTTGATGAAGCCACTTTGAATTCCCAGATTAGGCCAGAATGCTTTTCTTATTCTTTGTGGTGGAAAGATATTCAACTTCATTAAAAACTACTACTATTTCTATGTGTAACAGTTGTGTGTAAAATAAATCCTATGAAACCCAATCAGTTCAAACATACTGAACTGGAAGCATATCTATCTCTGCTGCCACCTGGTGGCAAGGAAGAGGAAAAAAGAAAATTTTAAAAAGTGAAGTAAATAGGCCTGGGATGACATCTAGTAAGGAATTACCGTAGTTTAAAAAGGGATGATAGAACATATTGAAGACTATCCAGTTTAGTCAAACAGAAAAGCAGAGAAATAGGCAATGCCTATTTAAGTAGATCAATGGACAGTTTGGGGAAGCTTTTACCTCACCTGTTTCTGGATGCAGCAAGTTGCTCAAATTTTAAAATAAGCCTCAGGAACAAATGCTTTTCAGATTCTTTCATTAGAATGGGAGCAATTACTCAGTTGTTCAAATTACTACTTTTTCAGTATTTCTGAAGTAAGATCTGCCTTTTATTCACAAAAGAAGCCCGGTTTTCTTCACGGTTAAGGAAACTTGCATTTTGGTTTCTTTATGAGTAAAGATGTCTATGCCTCTTTAGAAGTGTTCCAAAGTTATGGATGTATAAAAGGTAAAGGTTCCCCCGCACATGCGTGCTAGTCGTTTCCAACCCTAGGGGCCGGTGCTCATCACCATTTCAAAGCCGAAGAGCCAGCATTTGTCCGAGGACGTCTCCGTGGTCATGTGGCCGGCATGACTAGACACTAAAGGCGCACAGAACGCTGTTACCTTCCCACTGTAGTGGTCCCTATTTCTCAACTTGCATTTTTACGTGCTTTCGAACTGCTAGGTTGGCAGAAGCTGGGACGAGTAACAGGCGCTCACTCTGTTATGTGGCACTCAGGATTTGACCCGCCAAACTGCCGACCTTCTGATCGACAAGCTCAGTGTCCTAACCCACTGAGCCACCGCGTCCCTATATGGATGTATATATGTATGCAAAAATAGGGGTGTTATATTTCATCAGAGAAACATCAAGACTTAACTAGATCAACTAAAGTCCTGAACTATGGCTCCCTGACCAAAAATATCTTCTGTATTGAAAAGCTGTATTAAAAACAAGAGACCCAGATCAAAACAGAGCCTTCATTCTGTTGTTCAGTAGTTGGATAAAAAATGTCAAATCCAGTCTAAACATCTGGCTGATTGTGCAACCAACCATCATCTAAAAAAAAAAGCCAAACAAGATTGAAAAGTGAGGCAATAAAAGGGAGAAATACTCCTAGAAAAATAGTGAAGGTGATTATGAAGGCTGTGATCTTCATCAAGTGTACAGCTTCTGGTTGAAGAAAGTCTTCTCTCTCAGTATTCTTCAACATAGCATCAGATGATGGCACATGAGCATGCTCTGAGCTCAAGTCTTATTGTTAGTTTATTGCCTCACCACTTAACACCTGACCTGCATCCTTGCCATGGCATACCAAAGAATGCATATGTGTGGTTTCTTTAAAAAATATGTACAAATAGTTGAATTTCTTCTCCAACCAATGATGCAGCAGCTATCTTGGCAGACTTTTTGCCAGCAACAAGAGAAAAGCTTTTATCTTAATGCTTTCAACTAGAGTGCTGGCAATTAGGCAACTTAAGCCTTACTTTCCTTACAAAAGCGCAAAAGCCCATTCACTATTCTGTTTAAGACAGAAGTGGAATTAAAAAGCTTCAATGTCAAAAATGTAATTCGTTGGAAAAGAGAAAGTAGCAGGTATGTGATCAGTTTCTTACTTGATTAGATTCCCTTACTTAATTGGAGGGTGCTGATTACAACCTCAGAGGTGTACCAATGATTGAGCATATTTTCTTTGCTATCGTCTTTCTGTACTTTCTCACACGAAGTTGCATATCCTAAAAATTAACTGCAGAACCCTGAATCCTATACTCAGCTGATTTATAAATCAAAGTAATGTAGAATGCTTACTTGTAAAATCTAATTGATTTTTCAGTTTCTATTTTGAAATAAAATTTGGAGAATTTCTCAGCTTGTCAAATTTTAGAACAGTGGACAACTCTGTGCTTGGCAGGGGGATGGTTTTGCATGCACACTGCTTTCACAAATGCAGCTTTGCACACACACGCACGCACAAGTATTCTTACCCACCACTTCTGTGGCCCAGTTGTGAATGAGCTGCGGCCCAGGACTGGGTTGGGGAGCCCTGCTTTAGAAGACTTAATTGGCTGACTTGTTTAATGTTGTGGAAAGGGGGGAAGAATGAGGGAGAAAGTATGAAAGCTGGCGGACAGTAATTTCAGCAAGTATAATACGGATCATGTTTAAATATAAAAGTAGGCTGTTGCAAGAATAAACTGACACACACCCCTAATGAACCACACAGCTACACTATGTAAGTTGCAAATGAAAGTGTCATATTTTGTCTTTTTAACAGTGCAATTACAAGAACGTGCATTGCGCTGCCACTGATTTTCTGCATTAGATTAATATAAATCTAAGTTTAATCTTTGTAAGTTTCAAACAAAAAGCTTGTTTTGGAAGTATAAACCTTTTTCTTAAAAAAAACAGATATATATTGTTCGTCAGGCAGTGCAAAATCCAAATGAATGTTTTCAGTCAAAAACATAAAAGAGCAGTGTTTTATTAGAAATAGTTTGCCCAGTGGCAGCAAATTCGTTTTGCAAATATTCTATACATCTTTTCATTTAAGCTATGGGCTCCTTGATTTCTTGAAGGGATTTTCTGGTGGAAACATGACCAATACTATTTGTTTTACCTCTGTGCAACATAGGGAGGAAGCCCTGGGAATCCTCCACAGCTGCAACATAGGGGAGAAAAAAAAGAAAAACACCAAACATGTCTATCCACACCTCCCCCCAATGGAAGCCTAATGCAAGGTGTAATAGATACTATATTTCAGTAGCAGAAAATGAATATCCAGAAAATGTCTTGTTGGGAAGGAAAAGCTAAAAACATTCTAATTTAAATTACGCAGGCTGTCTCCAAGTGCTTCAGTCTTTGCAAACTCCCACAATGGAATACCGACTCAAGAGTTGGCATATTCTTTTAAATTCTTCTCCGAATGTTACGTTCATACTGAACGAGTCAGATAATAGCCATGAGGGAGTGTCGTAGTGGAAGAACAGTTGTTGGTATTCTGAATTGACTCGGATGGAGAGAGAGAAAAAAAACCAAGGCAATGTTTTTGTTAGTGGAACATTTTTACATTCTTTAATGTATTGTTACACAGTCTAAATAAACAATGAAAAATAAATGACACAGAGGAAGGGAAGGCAGTTTCCTTATTAGCTATGTTTATTATGCCACGGCTTAAGCCGTTCTGTACAGAAAGCACCCAGCTGGCTTTAAAGCTACTTGGTTTACACTGGATTGTTGTTGTCGTTGTTTTTTTTTAAAAAAAAGTTTTAAAATGAGCTAGAAATGGTCCTATGGCAGGGGGGGCAACTGGCAGAGCCGTTCCCCCGCTATGCTACATAGCATGGAAAGGGAGAAGGAGGCAGGAAGCAGTGGTCACCAATGGTGGAACTGCTTCCACCTGCAATATTTACAGCCAGGAATAACTGGAATGTACAGGGTACAAGGAGGTAGGGTATACAAAGCAAAATAGATAGTGGACTGCTGGGCCAAAAGTCTTCATGACAAACGAAGTATTTTATACTAACTTAGTACCTTTCATGCCAAAGTGAAGCCCTCGTATCTGTGATTGACTCAAGATCCTCTAGTACCACAGGGGCAAAACATTTATGGAAACATAACATTGGTCAAAGACGGACCTAGATAAGATTCAGGGGCAGCAAAAAGACAAGTCAGGGGTAAAAATACAGAGTGGCTCAAAGTACTCTGGAGACTAGAAGGTCGCCAGGGCTATGGCTAGCATCAGCAGAAACAACTCGGGAGTTGGAGGGGGGGGACTGGAAGATGGGGAGTGCAGCAGAATTTAAGATGAATAAATTAACCTGGAATGTGACGAAGTGCCGACGTTGAGAGTGGGGGCTGTGGGGCTTAGTTCCCAGTGCAACAGAGGCGAGATTGTGATTCGATCCTCTGGACGGCAGTGCCAGTGAGCTAATGCTGCGTACCCAGTACACAAATACCGTGAGCAGAATCCCGTCCCAACATGGCGGGAGGGGAGGTGGCTGCTCGGCCCAAGAGACAAAACCATTCCAAGGAAGAGCAAGGGGTATAAACTCTCTCCATTCCTTACAGCCCTAGACCCGGAGGAAGAAGAATGGCACGCAACAGGATCAGATACCGAATACATTGTAAAAAATAAAAATAAAAAAAAGCTTAGAGTTAAATGCAAGGTTTATACAAAAAGATGTCTTGTAAAAAAAAAAAAGTTCCCCGAAACCTAGTTGATGAGACAACACGGGAGGGGAAGAAAGGGCCGGCCTGAGGTCCATGGCAGTGTGGGAATGATGAGGCCATCCTTTCCCCTCCTCGATCAGGGTTTTTGTTTTTTTTTAAAAAACTTTTTACACTTTAGTTTTTTTCTTATAAAAACACAATTATGGGGAAATGAGAACCCCAAGGCTGGCACAGGCCCCAATGGGGGCCAGAGAGGGACCCAGGCCTCTGGGATGTGTTTTCACGGGCGAGCTCCTCATGCAAACACCTGCATTTTAGCAGCGGGCTCTGCTGAAGGAAGCTGAGTGTGACTTGGCCCTAATACAGTTGGGCTGGGTGTGGATTCAGACCAGTCAGACAAGGAGTGAGGTGAGGGACTACTCCATTGCTCCGGGGACTCTGGTGAAGGAGTCAGGTAGGGGTGCTCGCTGGGAGGGTGAAGGAAGTGCTTGGGCGTTGTGTCTTGCCCCTGCGTGTAACTGTGCTGTGACGGCGGGGTTGGATAATCCTCTACCCCTGCTGCCTTTAGGTATGGTGGGGGCCCTCCGCGTGGAGGTGCCCCCTGACCCTCTTGGGGTGAGACAGGTTGGTTACTGCGCACAGCAGCTGCTGGCGGAGGCATGGGCTGGGGGGCTTCCTTGGCCTGGGCTGGGGCTGGGTTGGGCAAGCCCTGAGAGCCGTGTCCCATGGCCATGTGGTTGGGCAGAAGCAACCCTGGTGGGAAAGCTTGGCCAGACTGGTGCAGGTTGGGATGGGATGCAGCAGGGTGGACTACCCCTATGATGGGTTGGCACTGAGAAGTGGGAACACGGGCACGCCACTCAAAAGGCATGGCCACGGGGCTCACCATGCCCAGACTAAGCCCCATGCGGCCGGGTGGCACGGAGAGGCGGTTCATGGACAGCAAGGTGCCATCCCCTAGGTCGCTAAGGCGTGCCAAACTGACAGCAAAGGGTGGGTCCATCATGCCGTGGACCATGGGGGTAGAGGGCACTGACATTGAGGCACTGGCGGTGTGAAAGACCCCAGGTGAGGCTGGGTTAGGCACATAGGGAGAGTCCAGCGAGTCGACAGGAGACAGGGTGACAGAGCTCTCCAGGAGAGAGCCTTGACACTCCAAATTGAGCTTCTTGGCACGCGCCTTGGCCTCTTTGCTCTCCCGTGCCAGACTGGCACTGCTTCCTGCTGTCACATTCTTTGTGCTAGGCCGACGGCTCTTCTTGCCCTGCGGAGTGGGCTTCAGGCTAGGTAAGAAGCTATTGGGAGGGCACATGAGAGGGGAGAGAGAGTGACCGGCAGGTAGGGCTCCCTGTGGGCTACGCACAGTGTTGTAGTCATCCAAAAGTCGAACAATATCGTGGTGCAAGCGCTCCTGAGCCACGTCACGTGGCAGTCGATCCATATGGTCAGTGATCTCACGGTTGGCAAAGTGATCCAGCAGAATTTTGGCTGCCTCGTAACTGCCCTCCCGAGCTGCTAGAAACAGTGGCGTTTCCTCCTGTTGCAGAGAAGGCAAATTCATGACCACATTCGACATATAGTTTGACATTCTCAGACTACCAGACTACTCCCTGCTAAATATGCCAATAGTTCCTGAAGGCATTGTCAAAATGGCCGATTTAAATTAGTAGCAGTCAGTGACTGTACAAATCGCTTTCTCCTCAATACATTCAGGACAGCTCACTCTAAAGCAGGGGTGTCAAACTGCCGGCCCGCAGGCCGGAAGCATCATCCGGAAGCCGCACCCACCCCATTGCCGGCAATGGCAAAACTGTCCCGATGCGTTGCGTGACGTAACGTGATGTCACGAGTTTGACATGTCTACTCTAAAGGAAAACCCCAGAAAAACATTTTCAAGCGTATCATTTAGGATGCAACAAGTATAAACAACAGTATTATTATTATTATTTTTCAGCCCAAAATGGGAAAGAGAGGAAAGGGGGTGGGCATCAATCCACCTGGTACAAAAGCCTAAGCTCTGCTTTCTCACTAGAAAAGATGGCAGCTAACCTTCTCCTGTTAGCTCCATCTTTGGTGACTGTTGTGACAAAGGCATAACCAATGTGATTTTTAAAAAGGTAACAGGAGAACTCACCTTGCTGTCCTGCATGTCCTTGTTGGCCCCGTTCTTTAGCAGGGCAATTGTAGCCTCTACATTATTGACAGCTGCTGCCCAGTGCAGGGCTGATTTTCCTGATAGGAGTGATATCAAGACAATAAATGCATTTGTTACTTGCTAACGATTCTTAGATTCTTCTAAAATCTAATACCTTTCCTAAATTTTAAGGAATTATCTTCCTTCAACCATGCCAGATTGTCATTGTCCATTGCCCATTAACACTGAGCTTTGTATAAATTACGTATTTTGGAAAAATTCTTACAGCAAATCAGCTGATCTGTAAGTAAAAACATGAAGAACTATGGACTATTTGCTGCAGGGGGGGAATTAACACATTAATTTATAAAAGACTGGAAAGATGCATCTACTGGCAGAATCTTTTGTTCACAATGTTTTTCAGTTTACCCCTATGTATCAAGCCCTCTCCCCAATTAATTACAAGTCACCTTCATAACCAAAATCTTTTACTTTCCATCACGTATTCTAGTCTCACTCTCTGTCAAAAAAGCCAAGGAAAGGAGTGTAGCCAGGTTAGAAAGTAAGTGTGTGAGAAAAAAAAATATTGAATATGAGCATCTTTACTAAATCAATCTGGGCAACCTTGTAAAGGAGTTATGAAGAGGTTACCTAATAATCTAACCTGGAATGTAGTGGGAATCAGTAGAACACAGTCAAGTTAAGAAACCTGGTCCCAGACCCAGCCAAGCTGGGGACAAAGCCAATTCATTCTCCAAATTACATACCCAATTCGTCCACGGCATTGACGTCAGCATGACAGGCGATCAATTCTTCCACCATGCCTTCAACAGCTAACCTTGCTGCCAGGATCAGTGCAGTTGAACCATCTCCCATCCGAGCATCTAAATCTGTAGATCGATTCCGGATCAGGATCTAACAAGAGTGTTAGGTGGAAGAAGCGCAAAGTATGTCATTCAACATAGTAAAGTAATACTGTCTGCAATATTTACGTCAGCTGCTATTTGGTTTTTAGGAACGCTAGGGATGACTTTTTGGAGTACCTCAAAGGTAACAGATTGATGGCGCATGAACTAGATTGTTAACATTCACAGTTGAATTCACATTTAAAAAAAAGAGATACTGTGTTTTTGTACTCTTAATATGAGCTAATAGGAGAACAGAAAAACTGTATTTTTAGAAGTAGAAAGGCTCCATTGGATCGTTCACAGAGTGAGTATACCTTCAGGACAAGGCTCACCTGGAAGACTCCTTGGGCATCAGCAGTCACAGCAGCGTGAAGTGGGGTACGTCCTGTGTTATCTTGCGCATTGGTATCGGCACCAGCATCCAGCAAACGTTTGGCGGCATCAGCCCGGGCGTACCTTGCAGCCAAATGTAGTGCAGTCTCCCCTGTGCGGTCTGTTTGGGCGCTCAAGTTAGCCCCCTGGCAGATGAGGTCTGAGATAATGTTGGCAGAGGAGTCGTCTCCTTCCTCTTCCTCAGCCAGATCAGTCTCCATGCCACCACCACAAAAAGAGGCCAACATAAGTGGGGTAAAACCATCTGCATGGACAACACAATAAAAGATTACCTTAACATAGTTTCTTCTTTACTAAACTGATGTAATAATATATTAAACCTGTAAGCCAATAATCTCTCAATGACCCACAACACTCATATAAATATAAATATAAATAATATAAATATAAATATAAATATAAATAATATAAATATAAATAATATAAATAAATATAAATATAAATATAAATATAAATATAAATATAAATATAAATATAAATATAAATATAAATATAAATAAATATAAATATATAGGTCCCAGAAGAACGAAGCTGAAGTCACCAGCCTGAGGATGACGGATGAGATTTCGTCGAAACGTTGCCCTGATACCTCCAATTCTACGTGGGGAAAAACCCGAATGACCAAAGATCTACATACAAACACCCGCGAAAACCTCAGAAAACATACATACATACATACATACATACATACATACATACATACATACATACATACATACCGTATATACTTGAGTATAAGCCAAATTTTTCAGCCCACTTTTTGGGCTGAAAAACTCCACTTCGGCTTATACTCAAGTCAACAAAAAAAAAGAACTGTCCCTTCGTTCGGAACAGGCTGCTGAGAGAAGGGAGCGGCAGAGCCTTGCAGAGCTGGCGGCAGTCCAGCGTTGTTTCTCCCCCTCGTGGGTGCGTGTGTGTGTCAGACCCACGGGAATGGCTGGTAGGGAAGCGGCATTCCGGCATTCCCCCCCTTCCTGTGTGTCGAGCCCACGGGGCTTGACACACAGAGAAACGCAAATGCCGGACTGCCGCCACCTTTACTAGCCATTCCTGCGGGTCTGACACACACACACACACACACACACACACACACACACGCACGCACGCACGAAGGGGAGAAACAACGCTGGACTGCCGCCACCTCTGCCAGCCCTGCAAGCCTCTGCCGCCCCGGCGTTGGTGGTCGAGCTCTTCGGAGCCGGCAGAGAATCTCCCGCAGGAGGAGGTCGCGGCTTTCTCTCTTGCTTCGGACTGCAAGGATTTAAACTCCAGGAACAAATCCCGATGGAAGTTTTTTTTAAAAAAAATACTCCTCCGGGTTGGACAGGGGACCCAGGCTGAGGTCTAGGGGTAGTGGGGGGGGGCTCGCAGACATAGATGGGCTCAAGTGGAAGCCAAGCAGCCCTCCCGAACCTGGGCTTCTGGACGGAGCAGCCGGTGGTGCGTTTCAAAAAGCAGAAAAGTTGGATTTTGAACTTTTCAGCAGCGCATCTGCACCCGCTGCTTTTATGACCGACCTGCCGTTTCCCCCCCCTCCCGGTCCTTTCCCCCGTCCAAGCGGACGCTCCAGGCTCTTTGGGGGGGACGGGCAGGCGGGGGGGGAAGGAAGCGTGCCGAGGCGCCGCTCACCTGCGATCGGCGAGTGCGCTGGACTCGGCTGCGTGTCCGGCGGAGGGTTCAGATCATTCCGGGCCAGAGCGGCTTGGCGGGCGGGGCCGTTGGGCAGGCGGCGTGGTGCAGCGGGGGAGTCAGGGCAGCTCTGCCATGGAGCAGCTGGGGTGGGTGGGTGGGGGGAGGAGGAGGAGGAGGAGGAGGAGGCGGAGAGGAGCGAGCGAACGAAAGACAGAGCTTCCGGTGGCTACCGCTGCTGAATATTGCAATGAGCCGCCGTCTCCCTATGACCGCTGGCGAGGGGATTTCATCAGAGCACGCAATCGGGGCTCCCCCTCGTGGGTGCGTGTGTGTGTCAGACCCACGGGAATGGCTGGTAGGGAAGCGGCATTCCGGCATTCCCCCCCCTTCCTGTGTGTCGAGCCCACGGGGCTTGACACACAGAGAAACGCAAATGCCGGACTGCCGCCACCTTTACTAGCCATTCCTGCGGGTCTGACACATACACACACACACACACACACACACACACACGCACGCACGCACGAAGGGGAGAAACAACGCTGGACTGCCGCCACCTCTGCCAGCCCTGCAAGCCTCTGCCGCCCCGGCGTTGGTGGTCGAGCTCTTCGGAGCCGGCAGAGAATCTCCCGCAGGAGGAGGTCGCGGCTTTCTCTCTTGCTTCGGACTGCAAGGATTTAAACTCCAGGAACAAATCCCGATGGAAGTTTTTTTTAAAAAAAATACTCCTCCGGGTCGGACAGGGGACCCAGGCTGAGGTCTAGGGGTAGTGGGGGGGGGGCCTCGCAGACATAGATGGGCTCAAGTGGAAGCCAAGCAGCCCTCCCGAACCTGGGCTTCTGGACGGAGCAGCCGGTGGTGCGTTTCAAAAAGCAGAAAAGTTGGATTTTGAACTTTTCAGCAGCGCATCTGCACCCGCTGCTTTTATGACCGACCTGCCGTTTCCCCCCCCTCCCGGTCCTTTCCCCCGTCCAAGCGGACGCTCCAGGCTCTTTGGGGGGGACGGGCAGGCGGGGGGGGAAGGAAGCGTGCCGAAGCGCCGCTCACCTGCGATCGGCGAGTGCGCTGGACTCGGCTGCGTGTCCGGCGGAGGGTTCAGATCATTCCGGGCCAGAGCGGCTTGGCGGGCGGGGCCGTTGGGCAGGCGGCGTGGTGCAGCGGGGGAGTCAGGGCAGCTCTGCCATGGAGCAGCTGGGGTGGGTGGGTGGGGGGAGGAGGAGGAGGAGGAGGAGGAGGCGGAGAGGAGCGAGCGGATGAAAGACGGAGCCTCCCGTGGCTACCGCTGCTGAATATTGCAATGAGCCGCCGTCTCCCTATGACCGCCGGCGAGGGGATTTCATCAGAGCACGCAATCGGGGCTCCCCGCCCCTCGGTCCTGCCCAGATGCAGCAGCAGCAGCAAGACCACCCCCCCACACACACACACACCTCCGGTCTACCTTACGGCCCGGTGACTTGACCCCGGGTATAGATCGGAAAGAAGGCAACAGACCTGCAGAATCGCGGCGGCGCCCCCGGAGAAGCCTACCCCGAGGCTGCGGCCGATTTTTCCTTCTCCAGGCATTTTTCCTTCTCCAGGAAGTCCACCAGTCATCAAAGGGCCAAGTTTGAAGACCCCTGCGTCTACGCGGTATCTAAGAGCCGCCACCACCACCACCCACTAACCTCTCCACGGTGCCCCACCCCTTGGCTCTTCTCATTGCTGGAGCTCCTTCTCAGCGAAGGGGCAGGAAGGTCTGTTGCCTTCTTTCCGATCTATCCCCGGGGTCAAGTCACCGGGCCGTAAGGTAGACCGGAGGTGTGTGTGTGTGTGGGAGGGTGGTCTTGCTGCTGCTGCTGCATCTGGGCAGGACCGAGGGGCGGGGAGCCCCGATTGCGTGCTCTGATGAAATCCCCTCGCCGGCGGTCATAGGGAGAGGGCGGCTCATTGCAATATTCAGCAGCGGTAGCCACCGGAAGCTCTGTCTTTCGTTCGCTCGCTCCTCTCCGCCTCCTCCTCCTCCTCCTCCTCCTCCCCCCACCCACCCACCCCAGCTGCTCCATGGCAGAGCTGCCCTGACTCCCCCGCTGCACCACGCCGCCTGCCCAACGGCCCCGCCCGCCAAGCCGCTCTGGCCCGGAATGATCTGAACCCTCCGCCGGACACGCAGCCGAGTCCAGCGCACTCGCCGATCGCAGGTGAGCGGCGCCTCAGCACGCTTCCTTCCCCCCCCGCCTGCCCGTCCCCCCCAAAGAGCCTGGAGCGTCCGCTTGGACGGGGGAAAGGACCGGGAGGGGGGGGAAACGGCAGGTCGGTCATAAAAGCAGCGGGTGCAGATGCGCTGCTGAAAAGTTCAAAATCCAACTTTTCTGCTTTTTGAAACGCACCACTGGCTGCTCCGTCCAGAAGCCCAGGTTCGGGAGGGCTGCTTGGCTTCCACTTGAGCCCATCTATGTCTGCGAGCCCCCCCCCCACTACCCCTAGACCTCAGCCTGGGTCCCCTGTCCGACCCGGAGGAGTATTTTTTTTAAAAAAAACTTCCATCGGGATTTGTTCCTGGAGTTTAAATCCTTGCAGTCCGAAGCAAGAGAGAAAGCCGCGACCTCCTCCTGCGGGAGATTCTCTGCCGGCTCCGAAGAGCTCGACCACCAACGCCGGGGCGGCAGAGGCTTGCAGGGCTGGCAGAGGTGGCGGCAGTCCAGCGTTGTTTCTCCCCCTCGTGCGTGTGTGTGTGTGTGTCACACCCGCAGGAATGGCTAGTAAAGGTGGCGGCAGTCCGGCATTTGCGTTTCTCTGTGTGTCAAGCCCCGTGGGCTCGACACACAGGAAGGGGGGGAATGCCGGAATGCCGCTTCCCTACCAGCCATTCCTGTGGGTCTGACACACACACACACACACACACACACACACACACCAGGAAATCGAGAGCGCAGCCTTAAGTTAAAGGTGGCGGACGGGCCCGAGAAAAAAGGCTGCAAAACTCCAATCTTTTAAAGCATGCGGTGTTGTTGTGTTTTTTTTTTTCCTCCCCCCGAAAGTGAATGCCAGCTTTCCGTACTAGTGTATTTGTACTGCCGCGAGTGACAACTGACAAAGCTTGCCGGTGTGATCTTGATTTTGGAACTGATGAAGTCTGTTAACAGGCTCAACTAAGATGGCAGACGTGTCGAGCTGAGCTCCGTGAGCTCCGTGAGTTTGGTGTGGTTTGGTGGTGAGCTGCTGCATTTCCCAGCCTCGGCTTATACTCAAGTCACTAACTTTTTCCAATTTTTGGGGGTAAAATTAGGGGTCTCGGCTTATATTCGAGTCGGCTTATACTCAAGTATATACGGTACATATATATATCACGAAGAAGATGATGAGTGAGACCTCGTCGAAACGTCGCCAAGACACCCTCAATCTTACACGGGAAAAGACCCGAATATGCCAAGACCTACATACATACATACATACATACATACATACATACATCAATAAACTGTGGGTGGTGTTTTGTTTTGTTTTTTAAAAAGAACACAATGTATGCTAAAATGAGAAAAGGACAGCTACTCCTGGACAGATCAAATGTTATCTATAAAGACTCCACCAGAGGGCATTGTACAGTATCCAACTAACATGTTACCTGGCCCACGGACATTGACATCCATGCAGTCAGTGTCAAATTCACCCTGGGGTGGTGTCAGGGCCATAGATGGAGGCATACGAATATCTGCTGCCACCAAATGGTGCTGTGTCCATTGTCGGCAATCCACTGGGTCTTCACAGTCCAGGGCTGGCTCTTCCACCTGGCAATGAAGAACAGAAACCCGACCTTTATCACAGAAAGTCACACTTCCCATACAGGTTCTGCACTATATAGTATGTAGTGTGTACTGATTACAATGTCCTTTTGGGGAAACACCAAAGAAGTTAGGCCACCAGTAGCTTGGCAGAAAACTGCGCGCATAACATTGCCCAGACTTGAAAACCAGAAAGGGGAAGAAAAGGAGAGGAGGCAATGTAATAGTTTGGAATATGAGCTGGAATACCTTTGCAGCTCCGGTTCTCAAGTCAGCCAAAGTCTCACAATGAGCAGGCAATACCTTAAGACGCTTGGCCTCTGGGCATTCGGCTTCCAGCCAGTCTTCTGAGCTGTCTGGTATCAGGCTCTCCCCTTTGCCAATATTCCTGAAAGAGGAAAATGTATGCAGTGAGTTGAGAGGCTAGAGCACAGGAGGCAATGGTACCTCTGGCTATATCCCAAATATCCCAAATATCCCAAATATCCCAAATATCCACCTGCAGGCACACACAGGGGTCCAGCTCCCCCCCCCCTTTTTTTGGGTCATCGTGTGTCTGTGATTTCATCTGTTAAATGTTTTCATCTGCTGATATTTTTTTCACGGTGGATGATTTTAATGTTTTTCAATGTTTTTCTATGTTGTAAGCCACCCAAAGTCCTTGAATATTTATTTATTTATTATTTTAATTCCATTTATATCCCGCCCTTCTCCGAAGACTCAGGGCGGCTTACAAGCTTAGCAGTAGCCTTCATTCTATGTATATGCCTGCTTATTAGGGCTTTCACACACACCCCAAGCGGCATTATTACAAAGTCAGCTTAATTGCCCCCAACAATCTGGGTCCTCATTTTACTGAAATGGGCAGCAAGTAAATTTAATGAACGAATGAATCAATGAGAAAAGGCAAGCATCGAAGTAAAATAAAAGAAAGCCTGTCTCTTACAGCAGACGCAACCTACTACAGCTACAGACAATTTGTACAATAGCCACAAGCAATGAGAGTATCCCATGCAGGCAAGTATGCTGGCAGGAGAGGGACGGGATTCTTCTCCACTAGCCCGCTGGGTTTCTAGGCTTATTGTAGGAAAATAAAAATAAAAATTATCTATATAGCAGGAAGGGGACAGCAGGTTTTGCCACATTAAACCTGTTACTTAGCATGACATTGACGTGATTTGACAAGGGATGCCCCCGAGGGCTTTTTTCCCCCTTTTCTATAACAAGTCTCTGATACAAAGATATGAGATCGTTCCTCGATAGCTCTTGAATGAATAAAGGCCTCTTACTTCATGCCCAGGGCATCCTGACCCACAGGCTCACGCCGGTTCTTGTTGCTACTCTCTTTCTTCAGACTGAAACCTTCAGGAAACCAGAGGGTGCTGTGTTCTCTTTTACGCCGGGCCACCAGCACACCCAGTACCAGGATCACCAGGAGAATGAGGGCTGCTACCACCACCAGCGGCAATAACTTGAATGGGTCTGGGTAGATAGGATCTTTTACACCTTGAAGAAGCAATATATCCACGTTATAAACTTGACTGCAAACAGCAACAACCAAGCAGTATTGAGCTTTTGCGAAGCGCCTTTTCCAGAGCCCTGGAGAAAACCTAACCTTTCACGGCTTTGAGTGGATACGGAAACTCTAGACGTTCCACTGCCGACAGGGCAGCAAGGTAATCGGCAGCGCTTACGGCATCAGGGAAGCATTTGTTTGAAGCTTGGTAGCAAAGACGGTTGTCAATCTCCAGGGTAACCTCAGACCTAGAGAAAGTGGCAAAGGGTTAGCAGGGTCTCCTTTTAACGTCACAGAGAATTCTAAGGAGAGGCAAGTCGGTTGCCTCTGCGCTTTAGTTTCATTCTCTGTTCAGTCTTTTTAAGTACTGGATAAAGGTGGTCCTATAAATAAGTGGGTCCCAAGCCATATAGGGCTTTATAGATAAAATCCAGCATCTCAAAATGCAGCCTACAAGCCAGGGGTAACTGGGGTAATTTGAAGAGCAGAGATGTTGCACGGGCAAACCTGAGGCATGCCTGTAATTGCTTTGCGTGGCCATATTCTGGACTAGTTATAGCTTCCAAGTGATCTTAAAGGGTAGCCCTATCTAGAGCCTCTTAACAAATAGGGATTATGGTAGACAGGTAGCATTTCTTTAGCAACCACAAATGGGAATCTAGCGCTCTCTAAGAAGCTTGTTTTAATGTGGTTTTAAAAAATAAAGCACCGTTATTAACCGTTAGATTTTACAGGGGACTGGCAGCTCTGTCATGGAGCAAAGCACGGCTAAGGGGGAAACCATGTGACCACAACTGTCCTTTCCTTTTCCCTGCTCCCCTGCCTTTGGAATTATCCCAGAGCTAAGATAATTAAAAGGAGTTAAAAGGAATTAAAGCTTGTATTTAGGCTCATTGGACAAGAAGGGATTATAGGAGAGCAAGCAGAGGAAATGCACATTGAAAGGAGTGCTTCGGGGCTGGGAGTTAGCAGCACGCTACACAAACAGCCCAGCATAATTCAATATTATGCTTATTGTCATATGATCCCTTCCTTTTCAATCTCTCTGCTCTGGGATGGTGGGAAAAGATCAGTAATTTCTGTAGCCACTCTCTCCTGTGTCTGACTCTTTTTTTTTTCTTCCCCTCATCCTAGAGGGAAGAAATTGGAGAGGAAGGGATTACAAGAGAGCAAGCAGGCACACCATAGAGAATACACTGGGCTGCAGGCTTAACACTCATGGCTTCCAGCCCCAACTGCACTCCTTTTGATGTTTATTCCTCATGGTATGCTTGCTTGTTCTCTTGTAATCTGTTCCTTTCCAATCCCTCTCCTCTGCAAGGTGGTAGGGAGAACCAGTCAGGCACAGGACAAAGCATATTGACCATAATGACTATCACATGACTGGGAAACATTGTGAAGGTCACAATTGCAGGCATTGGTTGTACAGTTATTTTTTTCAGCACCATCATAATTTTGAACGTCATTGACCAAGGCAGCTGATACGTATGGGGGCCCTACACTACATAATAAAATAAGCTTACTTATCTTACTCTCGAAACTCTTCTTTTTCTCTACCCGCCTATGTAACACTCACCCAATTATTTCTTGGCCCAGTTCCCTGCGTAGTCGTCGTCCAGTTCCATAATAAGGTTTGATCATGTAATTGCCATTTTCATCCAGACGGAATCGCAGGGAGGTCCTTAAAATGGCACTCAGCTTCTGCAGGAAGATGGTGCTGGTGCGGAGCAGTTCATCGGGGTGCAGCAGCACGGTGATGATTAGAATACCCTCTGCCAAGTGCTCAGGCACCTCCCGGGCACAATCCAGACCATCCCAGCCACACTCTTCTTTATTGCAGCCTTGGTCACAATGCCCATCAGCAAAGTGATCCGAGCAATATTTCTCATAAATAGGGCTGTCCAAAAAAAAAGAGAGAGATGGGAATGTATCATTTGCACTAGAACAAATTCTATAGTAACACAAAATGTCTTCTTCATGGATAAAGAAACATAGAAGAGCTACAGGGAATACCTTTCCAAATGCACCACAAATCAACTGAGTCACCAGGATTACAATTTTGAGACAGCTCACCCTCCCCCAAAATAAAGGTATCTAGAATAAAGATATCTAGAATAACAACAACAACATTTGTGTTCTGAACAAAGTCTCAGTGTCTCATTCAGTTAATCTGGCAGAAAAAGAAGGAGACATACTCCGACTTCTAATAAGTACAAGGGAAATATGACCTACAGTTTCCCCTCCAAAGAAGCAGGCAGGACTCACTTGCAGGTGCGCTCACGATTCTTGCAGTCAAAGTTGTCATAAAGACACTCAACGGTGTTGCAGAGTTCATCGCACTGACTATTGTTGAAGTACTGCCAGCATTGAGGGCTCTCACACTGCTTCCAAGGATTATCCACCAAAAGAGAACAGTCGCCTCCATCCCAGTGACAAGCTGGGCTATTGCACATCTTGTCACAATAGGAGTCCCCTGCCTTTGCAGCACACTCTTCCAATGGACAGTGGAGCTCATGGAGCAGAGGTGGCCGTGCTGTGCGTGCAGTCTTACAGTGAACGCCTGTATAGTCACTAGGACAAAGGCACTTAAAATAAGGGGCAGTGGCAATCTCATGGCAAACACCCCCGTTGTGGCAAGGTTGGTTCGCACAACTGCTATTGGCACGGAGGCGACAATCAGGTCCAGCCCACCCAGGGAGGCAGTAACACTGGGCACCCAGAGTTGAAGTCCAGCAGCTGCCACCATTGAAACAGAAGAGTTCTCGGCAAGATAACACACTGCGCTCACAATTGATGCCCGAGTAGCTCTGAAAAAAGAAGAATTAACAAGAAAGTCAGGCAAGCAAGAATTTTATCAACTGGTGGTTTAGCAACAAAATATCTCTGTTAGAGTATATCCCTTCTTGCAACTGTGATAAGAAAATCCTTTCCCACCCAAAGTTTAAGGTTTAAGAATCATATTCTTCTACCCATAATACTTTATATTTCTTTTGTAGAAACTGTAACCAGAGCTGGAACCCTTAAGTATCACAGAATTATGCAGTTGAATTGTTTCCTACTACTCCCCAAACAGAAATAGCATTCCAACCCATGATAAAATGTCAGTTTCTTCAGGTATAGCACAGGTTCAGTGTATTCAGCTTACATTAACTCTTCTTTGCCCTGCTTAATTCCTTATAATAGCCATACTCAGGGAATATACTGTGGTGTCGCACATATAGCTTTGCTCTAGGTACTCACCCGAGGGCAATGGCAGGTATATCTGAGAGGCAAGTTTACTGCTAGTTTACACTGCCCACCATTCTGACAAGGCTGAGATTCACAGGCATTCACAATGTTTTTGCAGTGGCGGCCTAAAAGGGGGGAAAATGTTATTATGCCAATGATAACTGCAAAACTTTTCAGGAGAAAACCATGAGCCTATTAAACATGACAATTTCTGTAGCTGACAGATTCTTCTTTCACATAAATGCCTATTGAGCTTTATCAACATTGAATTAGCAAGTGAGTATATTCTTTCCCAATTAAGCATAAATTACAAAAATATTCAACCAGTCAGGCACAGCTATTTTTCTCTTATTAGCTACAAAGCTTCTCTCTCCTCTCTCTCTCTCTCTCTCTCTCTCTCTCTCTCTCTCTCTCTCTCTCTCTCTCTCTCTCTCTCTCTCTCTCTCTCTTATGTGTTGCTGAGCCATAGCTCCCAAGATTTCTAAGAAACCTAGCCAATTCTAGGAATTATACTTCAACATCTGAATCCCCAGAGGTTATCTCTCTGTGATCACCATCTTATCAGATGTAGTTTGGATTCCCTATCATGAAACTGTAATGACGTCAAAACTTTGCAAAAGCTATACATTTGTGATCTTGGAAATACTCATTTAACAGAATACAAACCAAATTCAAAACTCAAGCAAATGGAAAGTGATGCTGAAATAGAATATACAATATATTCTATATATTAACCTTGTAGATAAAACTTAACCTGGAAATCCCCCACAGATCATAGAATGCAAAGCTTTCAGTTTGAAAAATGCAAATAACGTATACTTTCTTTTTACAGTCAACCAGATTAAGATAGACCAAATAGAAAAACAAATCTACCATACTTTGGGGGGGGGGGGGTTGTCCAATAAAATAAATATGTGATCATTTAAAAACAAACTTGTTCCATAAGCCTACCATGAAAGACATGAGTGGATGTGTAATACTTCATGACTCATGAAAATCCAGAGTAGTTTAGGTAAAATGTACACATTTTTACTCATCTGCTGTTTTGTTACAACAAATGATCAATTACTCAAAAGAAACAAAATGTTTCATGATACCCTCACCAGAATGCCTGAATGCTCATTTTGTGGTTTTTGAAGTGGAGTCAACAAGTGGTGACTTTTCAAAAAAATTTCATACAATTTTAATGCTTTTTCCTGGTAACATTTATTTCAGCCTGTCTCCTCTGCTCACCACTGCAGCCCACATTCTTCTTTGCCTCTTGAATCCATCGCATTCACATTATCGGCACTCACTCACCTGTGTAGCCTGGCTTGCAGATGCACTGGTAGTCACGGGCTTCTTGAATGCAGTCAAGGGTGTTGCGTGGATGGCAGGGATTGGACTGACATTCATTTATATCTCCCTCACAACGCTCGCCTGTAAAGCCCGGTGGGCAGTTGCAATGGTAACCACCCACTCTGTCCATACATGTTCCATTGTTCAGGCATTTGGGGACACGGCTATTAGGATTCGAGGCACAATCATCCTCATTTATTTCACACAAGACACCTATAGAGACAAACAAGAAACAATCATTCCAAAGGTTCTAATACTACATACCCCAAACATATCCCCACTTCTTGAACTGCTTGTGAAAGGAAAAGTCACAAGCTGTTCAACAAGCTGTTGGAAAAAGCCCAGTTCCGAGGTTGACCTGTTTCAAATGAGCTCATATTCTCTATCAAGTGATTCAAGAAAAAAAATCCACATAAGTAAATGAAAATCAGAGCTGCACTGGTTAAATCTAAAATATGTCCCTCTGGTTGTCTTATGCTTTCCGCCTAAGAATACCAATAATGTTTCCCACATGACAAAAGGTGCTATAATCCCATTCCACAAAAAAGCCATGTGCTTACCTAGTGTTCCTGGTGGGCAGGAACAAATGTAGCGACCAGTGAGGTCAATGCAAGTCCCACCATTCTGGCATGGGTGTGACTGACATTCATCAATATCAAATTCACAGTTTTTCCCCTCAAAGCCTAGAGGACACTAAAAAAGAGGAAAAGAAGAGGTAAAGATAATAAGACAAGAAAGTATTCTTAAAAACATACTTTCAGAGTACCTCTTATCCATTTTTCATTAAATCAAGAATACTGAATAAGGCTTAGAATTTTTTAAACAATTCCAATATATACACAGAATACAGATAAGTTTGTCTTACAACATTAGAATTAACAGAGCAGAACAAAAATATATCATCCGCATTCATATAATCATAAAAATGGTGCAAAATGGGCTATTTTTAAAAGCAAGTAGTGATATATCAATTGTGAAGAAGAGAGAATTTGTAGTTGCTGAATGTGTTGTGAAAGGTGTACAAGACAGAATTATCTTATTTCCATTAGAAAATACAAAAGTCAGATTTTGCAATGAAGAGGTTTTGCATTGAGAAAAGACAATTGCATTTCAGTTACACAGATCTTCTTAATCATCCATTCTAAAAAATATTATGGGACAATCTTTGACACCATGGGATCCCCGATTTGCTGTTCATTATAGTATTAAAGAACTGGCAAGCATAGATTTAAATCTGATTGGGCGCTTATATGACGAGACACACGAAGGCCACATTCATGTATCATTTTGGAAAGACAACGATTTAGCACAGAGATAAGGATTACACTCAACAGGGAGTGGGGTGGAGGCAAGGTGGCAAAAAAGTTAAGGCTGCACGTCAAACATGTGAGCAGAATAGTAGTTGGGAGGGGAGCTTAAGTTATTTGTCTTTTTAACTGTGATTTGTCTATTTAAGGCTAAGTGAGGAACCATTTCTCACATATCTTCCCTTTAAAATAATGAGAACCTATTAGTTTTCAATAATCACGTTCAGAATCTTCCCATGTTTGCCTGCCTGGTTTACCATAGTATATATGAACAGAAAGGCACACGCCATTCCTTTTATACTTATGGTAGATTGTAGGAAAACTCTTAAACACCTCCCTGCCTGCCTGCCTGGCTGCCTGCTATGGGACATTTGCCTATAGTTGGCAGCTACATTTCAATGTATTTACCTGATTCAGACAGTAATGTAAATGCAATCATTCTCCAGACCCAATCATAATGCAGAAATAACTAAATAAATGTAAGAGCTTTATTTGGAAGAGATGAATATGGTCTTTTTTATTATCTAAAGCCCTTCTATCATTTAATCTGACAGGCTAGCTACAACATTCTTACCACAGGAAAATATGTTGAGGTGCAACGGTTTAAGAAAAGATGAGTGTTGAATGCTGATAGACACTGCCACCCAAGTACTGAATGGTCAAATAGAGGTGGAGAATTTTTAAATCTCCAGATTTTCTTAAATTCTAATTCTTCCCTATCCAGCCAGGGTAATAACTGTATTTGTTTCTACTTTGCAAAATGAACTTGACTGTATACAAATAGTTTCTACTTGCTTAGTGAAATCTGAAATATCGTTGAAGGAGTTTGATCTGGCTCATGGTTGCAACAAAAATTCAAGAAACAATGTTAAGTATTTTACTGTTCACGTGCCCCGAATTAAGGGATTACAGGGTCGTAAAAAGGGAGTTATTCAATGCTGATAAGGAATCATCAAATATGCATAAATTTTGCACTGCATGTTGGAGGAACAACAACAGCAGAAAACAACTGCGGTATTTTATGAAGAAATGTACTCAACACGGGCAACACAGATCACGGGGAGATAGTTCTTTTTTATCTTGTTTTACATTAATTGGAAAAATAAGGTATAGGGTTTCACCAGTTCCTTAGCTCCCAATCTTCCCCAACATCCCCCCCGTGCAACATTATGGCCTCCAACGCTTCCTTTGCGAAGCAGCACTGTTCCTAGAACATAAGCTAGGTTCTCTGGCCAATATGGTTAGCTAGGCCTTCCTCACCTCACAGGCATAACCTCCCACAAAACTACGGCAGGTGCCCCCATTCCGACATAGGCTGTGCTGGCAGTGATTGACCTCACTCTCACAGTAGCTGCCAGTGTAGCTCTTCTTGCAAATACAGTAGTGAGTATTGCCAGCATCCACACAACGGCCTCCATAATGGCACACTTGTTCCTTGGTCACACCTATGCCGAGGTAAAAGAGAATTATTCACTTCGTGCTCTCAACATATCATCTGTACTCTTTTCTAAAAGAACGAACAGAATTAGTTCTGTTAGAACAAACACTGTGAAGAAAAACAAAACAAGTGTACATAATCAAGGTTATTTATGTTCCAAGCCCTTTGAAAATAGCTGGAATTTCTTCTATTCTAAGTTCAATTTTCTAGAGGAAGAACATACTTTTCTAGTGTTTCTGAAATTTGATTCTAATTTCTCTTTAAAGGATCTATTTACAGTTCTCATTGGCATCATTTGATGGAAATTGAATATATGTTTATAAAATAAATGAAATAATTAAGGCAGATTTAAAATGTGAAAGAGTATATAATATACTTCATACAGCTAGAGCAAGAGCTTTCAATTGTTTTCAGGCTATATAATGATTTAGATATGCAAAATGCAAAAATGATTTAGAAAAATTATTGAAACCCCTGGCCGGAAGACACAAAGCCTTAGTGACAGAAAATTGGCTGTGTCTGAGTAAACATTTGCCCCTAAATCTTTCACAGAACCCATCGAAAAGTAAACATAATAAACATCCTCTCCGACTAAATAACTGAAACATCTGCTAATGCTGAATCGATTATTGTATCAAATAACATTAGCAATATTTACACTCTCCTTGGAAAACACAGAAAATAAAATTTCACGAATGCTAAATATTTGATGGTCACTCCTAGGAATTGCAGTTGGGAGATTAATTGGTGGTTGAGTGGATTTAAAGACATTGTCGCTGTGAACACAAGTAGCAGGGTCGAAGAGGAACAGTTAACGTCTCTTTACAGATGGAGGAGACCTCAAGCAGCAAGACCCTTACCTCGGTTCCTTGCTACCACGTCACAAGAAACATTTGGGATGTCACAGTAACGGCCAGTCCAGCCTCCAGGGCAATCACAGGATAAAGTAGCACCCGACTGTACACAGTGCCCACCATTTTGACAGGGGGAACGGCTACACAAATCCAGAAGGTTCTGGAAGGGCAAAACAACGCAAGAGTATGTGACAAAATATTGTGGCCTTGCCAATGTGAAACCCTCATCTTTCCTTTGTATTGAGCTACTGAGGTATATACCCTCCAGTCTAAGATTTTCTTGTAGATAGATGCCTTGCTCCCCTTAGATAAACTCTAAAGATGTAAATTATTTGCATCCCCTTTACCTGAGGCTTGGAGAAAATTACCTGGCACTGAGGACCTGTATAGCCCTGAGGACAGGTGCAACGATAGGACTGCACACCATCATGGCACACCCCACCGTTGAGACAGGGCTGTGACTGGCACTCATCAATCTCATGCTGGCAGTGGGTGCCTGTGAAGCCAGCACGACAGTGGCAGGTGTATGAATTCACTCCATCCAAGCATGTTCCACCATTGAAGCAAGAGCTACCAGAAGACAAACAGAGAAGTACAAAATGAAGGAGAGACCAGCGACACTTTCTAGCCTGAGTTTCCTCTAGCAGAGATGTAACTTCCTCTAGGCTAAATATGTTGGCAAACAAATATCTAAAAGAAGAATTTCTATTCTTGCTGAAAAATGAAACAGTAAGAAAAGCCAATCTGTTCTCCAGCACGCTACAGAAGGGCCTGCGATTAATCTTTCCTCTTGCTCAATAGTTAGGTTCAGTTTGCCTGCGACAGACAGGCAATGGAATATTATAGGTAAATCTTCCTACACTTTAGCATCCAATGCTTCCTCCATTTGGACTATATGGTCTAGGACAGGGGTAGGCAACCTCGGCTCTTTTATGACTCATGGACTTCAACTCCCAGAATTCCTGAGTCAGCTGACTCAGGAATTCTGGGAGTTGAAGTCCATGAGTCATAAAAGAGCCGAGGTTGCCTACCCCTGGTCTAGGAGCAGATAATCCAAAGGGACAAAGTTAGAGAATTCAGTTCAAGAGGAGCTTGTATATAAAATGATCTACAGTACTTCTCCATTTGAAAACTAGTGGGGGGGAAAATAACTTTCTGCCGTTTGCACTATATATCCATCCACGTATTGAGAGCTATGACAGCAGAGATAAGGTTTCATAAGCCCCTTCAACTGAATGCACGAAGCATGATGTTCCATAGAGAGAAATGTGGGTACGTACTTGGTACGTGATACAAAACTCCAAAATAATTCTCACCGCTCTGCTATTTAGCTTTGGTGATATAAAGAGAGTTCTAGGGGCCGTACTGCACGCTGAACTGTTCAGCAACCTGAACGACCAGGGAGCTTGTGAGCAAGACATGAGATGCTGAACCCGTAGAAGAGGGGTTCCCAACCAGGCGGTGCAAAAACCTGGCTTTTCAAAATTATAGTGTATATGCCTAATTCGTTGCCATTATTTCGAACTTTTGTCAGGGGTGCGAGAATATATCAGAAGCGTTCTAGGGGTGCGGGGTATGGAAAAGGTTGGGAACCAACTGCCTTAGAACAATAATCCTGACCATCTCACCTGTCAGTGCACTCCTGCACATTGTGCTCACAGTGTAAGCCAGCCCAGCCTGGGGAACAAGTACAAGTGTAGCTGTTGACATAGTCGGTACAGGTGGCCCCATTGCGGCAGGGGTTGCTGAGGCACTCATTGGTTTCGGTTGCACAGCGCGGTCCTGTGAAACCTGGCAGGCAAGTGCATGTGAAGGAACTGATGCCATCCTGACAGGCGCCACCATTCAGGCAAGGATCTGTTGGCAGGGAGGAGAATATTCAAAAGGTTTTAGTAAGCATAAGCATTCTTTTCTTCTTCAAACAAATGACTAAATTCTGTATTTTATATATATTCTCGTGCTTTTAGCATAGTGGTGGTGAACGTATGACATGGTGGCATGCCACAGTGTTTTGGGTGACATACCAGCATTCACCAACACTCAGCAACTATTCTCAAAAGCATGCCCTATTCTCATGACTTCTGGACACTATGGAGACCATGAGAGAATCAGTTGTGCTCTTGTGCCCCCTCTGGACCCTCAGAAAATCATGTGAGAAACAGGGCATGCTTTCACATGATATTCGGGGGCTGTACAAGAATGGGCTATGCTCTCGTGTGGCTTTTGGAGGCTGCAGTGGTCGTGCAAGAGCATTTTCCAAAGTTGTTTCAAGAATGAAGGCCTTTTGTAACCTGGAGCAGCCTTGGGTAAGCTTCAGGAAGCTCTCCAACAGAAAGGGAACAGTGTCTGAAGGTAAGTAGTGCGTGACAGATCTTGGGGAGGGCCGTAGGTCAATTACGCTGGTCCATAAGTCTTGCATGCCTTGGGGTATGGTGGAAGGCGACCTTTCTGAGTGGCAGCAATGAAGCGAGGGCTGAAGTCAATGCCCAGGCATCTACTTCAAACCCAGCCTCAGTACTGTCATCAAGTGTCACTGCTCAGAGTGGTCTAGATTGTGTGTGGGGGTGGGGTGTTGATAGAGAATTCTTTCTTTTGGTTAAGGGTGTGTGTGTGTGTGTGTGTGTGTGTGTGTGTGTGTGTGTGTGTGTGTGTGAGAGAGAGAGAGAGAGAGAGAGAGAGAGAGAGAGAGAGAGAGAGAGAGATGCCAGCAAAGTCAATTTAAGCATGTTGCAAATTTCTGACACACTGAGGCCAAAAGTTCGCCCTGATCTGGCATCATAACTACCTCTGAACTTCAGACTTAAGGATCATTTAAATATGTTTAAATCTCACTGGAAATGAATGAAGGCGTTCCAGGTCTGGTTTCAGAATTAGTCAGAATTACTTTTAAGAAAAACAGTTGAACAAAGGCCTTGAGACTCTAGTTTGTCAAGACAACAGTAAGACAGGAATCTCAGGTCAGAAATAATATCTTGTCTCTGAAAAAGTAACCCAGCACAAACTCTTTAGTTCCAATCAGATTCTTCCTTGTTTTTCCATATATTCAATAAACCTACTAGGTGTGCAATCATCAATATCCATCTCGCAGTTGATGCCAGTGTAGCCAGGGCGGCAGGCACATCTGTAGCTGCCGAGTGTGTTGGTGCAAGTGCCCCTGTTTCGACATGGGTTCTGGTCACATTCATTAATGTCAATGTGGCATTGCTGCCCTATAGGGAGAGAACAAAATGTATACAGTTATTTTAAAGTGCTTAATGCTTTAATTTCTTTATCGTGTCTCCACTTAGAGGCATTCAAAATACAATACTCCGAAAGCGATGGGGAAAAAGGACACATGGTCGTAATACCTTGCCAGCCTGGTCCACAACTGCATGTAAACCCTTCATAATCAGGTGTATGGTCACAAACGCCATTGTTCTCACATGGGTTAGGGAAGCAAGGAGCCAAAACATTCTCACAGTTCCGTCCTGGGAAAAGAATAAAAAGCCTGTCAAGAGTATGCAGGTATTCACCGGCCCAAAATGAGAATATCTAGAGTTGCAAGACTCCCAAGTAGAACACAAATGAAACTCCATATAACAGATGTTTAGCCATGAAGTGCCATGAATGGGAATTTTCTTTCATGCATATAACATTAAAAAAGATGTATTTATTATTATTTGTTCAACCAAACTAATAGTCTTCTATGGGAAAGCATATCTTGATACATCTCAAGTATTCAAGCTATAACTGACTGCTGCTTACAAAAAAGTCGTTCTCCTTATAGACAATGGATGCTGTTGTAATTTAAAGTGAAATCCAAAATAGAATTGCACAACTGTCACAGGTACATATTGGACAGTGTGAATGACCTTTGCCCGTTGTGAGAATTCACTCAGCTTCCTCCCCTCCAGATGTTCTTATGCTATTATCTGACATCAATATGTAAACAAGGCAGATACCAAGAAGACTAAGGCAAGATTACAGCCTGTTTTTTCCTCACTCTGTTTTATATCTACCCATACACATTCCCACTTTTTAGGCTTTTGTTTGGAAACATTATCTATTTCAAAGTTGTATTTCAAGAACATCACGGAATGGCCATAATGCATTATGTCTATGGCTGAGATTTTTACACAATTAATACCAGAGCTATTATGACTATATCATGAAATAAAAAAAGTACAGGTTATGAATATGAGCCATGATCCTCCAGCTTCCAATCTAGGACTCAGTATCAATTATTTTTTGTCCATTTGCAATATTGATATAAGCAATTTCCAGTGGACAGGCTGGAACAAGGATTATGTTAACCCCAAAGAAGCATCCAGTCCACCAGCAAACTCTTATCGCAAAGAACTTTCTACTCACCAGTGTAAGGCAAGTCACACAGACAAGTATAACTTGCAATGCCATCAATACAGGTGCCCTGGTTGAGGCAAGGGCTAGAAGCACAGTCGTTTATATTGATCTGGCAATAAGTTCCTGAAGAGAAAATGATAATCACATCAATCCCATGAATTAAAACTTAAAAAGAAACCAGTGCCATCATCCAACCCCGTCATGCAGAATTTGAGGAAAGGGAAAATCAGTGTCCTGGTAGAATTCTTTAGGGAACAGCATGGGCAAGGTAAGCACAGCAAGTTAAGCATACCCTGGAAGCCTTCTTTGCATTTACAACGATAGCCATTGACATAATCTGTGCAGGTGCCATAATGCTGACACGGATTGGATTCGCACTCATTGTGGTTCACATCACAATTGGTGCCAGCCCAGCCTGGTTCACATTTACACTGGTACCTAAAAAATAAAATAATGAAGTCAAGATTCCTTCCAAAACAGTTCACTAAGGCTGCTTGATGCAGATTTAATGTACTGCTTCCTTCACAGCTACAGACCTCTAACAGGAACAAACCCTGCCCGTTCCTGACCGATCAGGAGTTTCCTACAAAAGCAGCCATCTGGACTTGTGGCCTGGGGAAAAGCTCTCACCCATTGATGTCATCATGGCATGTGCCATGCACACAGGGGCTGCTGCTGCACTCATCCACTTCTGAATAGCAATGTGGATCGTGGAAACCCTCAGGACAAAGGCAAGAGAACCCGTCTTCACCATCCACACAGGTACCGCCATTCTTGCAAGGGTTGGATGCACATTCATTAATCTCTATATTGCATAGAGGACCTGGAAGGGGGAAAAAATGACTGCAATAAGCAATGAGATGATCAGGCTTATGGTTTTGAGGAACTATAGATCAATTCGGCTTTGCCTCCTGTACAAATTAAATTTGAACCCATAGAAAACTGCAATTATTTGGGGCCAAGTGCACCAGACCTTTAAATGGCATATTGGGGGTGGGATTAGATTCCAATACAAGTGGGTCCATGATAAGCAATAATTTGATTTGATATACTTTTAACTTAAGAACTGGTAAAAAAAAATCGTTCTCTTCATTTAATCCTTTTCCAATTCGTTACAACTGAGCAACAATTTTTAGAAAGGAGCCACAGTTTGTGCATTTCTGTCCTCCAGCCTTCTGAACACCCTAATTTCTGGCTGCAAAGCCAAGTACTTATAACCTGTAAGCAGAATTTTGTTGTTGTTAGTTGCGAAGTCGTGTCCGGCCCATCACGACCCCATGGACAATGTTCCTCCAGGCCTAAGAGGTCCTCTACCATCTTATCTGTGGTATAATCCAATTTTGCTGATTTTATAACTAACGTCTCCTTTCCTTTCTTGCCCCAGCTCCCCCAAACATAACCCGTCGCCCAGCCATCACCTGTGAAGCCAGGTTTGCAGATGCAATCGTAACGATTGATGCCGTCGTGGCAGTTCCCATAGTCACAAGGATTGCTGGCACAGTCATCAAAGTTTATCTCGCAGTTAGCACCTTGAAGGAAAGGACATATTATGAATCTCAGAAAGGCAGTAGTTCACCCCTCCCTTCACCAGGCTCCATGATGGCTGGATTTGTCTTGACTGAATGACAGGTGTAGGTGATGTGGTACGCTAGCATGAGTAAGCAAGGTTCTTGAAACATCATTTAAGGGTGCTGCCTGCAAGTGTTAAAAACGGTAAAGTGACTGCTCAACGGTTCTGTCCCTTAAGAGAGAGCTTGAACCCAGGCAAGGAAAAGGGAACAGTTTTTTGTAGATAAGAAAAAGGTTCCTACCTGAGGTCCCTGGCTGACAGTGGCAGAGGTACTTATTTACTAGGTCAATACATTTGCCCCCATGCTGACAGGGATTACTATGGCACTCGTTGATCTGGTTCTCACAGCGATACCCAGTGTAACCAGCCACACACATACAGGTGAAGCTGGCAATGCCATCTACACAAGTGCCATGGTGACAAGGATCTGGGGAGCAGTCATCTATGTTCTTTTCACACAAAACCCCTTCGAAACCTATTAAAAAAAACAACCCAGAAGATAGCATTAGCATGGATTACAGTAACTTCCTGGAGAAATTCCCCTAACGTTAATTTTCGGAAGTGAAAAGTCAAACCAAGCTATTGATTAAAAAGAGACCAAGTCTCATCTTCCAGTTAACTTAGTGTTACTTTGAGGTATGTGTGAACTGAAATTTAGACACTGAACAAAAGATGGGCCATTTCTATCATAGCAAAGAATAATAAAAGTCTGGCCCCAATTACAAGAGTTAAGGAGGAAGAATTAGGTACCATCTTCCACTATAGGGAAATACTACTATTTCCCTGGAAAAAAATATAATATACACTTTTAGTTTGAAAAACATTTTATCATTCTTTTTCCACTGATTCAAGACCCAATACCAAAGATAGAAATAAACTGTGCCTGAATCAAGTGTTAGCAACTATTACTTCAAACTCTTCCTTCACACACACACACACAAAAAAACCCTTTCTGATGAAGAGATATGTTATGGGGAAAGAACTTGTATCATGCACACAATAAGTAGAAAACAACGTGGGAGAAATTTATTTCTCCCTGTGTTAGTATTCCATAAACCCTTGAATTCATTATTAAATCTCATCAACTTCTGCAGTAAACAATCACCTTCTGTACAACGGCATTCATAAGCATTGGGCCTATCCACGCACTTGGCACCATTTTGGCATGGTGTGCTGGCACACTCATCAATGTCTATTTGGCACATAGAACCCGAGAAGCCTGAATGCAGAAGGAAAAATGTGTCAAACAAAACAGAAAAACCAATGAAATAGCAATGGAACCACAGGTTCTACTTCAAATAGTACATCCCAACAACAATTCACAAAAATAGTGCTTCCAGTTTGCTATTCACTCTGATAAAAAATTTACATATCTGTATCATATTTCACAGGTTTGTTGAACGCAGAGGTGACAGGAGTTTGATTTTATTCCTTACGGTATTGACCTTTGATTTTGGTTTTAATCTTATTGTTTTAAACCATATATAGAGTTTTGGGAACCAGGAAATTTAGAAATGTAGTGAAGACTGTATTTAATGGACTTCAGTGTGAAAGACCTCATATTCAATGAACTAATGTTCCACATCAGTTAATATTATTTGTATCTTCATGCAAATTACCTAAATTTGTCACAGATAACAAAATTTACTTTATAAAGCACTGCAACACCATGCACATGTGCAATAATAATTCTGGTAAATCCAATATGATCTTGGGAAGTATGGAAGTACTACCTGAATGGCTACTTCTGCTTTCTCAGTGGCTATGTAGGGGAAATCCTATATAAACAGCCCACTGCCATTAGGAGAAATAAAAAGCATTACAAGCATGGCTCAGGGTCAGTATATGCCAATTCTAAGAGAGTCTCCAAATGGCTGGAGCTAGATCAACCCTGTATAAACTGACAGTCTGAACAGAAAAAATACAGGCAGTAATAGAAAAAGTTTGGCACTGTAAAATACAGCTTAGTCACACAACTCAGCCTTACCACCAGAGGCCTATAACAAGAGCTCTTAATGTCTCTCTCCCTTCTCTCCACAGGGGGCTTTGCAGTGTCTACCCCACATGTAAATTGGGTTCAGGGGCCTGAGCGACAGGCTAGGGAAACAAAGATCCCATTGTCCAAGCTCCCACATAGCATGCTAGAGGCCTGTCTGCCAATCAACCCTAAAAACAACTAAATGGAGCATAGTACCTCCACCCAGTTGTAGCAGAAAAGCTGGGCAAGTCCTGGGGAAGAGGCTGATCCTGCCATAAAATTACAGTGGTAGTAGCTCAGACACTGACCCAAAATTCTTCAGATAGGCTGTTTGCTCAGCAATGGATACCTATGCAGTCTGTACAATGGGTAAGTAGATAAGAAATGTCACCGGGATGGCGGGGGGAGGGGGGGGAAGAGTATGAATTCAAGAGAAATTGCAGCACAGCTCTAAAACAAAGCAGTGCATATTGTTAAGTTCTCAAACGTTACGAGGAGAAAAAACTAAGCTTCTTATGAAAAAGGATTGCAGTTCCCCAATCTTCTAAATGTTAGGGCCTGTCACACTTCAAATACACTCACAGAACATACATGTGGTGTCAGGTAAGAAGAAGCCAGGTGGAAAAATGGTTTCTAGATACAGAATCTGTAATGTTATGCAGAAAAATAAGCCACTCTCATTTTTTTTCCAAGTGGAAATGAGAGGTAGTGTTCCTGATTGGCAAAGTTCCATACTTACCTGAGGGACAGGTGCAACTGAACCCATTGACCATATCCTTGCAGACACCCCCATTGACACAGGGATTGCTTTCACACTCATTGATATTTATTTCACAGTAGGTACCACTGAAACCTGCAATCACAAAGAATAATTTCTACTGTGAACTCTATACCTCACCAAATTTCTCCCCCTCCCCTCTCTCTCTCTGTTTAACAACCACAGTGTTTACTTTAACAAGCATCATAAAAAGGTTGTAAAGTCAGGCCAGTCATGTGGGTGCCTTGATTGAAGATTCTTATGACTTATGGAAATTCAGAGATCCATATGATCACAAGTCTGGCGCTATGTGTACAAAGACAGCTTTAATATTTGTAAGAATTATTGTTCCACTGGTCAGAAACAATTTTCTTCTGAAAAGTCCAATCTTGATTATTTCTCTCTAATTCCAATATTTCAGTACATTAACTCATTAACCTTTCGGGCATAGCAGCCAACTGCATGTAGTACATCCTTACTGTTTCAACTGATGAATTGAGCACATTTCTAATATAACATTATTATTAAATCCCATCTTTTTATAGATATAATTGAAGGTAGCTAACATACCCATTATTCCTGCCTATTTTTCCAGCAACAATCCTGGGAGGTTGAATATTTAATCTTAAATGAGATAATCTGCTAATCCAATAGGACAGGCAATATAATACAGCGTTTCTCAGTCAATTAAATCAAATCAATAAATATTTTAAAAATTCCCAGCTTTCATTTTTAATAGAGTAAATAGCAACAGATATAATCTACATAAACCAAAGTTCTTTGGGGTCCTCAATTATTTTTAATAATATAAAGCAGGCCTGGGACCAAAATGTTTGAAAATCACTGTAATAGGATATTCATTTTCAACTAAGTTAGGTTTCCTGGAATGCTGGATTTTACATGAAGTAAGCAGAAGTCCTACTTATGTCCTTTTATGCAGGACAGCATTACAGTATACATAAGCTATAGCACATGCATTTATCATGGGGAAGATTACTGGTTGAACTCCTGATATATCTATCTATTGAAAAAGATAAGTTAGATGATACAGAAAATATTTGTTGCTAAATGTTAGATGGAAAGCTAGCTTCATCTACTTTAATATGGCAAGCTTTTTAAGGCTTCCTATTTCTTGCTATGAAAAGAAGATTGCACAGGGAAATAATACTGTTCGTGTTGGGTAATTTCTGAAGTCACTTAGGTAGTCTTAATATTCTAGTCCTCTCACTGTATCCTAATCCCAAAAGAAATGGCTACAGAATAGAGCAACACTGGGTGAGCAACATACAACATTAAAATGAAGTTTGCTATCCCCTTGCCCAAAGGCATTTGCAGCTAAGAAGACCTCCCCCTCCCCCAGGCCTGTACAAAAAACTAGCATTAACCAATGAGTGAGCAAGGAAGGAGAATGTTCCTCCCTATATGGGGTAATCGAAGCACAAAGACCAGCCAATTCTCATCACTCACTAGGCCAGCCTCACCATTAATATTCCAAGCACAAAGCTGCACTCCCAACTGTCTGTATGAACATTGTACAGATTTATGCAATACCTCAATCTTAAAGTTCTGCCACAATGGGAAATGGACAACTGTGTAGTCATCTCTCACTTTCTATGAAATGTGTTGTATGTATACTTGCTTTGATTCTAGAGACACTTCTGAAAGACTCAACCTGCTTCTTGCTCCAGTGTACAGCACAGCAATGCTATGCTAAAGAGATGGACACAGAGAGATCAATATACACACACTGACATTTCTATGAAAGGTCCCTCTTTCATAACTCTTAGCTTTTTTCATGAATGATTCTTCCTCAGCGCTTCATCTAAGTTTATGTTGGCCATCTAAATATTAAGGGATTGTGGTTGTGTGATAGTAAGAAGAAATACATTCCACAATTAGCAAGAGAGAGAGAGAGAGAGAGAAAAGGAAAACTTCAAGCTAGATAGTTAAAATCATGAGGACTGCAATTCCAATATTTCTGCTGCATCTCTTATTTTAAGAAAAACATACGGTTAAAAACTGCAGATGTACAATGGGCAAATGACACCTCATCCTAAATTAATCCCACCTGACTCCTCTCCATCAAAGGAATAAGGATAAATCAGAATTTAAGAGCCACTTCATCTTCCAGAATTAGACACATGTGAAGTGCAAAAACACAAGAATACATCACAAAGCTAGGCCTCATACCAAGCAAACAACTAGATATAAAGCAGTCAAGGTATTCTTCAATTATTTTCAGAAAGTACTTTATGTATTATACAGAGCTTCACAATAGCAGTGAATCACGTCTCTCAATTTTCTTTTTTGAAAAGAATTTGAACTAAGGAAGTAAACTACTTAAGCTCATTCAAGGAGCCCGGCTTTCTCAGAGATTTGACTCTTTTCCCTTCCTGTCAGCTGTATACTTACTCTTTTTCTTGCTTTTGAGATTATTCTCACTACCAAGGGCAGCAAACTAAGTATATAGAGCCACATTCAGGGATCCTACCTGACATGCAGATGCATGTAAACTCTCCAATACGGTCAAGGCAGGTGGCATCATTCTGGCAAGGCATGGAGAGGCATTCATTGATGTCTGTCTCACAGCGTGGACCTGTATAACCACGTCCACACTGGCACTGGAAGGAGCCTTGTGTGTTCACACATTTGCCAAAATGCTCACATGGATTAGCTCCTGCCGGTAACAAAATAACAAGTGAAAATGGTTGGCCCAAAATTATACCTGTAGAGATAACTTGAGCCTTGGTGGCGCAGTGGGCTAATGCCTCCTTAAGTAACACCAGCTGCCTGCAATTAGTGCAGTTTCGCATCCCACCAGGCTCAGGGTTGACTCAGCCTTCCATCCTTCCGAGGTAGGTAAAATGAGGACCCAGATTGTTGGGGGCAATTAAGCTGACTTTGTAATAATGCCGCTTGGGGGGTGTATGAAAGCCCTAATAAGCAGGCATATACATAGAATGAAGGCTACTGCTAAGCTTGTAAGCCGCCCTGAGTCTTCGGAGAAGGGCGGGATATAAATGGAATTAAAATAAAATAAAAATAAATAAAACTTGAGACAAAACAATTCTAAGGCATGCCAGCAGAGGTCAGTCTCTCTCAGAAAACTTTTGGGCCCTCCCATTTTTTTGAAGATACATAATTCCATTCATCATAATTCCATTCATCAGTCTTTCTTGAACACCTCTGTACAAGAAAAATGAAATTCTCACCAATGGAGCATTCATCCACATCTTGATCACAGGCTCCACCAGTAAAACCTGGTGGGCAGGTGCAAATTGCACGGCCATTCATTGGGTTGGTGTCACAAATGGCATCTTCATGGCAAGGATTACTGACACAGGCATCATCCAAGTGACAAAGGAGGCCTGAAAGAGAAAGGTCATTGCATGACAAGAAATATATATGTTAAGAAATAAGGGGGGGGACCTCACAAAGCAAGAGGAAGCAACTTTTGCATCTTCACGTTCATCATTTCTTTCCATTTCTTTTTATTCAATGTCCATATAGTATTCTCACTGCCTTTTCAAAGTTTATCTATTTATTTAATACTGATTAAAGTCTGTTGATATGATATGCATGGCAGAATCTAACTCTACCTGTCTTGCCCATAGGACATGCACAGTAGAAGGATGCCACACGATCATGGCAAGTAGCGCCATGAAAACAGACAGCTGTCTGGCAGTCATCAATGTTCTCACTACAGCTCTCTCCAGTCCAGCCATTGACACAGACACATGAATGGCCTCCATTGGTATTGAAGCAAGTGCCCCCGTTGTGGCAAGCATTGGGCTGCAGCTGGCATTCATCCACGTCCTCGGTACAGAATTGGCCTATGGTGCAGAAAAAAGGGATACTTTTAGCTAAATGTTTTCCAAAGCAGAGTTGAATCTAAACACTGTAGTTCCTCTCCTGTTCCCAGTTGTGAGGTGTCATTGCTTTTCTTTGTTCCTAGTTCACTAAGCCAGCATAAAACCTTTAGCTGAAGGACTAAAAAACAGTCTTATCCATCAAACAGGCAGATTTCCTAACTTGATAGTTAATATTTTTATAATGCCATGGGGAAAAGAAAAATAATATTACTTATAACCAGATCTTAAAAGCTGCCCAGACTTTTATTGAGCACCTTGAAATTAATCACATTCTAATTTTTGCCCTGCTTTTCAGTACCTGTCCACTCTGGAGGACACTGGCAGTTGTAGGTGTTGACACCATCCACACAAGTGCCTCCATTCATGCACATGTGGTCTGGACAGTCATCTATGTTAATTTCACAGTTGTGTCCCTCAAAACCTGAAAGGAGGGAAGAAGATAATTTAGCCTTGCGGACAATAGGAAAATTAGCTTCAGGAAAGGAAAACAAAAAAGTCTAGTATTAAAATGAAACGAGCAATTATGCATCCTTTCACGGGAGTTAATTCTATCAAGCACATACTAGAATACCTGCCAGGATAGATGACATACAGTTTAAAGTCCGGTTAGGAACTGCTGGCCAAAGAGTCTCTGAGTTATGCAGTGAAAGCCCTTCCTGCATTCCTGATCGTAAACTAGATCAAGGAGGAAGCATTAGCCAAGCCTCCCACTGCATTCTGGCTCAAACAGCCACAGCGGTGTCTGCTAACTTGCCTACCCCACCTCCCTTTAGATTGCTTCCTTCCTGCTCTGCCAAAACTCTCAATAGCTTCCCATGAGTTTCCTGACAGGAAAGCAGTGAAACACAAATTAGCAAAAGCAAATAGTTACGCTTGTGTTCCGTGTGATGCTCCCATTCCACACAACTCAATTGCATCAGACTTATTTTTTATGCTGAATCTCCCTGTCCACCACGCTCTGGAAGTTCACTCACCAGGTAAGCAAGCACACTCATAGCTGACATCTCCTGTCTGACGGCAAGTGCCCCCGTTGAGACACTGAGAAGGAGCACAAGGTGTAGAGATACTCTCACAGTGCTGTCCTGTATAACCAGCTTGACACTGACAGCGGAAGGAGCCGGGTGTATTAAGACAGGTACCACCATGCTGACAAAGGCCAGATACCCGACATTCATCTACATCATTCCGACAGTTGCGGCCTTGATAACCTGATGGGCATGTGCAATTATATCGGCCATTCCAGTTAGTACAGCGGCCACCATTGACACATGGTTTGCTGGCGCATGCATCAAACAGAGAGCAGTCCTGACCTAAACAGAAAAGGAAATACACTGTGATCATGGGAGTAATAGATGGCTTTTCCCCAAAGAGATCTACTTCCTGGTTTATACTCAGGGCTCATTCTTCCTGGAGAGCACCCAGTTGCACTGCCATCCCAGTAGACTACTTTTCTACCAAATGTCCACAGAAGCTGTTAACTCCCTATTCCATCACACTGGATATCCTCACCTCGGAAGCCCTTGGGACAGGTACATTGGTAGTGCACAGTGCCATCACGCAGGGTGCTTTCACATGAGCCCCCATTGGCACAGGGTGACTGGTGACATGGATCTTGAAACTGGCAGTGCTCTCCAATCAGACCAGGGTGGCATCTAGCATGAAAAAGAAGCTTGTTAGATTTGTATCTGGCATCTATGTCCATCATATATTGGACATATATTCTAAAGACCTACAACTAACACAGATTCACTCTAAAGTAAAGAATTCTGAAATGGTAGTGTATGAGAAATTTGTCAGAAATAGCAGCAAGGGTGATATAGAAAGCAATTCTAAAAGAGCTTACTCTCTGGAAAATGGGGAGAAAAGAAGTTATACTTGAAGCAAAGAGCCTCCAAAAAAGAACATAATTAGATAGCAGCCTCAAACTTCACCAAAAAAAGCCTACATTTAAGTTTCCACTTCCACAAGTTGCTGTGGCTATTACAATATATTCATTTATTTCCATAAAGAATTAATTCAATGAGCAATTAGGATCTCTTTTCACCAAGCTGCATATTTATTTTTTTGTGCATAAGCCACTTAAGAACTGCAAACAAGTTGGGAGCCTGCACAATAGCTTTGCTGTAAACTTTTCCTCTCCACTAAATAACACTTCTGTGAAGTCATTTTTTTCTAGCTTGCACTATCCTAGTTCACCAGTATCTGTCCTCTGCATATTTTGCTAACTGCTCACACTCACCTTTGCCAAGCTGAAAATAGATATCTTAAATATTGGCTTTGCCTCAGGTTCCAGCCAACCATTTCCTCTTACTAACAAATTCCAGGCAAATCTAAGAAAAGAACTTTTCCCATCCAGGAGAAGGTTTTGTCAGCAGAGCTCACAGCAAAAAACAATAACTGAGAAAAGTTGAAAAAAGGGCCTGGCTAAAAACTGTTCTGTATAATTGCCATACAACTTAATTTAAGGCCATTGAACATTGTCAATATATTGATCTATGCTTGAGATAGGGCTAAATGTAGTTTCTAAAATATGGTTGTAATGCCTGGTATCAGGAGCCAATACTTTTTTTTTTTGGGGGGGGGGGGGTTGAGTTTAAAAAGCTAGACAAGTGACTGGCTAGTTAAGCTAGTCAAAGAATGAAGGGTTTTACAGGGTTCAAGAATCCAAAGTATGGACTCCAGGTACTTTTTGAGAAAAAGCTGGATTCAAATTAAATAGAAAAAACTTTGGAAAGATCCTTCTTGCTCCGGAGAAGAATATTGCCAATACCTGGCAGACAAAAAAAGGGAGAGCTTTGCACTGACATATAAACATGGGTGAGATAGCTACTGTCTCCAGAAAGCAAGACGGCTTAAACTTGGCCTGGCTCACTAGAGAGAGAACCACATTAGTGAAGCATTCTTCATCCAACTTAAAACCTGGCATTAGCAGAAGCCACTTCTTTCCTACAAATTGGCTCCTTCTTCTTTTCTCAAAACTTTCCACCCACTTAGGACCAGTAAAGTAATAGCTAACGCAAAACTGGGCATTTTACACACACCCCTCCCCTCGGGGCCACAACCAGTGCATGGCTATCCGGCCCACGTGAGGTCAGTCGGAAATTAGAAATCAAATGTAAATAAATGTACATCATGCATTGCTTTGATTTTGAAGGCAACTGCTATTTTTTTCAATTTACATAGGTGCACGCATATGTGCCTACACGTCTTCACCTTAAGGCGTTGGTCCCACTGGTTCAGCCCTCCCTGTTTCTCATGTGGTTCCTCGAGAAAACTAATTGCCCATTCCTGGGCTAACCTAAGGAGTGCTAGTGGAAGCGTTAGGCAGCCCCTTTCCTAACCACAGCCATTCTGGAGTCTTTAACACAGGCCACTCAAATCCAAGGGCCAGCTCCCAGCCGCTGCCCACAGCCTGCCATTGCCATAGCAACGCAGAAAGCCTATTTGTTTTTCTGCCCAAGCCTGAACAGCACGTCCTAGGTACTGGCCAGGCCTTGCAGTCCAGAGGGTTCAGACAAGGAATGGGAAGACCAGACCAACTACAAGGCAGATCCAGTTTGTCACATGAGGCGCAGGAACCACCCACCACCCTCTTGCCAAAAATGTCAGCCACTCTGCAGAAGCTGTCGGCTGACCACGGCTTCCCAGCAGCTCAAATCTAAAGCAGATGCCATGAATCTTCTGCAAGCGAGGGCCAACAAAAAGTTTACCCAAAGCCAAAGATAGGCCTCTGACGGGGTCCAGTTGTCATGGAAACTCAGAGGGAGAAAGATAATTGAAGCCGGTCAGCGGTGGATGAGATCCATCTGAAGCATGGAGAACCTTTGCCTTGAAGACTCAGAACAGCCTGTCTGAAAATCAAGAAGGCGGCTCTACTGGAATGGAAGGGGACCTCAAACTCGACCGGGGGGGGGGGAAGAAGGGGCCAGAAAAAGACAGACACAACTTGCAGACAGGAACTGGCCAAAGGAAAAGGCATTCAGGCATCCAATATCCCTGAAGCTACATCTGGAGGAAAGCTGCCAGTAGCACTTTGGCACCTCTATGTATGTTTGTGTGTGGTCATTGTGCACTCAGGTGCCTGTATACCCATAACACTCAGGAAGTAAAAAAATAATATGAGGAAACACTGGAGTCTAGTGTATATGCTTTGTAGATTTCTGAAGAGCTGTAAAATTAACTGATAGCAGCAGTTAAGATTTAAAGGAGCCCATAACACACACTTATTGTTCTTTAAGAAACCAAATCCTTTACTAACACTTGCGTATTGATGTTGGGATGTTTCAACCCAAAAGTAAATCTATTCTGCAATAACCAGAAGTGTATCCTGTTCTGGTTAAATCCACATAGTTTGTCCATTCATCCAGAGAGGTATTGTAAACAAAAGATTATATGTACTGTATTTTTTCAGTAAGCCTTTGTCGCCAACCTTACAATAAGCTTATTTTTTTAAAACCAGTTTAGCTTCTCTTCAGTTTTCCTAAATCACAATAGCAGCTCCCTCAAGTCAACTCCCTTAGAACTCACGTCAAGATAAACTACAGTCTGCAAGACCCACCATCTTCTTTCCATAACTACTGGAGCCAGACAATTTTAAACAAAGGCATAGTACCACAAAGCTACTTCATTCTAGTTCAGTGGTGGAGAACCTTTTAGAGACCGAGTGCCCAAACTGCAACACAAAACCCACTTATTTATCGCTGGGTGCCAGGTGGGCGTGGCCCACTGGGTGGGTGTGGCTGTGGTGGTCATGGGTGAGTGTGGCCAAGGTGGGTGTGGTCACCTCAATGTTGCTCGTGGGGAGGGACACCTGTGGGGAGTGGGCAGGGTTGGGGGAGCTCCAGGAGGTCTCTGGCAGGTGGGGCGGTAGGCAGGAGACTCATCCTGTGGGGTGAGGTGAGGCAGGGTGGGGGTGCCATTGACATGGGGCAAGGCAAGGACTGGGGCGGCTGCTGCCTGACACCATCGGCCCTCGCACACAGAAGCCAGCGAGCGCATGGGGGCCGACGGTGTCCGTCAGTAGCCACAGTCTGCCGGCCCCTCGACAGGCGCACTCTGGGGCTCCGCAGCCCGTCTCCAGAAGTTCAAAGAAGCTGCCTCTGAGATGGATGGTCGGCCAACAGCTGAGGAGGTGATGCAGTGGGTCGTGCCTGGGAAAAGGCAAAGGAGAGCATGCGAGGCCAGGAGGGACGGGATGGGGGGAGGGAAACCAGCCATGTCGGGATGCATTTAACCACATGGGACCCCGACAAATTAGCAGGCGGCTGGTTGAAGAGGCACAGTTGCTACCTCCAGGGCATGGTGCGGGTGCCCACAGAGAGGGCTCTGGGTGCCGCCTCTGGCACCCGTGCCATAGGTTCGCTACCACTGTTTTAGTTGCATCTAGCCCAAGTGAATAAATCCCATGAAATTTTCCTTCAAGCAACTTCCCTCTCTTTATATCTAGTCCTCACCCACTGGGTACATGAGATTGCTAAAAGTATAAATAATAATTAACAGTCAAATTTTTTGCAAAGAATTTTTTTGTCCATGAATAATAGACTTAACATACGAAATTGATTATTATTCTGGTAAGAACATAAACCAGAAGAATGACTTTCTTCTTGGAAAAATCTTCAGTCACAGGAGTTGACATTAGTTGTATGGATTATTCTCTTTATTACAGGCGGTCCTTGCTTACTGATTGCTTGTTTAGTTACTGTTCAAAGTTATGAAGCACTGAAAAAGTAGATTAACATCTGGTCATTAGGTTGCAGTGTCCCTGTGATCATATGATCTCTATTTGCAACCCTCATTAGCAGCTTCCAACAAGCAAGGTCAATGGGGAAGTCAGCAGGAAATCATAAGTCAGTGACATGACATCATGCTTAACGATCACTGGTGATTCATTTAACCACAGTCAGAATAGATGTTAAGTCGGGTGTTGCTTCACTTTACAACAGCATCACATAGCAACTGAGTTGCTAGTCCAATTGCAGTCAGAGAGGACTATCTGTACTTATAGCCAATCAGTCTAAATCGGTATAGTGACTGAATACATGAAATATCCACTCACCCCCCCAATAAAATAAAATAAAATAAAATAGAATGTGGTGGCTATAGAACTAGACAGCCAGACAGGATGTGCTCTTTTGGGCTCTCATCCATCATCACAGATAGTAAATTTAACTCTTGTTCTGTTATTGGACAATGCTGACAAGAAAGGGATGTATTAAAACAATAGCCTCTAGGCAGGTTCAGTTAAGCTATAGCATCTGCAATAATGGGCAGGTAAAGGCTGTATCTGGAGATTCTTTAGTTGGGCTGTTTATTGTTGGCTTCTTAGGCAATTTCTAGGGCATTGTTTACTTGATTGTTCGTCTGATGTTAATCTTGGAGTTAATCTATGCTCATCTGGGTGCTGATTGCTGGTGGAGAGGTGCTTGGGTTTTTTGTTCCCTTTTTGGCTGGTTGATTTGTCTTTTTTGCATAGTCTATAGATGTTGTTAATGTCTATATGTCTAGTGATGGCTAATCTGTCAGAATGACATGCTTCTAGATCTTCCTGGCATTTTGGGACTTGGCTTGGTCTAGGATGGTCACATTTTCCCAAATGAAACTATGTTTAGATCTGTTTATATATTGTAAAATTAAAATCCTGGTGTGGTCAGTAGCTGCCTTGTGAGAGGCCAGGCTGGAGAAAGAACATAGCAAAGATCAACTGGGATGGCAGGGTGAGAGGAACAGACTTGGCAGGGCCAGCAGGGTCATTGGAAAGCATGGTAGCCAAAAAGGCAATGGAGGGGATGGGGGGGGGATAAGTAGGGGAAAGTTGAAGAGGAGGCAGTCCCTTACCCTAACTAGGTATAGGGCTCAGAGGAACCAACCCAGGAATAGCTTAGACCAAGGTACCGTATTTTCTGGCATATAAGACGACTGGGCGTATAAGGCGACCCCCAACTTTTGAGATGATTTTCATGGGTTAAAGTCTTATACGCCGGAAAATACGGGTAAGTAGGAAGTCAGGGCTGCTTCTCAATTAGGTGAAGGTGTCGCGGCCCACAGGCACAACATTCAGCAGGGCCCCTCTTCGCAGCACGGCGCACGGGCCTCGCCCGTCTCCCCACGGACGGGCCTTCCTCGCTACGGGAGCCACCCCCGCCATCCCCGCACGCCACTGACGCAGGCCCACCTCGACTTGTCGTGAGCCAGCCTTCTCCCGCACGTCGGCTGCATCTCCCGACCGTCCGACGCCACCTTAGAGATCGCCCGGCAGCTGGCCAGCGTGTGCATGCGCAGGACACCTCTGCCGGGACTCACCCGATGCCAGCAGGCTCCGTGGCGTCCTTGCCCGGGACCGGGACCGTCCGGGTCGCAGCGAGCCTGGACGCAACGTGGGAGGGGTCATTTGGCGGCGACAGTCTGGCTGAGCGGTGGCTTCAGAATGCGGTGATAGAGGCTGCGCCCGTTACACCTACTAGCCTGGCTGGGAACGCGTCGTCGTCAGAGCCCGTGAAGGCTGAAGAGGGGTCCATGGACTGGAGCTGGGAGGGGGCCATGCACGGGTGGGTGATGGGCGTGGTGGGAGGAATGGCGGGCCGTGAGGAGGTGGTCCCGGGGTACAATGGAAGTTTACCTGGCGAGCGGAAGACACCGGGAGGCAGGGGTGAAGCAGGAGGCATTGTCAGGGAAGGGTGGGGTGGAAAAAGGGAGTGGGCGGGTGTAGGTGTGTATGGGTGGGGTGGGCGGTTTATTTATGAGGAGGCCGTCTTTCGCCATTCTTGAGCGCTGGATTTGTCCGTTTCCACTAACGTCTCTGCTCCCGAGGATTTACTATTTTCCGGCGTATAAGGCGACTGGTCATATAAGACGACCCCCAACTTTTGAGAAGATTTTCATGCGTTAAAAAGTCGTCTTGTATGCCGGAAAATACAGTAGCTCCTTGCCTAATTACCAGGTGGGATTCAGTTAATGACAGCAAATGGGAGGGCTAGGAGTGCCATTGCTAAGTGATGTGATTATGTGATGTCACACTTTGCAACTGCTTTGCTTGATGATGGAAATCCTGATCCCAAGGAGTGCTTGTGGTGGAGCAAGACACTCAGTTTCCTTGATCCCGTTTCCAGAGTGTATTTCTTCTGGACTGTCTCTAGCATCCACCTATCAATGGAGTTGAATTCCCAGGTGTGTTAGAATGTTTGCAACAGCTGCTTACCTGAATGTCTTGGTCCTCACACTGATGTGATTTATTTAGGTTTTGATCTCTGCTATGAAAAGAGGTCAAACATTTCTTTCATTGGATTCTACTCCTTTTTAGTGGCCAACCTTCCTTCCTGCTTTTTACGTCAATTAGCACAGAGGCCAGGGAATCACTAGCAACTTGTTTCTAGAGCAGGATTTAGTTTTATACTAGCGTTATGTGTTTAAGTTACAGATCCCATCAAGCCCCCAAGCCTGAACACGTGTTCTGACAAAAAAACCTGAATGGCCTCCACTCAGCCATAATGGAACTGAAGGTTTCTCCTCTGGGAATATTTCGAAAGCCCCTTGAGAAACAAGTATACATTGGGAGCTATTGTGGCACGTATTTGCTTTAATCTGAGAATCTTTCTCAGGAATATTAGGTAAATGATCTACAATGTGTAGGCATGAAATTTTCCTGGAAATTTATGTCTCTTCCATTTCTCACTCCAGGCTCTATCTCCTGAAGCCTTGGAAGAAGAAAAAAGTTAAAACTGTTTGTTAGTTATGGCAGATCAAGATTTGAACCTCTGGCGCATCCGTGGGTCGGCTCGAGGTTTTTGAGAAGTCTGAACAAGGTCTGCACCTGCTAAGGGCTCCTTTTTGCATAAATCTATGGTAATCTTGTTCCTTTCATCTTTTCTATGCTTGTCTTCTGAGATAGGAAATGAATACGATTAGGAATAATATGTTAGGAATAATATAAACAAAAGGACTCTTAAAGGCAGAAGATTCTTTTCTTTAGCGGATGGGTGGCGACGGAGGTGGTATTTTCGTTGCTTCCTTTTTTGGGGGGGGGTGCACCCCATATCTTCCCTTCCCTGCTGCCTAGCCTTTTGCCAGAAAACTAGTCTACAAGGCAAAAAAGTTCCCCTTGCATGTGCTTTCTATTTGTGGAAGGGACAACATTGTACTCAGGGTCCACTTCACCTTTCAGCAGGGAGAGGCTGTTCAGGCATTCCTGTATTTCGTCTCCCTGGAGCGTGAAATGACAGGCAAAGCCAGAGCCGATCAGTCCCTCTTGCAATGTAGGCTTCTCCTTTCTTCCTTTATTAGTTTTTCCTCTTTTCCAATCATATACCAAGTTGTGGGATGGACATCCCGAGCTATGTTCCTACTCCCCAAATCACTGAGGAAGCCTTCTCCTCATGTCACCTGGGAAGTTCCTGACATTTAATCAGCAGTTGCTGCGGGGGGGGGGGGGAAATGTTGGAAGTGCTGTTTAATCACCACTTCTGAAACTTTTCTTATGTCCAGCACCTCTTTACCTGATCTTGGCTGGTGTCCATGATGGACTTTTGACTTGATATTATTCTATTACAGAGGGGACCTGTAGTTATTGTCACTTTAATTGACTTCGGTGCTCTTCTGCTGTCAGCAAAACTCACTTTAATGAGGTTGAGGAGGTAGATATATCCTCTGTTGTGATGACTTGCTGCATGACCCACCAGAGATCCTCTACCTCTCATAGCTGAGTTTAGCTAAAGTTTATCACTCTTTTTCTTCCTCTTCTTTGTGAACCCAGTAAGTCAGACATGTCAAACACAAGGCGGGGGGGGGGGCGGATCCGGCCCGCAAAGTGGTTTCATGTGGCCCGCGAAGCCATCCTGGAAACAGTGAGGGAACGGCCCCCACTGCCTTGGCCCTGGCCCAGAGACCCTCCTTCTGCCAGAGACCCTCAGATCTGTCCCACTCCTGCCCAGGCCCCCATAGGCACCCTTGATGCAAATGATGTAGAGCCGGCCACGCCCACCCAGTAGGTCATATGCACTCTAGCCACACCACCCAGTAGGCCACGCCCATCCTGGCCATACCCACCTGGCTCCTTGAGGGCAACCGCAATGCTGATGCGGCCCTCAATGAAATTGAGTTTGACACCCCTGCAGTAAGTGACCATTGTTCCTTTTCAAGAAAAGAAAGCCAAAGACTGAAGGGGTTTCCACTGCCCTTGCCTTCTCACTGGTCATCTGTATCACTCTGTCAAAATCAGAAGCTTTTACAAATCACATATATTTACTAACCATAAAGAAATCCTCAGTCATTTTATTTGACCCTGAAACTAGAAGAACACAGACTAGAAATTACTAGGAATATTTTCTTGGCTTGCTAGCAAGCTGCCATATTGTTGTAAAGGTGAAAGATGCCAGCTTGAAGAGAGCTTGCATAATTCCTCATAGCCCTATAAAAAAGGAAAATAATCCTTTTAAAGGCTGGGATTAACCTCAGAATCACTATACTAATCAGTATATTTAGAGTTGGGAAATACTTCCACAAGAGCTGTACGACAGAAGCCAGGAAATAAAGATATTTCTCTTTATCACTTGATTCATTTGCTCAGTTCATTCATTAATTATCTGCTCTGAATTCTCTTTATTCTGTAATCTTCCCTGAGAATGTCAAATCAGTTTCTGAAGGACACAGAGAACATGGTTTTCAGAAACAAACCCTTGCTGTAAAGATACATTATTACATACTGAGTGATTTAGATGAGACTATTCAATATTCATACCACACACAATCAGGCATGATATAAATACCACACAGAGAACAGCCCAAAGCATACACCCAAAGCATACAGGATGGGCTCCACCACAAGGCCAAAAGCTCAGAAAACTAAACCTCTGGTCCTGGTGACTGACCCAGATTGGACCCTACAACATTATCCTTGGACGTGTATATTCACCTTCATTCGTGAGAATATTCAAACTCAGTCCAGGAGCGCTGGACTATAATTTACATAATCTCTAGCAAGAATAAGTGTTGTATGTTCTGGCTTGCCACATTAGTGTGCCATGGCACATCCATGTAAGCATGGGTAGTTGTGTAGATAAAAAGTGCACCATTTCTTTTTAAAAAAAAAGGAGACAGATGACTGAATATGAGCATGGATGGTCCCAATATGATGTGGAGAACATAATGGATCTGTAGCCTTGTGGCTCATGGTCTCCTGCTATGACCAGCAAATTCACCTAGGATCCCAGCTCTTCATCGCTGCTGTTGAAGGAGAAACAGAACCTCGACTGTGCCTTGCCCGGAAGATGCACTCTGGTTTGTTTGCAGATTTGATTTGTTGGCCAGAATGACTGGCAATTTGGTCTTGTTTATTTTGGAATCAAAAGCAGAACCTTTAAATGCATGGATGGAACCTTTTCACTTTAAAAAACTAACAATCAAAAAGGATTTAACCTTTCCCCCTTGTGCTCCAGTTCCAGAAAAAACTACTTTTTGAACCTGGCATTTCCTCCCCCCCCAGGGGGGGAGATGGGGGGGGGGAAGCTGCCACTGGCACTAATGACAAATTCCTTTCCAGAGCAAAGAGCAGCTTTAATTATTTTCACTGGTATGGGAAAGTCATTTCTTCACTTCAGAGTCACAAAAACTTGATTCTTCCTTCCAACTGTTATTTTAAAAATAAAACTAAGATTTGTTCAATTTTAAAGGAGCATCTAGTTTCTGTGTCCTCTGTTGGGTCTGTTCACAGAGAAAGGTATTACTTTTAACTGTGGTTTGTTAAAGCCAGCATGGAAATCTGGTTTATGTGTATCACTAAATCAAAAACAGAGGCACAGAGGAAGAACATTGGCCTGCAGCATATGGCAGACCTGCCACAAACTGCTGTCCTGCACCAACAAGTAGGGCCCTGTTAATCTAGGGAGCACTCCTCCTTGCCCCAGGGCAATATACATGCAATCTCATAACCTGTGGTGCCTTGATCCCCCAAAGAGAAAGCTTCTTCTTTCAGTAATAGCAGCCAAGCCCTGGCATCGTGCCCCTCCCTGCTCACCTTCAGAAAAAAGAGCCAGTTTCTGTCTCTCCTTCCAGAGGCCGTGAATCACCAAATCTGTCTGTGCACATCGCTCAGCACTCTGTGACTCAGCCCTTATACCAGGGTTGTGCCGGCATTAATGGCAAGCCTGCAGCTCTTTGCCAAAGCTGAAAGACTGTGGCCTGCTTGAGGGCACTGCAGGCAAATCCTATTCACACCCATCCAAATAAGGGAAATAACAGCTTTTCCCACCTCAGTTTACTGCGAAGAAATTGCACACCATCAAAGAGGACTTGTACTTGGTCAGCAGCATCAAAAGAACACAGCCTGAGGTAAGAAGATAAGCCACATAGCCTCCTTCCAGGACTGCCTTTCTTGCTACAGAATCCTGGTAAATAACATTTTTAGTCCTGGTAGTTTTTCAGGTTTCTGACCCAGTTTCTGATGCTGTTCTTTGCAAAGTTCCAAAAACTGAAAAATCCAGTCCTCCCTCTCGCCAAGCCATGAGTTAAGACAAATGTTTCTCAAACTTGGCAATTAAGATATGTGGACTTGTTAACTCCCAGAAATCCCCAGCCAGCCATCATCCACAGTTAAAGGAACAAGAGCTAGCTTCGTTCTTAAATGTACTAAGAACAAGTAGATAATGGTTAAAATTAATCTAATGCAAGATTCCATCTAGAACAGGGGTGTCAAACTCGCCGCATCACGTGACGTGTCATGATCTATTCTATTGTGACTTTTTTGCCTTTGTGAGAGCTGGGTGGGCACAGCTTCCACGTGATGCATCCGGCCTGTGGGCCGGCAGTTTGACACACCTGATCTAGATCAGGGATTTTCAACCTTTTCACCCATTGTACCACTTTTAGGATATGGCAACATCCGAGTACCAGCAGTCGCCTAGCAAGGTGTCAAAAACTTGATGACCAAAAAAAAAAAAAAAAAAAGGAAAAAAGTGATGAAGTACAGGTAGTCCTTGACTTACAACAGTTCGCTTAGTGACTGTTCGAAGTTACAATGGCAGTGAAAAAAGTGCCTCCCAAGCCACAGCCGAGCATTTCTGTTGAGGATTGGCAGCGGGGGTGGAGTGGGAGTGTTTGGTTTTTATTCCCCCCGTCTGCTGGGTGGTTGCAGCAGGTTTTGGTCACTTCACATGACCCTGGGACACTGTGACAGTCATAAATATGAATCAGTTGCCAAGCATCTGAATGTAAATTACAAGACCCTGGAGATGCTGCAACATTCCAGCTGATCGGCACTTCTTCTGGGCTCAGAAGCTCCAGGATCAGCGCCGAGCTCCAGCTGGAGCCTGGTGCTGATCCTGGAGCTTCCGCTGAGCCCTGACAGCCCTGCAGCTCCAGCCGTCTCTCGCTCAGGCTTGTGCAGTGCTGCCACCGGTTCAGCTCATTCCCCTCCCCTACTATCACTTTTCTAGGATGGTCGCGTACCACCTGCCAGGTGCCAATGTACCACAGGTGGTACCCGTACCACTGGTTGAAAAGCCCTGATCTAGACCATCTCTTGCACTTTGGAGAGCTACTTTGTATATTTGTATATTTATGAGTAGAGGGAAAAGTTGCCTAACTTCATTAGATGTGCAAGTTCCACATAAATGTAGAATTAATGCTGTGGGGGAAAGAAGCAATTGGGCCATTGCATATTACACAGGAAGCAAACCAGAGGATGTGCAAGTGACTCATATTCTGTTGTTTCCAGCCAATATTCCAAATTCATCATCTTTCATAACCTCTCATTAAGCTGGAACTTCAAAAACCTTGCTTTACTGTTGTCCCCCAGTTGCCCTGCAATTTATATCTTATGGCAGCACAAAACTCTATCCTGTAAAATCTATGGAGCTTGAAGAAACAAGGAAGTGCCAAGTTCTGACACAATTTGAATTGCTTGCTGGGATGTTAATTCAAATAGATACTGCTTACCAAGCTAGACATGACAATATCAAACACATGTTTAATTCCACATATCTGCCCTGTTCTAGCAAAAAAACCAAGTCAAAGGGATTCTTAACAGTAAAATGGTCACTGAGTCACTTTTGTCCCCTTCTGATTCACAATACTGTAATCAAATATGGGTGGCAGGCAGAGTTAATGGGGTGCATATGTGAATGTGAGGCCTGTCACAGCAAGTTTGGTCTGAAATGGCTTCATTTCAGTCCTGAACTTTCATGAAGTTGAAGCATAACCATGCAAAACATTACACAGATAACTAACCCTTTAAAGCCCTAGTGAAAATAGGGATGCTACATTTTGTAACAGAAAGTGGTTCTTGTGCAGAAACACCCTTTCCCTGGCTTTAAATGGCATATAAATCACTTTTTTAAAGTGACAGTAGAGGCTAGACAGGGGTCGGCAACCCGCAGCTCCGGAGCTGCATGCGGCTCTTTCATACCTCTGCTGCGGCTCCCTGTCCTCCGCTGCCGTGTGCAGTTTGTGGGTCTAAAAAAAAAGTTCAATCAATTTCAACTTCTCATGGGGGGGGGGAGGAAAGATCTCACAAAGTTGGAATTGCTTGATTGAACTCTTTTTTTTTTTAGTCCCACAAACTTCTTTTGTTTGTGGGACTGCACACGGCAGCAGAAGAAATGGCGGAGGACTGTGTCGGAGCTGGAAAGAAGGTGCCACGTGGGTCCGATCGGGAGCGGGAAAGAGGGTTTTTTTCCAAGCATCTTGTATGGAGCCAGGGAAATGGGGTGGGGGGGGAAGCTGCCAATGCCGCGGCCATGAGGCTTGGCAGATTCCCCCCCCGAGTGGTCATGATTCCCCCCCCTCCCCAGCCAGCCAGCGACCATCGCCTGACCTACTCCTTGCCTGGCTGGCCAGCTGGCACAAAGCCTCACCACTCTTCTCCTCCTTGTCCTCCCCACTCAAGCGGCCGCCAGAGGTATGGGTGCCTCTGCTGCGTCCAAGTTGAAAGCGGAGGTGCAGCAGTGGGATTGCTCTCATTAAAGCAGGCGCACACGAGCGAGCAGTGCTCCTGGCTCTTATTGTTTGAGAGCAATCCCGCTGCTGCACCTCCGCTTTCTTCAGAGGCACCCAAGCCGCTGGCAGCTGCTTGAGTGGGAAGGATGAGGAGGAGAAGAGCGGTGAGGCTTTGTGCCAGCCAGTCAGCCAGGCGAGGAGTAGGTCGGGCGATAGTTGCAGCAGCGGGATTGCTCTCAAACAATAAGAGCTGGGTGCACTGCTCACTCATGTGTGCCTACCTTGAAAACAATCCCACTGCTGCGCCTCTGCTTTCTTCCACTCGGACGGAGCTGAGGAGCCGCTGGTTGCCTCTTGAGTGGGGAGGATGATGGGCCACACCTGGGCTATGTCCTACCGCTGCCTCCCAAACTCCACATTCGCTACTGGGGGAAGCAGTGGTGGGGCGATCCATGTGGCGGGGGGAAGCAGCAGCGGTGGTGGAACGCTCCATTGGGGGTGATGGGGGGAAGCAGTGGTGGCAGGATGCTCTGTGCCGGGGTGTGTGTGTGGGTAGCAGCAGCAGCGCTGCAGTCCTCTGTCCATGGGTGGGTGAGGGGAAGCAGTGGCAGTGGGGCACTCCGTGCAGGGGTTTGTGGTTCCCGGTATTTTCTTTTCTGTGGGAAATGGGTCCAAATGGCTGAGTGTTTAAGGTTGCCGACCCCTGGGGTAGGATCTTTGGACTGTAATGTAAATGTTATTTGTAATAAGTTGTTTATATCTTTAGCTGAAAAATGGTCTCTTTCGGAACCCTAATTTTTAAAGAAGTTCAAGAAAGATACCTTTCCAATAGATTAGTGATCAGACATCAAAAAGTGAGGAACAGAAAATTTCCTCTGCTCCAGGAGCTTGCAGAGTTGTCATCTCTTCAGGAACTGCCTCCTGGTATTATAAAGAAGTCCCCTTCTACAGAAGGAGGACATCAAACTCTAAATCCCCATTCTGGAATATAATGCTGGCAATGTTCAGAAGATTGCAGCCTGAGTCTTCTCGTGCTAGTCTGTCCAATTCGTTTGCAGAAATAAAAAGCTAGTGAGGCTTATTAGCCCTGAATCCCAGTAGATATCAAAATCCAGACTATGAAACCAAGGAAACCACAATTCTAGGATTAGAATTAATATGTATATTTGCATATTCTAATTGGACAGCTTTGTACTGGCTACCCACAGTAAGACGATTCTTTCTCTCAAAATATTAAATTTTGTTTGTGTCTCAAACAGATTAATCAATATATATGAAGGACCAAATGCTAAGACAAAAAACCGTGTGAAGTATGATGACCCTCTGCAATCAAACATCTTGAGTAGAAGTGGTACACATATTTGAGGAGAGGCTTTCATTTTATACTCAATATTTTTACACTTATAAATAGTGTGCAAGATTCTGCAGCATCAGGCTTAGGGTTAAAATCTAAAATCTGTATTTCATCAGCATCTAACATTTTCAACCCTATCCTTTGTAGCAGGTCCATTTCAATTCCAATATCCATCCTAGCTCATTTTTCCCCATCAATTTCTCCTCTCCCAGCACCAGACATATTCGCTTTTCCTTCTTCTACACCTTTCTTAGAAGCTTTGCCTCTCATTTCCCAATACACCACTTGCACCAGTTTTGAAGTAACTGCTACAGCCTTTCAACAAATTCCACTTCCTCATTCAAGCCACAAAAGAGGGAGGGTGGAGGAATGGAGAAATAGGCAGACCTGAAATGAAAATTACCTATTATCTTCCTTCCCCAATTGGGTATAGACAAACCAAAAGAAGTCAAAAGGTGACCATTCCTTTCAGAGGCCTCTGTGCAGGTGTTGAGGAGGAGGTAGGAAAGAAGGGGGAGAGGAGGAAAGCTTTTCCCTACAATACTGGGCACTCCCAGGCCTCCCCACTCAACCTGTCCAACAGGTTTCACACCATACTGCATATTTTTTTCCTCTTTCTTGAAGCCCCAGCAAAATGCATCTATCTTTTCCCAAAAGCCCACTCTCACCCTCATCTTTCCTACCCCTATTTTTCACAAAGCCTACAAGAAATTGGCAAAATGCCATTACAGTGCTGGTGGTAGTATTCTGTCTTTGGACTCCGCATCGAGTTTATGAGCTAGCTATTCTTTTTCATGTTGTATCAGATCCCATCCAGGGATCCAGGCCAGACTTTGTGCCTCCCAGTGATTCACCTGTTCTGGGCGTGGCAGCTTCAGGCAGATCCACCTGTCCTGGATTCCAACACAGGCAGCTGTATGCCAAGTTAGTAACTCATCACACAAGTTCATTCACCTGCCACTAGGAGAAGCAACTGAAGAAGCAGGGCGAGTGAGAATCAAAGAGCCCTAGGCCATCCGTGCAATGAAGCCAGAAAAGCACCTTGCACCATATCACCTCAACAGGAAGCGATGTTCCTAAATGAACAATGCTGAAATGTATTGTGTCGTCTGTACTCTAAATAGCTTTTCCTTCCCCTTCTTCCAACTTTCACAATTTAGCAGTATACCTTGGGGATCCTGTTATAGGAAAGTAGAGCCAACACTGTTCATCCGGAAGCCACGCCCACCCCATTGCCGGCAATGGCAAAGCTGTCCCGATACATTGCGCGACATCGCGTGACGTCGCAAGTTTGATATGTCTGTGTAAGGCAATATGAAATGTATTCCGAAGGGTATTCTACCATGCAGTGCACTGCCTGCCAAAATATGTACAGGATCAAATACAAGGTAACCTAGTGCCTACCAAACCAAGCAAAAGAATAAGCATCCATATTGACAAATATATATAATAACAACCTTCCAGCATGTGTTGTCTTATAAACAGAGACAGGTCAAAACCGAAGATTCTCTATAATTTATGAAGTAAAGTCTCCCCAAGTTTCATTTTATATTTAAAGCTCCAAATAGGATTGGAAGTAGGATCTGTTTTTCACAGATCAAATCTACTCTGCCGCATTACTGATATTTTATTTTTCTCACATTTTTATGGCTGAATGAAAAACCCCTAGGGTTTTTTTAAAATATACATATCACAGGGAGAGAGTAAAAGATCAACCACAAGGAAGCCACCTAAGAAATGTATCCAGTTCCCCCGAGACCACAGACCTGCTCTCATGCCTTGAGGGACAGTATCTTGAGGGACTCCAGAAGTGGTAACTTCTGGGGGGTGGGGGGAAGGGGGAAGGAAATAATCCATCGGGTGGGTGCCACTACAGAGAAGGTATGCCTCCTGGGACCCACCAAATGATATGTAGTGTATCTTTTTTTGCTGAGGTTCTAACAGCATTTTGTGGAATTCAGCCTCCTGTCTCATCGAGATTGGAGGGGTGGTGGTGGAAGAGGAAGTAGTTCCTAGGAGTGACGAGCAAAGAAATGAGCGTATGTCTAGAGCAGAAGTTCCCAGTCTTGGCAAATTTAAGGTACATGGACTTCAACTCCCAGAATTCCCAAGCCTGCATGAGGAACTGGCTGGCTGAGAAATTCTGGGAGTTCAGAAGTCCCAGAACTTTAAGTCCACATATCTTAAAGTTCCAAGATCAGGATGCCTGGCCGGATTATGGAATTATGGAAATGGAATAGAAACCAAGAGACTCACTTCTCTTTCCTTAGGAGCAAAAGCCAGGTGGATTACTTAAAACTGTGTGAAAAATATCAGAAGCCACATCTTTATATCTTTACATCTTTATATCTTTCCATTTTTTCCTATTTTCCCTACTTTTTTCTAATAGCACTTTTAGCTTTTTCTGTAATTTTTTTTATTTTTTCTGGTTTGATTTTCTCTGTTCTATTTCAGTTTGTATTAGTTCTTATTATAGCTATAAAATTTGTAAATAAGGATATTTTTTTAAAAAAGAGAGAAGGAAGAAGCAATTTTACTAACAATGGCAAAGCACTGTTTAATATTGTGCGAGAGAAGGCAATGGGAAACAACTGCTGTTTTACTAAGCAAACCATGTGGATAGGCAATATGAGGTGATTGACAACAAAGGTAGTCCTCGAGTTATGACCGCAACTGAACCCAAAATTTCTGTCGTTAAGTGAAACATCTGTTAAGTGAGTTTTGCCCCTTTTTATATTTTTTTTTGCCACAATTGTTAAGTGAATCACTGCCCCTGACCTTCGTTCATTCCGCTGGGACCTGAAGACCTGGCTCTTTGAGCTCTCTGACCTGGTCTGAGAATATTAATTGGGATTTTAACTGTATTTTAACTGGGGTTTTATTGCAAGGTCTATATAATCTTTTTAATTGATTTTAAGTTTTGTAATTGTTGCATTGTTTTTAAAAACCTTGTGAACCGCCCTGAGTCCTACGGGAGAAGGGCGGTATATAAATTGAATAAATAAATAAATAAAATAAATAAAATTTGTTAAGTTAGTAATGGCTGTTAAGTGAATCTGGATTCCCCATTAACTTTGCTTCTCAGAAGGTCGCAAAAGGTGATCAGATGACCCTGGGACACTGCAACCATCATAAATATGAACCAGTTGCCGAGTATTTGGATTTTGATCATGTGACCATAGGGGTGTTGCAGTGATCATAAGTGTGAAAAATGGTCACAAGTCACTTCTTCCAGTGCTGTTGTAATTTTGAATGGTCACTAAATGAACTGTTGTTAACTTGAGGACTACCTGTATAGTGATGGATGATGGGCCCCTTAGCTCAGATAACACTCAATATGCTACTGAGGAATTGCTGAGGATCTTTTGAAGTATTAATGGTATTTATGATGTAGCAAGATTAAAGCCTTTGGGAGACTGATGTTGCCATGCGGGAAAAGAAATTCCAAAGCCACAAAGACAAAAACATAGTAAGAATACATAATTTTCTTTTCCTGCATGGCAACATCAGTCTCCCAAAGGCTTTAATCTTGCTACATCATAAATACCATTAATACAGTATGAGCATGGGGAAGCTCAGCATAGTGGAAGATTGAATTGACTGCAGAATGACATCTTAAGCATCAATAAATTGAAATGGACTGGAATTGACTACTTTTAATTCAGGAGATCATACTGTTCACTCGGCATTATACGCTAAAACAAACAGGACAATGTTGTTTTCACAGCCAGAAACGATATGACAAAGACAGTGCTTGAGTACAATAAAGTTAATAACTGATTTCAGTTGGACTTTACAGATAATCTTTAATTATGATACTTATCCAAGTCTGGGCATCAATCATAGATACAGAAGAGGAAGCTGTCAAGTTTTATGGTCAAGTTTTAAAATGAAATCAACAGAACATGCCAGTTGTGTTGCTTGTGACTGGAAACTGCCAAAGTTAAAAAACGGAGTTTGATTGTATAGGCTAGACTTCCCCAATGTTTTCAGCTTTGCAGACCAGAGGGGAGAGGGGATGGTTTGTATAAGCAGCTGGCAAGTGTGTGCAGGTCCATTTGCACTTGTGGCATACACGCGTGCCTGCTGCTCACACAAATGGAGGACACGCATGGACGCTGCATGTGCAAGTAAGGTATTTGGCGGCTGTTTCCACGGTCTGGCTGCAAACCCGTCACAGCCCACTAGTGGCCTGTAACCCACAGATTGAGGACCCCTGGTGTAGGCTAGGACTAGGTTATCAGTTTCTGCAGATCCAATGATTTCTTCATTCCTAACACAGTCTTCAAGCAGCCAGAACATTGCCTCTTTACCTGGACATCGCCAGATGGAGTAGATGAAACCAAATTGGTACAAGGGGGCAGAAGAGCTCAGTTACAAAACAGACATGAACAGAGGCTTCAGAATAGACTGCAAATTGGTTAAATACAATTTCCAAGTCAAATATAAACAGAAAAAAGCCAACCACTATCTACAAAATGATTGATCATTTACAAAGAAACATTGTAAATCTTTCATTTAGATTGCATTTTTGACCAGGTGGCAAAATTAGTGGACTAGAGGAATGCTGTGAATATAATGTACTTAGACTTAAGTAAGGCCTTTGATAAAATAGACCACAACCTACTACTTGATAAGATAGAAAAATGTGAGTTAGACAGCATCACCACCAAATGGATTCGTAGCTGACTGACTGGACATACTCAGCATGTGATCCTCAATGGAGCTGCAACTACATGGAGGGAATTGTGTAGTGGGGTGCCCCAGAGCTCTGATTTGGGCCCAGTGTTCTTCATCAATTATTTGGATGAGGGGATAGATGGGGAACTCATCAAATTTGCAAATGACACCAAGATGGCAGAAATAGAGAACACTCCAGAAAACAGGCTTAAGATACAGAAGGATTTTGACAGACTTGAACATTGAGCGCTATGTGACAAAATGAAATTCAATGGTGAAAAAAGGAAGGTTCTACATTTAGGCAAGAAAAACCACTTGCACAGGTACAATATAGGTCAGGGGTAGACAACCTTGGCTCTTTTATGACTCGTGGACTTCAACTCCCAGAATTCCTGAGCCAACAGCTGGCTCAGGAATTCTAGGAGTTGAAGTCCACGAGTCATAAAAGAGCCATGGTTGCCTACCCCTGGTATAGGTGATACCTTGCTCAACAGTAGTCACTGTGAAAGGGATCTTGGAGTCCTAATGAACAATCACTTAAATATGAGCCAGCAGTGTGCTGCAGCTGCCAAAAAAGCCAACACAGTGCTAGGCTGCATTAACAGAGGGACAGAATCAAGGTCACGTGAAATCTTAGTAATACTTTATAATGTAAGGCCACACTTGAAATACTGCATCCAGTTTTGGTCACCATGATGTAAAAAAGATATTGAGACTCTAGAAAAAGTACAGAGAAGAGCAAAAAAGATGATTAGAGGACTGGAGGCTAAAAATGTAAAAAATGGTTGCTGAAATTGGGTATGTGTAGTTTAATGAAGAGAAGGGTGAGGGGTGATATGATAGCAGTGTTCCAATATCTCAGGGGCTACCACAAAGAAGAGGGAGTCAAGCTATTCTCCAAAGCACCTGAAGGCAGGACAAGAAGCAATGGATGGAAACTAATCAAGGAGAGAAGCAACCTAGAACTAAGGAGAAATTTCCTGACAGTTAGAACAATTGATCAGTGGAACAACCTGCCTCCACTTACAACACTGTAAGTTTTTAAAGAAGAGACGGGCAACCATTTGTCTAAAATGGTATAGCGTTTCCTGCCTGAGGAGAGGGTTAGACTAGAAGACCTCGAAGGTCCCTTCCAACATTACTACTACTACTACTACTACTACTACTACTATTCACTTTCAAGTTTTGAATCTCGTTGACAGAAAAGTTAGAGAAACTGTAGCAGGAAATCAGAAAAATCTTTTTTAAAAAAAATATTTTATTGATTTTTTAACATATTCACCTTAATATTTGGTAAACAGCATGTTGTCTGGGTTTATCAGACAAATCTTAATGATGAATGTGAAGAGTCAGCCAAAGACCAAGAACCAGAAGAAAGCAAACTAGATGTCCAAACAAATGGAAATTGCCAAGAGAAGCCAAAAAAAAAGACAATGATCTCAGGAGGGAATTTAACAAAAAATATCAGAGAGCCATTAGAAAAGACAAGAAGCAATATCACAACATTTGTAAAGACACTGAAGATGGAAACAGATGTGGCAAAACAGAAAGTTTTGCCAAAGTTTTTTAAACTCAGAAAAAAGTACCAAATACAAATAGTAACTTATAATAAAATGATCCACAAAGAAGGGCAAACAAAGGCAAACAAAGGGTATAGTAAAATCATTAAAGAAGTCAACAGCCAAGATACTTTATGATATTCCCTGTCTACCTCTGGACTAGTAGATGAAGTTAGAACAGCACTAAATTAGCAAATCAGAGGACTATATGAATTGATGAAATATCTGCAGAAATATAGCAAGCAACAGAAAAAGAAAACTGAAAATATTCTGATAAACAGCAATCAGGAGAACATTGGTGATCAACAGATTAGAAAAGATCAGCCTATATATCAATACTGAAGAAACAGAATGTGCAGCATCTTTAATTTCACATGCTAGCAAAAGAAGGTTTAGGCGTCATTGCAGGTTAGACCCTACATGGAAATGGAGCTATCTAATCTGAGGGAATACCTGCTGCCAGCATCAAGCTCCCTTTGTCCAGTGCGCTCCCACAGGGAGGGTCTTCTCAGGGCGCCGCCGGTTAAAGACTGCTGGCGGGTAACACCCAGGGGTAGGGCCTTCTCAGTGGGCGTGCCTGCCCTTTGGAACCAGCTGCCCGTGGAGCTTAGGACTGCCCCCAACCTTCGTTCATTCCGCCGGGACCTGAAGACCTGGCTCTTCGAGCTCTCTGGCCCAGGCTGAGAATTTTTAATTTTAATTTTAACTGGGGTTTTTATTTTCTCTCAGGGTTTCATTTAATCTTTTTAAATTGTTTTAACTTTTATTATTATTATTATTATTATTATTATTATTATTATTATTATTATTATTTATTAAATTTTTATACCGCCCTTCTCCCGAAGGACTCAGGGCGGTGAACAGGGCATATCTTAAAACTACAAAAATACAAAAATTAAAAAAGAATTAAATTATTGCCCACAATAAAAACAATAAATATATATATAAATATTAAAACCCTAAGTGATTCCCCATCAGGCCAGGCCAGCTTGTTCAAATAAATGGGTCTTTAACCCGCGACGGAAGGAGCGGAGATCCGGTGCCATCCGGAGCTCAACCGGCAGCTGGTTCCACAAAGCCGGAGCGCCCACAGAGAACGCTCTCCCCCTGGGGGCCACCAGCCGACATTCTCTGACTGGAGGCACCCTGAGGAGGCCCTCTCTGTGGGAACGCACGGGGCGGAGGGGAGTTGACGCCGGCAGCAGGTGGTCCCCGAGGTATTCCGGACCCATGCCATCTAGTAACTTTTGTATTGATTTTCTTTTAAATATCCTGTAAACCGCCCTGAGTCCTTCGGGAAAGGGCGGTATATAAATCTAAATAATAAATAAATAAATAAATAATGTCAAGCTTGTTTTAGAAAAGGCCAAGGAACAAGATCCATTAATGCTGATGTACAGTATGTAGGATAACTGAGAAAGCTGAAGAATTATCAAACAGAAGTCAATAGATGCTTCCCCAATTGTAGAAAGTTCTTCTACTGTGTTGATCGTATCAAGCTATGGAATGTCCTTAGGAAAACAAGAATCCCAGACCATCTCATTGTCGTCATTCAAAAACAAGACATCGGAGAGGAAGCCACTGTCTGGACAGACAGTGCTTCAAACAGATCAAGAAGTGAAGCAATGGTGTAAAGTCCCCGATTATTTATTCAAACTAAATGCTGAATGTGTCTTGAGGGAGGCTGGATTGGAAGACGAGTGTGTCCTTTAAACTGGAGGAAAAAGCATTAAACTGGGCAATGCTGGTGACATTGCTCTGATAGCCGAAAATACAAGTGATCTGCAAGTTCTAGTAATGAAAATCTAAGGGCACAGTGGGAGGAAAAAAAGACTAAATATAAAGACCGGACAATATATACAGCAACCAGTCTTAGAACAGACAATGGAGATACCGAAACACTGGATAGTAATGTCTTTTAGGATCAAAGGAACCTGCACTAAAGAATACCCTCTCTTGATAAGTTTATAATGTCAGGAAAGGAGAGAAAGGAAAGAAAAGGACAACCCAAAACAAGATGGATGGACCTGGTTACAGCAGCAATCAGTGCAATGCACCATTGACATGAAGCACCAAGTTTGGAGACAGATCATCATGAAGAAAGTGTATCTGTGTGGTCATGAAGAGTCACACCCACTTGATTCCACAGAATCATCCAAGAATCTCTGTCTACACAGAGCACTGTTGTTATTCAATTCAGATTCTTTTTTTTTAATATCTGAGGTACTACAAGATTTCTATTAGCATAATAGAAAACTGTTCTTTTTCTTTCCTTTCTCCTTTTCTTTACCTGATGCTTGTTTATCAGATGCTTATCCCATCTTCCCCTCCAGTAATTCAGAGCAGCTTACGTGAGGATTACTGTTTTTATCCTCACAACAAAGACATTGGGTAGCATGGGCAGATAAATAACAACTGGTTTGGGGAAGCTCCACCCCAAATGCTTCATGGCAGAGCAGTAACCTGAACTCAAGTTTGCTTAAACTAACTTCATCTGCTCTATTATACTTAATTCTCCTTTTGACATGGAGATCAAATTAACAAAAATGCCTTGGAGCAGTGTTCCAGCAGAAAAGCACTCCCAAGTATGAATCTGAACTTAATGGATACTACTCAGGATGACTACTATACAATTCCTCTGGACCAAGCAAGAGCCTGTAATGGGGAAAGGCCACTGGGAATCCCTTCAAGTGAATCTGCCTTCACTATGAAGATTGTAAGAATTTCCAGAACTTTCTATTTTCTACGAGACATTGCAGAACAATCTTATTACACTTCCATTTTACAGTGACAATTGTAGTGCTTCCAAAATCAACTATATACTTGCTTTTCACAACGAAGTATCTAATGAGAGCTGGATCTTAAAAGACTTGGAAGGGGGAGATCCTGGTTCAAGCTTCCACTTAATCACAGAGTTGTTTCCATCACTCAAACTTTACGGAGTTATGATGAAAATAAAATTAGAGAAGATCTCGTATAAGCTGCTCTTGGTTCTCATAGAAAGCGAGAAAAAAAATAACCTAATTTAGTTCAGCTGTTATTAAAGCCACACATAGAGTTCACTTACAGGCAAGCAGCAATACCATTGGAGTAAACAACACAGGTCCCACCATTCTCACAAGGTTTGTTGCCATCTAGACACTGGACAGCTGTGGAAGGAAAAAAAAAGCTTGTTTAGAGCAGGCTGTGTATAATGGTAGGAACTATACATTTACATTTAAGCTCAAAAGAACAAGCCAAAAGGCTATAGTCCAATATAAGCTGGAATCACGCAACTGGAAAGCTATGATCTGATCTTAAAAACCAATTCTAAGACCTGCTATTTATGACTACCTCCTGTTTAATTAGGTATATCTTTCACTTTTCTGTTGTCCAGTAATACCCCCAAACCAGCCAGCCAGACTGTTTATCTATTTACTTTCCATCCATGTAGAACACAGTGTGTCTATGTTTCAGGCAGTTATTTTTTAATTTATTAATTTTAATTTTGGGGGGCTGTTCATTTAATTTTTTTTAACTTTTGTATCGCTGTATTTTATTGTTGTTAGCTGCCCTGAGTCCTGCAGGAGATAGGGCGGCATATAAGTCCCCAAAATAAATAAATGAATAAACAAATATTCTGCAGAGGTTCAAGCAAGCTTTCCACAGCCCCAACTCAAAATACCAAGAGCTCTTCTCATACAACATACACTATACAAATAATTTGGGGGGGAGGGGGGGGAGAGAGAGAGGATCCTTCTATCTCCTCCCTGCCACTACTAGGTATAATTGTTAAACAAGATGATCTCATAAATGAAGGCAAGTTTTGCTATGACAATTCTTATCCACAATCCCCCAAATGAAAGTGTTTCTTGCTAAAATACTCACCAAAGGAACACCTATTGATTGCTATCAGGAGACTTCAGAACAAAGACAGGGGGGGGGTCATGAGAATTTGCAAAAATGTGAAAGTCCGGTGGGGGGGGAGGAAGATTCTTAAATCCGTTTATGCATAATTAAAATAGTAGTACTCCATAAATGGCTTCAAAGATTCAAGAATTGTTCATCTCCGGGCTTGGGGGGCGGGGGGGGGAGAGGAAGAAGAAAAAAAACCCTGACTACAATGGAATTCTCGGCAAAGTATATTACATGTTAAATTAAATAATGAAAGTAATTATGAATAGCAAAAATAGTGAGATTCTTTCACAGAATAGGCCTGATTGGTTCCACTGGCACAGCCTTAACCTCTGCACTTCTTAGTAATTATAGGCAACTTTCACTGCTGAAGGTCAAAAGGTAAGCAGAACCCCAGCAGAAGTCCGGCAGAAAAGGATGAATTGGCACATTCTTGATAGAAAAAAATGGCCTCTTCTCATGACCCCCTCTCCTCTTCCTGTCTTGTGGGATGGCAAAGCAGAGATCTCATGGAGAGAAGAACAATTATGGGATGTATTATATGAAAATCCAAGCCAAATGCATTTTAACTATATAATACTCAAACCTTCTAGCCAGGAGAGACATTGACTATATTGGCTAAGAGGGGTGAGAATTCAACTCAAAATTCTGCCAAAAACAAACATGGGAAGGTTTATAACATAGTTGACAATTGTGGGACATAAGTGTGTCTACTGCTACCACCCACAACATATTAGTTATGCGTAAGTGTCCCATGTACCGTTTCATTTCTTCAGAGCAAATGCTTAAGAGCCATGGTGATGCAGTGGTTAGAAGGCAGAATTGCAGGCTAATTCTGATTATTGCTGACTGATTCCTGACTCGCTCAAGGTTGACTCAGCCTTCCATCCTTCCGAGGTCGGTAAAATGAGGACTCAGATTGTTGGGGACAATATGCTGACTTTGTAAACTGCTCAGAGAAGTCTGTAAAGCACTGTGGAGCGGTATATAAATCAAAGTGCTATTGCTATTGCTAAGTGCTACTATGTTCACACTCTCCAAAAAAATGACAATATAACTTTATTTTACTGAGGAGCCTCTTACTTCACACTGTATAGGCGCCTCTATTCGGTCTTGGACTGTTCTAGTGGCCCAGAAGCCTTGAAATGACAATATCAAGGCAAGGACCAGTGCCACCAAAAAGCTTAGCAGAGGAGAGGCTATGTCTTCAGTTGAAGAACTGAAGAACTGTGTCAGTACTACAATGACTGATTCCACTGCCAGTTCAACAACCTGAAGGGGATTTCTTATCAGATACAACCAGAAGTTAGCCATTTATTCAGCAGTGGCTACTCCCAGAGCAACCAGTGGTCTACAAACATACAACCACATTCCCATCACTCTGCACTAGACATGAAATTCTAGACAATTCCATAGAACTGCCATAGAGAAGGATCTGCGGGGACGGTTATTTGAAAGTAGCATTGAGTTCAGAAATCTCCACAGATTTTTGCTAAAGGTAGAACCTTATCTCTTCAAGGGAAAGAGATTAACAAAAGTGGCTCCAAAAATGAAGGACTCTGAATCCCACAGTCATCCTACTCTGAAAATGCTGGAAGCAGTGTTGAGTGGGGCATGATAAGGCAATTAGTAAGTTGCCCAGCGTATTTCCTGGTAGGGCTCAGCTTAAGGGAAAGTATCGCAAATGCAAGCACCACCATCCCCTTCCAGCCGTATGAGTGGAGTGCTTAAGTGCCCTATGAAAAGATCACAAGGAAACAAAAGCCCTTGTGCAAGAGAGGTAGTGCTCCAGGCCCAGTCAATGAGGGAAATTCAGCTGAAGAACGGGACCTCGGCTGAAGCCCTCCCTCTCAAAAGCAGAGAGAAGATGGAAGGATCTGGGGCCCAGGCAATTCCCTCATTCTCAGCCATTTTCCAGAGACCCACTTGTAACAGAGTGCGTGCCCAGCACACAGATCAGTTCCAGACAATGCCTCTCCCCCCTCCGCTGCCGCCCCTTACTCCGTCAGCATGCAGAGCCAGCAAAAATGCTGCAGCAAAATGTCTCTCGGCAACTCTGTGCTCAGTCTAGAGTAAAATAAGCCCTACTTTAACTGAAGCCAAGGTGCTGCACTTTTCACCAACCCCATGTCTTTCACAACAAAGGTTACTACTAGTCACAGGGTTCTGACATTAAACACCTTGCTGGCATCTGCAGAGATTCACTCACATCCTTGTATGCAGAACAAAACAACCTATTTTCACTCTTGTTTGTAACAAGAACTGTTCCCCATGTGCCTATATTTATATACATGTGCACATATGTCCTGATAAAAGGGCAGGGGGCCTTTGGGAAGAAGTCTGTCAAAATTCCTTAAGGACATCTTTCAAATTTAGCGTCCTGCTTTTAAACATGGACACATTCTCAGAACAGTCAACCAAAAGAGACACTCAAGGATTTCAGCAAAGAATATTCCTGGCACAAGGCAAGCCCTCATTTTTCTCTACAATTTCCTCCTTTCCAGAGCATACAGCCAAATCTGAGCCAGTGGAATGCAATTCTGGATCCCTCGCTGCTCTCAAAAGTTGCAGCTTCTATCACCACACCATCTTGGCAGCCAAGATTTCAGCATACGTTACTCTTTCAGCATCCATGCATTGGGGCCTGGCTAAGAGAGTCTCAATTCTATAACCCAGTGCTGATCTCTGGGTCACAATGACTAGAGCTAAAGCCAAACACACACAGGATAGTCTACAGTGATGCACAAGTTTGAGATGCAATCATGTATGCACGAAAGTACAACATGAAGTACTGTGACACAAGAAGATACCACTTATCAGTGGACTCTTAATATTTGCAGCATTTTAGAAACCTCCATCCTGCATACCTTCTTTTCCATTAAGGTGCACCTAGCAAGACTTTAGCTGTGAAAGAATCCAGATTCCCCTCAGTACAAAGGGAAGGCTAAACCTTCACATTCAAGCCACAAATCCATTTTGACCCACCACCATTAGCTTCCCCAAAGAACCCAGAAAGTTAGCTCTTGAAAGTTCTGCCTCAGCCCATCCAGAAACAAGCAGGACAGCAATTAGGTTTCCTGCCCTTGAAAGAACCCTTGGGAATAAGAAAGGGCAGAGGTTACTCATCCAGGCAGAGATTTTACAGTCAAGTACTGAGTCCCACTGCTTTGACCACTTAATCCTCATGTCATGTTCCTGGCATGACTAAGCTAGCTGCCAGGAGCCCTTGCTTCTCACCCTCATCCCATCTATCCACCCTTTCCCCACCAGTAAGCATCACTGCTTGGGTAAACTATACACAACAGTGAAACAAGCTTCAATTCCCCTTTTCTTCTCCATCTGTCTTCTCTCCTTTGGGCAGAACCAATCCTGAAAAAGCTATCTATACTTTCCAAAGAAACATAAGAAAGAACAAGACTCTATTTTGCATCCCTTGCATTGGGAACTAATCAAGGAAACAGTAGTTAAGAATTTGGTCTGATTCATGAAAATCAGAATCTCAGGTTCATTGGGGGAGGAAGGTGGAAGGCTATGAAACCCACTTTAACTAAAGCCTCAGAAGTTAGGAGAGAGGACACATGAAACCAGTGTTTCCCAACTTGGCAAGCTTAAGATGAGTGGACTTCAGTTCCCAAAATTCTAGGAGTTGAAGCCCACTAATCTTGAACTTTCCAAGGTTGAGAAACATAGCATGTCAAACTCGCGTCGTCATGTGACATCATGCAACGTATCAGGACTTTTTCCCCATTCCTAGCAATGGGGTGGGCGCAGTTTCAGTGTGATGCATCCGGCCCGTGGGCCCATTAGATCGTTCAGGAAACCTTCACTGTGGATTAGTTCTCTTGCTTTTCCCCACAGCTAAAAAGATGAGGCAAAAAAACAACAACCCACCATGTAAATTCACTTGATTTATGTAATTAATACAACCTGCAGGTTTAGGCTGCTTTATATTGTTTATGCTTTTAAAAAACACACACACAAACACACACACAGTATAAGGAATACTTATTCAGAATGTGTCTTGTGAAGGACAATTCACCTTAGTATCAAATTTCTAATTAGTGTCTGATCTCTTAGTTGCACTTTATCATTTGCACCATATTAATTCATAACATAATACTATTATTTTAGACAGATTCTATCGGACGTGCCTTGTAAAAACAAACAAACAAAGCAAAGTTATCATTTAAACTTTCTCAAGAAGTATGTATGGGAAACAAATGCTTCCGTATCCTGATTGCAGATATTATGTCGATCCCTCACGTAATCAGGCCCTATGCCACTTAGTTTAGTTCTCGAGTAGAACTGGCTGCTCTAGCACTCTTAAGTCTAAAATATCTATCGGTTCTAATGTGTAATCGGAAAACACCTGGCAGAATCAAGAAAAAAGGAATACTTTGAATCCAAGTCTTGTTATGCATAAAAGGAAAAGCAGGGAACATTGGCCCAGAATGCTGATTTACAGGGCTTTTTTTCTCATAGAACGCTCAGAACGGAGTTCCGGCACCTTTTTTGGAGGGAACCTTGTAAGGTAGGCAAGGCAGGTTGTATGACATGTGAGAGTTCCGGCACCTTTTTCTTTTACAAAAAAAGCACTGCTGATTTATATTAATTAATATCCTCTAATCTGCTATGATGGCCATTCTACAGAGGATAGGAGAACAAGTCTATAGTTCTCAATTTAAAATCTTGCCTCATAAAGCACTTTTCTTGTGTGTTGCCTCAAATAAAAATGAAGCAAGAAAGACACAGTCACACAAAACTGTTTAGCTGTTAATCACTTGAGGTCAAACTTAGTTTTTCATTGGAAACAAAGATGTTCCAGAAGATATTTGTAATAACAAAAGCAAATGAATGCAAATAAATAAATAAATAGACAGACAGACAGACTGACTAACTGACTGACTATTTTGATGGAAGCAGACTGACTCCTTTTTACAGACATTAGTATCTTGATAACGTTCAAACCTGTAAATAAGCTATCTGCTCAGTAGTGTGGCCAACTACTAAATGTATTATTCCATAGCTATTCCATAATCACTGCTACTCAATTTTATAGAGCTGTTATTTACACTGTACATTTTTATGATGTTTTACTATATTAGTACAATAAAAACTGCTACAGCTAATAACAATTTTTCATCTTCTCAAAGTAATGTGCAGCTATCCTTGTTCACTGCCAAATCCTTATTCAAAATGGGAATTTAGCTTTCTAATTTGAGCTGTATATTTCTGGTAGAATACAACCTAACAATCTCTAATGCATGCAGTTGGTGCAAGAAAACATTAGTATAGAGATTTAACTCCTACCTATAAACCACCAGACTTAGGAACTGAATATGTGCCACATGTGAACTCCTTTTGCATAAGCATCAAGTAGCCTCTGCTTAGCTGGGACTATCTCATAGTTTGTAGAGCACATAGATTGCCCTCTAAGAACATAATAATGCTAGAAGAAAACGTAAGACATAGCTTTGAAAAATACAATGACACTGAGCTACAATTTCTCCAGGGTACGTCCACTGTGTCTCTCAGTGGACACATTACACTGTGTAACGTGTCTCACATTACAGAATTTACCACAAAGCAAGCAATGAATATTCAAGTCACCTATGCAATGTTAAGCACGAAGCCATCCATCCATCCAATTGTGTGACAGACAGCATCAGAGAGAGAGATGTCTTTATACCTACTGGCTTGAGCAAGATAATCATAAACACATTGTTCAAAGTGGAGGAGCAAATGAAGTAACAAATAAGATGAGATTCCTCACTACCAAGGTCATATTAAATGAAAACCAACAGTGTAATTTCAATAAGTAGGTAGACAGGCTGATTAAGGTTTTTAGGTCACTATAGCACATAGCACTGAGTAAGTTCATCAGTGAGCTTTGAAAGATGGCCTGCCCTTGATACATTATAGATTATGCAACTTTAGCCTTGTTGTCAGGCTTACCTTACTATCCCCACTGTGTACTTCAGAATTAACTCTTCCCGGATAGGCAACCAAAACATTTCATTTACACCTGAGTGTTTCAGTTGCAACACAAAAGGAAGGTATGAAGATTGTAAAGGTTGCTACACAAGAATGAGATGGAGTTTCACTTCCAAGAAACATTAATCTTCTGCTACTACCACAAAAGATGTCTACAGACACCAAAATTCTAGTCATGAAACAGCTGTTCCCTTTCAGGAAAAGGAGTCAGCATCTGGATGGAGTGGCTGCTAGCTCAGAGCACATCATGCTCAACAAACCTCTATTATCTATGTCTTGGTTTTTTTTCCAAAGAATGCTGAAGGAGCTCATGGAATTCCTTAGTGAGAAGATCCAAAGTCGCCAGATAAGGTGCTTTAAAAGATATCTTGCTTATCGCTGTTGATACTCTGCAGTATAAGTGAACTTTTCAATATAAGTAAATACTGAATTCACTGTTCAGTGTGGTTGTTTTTGTTCTACTTGCAGCATTTTATATTCTTCCCAATATAAAAAAGCAATTTACACGTGTGTGTTTTTAAAAAAAATGTATTAGATTTATATTCTCCCTTTCATTCAGGAACTCAAGTGTTCCCTCCTGCCCACCTCAGGGACCTTGCTAGGTAGGGTAAGAGAAAATATCTGACCCAAATTCACCCAGTAAGTTTCCACCATACTGAAGGTGGACCCTGAGTCAGGTCTCCCAGATTTTTGGTCAACAATTTAGCCACAACATCACACTAGCTCTGTTCAATTGTTTAAAAATAAAGTAACATAACTAGGGCTGTTTGTAAACTTAAGGAAGGGCTGGATAAATACGTTTTCTGCTTCTAGTGGAAGTCCTCCACAATAGGGGCCATTTAATTTCTCTTGGTCATTCATTCCAATTATTAGGATTAACAATAAACAGTCAATGGCCGAGACAATGCCATTGCTGGAATAGGGTTCAACAACACAGAAAAGTTTTCAGGACAGCGGTAGATACCGTAGTTTGAAAACCATACATTAATACAATAAGCATACTGTATGCTATTTAGCACAGCTTCTCTTTCTCAAAGATACCTCCTAGACTACAGAACATCTGTCAAAAATAAATTTCCAACCCTGAATGAGTCTTCCAAAATTCCCCATTTTCTTTTTAACGCTCAAATGACACAGGATGTGCACACCACCCACATGTCTTAGTTACCATGTTGGGTGTGGTTAAGTGATTTCAGCTCCTTTTTGGCTGCCACTTTTAAACAGGGCTGCATATATTTGTTACAAAAAAAATCCAGATTCTATGCCAGAGTACATTCCACTCTGAGCCAAAAAAAAAGCCTGTCCCAAAATATGATTGTAAAAGTGAGCAAATCTACATATGTTAATTATATTGTGTAACTTATTCTTAGTCGTGGTGAAGACTAATTGGCACCACAGTGCAGAGCAAACCACAATTCCTCACCAAAGGTTTTTTTTCATTGGTTTTTCAAATGTCACCAACCTTCGCCCCTCCTTACCTATTTTTATAGCTATAAAGGGCTAGAAGACTGCTTTAGAAAACAAGGTCAGAACTGATTAAATACATTTAAAATATGATTATTGAACAGATAGATTTTTGCATCAAATACAAACTGTTATGCTTGCATAAAACACATAAACAAGACAGAGCCTCCACTTTAAGATATCTGGGGGGAAAACTGTATGAACCCTCAGCACAGGATTAAAAAAAGAAAAAAAATATTTATTTATTTATTATTATTTTATTTATTGATGGGATTTATATCCCGCCCTATCTCCCGAAGGACTCAGGGCGGCTAACAACAAAACATATAATAAGTACAGAAATCAAGATAAAAATAAAATTGAAATCATCTGTGCAATGAATTAAAATTAAAGAAATTAAAAATAAATTAAAAATTCTAAATATAAATTAATTAAAATGCTTGTCAGTCCAGGTCAGCCTGGTGGAACAGGAGTGTTTTGAGGCCGCAGCGAAAGGATTGGAGGTTTTGGGCCATCCGAAGCTCAGGGGGGAGCTAATTCCATAGTGTTGGCGCTCCCACAGAGAAGGCCCTCCCCCTGGGGGTCGCCAGCTGACATTGCCTAGCTGACGGTACCCTGAGGAGGCCTTCTCTGTGTGAGCGTACTGGACGATGGGAATTTGTTCCCGGCAGCAGATGGTCCTGCAGGTATCCCGGACCTAAGCCATGTAGGGCTTTAAAGGTAAGTACCAGCACCTTAAATCTCACCCGGAGGGCAACTGGTAGCCAATGCAGCTCACGCAGGAGGGGTGTAATATGGGAGTATCGGGGAGCTCCCATCACAACCCGTGCAGCTGCATTCTGCACCAGCTGAAGCCTCCGGGTGGTCTTCAAGGGCAGCCCCATGTAGAGAGCATTACAGTAATCAATACGGGAGGTGACGAGTGCGTGGGTGACTGTACGTAGGGCATCTCGGTCCAAAAAGGGGCGCAATTGGTATATAAGACGAATCTGTGCAAATACCCCCCTAGCCACAACTCCAATATGATCTTCAAAACTGAGTCGTGAATCTAGGAGGACGCCCAGATTGCGTGCTCTATCAATGGGAGGTAACATCTCTCCTCCTATAGTCAGAGATGGAACCTCTTGGACTAAACGAGATGACGGTATGTACAGCCACTCAGTCTTGGCCGGGTTGAGTCGAAGCCTGTTTTCTCCCATCCAAATCCGTACCGCTTCCAGGCAACGGGACATCACATCGAGGGCATCACTGGGTTGGTTCGGGGTGGAGATGAATAGCTGGGTATCATCAGCATATTGATGATATTTCACCCCGAAGCTACGGATGATCTCTCCCAGCGGCTTCATATAGATGTTGAACAGGAGGGGCGAGAGCACCGAACCCTGAGGCACTCCACAATTAAGAGGCCTAGGGCTTGACCTCTGCCCTCCTGCCAACACCGTCTGCGAACGGTCCGAGAGGTAGGAGGAGAACCACCGCAGAACGGTGCCTCCCACTCCCAGCCCCTCAAGACGACGCAGTAAGATACCATGGTCGATAAAATATTCTAAACGTATTCCTAGCCCCACTTTTCAATCAAAGGGCTCCAAAGCTGTAGAGTGATACATAAAAGCAAGAGAAACTCCTCTCTCAGATTTACAATCTAAGGTACCCTGACACAAAAGGAAAATGGATAGGGTGGGGAAAGCAAGCAAAATAAAACAAACCACTAATTCTTAAGGCATAAAATTCTGACAGTAATAACTACAGTGCAGCTGGACATTCCTGATCTTATCATAAATAGCTGGAATGGAATTATACCCAACATGGCAAAACAGAGAGATAACAACAAGTAAAATTCTGACCAAAAAAGGGATATGTTCAGTGAAACATCTCAAAAGAGACTGGGTCCAAATGTGCAAAGACAGAAAGTGCCCTCCGTCAGTAGCTCCAGTCTCAAAAAGGCTCAGGCTGCCTATGTTTCCCAGTGTTTTAAGGCCAATCAACACTTGCACTTATTTTCGTTAAGGCTACTATAAGTTCGAAAATGTGGGAAACTACTAGAGGGCAGGAAAGAGATACAGTGAATTTTAACTCTTTTCTGCCCTCTACTTGTTATGTTACAGCCCCTATACCAGGGGTAGGCAACCTCGGCTCTTTTATGACTCGTGGACTTCAACTCCCAGAATTCCTGAGCCATAGCTGGCTCAGGAATTCTGGGAGTTGAAGTCCACGAGTCATAAAAGAGCCGAGGTTGCCTACCCCTGCCCTATACAGTAGCCCAATTCCATGCTGCTTTTAAACAGAATGCCTAGACACTCTAAATTGGGCACCAGTTCCACAATAAGGTAGGACCCGAATATAAGCTGAGAGCTAAGAGGCCTGTTTGAACACATGCACTTGAAATCCCAAATTGATAAGAGAAAAAGGATACCGACTGAAAGTCAATACCAGAAATGAGTGAGTGCAGCAAAGCTGTATAAGGGCACCCCAAATTCTCTCCAGCTGCCTTTGCAATGCCTTTGTTAACCAGGTTGCCATGTGGGCAGAATAAAGAGGCTGAGAGTTGAATGGCCAGCTGGTTGGCTCTGGCTGCGGCCTCTGGAGAGGCTGCAGCAGGAAGGCAGCTGCTATATCTCAACAACTCTCCGCTCTAAGTACAGACAGCTTCAGTTCATAGGATCCAGAAGTGGGGGAGAGAATGCTTCCAACCCCAGCCTGGAAGGAACCCACGACTGCACCTTCCAGAAGTTTACTGAAGGCAAAGCGCCCTGAAAGAAGGATAATGGAAGCCAATTAAATAGAACCCAATCGGTAACTGGACCAAACTGACTCCAGCATCAGGGGAGATCCATGAAAGTACTCTAACAAATCTAGGAGACTAAAATGCCTACTTGGCATGTCCACCTCAAGACTGGAAAAACAAGGGAAGTTTCAAATCCCCAGAGAGAATCCTGCAATTGCGAAGCTCTGGTGACTCCTACCGCAAACCTACAGAAACATGGAAAATGTCCTTTCCTGTTTCACACAAGATATTTAAAAAGAAACAGGCATATATATGGATGAGTCTAGGGCACAGGTCTGCAACCCATGGCTCCCAGTCCTCTGCCATGTGCAGTCCAAAAAAAAAAGTGGGACTAAAAAAGTTCAACCAATCAATTCAAATATGCAGGGCAGGTGCATATCTCTCCTTGGCTCCACTCTTCAGTCAAACCCTGTTCTGTGCATGCGCGCATGTATGCGCATGCACACATATTTTTTTGTGGCTCCCAGTTTTTCCTTTTGTGAGGGAACCGGTTCCGAGTGGCTCTTTCACTGTTTCAGGTTGCTGACCCCTGGTGTAGGGGAAGCAATGACAAGAAGCATACTGAATTTAAAAACTCAATTTTACAGGTTAACATTGAAGAAATTACTGCGCAGCTTGGTTTTTAAACAAGTTAGGCCTGGCTTCAATCTTCGCAAATGAATCCTTGCTCTTTTTAATGACACAGCTGACTGAAAGGTCTTAAATGTCCAGTCCTAGACCAAATACTTTATAGAAACAGATTCCACCTGTTCTGTAAGGGTAAGACATTTTAACTTACAAAATCTCTTCTGCAGATAATAGAGTTTTCGAGGGGTCCTTGGTGCTCTCTGAGGTTGCTTGATTTCTTGCCCTAACTAGGTAACATCATCAGCGCTAGTTAGGAGTGCTGTTTGCTGTCTGTTTATATATATTCTGGGGTCTTGCCCTGTCAGTGTGGGTGGGGGCGGTCTTAGGGATTCTTTGGTTGGGCTGTTTACTAATGGCTCTGTGGCAGTTTCTTGATTGGGGTATTGTTTACCTGATTGTTGTTCTGAAGGTGACCTTGGAGTTAGTCTATACCAGGGGTGTCAAACTGCCCAGACACATCGTGACGAAACCGTGCCCACCCCATTGCTGGCAATGGGGGAAAAGCTCCAAGACGTCGTGCGACGTCACATGACGTCGCGAGTTTGACATGTCTGGTCTATGCTGATCTGAGTGCTGATTACTGGTGGAGAGGTGCTGGAGTCTTTTTCTCTTGTGGGCTGGTTGATTGTCTCTTTTGCATACTAATATAGATGTTGTTAATGTCTATGTGCCTATTGATGGCTGATTTGTCAGAGTGCCAGGCTTCCAGAAATTCCCTGGCATTTTTGGATTTGGCCTGGTCTAGGGTTGTCACATTTTCCCAATTGAAACTATTTAAACCTGTCCGTATATTGTAAAATTAAAAGAATTTTCATCATGCCTTTTGACCGCCAGTTGGTGTTCGTGGATGCGTTCTGCCAGTCTTCTGCCTGTTTGCCCTACATAGTGGTTGTTGCAGCTCTTACACTGTATGTTGTAGATGATTCACGTTTTTTCTTCTGGGATTGCTGAGTCTTTGGGTTTACTTAGGATGTTTTGAAGGGCTTTAGTTGGCTTATTTGCTACCCTGATTCCATGTGGTCTATTTGTGGTTTCTGAGATGTTCTTGATGTATGGCAGTGTAATTCTTCTTAGGCTTTGTTGTGTTGGTTGTGCTGGATTGGGTTGAGTGGCCAGGGATGAAGCTTCGTGGGTACCCATTTTGTTGGAATGTGTTATATAGATACCCCATTTCCTTTTTCTGCTGTTCCGGGTTGCTGCAGTGTGTTTGGGTTCATTTTAAAAAAGTCCTCACACAGCTTCTCTTGTGGGAGGTTGGGTTGTTGCTTTGGTAGTAGAGCACCTGGTTAATATGGGTGGTTTTTCTATAGACCTACATTTCTAGTTTTTTTTTTTAATCTAATGGAATGCAGTGTATGTCAATGTGGAAAAAAACACTGCATATGATCACATGAAATGGCTTTCAAATAAGGACTTTATCAAGCGAAGCGCTAGATCACCACATTGTTATTAGTCTAACAAAGCAGAAAATAAGAAACAGCCTTGGAAAAGACAAAATGTCTGCTTTGCAAGGAAATGGCTACATCTGTTGATGGCAACCTTAACCAAAACTACATCTGTTGATGGCAAAGGAAAATATTTTTTTTCCTTCTCAATTCAAGGAAGCTGTTCATGTTCTCAATCAGTGATTGAATGTCAGACTGGAAGAAAACGAGACGTACTGTTGAAAAGCACATCTGGGTACAAGGCAACCTTCTCATTAATGAGTCTGTTTGTTTGTTTATTTACTCAGTATTTGACTCAGAGCACCTCAAATCTTCAATAACAATAATCAGTTTAAAGAAAAAACATAATAAAACAAAAAAAAAACAATCCAAAAGAACAACGTAGAAATACGTAAGCACTATGGCAGACATGTCAAACACAAGGCCCAGGGGCCAGATCCGGCCCGCGAAGTGGTTTCATGCGACCCGCGAAGCCATCCTGGAAACAGTGAGGGAACTGCCGCCACTGCCTTGGCCCTGGCCCAGAGACCCTCCTTCTGCCAGAGACCCTCAGATCTGTCCCACTCCTGCCCAGGCCCCCATAGGCACCCTTGATGCGAACGATGTAGAGCTGGCCATGCTCACCCAGTAAGCCACGCCCATCCAGTAGGCCATGCCCACCCAGGCCATACCCACCCGGCCCCCTGAGAGCAACTGCAATGCTGATGCGGCCCTCAATGAAATTGAGTTTGACACCCCTGCACTATGGGATAAATAATGCACTGGGCCATACCAGTGCCTGGTGGGGAAAAAAAGCAGAACTTTAATGCCTTCCCAAAAGTAGCCAGGATCGAGTCAAACCAACTCTCAGGGGAGATGCTGTTCCAAAAGGAAAGAACAGCAGCAGAGAAGGAGGAGCTTATGAGATCCTTGAACTCTCAAATTCTCAGTTTGGAAGCATATCCAGATTTAGCCCTAAGCCTAGATGTCCAGATTTAAATGGCATCCTAGCTAAAGTCCAAAAACTGTAAGTGCCAGATCCATGTAATACATTTTCCTAAAACAACTTGGAAACTTTGGCTAGTCTGGATAATTGCAGCCAAGCTATTGGAACAGGATTGACTTTCCTGTGACATTTCTGATACGTGCGAAGCCCTAAATGTTCTAGGGACTACATTCTTTTGAAAGAATACACGGGGGTTAGTGTTCAGGTTCTTTTAAAAAAACAACAACTATTCTTTCTGTCCCATAAATCAGACACACAGTTTGACTACGGCAGAACTTGACAGAGGGCCTTTTCAGTGGTTGCCCCCAACAGCAGACTTCCATAGGAGAAAAGCCAACCTAGCAAATGCCGATGATCTTCTGCCAACAGGCAAATACACAATTCCCCCCCCCCAAATTGTAAACATTTAAGCTAGCTTCCTGAGGAAGTAGGTTTATATCTGGTGGGCCAATTTATTTCTTACATATTAGTTTTTGAGTTTTTAACCAAAGTTTTCCTAGTTTCCGTATTGTTGCTAACTGCCTTGAGTGCCATTTTTAGTGGAAAGGCAGAAAATAGAATTCATAAATAAATGCCAAGCTCTAGATTTCCTCTGTATAATATGGCAGAAAAGCAATCCCCTCCACATCACATCCTCCCACAGGACAATCTTCCAACCTTTCCATGACCTTTGTCTGGTTCAGCCCAGCCCACCATCCTAACAATGAAAACTTTATTCTTGCCAATCCAAACTCAGAAACTTGGCCTTCATACCACCTAGTTCTCAAGAGCCTCTATATGCTGCTTTGGCAGCTGCAGGATGAGAATCTCCCATCATTTTAGCACAAAGGAAAATTTTTCCAGAGTTATTAAAAACATTCAAGGGTGGCTCCGAGCAGTGGCTTCAAGCCCTCCTCTGCTAGAGACCGCCAGGATTTCAACAGCACTGCTTTGGAATTGCTCAACCAAGAACAAAGCCCTGTCTATGTCCAGCCAAGCAGCAAGCTGGCGGGGAGAAGAGGAGGAGGAGGAGGAGGAGGGATTCATATTCCCGGGCATCCACAATCTCCTGGCCTCATGCATAGGACGAGCCACACATTCCCACGCACTGCAGAACCAGCTGGCTGGGAACATTGTAATAAGCAAGGTCGGCTTCCCCAAACCAGTCAGGCAGCTTCATGGGAGAGTGAAACCCATGCTGAATAATAGCCCTACGTTCTATTTACCTTTTGCAGCAATTATCTCATCCTTGGCATCTCGCTGCTGCACAATTCATGGGCCAAAGCAAGTTGCTGCATGACACCCAATTAAATCATCTTATCTCCTGCTTGCATCTCAGTTTATTCCCAGAGCACAAATTGGAGAAAAAAGTATGAGTGAGCATGTGGGGGGGGGGAGAAGAGAAGGAATAGATTTCAGGGCACAGACTGAGCCACAGAACTCCCAAGAAGCCTGAGAACTAACTGGCTGCCTCAATTGCTAAGCAGTGCACTCCCTACTTTGACTCCAAGATGCTACTTTACAGCCAAGAGATAGCAACTTATAGGCCCGGCAGAAAGAAACCTGGTACCTTTGGGCCCGTAGCACTGGCTGGAGTGAGTCCGTGGACAATTTTTACAGAATTCCTTGTAGCAACAATAAAATTGTGTAGTCCAACAGAATGTGAAGGAGGGAGACAAGGGGTGACAGCTGCTACTACATCTGCTCAAGCCATCACCAAGCCTCTTTTCACTATCCTGTAAACACAAGGCAGCAGCACAACGTAACAAAAGCACCACCACCAAGATCATTTCATTTTAATCTCAGGCATAAAAAATGGGGAGGGAGGAAGTCTTAAAATCCAAACTATTCCTCTCATTCATAATGGCTCCCATCACAAGAAAATGCAAATTCTCAACAGTACTTAATATGCTAAGATCAGCACATCTGTCTACGTACACACCTCTTCTAAATTGTTCACTCATAAAGCAAAGTAATTAAATTACACCACTTTTTCAACTTACAGAATATATTGAAACATATGCTCACCAAGTGGGTTAAGTTACGTAACATGCTAAATAATGAAAAATTAAACTTAACACTAATCAAATTCAATATGTCCTGTGATTGCATTTGTTAACTGTTTAGCTGATCCAGTTAAATATATCGTGTGAACGCTGCCATTCCGGCTAGTATATTTTTCTCCTATCCAGACAAATGTGTGGGTAGCAGGCAACTACACAGGCCTAATATGCATCAATTGCACAATCCTATTTATTATTCTGAATAGTCTTAATTGAATGCTTCTAGTTCCTTATCTGTACAGCAAGCATCCCATTCCCCCTTTAACCGTTTTGTGAACGCAAATATACAGAACTCTCTTCTTGACGTGCATACAAGATCGCTAAACTCCAGGGGGAGATTAGAGAAAATTGCAAATCTCTCCCCACCACCACCCCCCTCCCGGCGTGGTTGCGGAATAAGATTTCATTTGAAAAGAAAGCTGGCTACAGCAAGGACGGAGTGGAGCCAAATCCTACGTCCATGCTCCACTTTTTCCAGCTGCTCCAAGTTGAGAAGCTGGAGCTGGCTGCAAAGAAAAGTTTGCTTTAAGTAAATAAAAAGTGTAAGATTGTTTCCCTCGTAGCTCAAATCAGTGCCGATGAAATAACGCCGCACCAAACCCCCCCCCTCACCGCTCCACAACCGGTCCAGCTAAATCGCTGCCCCCTCTCCCTCTTTTCCCCAATCTGGAATTAAACAATGATCGTTTATTTTCTTTGTGGTCGGACTCCAGCAAACTTTTTCCCTCCCCTTCTTCTCACGGGGGGCGGGGGAGGAAGGAGGGAGAGAGGGCAGAGAATTAGCTGAGAACAAGGGAAATAACTTCAGGGACCCCCGCATCTTCCCCGGTCCTGGGAAAGAGCGCTCTCAACTTTCCGAACGGCATCTAGAAGGACCCGGCGAAGTTCTTTCAGAAGTTTGAAAAGAGGAAACGAAGAGGCCATGATCTTTCGTGCCCAGAAAAAAACAAAACAAAACGAAAACGAAAAACCAGAACGGCTTCGTCCCAAGTCTCCTAAAACAGCGTTTCCCAACCTTAGGAACTTGAAGATGCGTGGACTTCAACTCCCAGAATTCCCCAGCCAGCATAGCTGGCTGGGGAATTCTGGGAGTTGAAGTCCACGCATCTTCAAGTTCCTAAGGTTGGGAAACGCTGTCCTAAAAGTCCGGATGGAAGGGGACTCCCACACCCGATCGGAACCGGCACCCACGAAGCTCCTTACCTGCCCCTAGTGCCAGGCCGGCCAACCAGGCGACCGCCAGCAAGCCGCAACCCAACCATGCCCGCCGAAGGCCTGGGAACCGGGACGCCGAGCCCATTCCCCCCAGTTGGGTCTCCACTCCGGCTGCCCCCTATAGATCCATGGAAGGGGCTAAGCTGAAGCTCAGGCTAGGGCCAGGCAGCGAGGCAGCCAAAGCTCGGCGCCGCCTCCTCCTTCCCCGGACCCTGGGAAACTTCTCGGGAGTTAGAGCGGGGCGGAGCGACCCTGCCGCCCGGGGGCGGGGTCCGCACCCAAGCCCGCCTGGCCTGGCTCGGCTCGGCTCCCACGCTCCCTCTTTCCCTACACCCCACGCCTCTGTTGGGCGGGGAGGGGGGGAGGCGCGGAGGGTGCGTAAAGTCAAAGACGAGTCTGGCGCTTCGCAGGGCAGCGCTGCTTCCTCTCTCTCTCTCTCTCTCTCTCTCTCTCTCTCTCTCTCTCCTTCCCGCTCTTTGGAATTCGGGGGAGGGGTGGGGGGGTTCTGGCTTTGTGCCCCATTACGCAGCCCCGGGAACCTCTGGATGCCTGGAGGGGCACGGGCGGGGTGGGGGTGGGGGGGGGTTCTGGCTTAGTGCCCCTTTACGCAGCCCCGGGAACCTCTGGATGCCTGGAGGGGCACGGGCGGGGGAGAGGGGGTGGGGGTTCTGGCTTGCGCCCCTTTACGCAGCCCCGGGAACCTCTGGATGCCTGGAGGGGCACGGGCGGGGTGGGGGTGGGGGGGGGTTCTGGCTTAGTGCCCCTTTACGCAGCCCCGGGAACCTCTGGATGCCTGGAGGGGCACGGGCGGGGGAGAGGGGGTGGGGGTTCTGGCTTGCGCCCCTTTACGCAGCCCCGGGAACCTCTGGATGCCTGGAGGGGCACGGGCGGGGGAGAGGGGGTGGGGGTTCTGGCTTGCGCCCCTTTACGCAGCCCCGGGAACCTCTGGATGCCTGGAGGGGCACGGGCGGGGGTGGGGGTTCTGGCTTTGTGCCCCTTTACGCAGCCCCGGGAACCTCTGGATGCCTGGAGGGGCACGGGCGGGGGAGGGGGGTGGGGGTTCTGGCTTTGTTCCCCTTTACGCAGCCCCGGGAACCTCTGGATGCCTGGAGGGGCACGGGCGGGGGTGGGGGTTCTGGCTTTGTGCCCCTTTACGCAGCCCCGGGAACCTCTGGATGCCTGGAGGGGCACGGGCGGGGGAGGGGGGTGGGGGTTCTGGCTTTGTGCCCCTTTACGCAGCCCCGGGAACCTCTGGATGCCTGGAGGGGCACGGGCGAGGGAGGGGGGGGTGGGCTGGGGGTTCTGGCTTTGTTCCCCTTTACGCAGCCCCGGGAACCTCTGGATGCCTGGAGGGGCACGGGCGCTACCTGAGCCGGCAGGCTTATCGCTCAGTTCTTTCCACTCGAGGCCGTTGCGGGTCGTTAGATCAGCAAGATCGGGGGGGGGGGTTTCTGGAGGGGGAAGGAGTCGAAAGGATCGCCTTAGAAAAGGGGGCTGGAGGCACCCAAAAGGGGGAAGAGGGAACAGGCGGCCGGGAAATCGCTGGGTGGCTTGGGTGGGTTGCACGCTCCAACCCTCCAGTTGTCTGGCATTTTCCCACACACGACCCAACCAAGGCTTCCAAACGTGACCAAAAAGAGTTGCTGTTTTCCACAGCGTCGAAATCCCCAAGGAGAGGGAAAACTTTCCATCCTTCCCCCAGCTGAAAGGTGGAGGGAACAGCCCACAGCAACCTCTTGATTCCTTCCAACAACGCAGACTCGGCACGCTTGCTGCTGAACCGGGGGCGGGGAGAAAGGGGGGGGAGGAAAGAGAGAGAGAGAGACAAAGTCTAAAAAAACCTTCCAGAAATTTCTCATTTCTAGTCTTTCAAATGTGTCAAGGGGATCCACTATTGGGGGGGGATTTGTGGTACAAAGCAGACCTCCTTCCCCCAGTTTAGTGCCTCTCGGATCGAAGTCAACATCCACCACCATCCGTACTATGGGTGGGGATGATGGGCTTATTACAAGACACTAAAAAAATAGCACCAGACTTCAGCCTTTAAGGATTACTAGCAGCTCCCTGAGAATTGCACCATCCTGATGTTGCTTTCTTTTAAAATGTGCATGGGCTGCACATAGACAATTAAGAAAGAACCCTGAGCACACTCCTGTAAAGAATATGTTAACTAGATGTCCCAAAGAGGACATTGGCTACTCATAGGGTAGTGAGTACAGCACTGAGAAATGGGAAGGCAGCACAATGAGGGACAGTACAATGTACTTTTGAGATTTGTGGGTGAACTGACTTTGTGGAAGCGGCCCAAGAGAACAGCCTTCTCAACCAAATATGGAAGCGCAGCGGAAGTGTAATGATTCCAATCTCCAGAGGGATACAGTAAAATATATTCCACCCAATTCAATCATCTTTTGTGCTGAATTTAATTAAGTTAGATGAGTTTAGACTTTTGAAATGAAGGTTTGGCTCCATGCTCCACCCTCAAGTTCCTGAATTGTTTCCCTTGAATTATTTAACTTCTTTGTCCCTCCTTTTCCAAATGTCGACACTGGAAATATATACTTGCCTGGCTTTGCAATAATATTGAGGAGGGGAAAGTATTGAGACGTCAGGATGCAGTGATGACAAAGAGGTTATGTACCACATTAGTGGACCTTGGCATCACTCCTTTGCTATGAAGTGATGGATAAATTCAATTTTCCAATTGAGATTTCTACCATAAATGCAGGTTGTAAGAACATGGTGCCTATAGTTAAAGGTATGCTCTCAGATGTGTTTCTAGGCACCCTAACTAATTTCAATTTTTAAAAAATTGAAGAAGTTGTGGCATGCCTCTGACAACGTATGTATTGTAACCATACCTTTGAGCCTCACAAAGATCCCCCTTGAGAATCCGGGTGTGTGTGTGTGGAGGGGGGGCTAGTTCACTACATAATACTGCCCATGTCCACCATGGCTGCCTTTTGGGGAAGAGGCAGTTCTCTCATGCCAGGTGTTTTGCAGATGCTCACAAAATTGCAAACAAGTCTCCAACTTGAAAAAGTTACTTGTAAAAATATTGGCTGCTGGTTTACAGTCTCCAAAATCTTAACATTTACTAATTCTAAAATCTCTCGAGACCTGGTTGTATCATCGGGCCTCAGGGTTCCAGAGAACCCGAGACTTGTTTAGATGGCTCCACTAATGAGGTGCATGTACTCTCTGCTTGGGTTTTGTATGTATTTTTAGTTTTATCTCCATTTTTAATGCAGATTTTTCTACTTTATAAATCTCTGTTTTCAGGTATGTATCCTTTCTTATTGATTATTGTACACTACCCAGAGTCACTCCACATGAGATGGACAGCTATACATATTTGATTAATAAATAATGCAAGTAGCAACATATCTAACTTGATACACTGGCATGGGAGAACAAGGTGTTAGAAGATGTTATCTAGCACATCTGGAGAACATCTGGTTAGAAAATTCTTCAGGTGTTTAAAATGTTGTGTATAGGTTAATGGCAATGTATGAAAAGTTGGTATTGTATAGAATGCCTAGGAAATCTATAGAATGTGTGACATTTTTAGGCAAAGTATGATATGTCTAGGGGACGCGGTGGCTCAGTGGGTTAGGACGCTGAGCTTGTCGATCAGAAGGTTGGCAGTTTGGCAGGTCGAATCCCGAGTGCCGCGTAGCAGAGTGAGCGCCTGTTACTCGTCCCAGCTTCTGCCAACCTAGCAGTTCGAAAGCACGTAAAAATGCAAGTAGAAAAATAGGGACCACTCCGGTGGGAAGGTAACAGCGTTCCGTGCGCCTTTGGCGTCTAGTCATGCCAGCCACATGACCACGGAGACGTCCTCGGACAAGCGCTGGCTCTTCAGCTTTGAAACGGAGATGAGCACCGGCCCCTAGAGTCAGAAACGACTAGCACGCATGTGCGGGGGAACCTTTACCTTTTACCTTATGATATGTCTGTTACTTTAATGTGCTATATACTTTCCCTAGCCTAGGCATTGTATATAATACCTGGGGCCTAGGCATTATGCAGAATCGCAAGAGCTATTTAGGCAAAGTATGAAAAGAGAGTCATCAAAAGGATTAAGGTTAGGGTTAGAGTTAGGGTTAACCCTAACCCTAACTCTAATCCTTTATTGATAGGACTTGTATGAAAGTGAAAGAAGAAATGCACAATGAAGTACAGGACTTTCTTACTGGAAAAAAACAAGACAAAAAGATTAGTATTAACTTATTTGTTGCAAGAAGGAAGGCCAGAGTGGCACTATTTTATACTTTGCCAGTTTGCCTTCTGGCATTGCATAGAATGCCTAGGAAATTGTGAAATATTAAGCCTTTCATACTTTGACAGCCCATTTTTGGCATTCTACAGATTTCCTAGGCATTGTATAAAATGTCTGATTTCACACATTAATGGTAATATGTACATTCTTTCAGTAATACTCGGGGACAAGCGATGACTGGATACATTAAGAATCTCTCCTATCTTAATTTTGCCCTGAATATGTAAGAAACCATAACTTTATAAGATGTTTTTGGAGGTTTTAAAGTACGAGTATTTTGAATCATGGCATGGAGGGAAGAGAACTGAACGGGAGCAAATCAACCAGTATTAACGGAGCCAATCAAGATTCATAAAGCATGCTATGAGCTGTTCAGTTTAACAATACTCTTTTCAGAAGGTGGTTAACACAACACTACAAATGTTTTGTTTAGAATGAAAGCTCACACAACCCACTGTGAATCCTAGATGGCCCCATGAAAGTTTTTCATCTGAGATTTGCTGGTAGATTTTTGAAAGTGTTCCACTTTCCATATCGTCCTTGTTTAATCTGAAATGTCTGCCTACAGAAATTGCCTGTGCCAGAGGGCTAATATGGGGAGTAAGTACTCTCATGGGTGCTGAAGTCGAAGAAGTGGTAGAACCCGTCTGAGCCAGGCCCACTGCTTGCTACAGGCAAATAACTCACATCTGGCAGCCTGGCTGACTTCCATCCTCATGAACAGAGAGCCGAAGCCAGAGACTTTCAGGAATGTTCAGGCTGCCACTCTTCATGCTGGGTTCCCACTCATCCTTTGCCAAGGCTCTCAGAGGAGGGAAAGAGGCAAATCACACAACTACTTTACCCCAAAGCAAAGGCCTGCTACAAGTGGACTTCTCATAGAACGCTCCCCCCCCCCACACTCCCTCACCCTCTCTTACAAAACTGCAGGAGCTATGTTTTGGTTACATCAGACTAATTTTCAAGATCAGGAGTGAAGGAGGATGGGTGGGTATAGCTTCTGAGCTCCAGGAGCTGTTTAAAATGTACATTTGCAACACAAAAGTCTGTGGGGGCAATCTTGGCCTCAGTTTAGGCATAGCCTCCCAAAGCCTCAGATAAAATCCTTAAGTGCCTTTAAAGTTGCTGCTGAATTGTAACTTAGTGGCTTGGCTTTGTTAACAGGAAGGGGGAGAAGAGGGCTGTCCTGCAAACAGGAAAACTGAGTCAATGACCCAGCCAATTAACCTTAAAGGCCAATTAACCCTAAATGGCTGACTGCCTGAATTAACTAACTCTTTCCCCCATTCATGGCAGAGGTAGCATCCTTAAGAGATAAGAGTTAAAAAGAACCTCTGTAGCCAATGCATCTCTGTAGTAGTTTTGAAGTTCACTTCCCCATGGACAAATCAGAATGGAGGTTGTTTGTCTGTGAAAAAGATGCAGACAAACCCGCCCCCCCCCCTTCATAGTGGCATCAACCCCACTTTTGCCAATGATTTAAAAAACAGAACTCCAGAAAAAACATCCATTTAACTAATTCAGTCTTAATTCTGTTTCGATTTAATTCATTTTAATTCCATCTGAATTTGGATTAAATCAAATTTTACTCTGCCCCGACCTTATTTTTTTAATACTGGTTTGTTATCCTATGCTCAGCAAAATCTGCAAATTTCTGAACTAAGCCTCACATTGTGGGCGTTCAGTCCAACCCCAGTTAAGATTATCCTATCAAACAGAAATGATCAACCTTTTGCATCCTGGCTAGGCCACACATAATATCGCCGGAGTTGGAAGTCTGAGGGTTTCATGGCTTGGGCTGAGATTTGTGGAATTTTTTTTAAAAAAGGTTCTGGTGGGATATTGCTAAATCTGTTTCAGAGTTTGTATCATTTTAAGCCTTAAAACAAGCCTTAAACATTAAATACCACACACAGAGTAACCCAAAGCACATACTCTGCTACAGAGAAGTTCCCTAAAGGATGGGCTCCACCAAGAGTCCCAAAACTCAAAATACTAAAGCTCTGGTCCTGGTGACTGACCCGGACTGGATCCTTAAAACAGGGTTCCTGTGCATTTTCTTTCTCTAAATGATAGAAGGTGGTGCTGCATATTCTTAGCTTTTGATGTATTTTGGAATTCTGTGTGATCCCCTGTTTTAACAGGAATCCCTAGATAGCCATGGAGAGATCTTTCTGGCTGGCCAATGGTCTACTGAACAACCCAGTCAACTAGCCAGAAAGAAACATCCATTATTCACTCCTAGCACTGGTGGCTAAAAATGTAGCAGTGTGGCGCCTGCCAGCTATCTTGCCTGGTAAGTGGAAGGATCTTATTGTTTTATCACTGGTAAAAAGAGCAAGAAACCAGTTCATCCTGCAATTGGTCATTGGGTAAGGAAGGGAAGCGGTTTGACGAGATAGTTTCTGAAGACTGAAGAAGAAAAAAACCTATGGAATAAGAGTGCTGGTGGTGCCATTAATGTAGCCCTGTGGAGCCGTCCATTAGCTACAGTTTCTTCTCCCTGTCAGCATGGCCCAGGAGAGAGTAAGGTATGTTGTATGTAGGCATGTACTCATAAATGGGTACAACATTCCCTCATACAATCTATAAATGGTTAAGGTAAAGGTTCCCCCGCACATGCGTGCTAGTTGTTTCCGACTCTAGGGGCCGGTGCTCATCTCCGTTTCAAAGCTGAAGAGCCAGCGCTTGTCCGAGGACGTCTCCGTGGTCATGTGGCCGGCATGACTGGACGCCAAAGGCGCACGGAACGCTGTTACCTTCCCACCGGAGTGGTCCCTATTTTCCTACTTGCATTTTTTACATGCTTTTGAACTGCTAGGTTGGCAGAAGCTGGGACGAGTAACAGGCGCTCACTCTGTTACGCGGCACTCAGGATTCGACCTGCCAAACTGCCGACCTTCTGATCGACAAGCTCAGCGTCCTAACCCACTGAGCCACCGCGTCCCTACAATCTATAAGAAGCTATATAAAATTGTAGGAAGTATAGCTTTTTAACTACAGGTTTGGGCTAAAAACCAGTTACTTTGTGGATGATGTAAAGCTATCCTTCTGGTTCCCACTCGTTTAATCCCTAAGGAACTTAAATGATATCTTGTTTCTAGGATGAATGAGGCCACATAACTTTCTGATGCAGACAAAATGGAACTACTACAAGGAAAACTGGATGGAGAAGTACAACTACAATTTTCCTGAAATGCTAACAGCAATTTAGTATCTCCCTAGATTCAATGTTATTCAGGAAATGATGCTGACAACCAATTTAGCCTAGTACATCAATTGCAATTCTCTCCAGAGGCAATGAACCTTGCTCCAGTTACTCCTACCCTGGTTACATCCAGCTCAAATTGATGGACTCATCTGGAACCCAAGGCTGAAACTTGGATACTTATAGGGACCAAGCATTCAGAATAAGTTATATTAATTTTATGTCGGCTGCTTTACCAGTTCCTAACCAACCGACCAACCAAGTTAAGCAAATAACTTAAAGAGGAGTCTTAAAGTTTTTTTTAAAAAAGTAAAGTTGGTTTGCACAACTAAAGCAAGAGTACTATTAAAGCTTCTCTCTGCTTTGTCTGAGCAAGCCCATTAGAAAGTCAGAACAAAATTTTGAGAGATGATTAAAACTATGAACCTAGGTAAAGGTAAAGGTTCCCCCGCACATGCGTGCTAGTCATTTCTGACTCTAGGGGCCAGTGCTCATCTCTGTTTGAAAGCCGAAGAGCCAGCGCTTGTCCGAGGACATCTCCGTGGTTATATATAAAAATATCCAGCAACCAGAGTGCTGTGAGTCATGGATGACTTCCTATTGGCTGATGATTTCAGAATTGTGCGTCATAACGTATCTGTAATCTCCGAAATGTCTTCAGAAATACATGCATTTGTGTTTGTGAAGCTCGATATTTTTATGCCTTGTTTTAAATTTCTAGCCTTTGAAAGTGGGGAAAAATGGGAAATATAAAAAGTTAAAGATTACTGGTCTACTAGTAGTACTGATCAAAGTAAGCTTAAATCATGAAAGGATGAATAAATTATATAGTAATAGTATATTTATTCCTTGTCCAGTCCTAACTACATTGTGTTAGTTTTATTCATGATGGGGTCACGCCCTTTTATTTATCATTTTAATGAGACAAGTTATTACAAAAACTGAGAATCCTCAGCATTACTGTAACTATTTAGAACCAAGTTCCGCAAAGAATCACTTTCATTCATACAAACCTACCTGGGCCTTAAAATGTTCATCAAAAGTCTACTTGTTTAGACTACTGCAACGCTCTCTACATGGGGCTGCCCTTGAGGACCACTCGGAGGCTTCAGCTGGTGCAGAATGCGGCCGTGCAAGTTGTGATGGGGGTTTCCCGATACTCCCATGTAACACCTCTACTCCGCGAGCTGCATTGGCTCCCGGTTGCCCTCCGGGTGAGATTCAAGGTGCTGGTGATGACCTATAAAGCCCTAAATGGCTTGGGTCCGGGTTATTTGAGGGAACACCTGCTGCCGGCATCAAGCTCCCTTCGTCCAGTGCGCTCCCACAGGGAGGGTCTTCTCAGGGTACCGCCGGTAAGAGACTGCCGGCGGACAACACCCAGGGATAGGGCCTTCTCAGTGGGTGCGCCCGCCCTTTGGAACCAGCTGCCAGTGGAGCTTAGGACCGCCCCCGACCTCCGTTCGTTCCGCCGGGACCTGAAGACCTGGCTCTTCGAGCTCTCTGGCCCAGGCTGAGAATTTTAATTTTAATTTTAACTGGGGTTTTATTTGTTCAGGGACAAATATAATTTTTTAAAATCTGTTTTAAATCACCCTGTAAACCGCCCTGAGTCCTTCGGGAAAGGGCGGTATATAAATATAATTAATTAAATAAATAAATAAATACTCATGGGCCCACTATCAAGGCTATTTGACCTCAGAGACAGGCCTTTTTCAGTGGTAACTCACATCTATGAAAACCCCTTCTTGATTTTCCTGCTTGCTTTTCAATGGACTTTTTATCATTCCTTTTTTTTATACAATTGACTATATTTTAATGCAGTATATTATAAACTATCATACCACACTATGTTTCTTAGAATATGACTGTAATTGTTTTATATGATGCTTTTAATTGAATCTTTTTGAATATTGGTTTTAAGAGCTTTGGGATAAATACTATAAATTGCCTTGAGCAAATATTTTGTACAAAATATTAAGCAAGCAAATGAACGAGTCAAGGAGTCACATGAGAAAGTGTCCCCACCACTGTGTGAAATCTCAGTCAAGAAGTTTTGTGTTTCTAAGCAAAGCAGCTCAGAATCAAAACTCCTTATTCTACACTGCTGTGAGTCTGTGCAGCTTATGTGACTCTATGCAGTCCATTGTGTTCTCTCCTTTCTCTTCTAGCTATTCCCTCGGAATAAAATGCCACTTTATGAATGTCTTTAAAATAAAAGGAAACAACCTCACTATGCTCAGTTGAAAATATGAAAACAAAATTATATATAATAAATTTAAACAATTGAGCATATTTAGAAAGAAGTAATTTTACAGATATACACTATTAGCAATAAGAGGGAACTGTTAATGGTCAGTAAAGGAAAATGTTATATTTTAATTACTTTGCTTTGGAAATATGTTTCAATTTTGTGTGCTTGTGTAATAAGTACAGGTAGTCCTTGATTTACAACACTTCATTTAGTGACCATTTGAAGTTACCACAGTTCTGGAAAAAGTGACTTATGAACGTTTTTCACACAACCATTGCAGCATCTCTATGGTCATGTGATCAAAGTTCAGAAGCTCTGCATTTTTGGTATTTATGACAGTTGTACTAGCCTGGGTCATGTGATCACCTTTTGCAACCTTCTGGCAAGCGAAGTCAATGGGGAAGCCAGATTCACTTAATAACTGTCTCACTTAGCAATAGAAATTTTGGGGTCAATTGTAGTCATAAGTAGAGGACTACCTGTAATTTGTCCTCAAAGTATCTGCAGAACCAACAGTACACTTTGTTGAGGAATACTTCTGGAGTACCTTACTTGATTTCACGTTTGACCATGATATCATAATGTATTGATAATATTTTGCTGATTTGAAAATTTAAAAGATCAACAAGACAAAGATTGGAAAATTATCAAGCATAATCACAAGAATGTAAATATCTTAATGTGAATGCTTTTAAGATGACCTCAAGATGAATAGTAGAATGGTTTCGTGTCTCTTTTAATCTGTTCTATTCTGTATACGTCTTCTTTTTATAGCTGTACATTCTATCACTTTTTAGGCTTAGGTTTAGAATTCTTTTTCAGACTAAATGCTGAGATTTAGCTATTTTCCGCTCCCCCCCTGCAATATTTACCTGTTTCACTAAATAGGTAAACATATTTATTTATTTCCCCTCCTTCCCATACATACACATCATTTCAAATATGATGAGGGTAGGGAAAGGTAACCATAAAACAACCACTGTGCTTGGGTGTGCATGATATCAGGGCACCAAATCAAAGCACCCCATGTTTGCCATTCATTCATGTTATATGGAGAAGAAAAGAGGCAAAGAAACCTTGTCCAGATCAATTGCTTGAAGAATGGTTCCTCTTTAATGGTTCCTCTTTAATGGGCGCAACCTCTCACCCAGAGCAGGATGGGCAGCACATATACTGACAGTTCATGGGACATGCTGCAGATTAAACCCCTTCTGGATGAAATATAGCACAATGAAACTTTCTCATACACAAACACCACACACACACACACACACACATCCACACACTATTGTGAATGAGCCTGATAGCAAAAAGTAAACAGTCATGTGTCCATTAGCTAATAATAAATCATTTGCCATCTAGTTAGGTTGGAAAATTAAACAAAGAAAGAGAGTTGCTGTTATCAGCAATCATATTATTGATGTAGTTACAAGGCAGATTACATATTTGAATGTTACATTTCAGGAGGAAACTGAACAGATTGCTATACTGTGCAGTGTCTTAGATAAGAGCTCTGTGCACAAAAGGAACCAAAACTGGAAACAGGAAGAATATAAAGTTAGGTCTTCCAACATAGTTGCTTGTAATTGTGGAGGATTCACATTAGAGGAGTACCTTCCTTGGAAAAACAATTGACAGCTCCAGATCATGGGGGGAGGGGAGGGGAGGGAGATGATGTGTCATTTTCAACTCCTAGGGACCACATCGATCAGACATGTCAAACACAAGGCCCGGGGGCCAGATCCGGCCCGCAAAGTGGTTTCATGCGGCCCTTGAAGCCATCCTGGAAACAGGGAGGGAACGGCCCCCACTGCCTTGGCCTTGGCCCAGAGACCCTCCTTCTGCCAGAGACCCTCAGATCTGTCCCACTCCTGCCCAGGCCCCCATAGGCCCCCTTGATGCAAACGATGTAGAGCTGGCCACGCCCACCCAGTAGGCCATACACACTCTAGCCACACCCACCCAGTAGGCCACGCCCACCCTGGCCATACCCACCCGGCCCCCTGAGGGCAACCGCAATGCTGATGCGGCCCTCAATGAAATTGAGTTTGACACCCATAGATAGATTTTTCTTCATGATGATCTTTCTCTAACATGGTCTGACTCATTGTAGCTGAGTCTAACCATCTTGCTATGGATCATCCTCTTCTTCTCTCTTCTTCCACCTTTCCCAGAATGAGAGTCTGCCAATTTATGGTACAGCCTGTTCGATTCTTATTCTGCTTCTCTACTTAAGCAATTAAAAACACCAAAACTGAAAGTAATTTACTTTCCTGTTTACATACTTTTGTCTTTCTGATGCTTTAGTAATGCCATGAAGTTGTTAATAGTGCAGGAATGGGGAATCAGTCTGAAAAAGCTGCTAACTCCACTTTCCACCTATATCCACTGGATACGGTACTAACGTTTCTCCTGAGCCATCTGAGCGATTGCGGTGAAGGAAGCTGAACATCACTGCTGGCATTTGGAGATAATGAAGGCCAACCCACTCTATTTTGCAACCAAATGTTGTATTTGTTTTGTTGCTTCACAGGTTTTCCTCCCTGTAAATGATGTAGGCCCTAGAAACCTCCCTTTTGCTTTGATCTTCCTTCCCAAGGCTCTGGGCAAGAATGAACAGTTGTCAGCTAAACTGGCTTTTGTTTGCCTTACATAAGGAAGAAAAAAAAAAGCCAGGAACTTGCCTTGTACCCTCTTGAGCACCAGTCAATTTAGCTCTGCCTTGTTTGCATAGAATGGCACCAAACAAACTTTCATCATTCAACCTGAAGGTTGCAGGAGTAAAATATATGTTCTATCATCAAGATGCAGCTCCATCTTAAATGCTTGGTCCTCAAGAGATTACAAGGAAGGTGGATCAGAGAGCAGTCCTTCATTCCATCAGTGGCAATTGTCCCTTGTCATCCCTGAATATCGCCTTTTTTAAGAGGACAATGGATCCTACGCATATAGCCCACCCTCCGAGTGGCTACTTCTCCCACAAGACACCATACGTATTTATATCTTTGAGAGCAGAAAAAGGAAACACGCTGCCCCCTCAAATGGTTTCCATCACCAGCGTCATTAAACCTAGTCCTAGACTCAGGAATTCTGGGAGTTGAAGTCCATGAGTCATAAAAGAGCCGAGGTTGCCTACCCCTAGATGAAGTTGAAAAATAAGGCAAGCTCCACCTACAGGCTGACATCTGTTATACACTAGAGGAAAAGAAACAGGAAAAGGAAGAGAAAAGAAGAAGAAAAACAAGTCTAGTATTTAATGCTTATTGTTATGATGGTGAACATTTGGAGAAGAATGGAGTTAAAATAGCAGCTGAGCTGATAAAGACTCTCCTCCTTTTCCTTGCAGCCGGACATCACAATGAGCCGAACAAGCATTACAGTGGGAATAAATCATTTGTTACGCATCCACGGATGCGCCAGGAACCACAAGTTCCATGGTTCGTTTTTTGCAGCAAAAGCAAGCACCCACTTGTTCTCTGCTGGATGTGAATGCTCTGATCCCAGCCAAGTTAATTTAGTTCAGAGTTTATTTCCCATGTTCTGCAGGCCCATCTGGCTTTGGTGTGCCACAATGTAATTTGCCTAATCAAAAGCTATACCCGTAGCTTAATTTGTCAAAAGAAAGATGCTAGATTCAAAACAATTTCGGGATCTTACACTTTAAGTCAGGCATCCAGATGCAGAACAAATGTTTGTAGCTGTTGGGTAGTTCAGGAAAGTCTAATCTGCAATTCTGGAACACTATAGTCACTCTTAGGATATCATGATTCTGAGTAAAAAGCAGCCCTTTCCTGAGCCGTAACATAGGAAATTAGAGCATGTTTTGGTGATAAGTAATCTTCAGGTTCTTTCTTACATCATAGCCTGTCATATATAGCTCAGATAAGAGAGATGCTTATGGTTGAGATGAGGGAGGTGGTGGTAGAATGTGTCAGCGTGTAGAAAATTGAACTTCAACTGGCTCCCTGCCAGCAAATTCATCTGGTGGAAACTAGAATGACCTAAGAACTTCTATACATTGAGTTTGTTTCCAAAAGCTCAAGTTCATACTCAGTTATTTGAGAAGAGTTTGAGCTGGTTATTCCCAAGGAAGTGGACAGAGTCTTCGGGGCTGAGAGTTCTGCCACCTATATTTTGGACTCATGACCCACCTGGCTGGTCAAGACCTCCCAGGAGATACCATGCTATTGAGCCCAAGTAGTCATTAACAGCTCATTGCAGGGCCATTAAAGGGCCATCCTTGGACCTGGCCTACGGGTGGCCGAATGGCAGTGATGCTGGATGAAGTGGATTATGCAGGCTTCAGGCCAGGTTGAAGCCCTGAAACAAATTGGCCACACTTGTGGATGACCTAGGGATGACTTGTGATAGGGGTGGCAGATTTCAGCCCTGTTGATCATAGTATCCTTCTGGACTGCCTCCATAGGTTGGGGGGAGGCACTGTTGTGCAGTGGCTGTCCTCCTTAGTCTGTGGCCAGTTCCAGTCAGTGTTGGTGAGGGAGGACAGGCTAAGCCTTAGGCCTCTGCAGTTTGGGATGCCTCAGGGTTCAGCTCTCTCAATCATTCTTTTCAACTTTTACACGAGAGTGCTGGGGAAGGTCATCTGATGACACAGTTGCACATCTGTACCCTTGGCCAACCCCGGCCTGACCAATTTCACATCTGTATCCCTGGTCAGCCAAGCAATGCTGTCCTAGTGTTGACTCACTGCCTGGGGGTTGTAAGGGGTCTGGATGGGGAGAAACTGACTCCAATTCAATCATAGTAAGATACAGTGACTCTGGGTATTTGATCCTCCTAGTCTTGGTGATGGGTTACCTCCAATACTGACCAGGGAAGCACTCCCACAGACAGAACCTGTGCGTAATATGGGAGTTCTTCTGGACTCTCAGCTCCTGCCTGAGGAGCAGGTGGCAGCTGTATCGGGGGGGGCGGCTTTGTACAGATTTGTTTTGTGCAACAATTGCTCTTATTTCTGGACAGGAAGGCACTGTTCATAGTCACTTTCATTCTGGGGACTTCATAGTTGAATTACTGCAATGTACTTTAAATGGGACTGCCCTTGAAGACCACCTAGAAATTACAAGTGGTTCAGAATGCACTGGCACATACAGTTCTGGGTGTTCTAATATTCACCCTATTGCACTGCTGCTACATGAACTGTACTGTCTTCCACTTTCTTTCCAGGTACAATTCAAAGTGCTGATTATCACTTGGAAAACCCTGAATGGCACAGGGTCAAGTTATTTGTGGGACCATCTCTCCTGGAAGGTATCTTACCTTTTTAACCAGGGCTGAAATGGCGTACTCCAGCGCCCTTCCCATAAATGTTGCCATTTTGACATCTAGGACAGGGCTTTTCAACCAGTGGTACGGGTACCACCTGTGGTACATTGGCACTTGGCAGGTGGTACACGGCCATCCTAGAAAAGTGGCAGCGGGGCAAGGGAATGAGCTGAACCGGTGGCAGCACTGCACAAACCTGAGCGAGAGATGGCTGGAGCTGCAGGGCTGTCAGGGCTCAGTGGAAGTGCCAGGATCAGCACCAGGCTCCAGCTGGAGCTCGGTGCTGATCCTGGCGCTTCTGCTGAGCCCAGAAGAAGCGCCGATCAGCTGGAATGTTGCAGCATCTCCAGGGTCTTGTGATATACATTCAGATGCTTGGCAACTGATTCATATTTATGACGGTCACAGTGTCCCAGGGTCATGTGAAGTGACCAAAACCTGCTGCAACCACCCAGCAGACAGGGGTGGGTGGGAACCAAACATCCCTCACCCCACCCCCACTGTCAATCCTCAACAGGTTTTCACAACAATGAAAACCTCGGAAAGAAGGAAGAGTGCCACGGAGTGGGCAGGCAGGCAGGTGTCTTGCTCGGCTGTGGCTTGGAGGGCACTTTTTTCACTGCCATTGTAACTTTGAACATCACTAAGCGAACTGTTAGTAAGTCGAGGACTACCTGTACTCCATCACTTTTTTCCTTTTTTGGGGGGGTCATCAAGTTTTTGACACCTTGCTAGGTGGTACTCAGATGTTGCCATATCTTAAAAGTGGTACAATAGGTGAAAGGGTTTAAAAGCCCTGATCTAGGAAACCCATCTTCCCCATGGTACCTCCTGCCTTATGGAACACTCTTTCCCTTGAGATCCCTTAACCTGTTTAGCCAGGCCTTCACCACCCCAGCCTTCCAGAAGGCCTTAAAAAGCTGGCTCCTCCCACAAACACTGGGGTAGAGTCAATCACATCCAGTGTGATTGAATGTGCCGGGGGTTTTGTAATGGTTTGTATGCTTTTTTATATTTTTATTTGTTGTTCTGTGAGCTGCCAGGCTATAGCACATTCGACGGGCAGCTGTATACGTATTCTAAATAAAGAAAGAAAGGATTCATATTCTGCAATTGTGTTAAATGGAATCATCCTGAGGGAGGGAAGATACTATGAGCAAAGAAGCAAAGTCAGGCGGACTTAGGAAATTTACCTCCATTCTGCAAAAGTGAGGACTCTTCATAAGCTTGCAGCACACATTCTTCCTCCTGTTCCACTACCATCATCACACACACACACACACACACACATTCTGCCCCCCCCCCCACTAAAAAAATAAAATATTTTCTGGCTTTCAGCTACAAGCACAGAAGCTGGCAACTTTAGTTTTAGTGGAAAGCTAATATTGAGGAATCCCAGCCTTGTGCCAAAAGCAGATTGTACCTTCAAAACTCTACAGAGGACTTTTAAAACCCAAAATACAGGGAGTAAAAGTTCACAGACTGGTGTTAGTAATCACTGAAGGGAACAATGGCAGCTTTCCTGTCTGCCCAGAGGCATCTTCACCCATGGCCTAACTTCTGCCACCCAACTTCTCCCTGGGCTTTCTATCCCTGAATAAGCAATTCATAATCCTTCTAGTGCCTGGAGGGATCAAGTGCAAAACAAGTATAGAATAAATCCTAAAAGCATGATTTCTTTCTGATCTTTCATCCATGGTGCTCTCTGAACATAAAATCATAGCCTTCTACTCGCAGTTTCCTCCCAGCTCAACCTCTACCCGGGCAGGCTTCCAGCTTTGCACCTTTTTATTTTGCTTTCTCCTTTGCACCAACAAGGGGACTAGGGTGACTTCTCAGCAGGGGAAGGAAGCATAGAGGAAAGCATTTGTCATTCCCAGAAATTAAACCCAACAGGAATATTAAAAAAATAGGATACTATCCTCAAGAGCGGATAACTTGTATTTAAGAGGGTTTGGGAAAGAGCTATAACCAGCTGGAACAGGAGCTGCTTATTGTGAGAACTATCCTGGAGGTGAAGCATGAGGAAAAATGTTTAAGTATTTTAAAATAAATCCAGAGGACTCAGTAATGTGAGATATACTGTATTTATTGTATATTATTTGTTGTTAGCTGCCCTGAGTCCTTCGGGAGATAGGGCGGGATATAAGTCCCATTAATAAATAAATAAATAAATAAATAAATAAATAAATAAATAAATAAATAAATAAATAAATAAATAAATAAATAAATATACAGGGTGTACCAGAATCCAATGGCAATATATTTTATGAATGTTTTCTTTTTTTCAAAGAAAACGCTACTGCACTTGGGAATGTTCAAAGGTCATGCATCAACTGAGTAAGGGACTGTTTGGAAGAAAACGGTAACTAATTTGAACATTTAATGTAAAGTACATGAGAGTCTATGGGGCCTGACGTTCGTTCAGTTGATCCTGCAGATATACTATGGTTCAAAGCTGCCCCAAAGGTTAACTTTCTCTGACATGAAATTCCTGCCCACTAATTACAAAGTTGGTTTATACAGTGCAGGGAGGGGGGGACGCATTCCATCTAAGCTTTTATCCTTTGGTATTTTTTTTTTGCATCCGTTATTATCCAAGGCTTGGTCGTCGCAAATAGGCTTGAGAATGGAGCTTTGGGGGTTTTTGTCAAAGTACTGGGAATAAAAAGGGAGGATTGGCCACCCAGCTGCCCGCTCTGGCAGGGCCATGCCAGCAAGAAAGTTTAGGAGGCCCTGGTCAAACTTTCATGCCCGCTTTCCTGATATTATCTTTAACACCCTCTCCCCAGGGTTGGTCCAGTTCTGTAATCCTTTGGCTGGAACAGCTGCAGCTGTTTCCCATTTAGACACGGGTGAAAAAGAGGCATCTTTCAGCTAACCGCTCTCTCCTCCCAGCAAGGCTGGCTTGTGGCCCAGTCAAAGTCCAAATCTCTTTTGCACCACTAGTAACCTGCATTCTTCTGAGGGTGTTCAACTCTACCCAAATGAGTCACAAAATCACTTGCCTAAAAACACGTCAAAAGGCAGAGGGGCAACAGGCTTTCTCTTAGATGTGATAAGAAAGACGGGAGTTATAGCCCCTTAAGGCTCTTGGAATTCATCCCTTGGTTCAGCTCACCACAGCTTTTCCATGATTTGGAGCCAGAATGTAATCTATAGACTGAGTTTGAAATACTATCTTTATTGGCAAAAAAGAATTTTCAAATCCAGATCTGCCAAAATTGTAGAGACACACCGGAGGGGGGGGAGGGGGGAAGAGAAAGAGATTTGCAGGCAGAATTGAAGGAGGGTGGGGGTGGGGAAATCCAGAGGTTTCTTTTCTCCCAATGTGAACTGTCCGTTTTAGAAACAATTTAAGCCTGTTTTATTTATTTTTTTCCCCAGATAAATCATTTTATATCTTGGAAAAGGACATTTATAGGAGAATGTATCAACCATGAGGAAGAAGAAAGCCAAATGGGAACAGTTTTCCCAGGCTGCATGGGGTGGGGTGCAGAGGGCTTTTTCTTTCCTAATTATGTCCATCAACGTGATTGTCTTGCAATGCTCCTCCAAACTTGGGCTATTACAGCTTTTCTTGATCTTCCTGATCACTCTCGAACTACAGTATATTAAGCCTTAGTGTCCTTTTTTTTTAAAAAAAAAGAAGCACTTTCAGTGGGCAACGGAGTCCACTGCAAAGCCATCCACCTTTTCCTCAAAGAGCCATATTGTAGCTGTACACATACTGTAGTTTTAAACTACTTTTACAGCATCCAATCAGAATTCATTGGGTTTGCATAATATATGGTTCTATAAATTATGTTTTCATATCTCATGATACGCTTTAAGCCACAGTGTCCAACCTTGACAATTATAAGACCTGTGGACTTCAACTCCCAGAATTCCCCAGCTGGCCATGCTGGGTGGGGAATTCTGGGAGCTGAAATCTACAAGTCTTAAAGTTGCCAAGGTGGACAGCTCTGCTTTAAGCCAAAATGCAATGGCCATGTGACAGATTACAATGTGTGAATTCATCCATGGTTCTTTTTCCCCCCCACTCAAATATTATAACCCTGGCCAATCTTTGCTCTTTGTGCTTCAGCCTTGACTACCTACTGGAACCCAGATGGCAGAAGACTTGAAAAGGTTTTTTGTTTTTTGCTCTCTAGGCTGAAAGGGGAGGTAAAAAGCCCCCAAAGCATAGTTTCTACCAACTGATACTTCTTATTGCCCTCTTAGCAGGAAACAAGGAAGCTCAGAGCATGCAGGGACAAACAAGTTGAGGGGACCTAGGGTCCTACCATGAGCACAGCTACAAGATGTTGTGTCTTTAGCCATTCCAGAGGACAAGTCTTATCAGCCTGGTAAAAGTCAGGAAACAACTGTTTGTTGCAATGCCTTTGCATACTAGCATCTCCCTAAAGTAAGAGGGTTTGCACCTTATAAGGTTAGGCACACCACAGATCAGATCACTCAATACAGTGGGCTGCCAGCAAATTGGCTGAACCTCCTGAAAGATCTTAGACTTTCCCTGCCAAGTTCTTAGCTTTTCTACTAAGGATTTCTCCTTTTACCTGGCCGTAAGATAAACAGAAGTGTATATTCAGAATTCACTTCAGAGTGGATGGCTGAAAGGAGACAATGGGGTCTTCTTGCTTTTCTTTCGCCTTGAATTTTGTTTTCATACTTTTACAGAACGTGGAAACTAAATAAATAACAGATGAGATTTTTTTTTTGCTTGCCCATTCAGAACGCCAACTCTGGCATTGTGGCTCTAACCAGCAAACTGGAAAATCATCTGGGAGTTGGACCCACCTTCCCAATTGAATGTGAAAAGACTAGCTGGTTTTCACTGGTTGCATAAAACAGGTTATACGGGAGAAACACTTGGGAAAACAAAACAAAAAGGGAATTCTGTGTATTCAAGACTCACAGTACGTGGTCAGATTATCAGATATTGCAGTGGGCCATGTTGCACTATATGAAGAAATTAAAACATTGAAAGTAGGGTTATGCACTTTAAACAGGAATTATCTAGAGCGGTGTTTCACAATTGTGGCAATTTTAAGATGTGCAAACTTGAACTCTCAGGAGTAGAGTAGAGTAGAGTAGAGTAGAGTAGAGTAGAGTAGAGTAGAGTAGAGTAAAATAATGGAAGGGACCTTGGAGGTCTTCTAGTCCAGGGCTTTTCAACCAGTGGTACGGGTACCACCTGTGGTACATTGGCACCTGGCAAGTGGTACGTGACCATCCTAGAAAAGTGGTAGTGGAGGAGAGGAATGGCAGCACCGCACAAACCTGAGCGAGAGACGGCTGGAGCTGCAGGGCTGTCAGGGCTCAGTGGAAGTGCCAGGATCAGCGCCAGCTCCAGCTGGAGCTCATTGCTGATCCTGGCGCTTCTGCTGAGCCCAGAAGAGGCGCCGATCAGCTGGAATGTTGCAGCATCTCCAGGGTCTTGTGATTTACATTCAGATGCTTGGCAACTGATTCATATTTATAACTGTCACAGTGTCCCAGGGTCATGTGAAGTGACCAAAACCTGCTGCAACCACCTAGCAGGGGGGGGGAACATAAAAACCAAACACCCCTACCCCACCCCACCCCCACTGCCAATCCTCAACAGAAATGCTCACTATGAAAACCTGGGGCAGGAGGAACAGTGCCGCTGGGCAGGCAGGCAGGTGTCTTGCAGCAGGCAGGTGCTGTGACTTGGGGCACTTTTTTCAGTACCATTGTAACTTCAAACAGTCACTAAGAGAACTGTTGTAAGTCGAGGACTACCTGTACTTCATCACTTTTTTCCTCTCTTTTTTTGTCATCAAATTTTTGACACTTGCTAGGCGCCTGGTGGTACTCGGATGTTGCCATATCCTAAAAGTGATACCATAGGTGAAAAGGTTGAAAAGCCCTGTTCTAGTCCAGCCCACTGCTCAAGCAGGAGGACCTATACCATTTCAGACAAGTGACTGTCTAGTTAGTCTCTTCTTAAAAACCTCCAGTGTGATGGAGTGACCACGATTTCTGGAGGCAAGCTGTTCCACTGGTTAATTGTCCTCATTGTTAAGAAGTTTATCCTTAATTCCAGGTTGCTTCTCTCTTTGGTCAGTTTCCAACCATTGTTTCTTGTCCTGTCCTCTGGTGCTTTGGTGAATAAGGTGACCCCTCTTCTTTGTGGCAGCCCCTCAAATACTGGAATACTGCTATCATGTCCCCCCCAGTCCTTCTTTTCTCTAGACTAGCCAAACCCAAGTCCTGCAGTTATTCTTCACATTACTAGTGAATATTTTCCTCCAGCTATGAGAAAACTTGCAAGAAGTCTGTATGAGCAAGATGTACTCCTGGTGCCATAGCAGAAACATTTTTCTCCATTGTTATAGGAGGTGGTGGCGTGGGGAAAAAGAATAAAATAACCAAAAGAAGAAACCAGCCACAAGCACTAACCAAAGATTTCAGTTTATTTTTCAATTAAACTGTACAGCTTATATGTTATATTGAAGATGAAAAAAAATTCTGAAGTGATTTATCTTGGTCTGATTTTTTTTTTACATCTGAAAAATCTGGCATTTAAACAGGGGTATATATACTTTTTACATCCACTATATCCCATGAGATTCTACTAAAGATGGGAAAATATGGGCTCCTGGAGGAAAGTGTAGCATGCAACAGTGCAAAACATTTGCAATCTTTTGTGCTGTGTGTCAATGACACAGATGAAAGATTACAAAGTATGATTATGTGACTTTAAGAGAGGGTAAGTAGATACTTCAGATTCTACTAATCCTAAACATTCAGGAAGATCTTGACAGTCCAGAGCTCCATCAACAAACTATAGTGTCAAAATCAAGAGAAATTATAAATCCTCTGCATTTCCACCAATCATACCAGTGTGTGGGCCACTACATTTTAAGAAGAGCATCGACAAATTCAGGTGAGTTCCAGAGGCCAGCAGCAAAGATGGCAAGGGGGCTGGAAGGAAAATCTTCTGAGAAATGGCTGGGAGTCTTAAGATATATTTAACCTGGAGGAGATGGTGGGAAACATAATCACATTCTTTGAATTAAGGGCTGGGATCAAGAAAGGAGGCACAATTATTCAGTGTTGTTCCAAGACAAGAAACCATGGGGTTAAATTACAAGGAAGTAGATTTTAACTGGACATCAGAAAAAACAAAACATCTTGATGGTAACAGCTGTTTAACAATGGAACAGAATTCCTCAGGAGATGGCCAAGTCTCCTTGGTTGGCAGTATTTAGACAGAGGCTAGATGGCCTTCTCTCAAAGCAAACAAGATTCCTGCAGTGGGAGAGGGCTTGGAATAGAGTTCTCTAATATACCGTTGAATCATTGCATTTATTGATTCTATAATCTATGTACGAGAAAAATAATATGTAATGGGAGGTTGAAGTAACTTCTCTAAGAAAACTGTACTGGTACTGTTACAAGTGCTGCTTTCCTGGATTCAACTGATTGCAGATTAATCTCTGCAATTACACTCAGCATTTTTAATACAATCCCACAGATGTTTACTGAGAGGTAAATCATACTAGAGATTTTAGTCTCAGGTGAGCAGGCATAAGATAGCAGTGTTATAAACTGCTGTATTTCCATTACAGTTCCTGATTTCTTATCTCCATTGGAAGAAGAGGAGTAAACACTGCATTGTTGCAAGTACTGTAATAAGAAGTTTGAACACCCAATCTTTATTTTATTATAACATGCTGATCTGGGTCACACATATTTTGAAAGCTACACAGTACACAATACAGCTTAATGTAGCACATGAATCAGGCTCTGGCCGGGATTATTCAACATATTAAACCGCATGCTATGCCATTTGTTTAACTTATTGACTTATTGAATACACTGCAACAGACTGTTTGCATAACCTGCTAGACAGAAATCAAACAAACAATGTAGCAGCAAAATGGGGGGGGGAATAGAGAGAGAGGGAGGGAGGGAGGGAGGGAGAGAGAGAAAGAGAACAAGAACGCACTAAAGAGAGCAAATACTGGCAAAATATTAGCAGGCAAAGCAAGAGAAGAAACTAGTTGATTTGTATTAAAAACCATAGCAAATAATTGCTTGGTAAGAAAGATATGGTAGTCTTTATTTTCAAATGAAACTTCATCAATTTTTAACTGCCCTTTCATAGTTTCACTTTGTATCTGCATCTCAATGATTAAAAGTTATTTTCTCATGCTATCCTTCAAATGATAAGCAGAAATAAACTTCCTACTTTAGAATGGATATTGTTAGTTTATAAATGGATTCTCTGTGGGTGCGCCTGCCCTCTGGAACCAGTTACCCATAGAGCTTAGGACTGCCCCTGATTTTCGTTCGTTCCGCCGGGACCTGAAGACCTGGATCTTTGAGCTTTCCGGCCAGGACTGAGGAATTTTTTAATTTTTAACTTATTGTAATTGGGTTTTTAATCAGAGTCATAGGGGTTTTAGATTTTAATTAAGGAAAATTTAATCTATTTTAATTGTTATTAATTTTTGTATTGTAATGTTGTTTTAATTGCCTTGTGAACCGCCCTGGGTCCTACGGGAGAAGGGTGGTATATAAGTTTAATTAATAATAATAATAATAATAATAATAATAATAATAATAATAATAATAATAATAATTACAATGATGTAACTTGGTTTATGAATGATTCAGCTGGGGCTACTTCATGATGAAAAGCAACCTATCGGAACACAAGAAGCTGACTTAACACCAGCAGTCCCAATCAAACCTTAAAATATGGCTTGGAGTGCTGTGTAGCCCAGCCAATTTTAATGTACTCACTAAATCATGATTAAGCAAACCATCATCTAGTTTGATATGTGAAGCTGGAAGCAAATCTCCAGTATTCAAAGATTTTGAAGCCGAAGATGGGGCACCAGAGACTAAATCTGGTTGCAATTTGTGTGTTTTGCTATGGATTTACAGTCATTTCTCCTCTTAGAAAGTAAATGAGTATGTTGAATTAAATGAATGGAATATTTAATAAACCTTTGAAGAGGGTGCAAGGGGACCAACTATGTAGTGAGCAAATGCAAATTAGAAATAAGAAAGCAAAATCAAAGTAAGAGACCAGGAAGGTAGCAGCCCACACTTCGCTAAAAGTTCCCATATTATCACCTGTCTGCTATACCTAGGAATTTAAATTACAAACATCATTTCTTGCTCAGATCTGCCCATTTGGGAAGAACAAGGCTGGAGTAAACATTAGCTGGGAAGCTTTCCATTCTTCCTCAGATTTTTGCAAAGCTGGTGCTGTTCCCCTTGGGGAGAGGTGGAGAAGCTTAAACCCTACCCAGGGCCCCTAATCTTAAACCATGGTCCAATCCACACTCTCCTCTGGGCAACCAGCTGTTCCCATCAAGCTGCCAGCTGTGACAGAACATTTCAAACAGCAGCCTATTGTAGTAAGACTGGAGTATTGCCAGGAAATGGGTGTGTTTATGAGAGAAAGCTGTTCTCTGAATGCCCCCCCCCCAAGCAAATGAAACCGGTCTCCTCAGAGCCCTAGCTTCTGTCAGGCCCAACTGTGAGGCCCTTTCCCTTCTTCCTGGGACTGAAGCCCACTTCTAAGCCACCACCTTCTAAAATGTCTCCAGATGGAACTGGAGAACCCTGCAAATCCAGAAGAGCGGATCAGGTCTCAGGCTCTTTATGAGGCAAGCTTCCTTCTTGTTCTGATTTCCATTCTTTCTATGTGAATTCAAGGGAAAACAGCAGTTAAAGGCATGATCCAGTTCAGGCAACAGGTGATCCCCTCATTGTTCGATGCACTGCATTTCCTTCTAGTCCGATCCATTTTGTAATCATCCTCCTTTTGGTAGATGTTGGTTTATAATAGCATCTGATGCGTTGCATTATTTCTTTAGTTATCCAAATTGCCTGATGAATATTGGGTTTCCTCAAAAGATTTCACACGCATTCCCTAGAAACAATCTTCATCTCACATTTACAAGGGAAGGCTAAGCCAGTAAAGATTTTTCTTTTGTATTTGAGGTAGGAAAACAGACAGCATGACACGCTGAAGCCTACCCAACAGCTTACCAGTAGGGCTCCAACTATTCCCCAAATCGTAATTCAGATTGTTAATCTCACTACATACATGTGCCAGCGGAGGTTCAGACAATTTGTCAGCTTCTGGGTTACTTATTTTTTGTTGTTCAATTGCTAAGTTGCATCCGATTCTTTGCAACTCGATGTACCAGTGGTCCACAACCATTTTGGCTGCATGGCCCAGCAGCAGTGGCAGGTAGCAGCAGGCAGGACAGAATGAATTTGCACTCAACCTAATGCCACACATGCGCAAATGAAGTTTTACACGCTCACCCACTGGTAGTGGGCTGTGGCCTAGGGATTGGGGTATCCCTGCCATCAACCATAGCAACCCCTCCCCTGTGTCCCAGAGTTGGACCAGATTCATTTTCCTTGCATCATTGACACTATCTAACCATCTGATCCTTTGCTGTCCCCTTCTTTTTCCTTCAATCTTTTCCAGCATCAGGGTCTTTTCCAAAGAGTTCTCTCTTCTTTTTTTTATTAAAGAGTTTTACAAAAACAAAATTTTACAATATATCCCCAAATCCCTCCCACCCCAAACCCACCCACTTCCCCCCCCCCACTTCCCAGAGGATTATATACAGGATTATAGTTACAATAATCATATTCTAAATAAAAATTATGCATAATATACAATTAGCCAAATTCATAATGTACTTTAACTCCCCTTTAACATAACTACAAACAAAGTACCAATAACAATATCCCACTAAAATCTACTCATAAGCTAAATGGAACTTTTTAGTCCCATATTTGTTCTGACTATAATTTATTCATCTCCTCCAAACTGAAATATATCTTTCCTGTGAATGATCTTTCAAATAAGCAGAAATCTTAGACATTTCTGCAAGATTCGAAACTTTAAACACCCATTCTTCTATAGTGGGCAAACTATCCTTCTTCCAACATTGTCCCACCAGTAACCGTGCTGCCGTTATCATGTTCAACATCAAGTTAGTTTCTTTAACATCACAATCTACCACAATACCCAATAGAAACAATTGCGGGGAAAACTTTATCTTTCTCTTTAAAAATCTTTTGAATGTTCCAGCAAATTTTGATCCAAAAAGCTTTTATATTTCTACAAGTCCACCACGTGTGAACATAGGCAGCTTCTCAACTACCACATCTCTTCTTATGTAGCAAAAGCATTTGAGCTTCAGCTTCAACAACTGTCCTTCCGAAGAACAGTGGAGTTGATTTCCTTTTTTGGGGATTGACCTGCATTACCTGACCCAGAGTTTATTGAACGTATCTGGGTTTACTGATTTTTCCACACAACTCGGTGAGCCACAAAGTAGCCAACCACAGTTAGGTTAACACGCTGCCGTCCTCAACTTCACCGTGTGTGGGGGGGCAGAGGGGGGGCGGTAATACGGGCAGTTTGGCGGACAGCAGCCAACACAGGCTGACACAAACGGCTGCCCTGCGCCCTCTGCAGGGCCGCGCTACGCTACTGCCGTCGCTGCTTGAGACTCGAGGCCGCGCCGCGGCGCGATTCCATCTCCGTTCAGGACGCGGATTGACGTCGGCGCGCGCTTCCGCGGGAATCCCCGCTACGCTGCTTTCTTCACGCTGGGGGGGGGGGGAGTCGCGCATTTCCTAATCTGAGGGCAGACCTGCTTGGTTTAGGACAGGGGTAGGCAACCTCGGCTCTTTTATGACTCATGGACTTCAACTCCCAGAATTCCTGAGTCAGCTACGCTGACTCAGGAATTCTGGGAGTTGAAGTCCATGAGTCATAAAAGAGCCGAGGTTGCCTACCCCCTCCCGGTTTAGGAAAGGAGTCGTGCAGCCCAGTCGCTGGTTACGGCTTCAGGGACAGCCCTTCACCGATCTAGCTCAGGCTCACCGCCCAAACCTGGCGCTGGAATCCGCGCCTTTTGTCTCCCTCTCGCGCCCAGTTCCCGGCCGGCCTCCTTGCTGACATCAAGCTCAGGACTGCGTTGACATGCGCGCGCATCTTTCCCCTCCCGGGCAGGAGCGAGGAAGCGGCTGCCCCGCGCAGCGGAGGGTCCTCGGCGGCTGCCTGAGGGCCGCAATGGGAACAACAACTTTCTCTGGGCCGTTTTATTTTTTTTAATTTTTTAATTTAATTTAATTTAATTTTTATTTTTTTATTATTATTTTACTACGTGACAGGTTTAGTAGGAAACCTTCAGCCCAGGTGTCAAAGACCTGTGCTCCTGGAATCACTGTGCACCTTTTGGCTCTTTCTTTCTTTTCTTTCTTTCTTTCTTTCTTTCTTTCTTTCTTTCTTTCTTTCTTTCTTTCTTTCTTTCTTTCTTTCTTTCTTTCTTTCTTTCTTTCTTTCTTTCTTTCTTTCTTTCTTTCTTTCTTTCTTTCTTTCTTTCTTTCTTTCTTTCTTCCTTCCTTTCTTTCTTTCTTTTTTTCTTTCTTTCTTCCTTCCTTCCTTCCTTCCTTTCTCTCTCTCTCTCTCTCTCTCTCTCTCTCTTTCTTTCTTTCTTTCTTTCTTTCTTTCTTTCTTTCTTTCTCTCTTTCTTTCTTTCTTTCTTTCTCTTTTTTGGCCAGCCTGCCTGCCTGGATCAGCAGGCAAAGTGGAGCTCATAAGTCATGCATTATGGACATATTTTGTGCCCCTCTTGCTCCCCTTAATAATAACCATTCTTGTTTGAGAGATGCGATGTTTGCAGAATGCAACAAACCACAAAATAGCTACTCTGACCACATTTTAGCCCAGTGTGTCATGTGGTGAACTGTGTGCTTATTTTATAGTGGCCCTCCAAGGTATAAACTCCCAAAATAGGGTTTATTAAATAAACCATACTTAAGGTGTTGTATCTATTGCCTTGAAATATTGAGTACAGCCTTTTTTAATTCAAAAAATGAAACAGGAAGTGGTGTAATGTGGTACCAGTGTGTATCATACTGATTTCCCAGGAAGTGGATGACCTCACTTAGATCCTGTTAGTATTCCTGGAAGCAATGTGAGTGGCTGCAGCCTAGCATTTTCTTTGGAAGCTTATTCAACACTTTCAAAAAAAGTCAAACCTTGGGAGGTGAGTGAGGGGTATTTTGCCTTCTTGTCTTGTCCATCATGGCAGCATTTTATAAGCATCTTTAATATCTTAAGTCCCAGATGTGATCATCATCACAAAAAATGCCTTAACTCTGTGCAAAGGTTTTCAGTACCTCCAGTGACTAGCATTCAATATGTGCTTTTAAATGAAGCTTTTAAATGAATGTACACAAAAGACATGCCAGCCTTTCCATAAATCGTTTTTACTCACAGGCATCCACAGCAATCCAAGATGACAAAAAATGAGTCATGGGATCACTACATCACAGTGCAAGTCTTTCATATGTTAATCCCTGCTTTGGACAAATAGTATGTATATGGGGTTTGGGGTTGAGATATCATGAGGATGCATGTTTTTAGAAGGCAGAAGCAATGAAGGACAGGAGGCAGAATGGTTACCAAAGCTACAGTTGAATAAAAGGAGCCTGGGTCTGGGCCAAGAAAATAACATTTGAGAAAATGTCTCATAAAAGCATATCTCTTGTTCATATAAAGAGGGAGGAGGAAGCTCATTCAGACTTGCAAGATTCTGTTTCTGTAGCTGTTATAATAAAAGTACAAGTGGTCCTTGACTTACGACCAGTTGCTTGGTGACTGAAGTTACAATGGATACCCCTCCCAAAAGGTATGACTGCATTCTGAGGTTCTGACAACCCTCCGGCACCCCAAGCAATCACATGACAGTGTTTTGGGTGCTTGGCAACTGGCCTCCATTTATGGCCATGGTCATATGACCATGTTTTACAAAGTTTTTTGCCATAAACTGGCATTTACTTCTGGTTTTCCACAAAAACACTCCATAGCAAATAACTGGTTTGCATAATGACCATGATGTTCACTTAACAATTGACATGTTTGCTTAACAGCTGCTACAATAAAAGATAATAAAATTGGGTCAATCACATGATGACCATTATAGTCATAAGTAGAGGGCTACCTATAGTCTTGACCTAGATGGCATTGACTTCCTAGTCCAGTATAAGGCTGGCTGTATCTTTGTCTTTTCCTCCTTTGCCTTCCCAATGGTTGCTGATGTCTCTCCCTTGAAGAAAGTGGATGAGCGTTCTGGGTCCCAGAGCTCCCTGGGCAAAATATATTCTCGAAACAATCCATCTACAGCTTATTTGTAATACTTATTGTATTTGTCATGCTTAATGATACATCATAAAACCTTTTCTCCTTATGTTTATCTAAGCAAACCAACATCAAATGAGGAACTGAAAAGGAAATATAATTTAAAATGAATTGTGGAAATATATATTTTTGTCATTTATACCCATATCCAGCCATCGAGTGGCAAGTTAATGGAAAATCTCTGTGATTTAAGATTTACTACTAAGAACGAGATGAGACTGGGCTAAAACAAATGAATTGTTTGACCTGCATTATAAGGCCACTTCCTGTATTCCTCCTAAGGAATAATTAGAGGTAGCTTGCAAAAACCAACCAAATATATAGAAGAGCTCTTGTATATAAACCTCTGTGGGAGAACATTCGAAGTGAGAACTTCCTGCCTCACTAGAAGGCCGACCCACCCAGACTTGGGCAGATAACAGAGCCTGATGTTTTTGGTTCCCACTCCTTTCTACTCGTTCCCCATGGGAGCTAACCAGTTGGAGAAAAGGATGATGTTAAAAATAAAGGAGAATGGAAGAAAAGGTCAGAAGGGAGCAATGCCCCAAGTCGTGGGACACAAATAACCGGGAGGACCAGTAAGGGAACAACGCAGAATGGTATAAATAGCTCCGAAATGCAGACGGTTCCCAGCATTTAAGTCCATTCTTGTACCAGCTACTGGAGGCTTCCGGTTAAGCTCACACCAGTACACCCCACTGGGTCAAGTTCACGGCATGGCCCCAGTAACAGCATTCCTTTCACTTCTGGCAAGAGATTCAGGATAAAAGGTCTCGTTCCCCACCCCCTCCCAGTAGATCTTGCAATTTAAAAAGACGTAGGCAGAGCTAAACCCTAGGGGACCAGAGATGGGTTGTGAAGTTCTCATTATCCTCAGTGAAATTCCTAGATTGATGTCTTCATTCTACGGCCATATTCTATTCTATGACTTGGCTTTGCCTGGACCCTTCCCCTCCCACTTCAGTCTAGAATTTATGATTTCCAGCTCCCAAGGACCATCTATGCGCATGTCTGTGTCTCAAGTATAAGCATGCATGCACACATTCTTTTCCTGCTACCGATGGGTGAAAACATTTATTTTAATATTTTGTCCTAGAAGATGAATATCGGTTATAGCCTAGTCCGTGTTATACGCGTGCATAAAGGATAAAAAATGTTGAATTGATTTCAGTTCCTAGAGACTGATATATTCATGAAGATTTCTTGACAGAAGGATACAAATAGCTTTCTATTGCCTCATTTGGGTTTTTTAAACTTTAAATTTAGTCTATAAGCTTGGACCATAGATCTGGAGGACTCTCATCCAAGTGCCGGTCAGTCCCACTCAAAGGGCTAACCTTTGAGCCCATAACTTAAGAAATACGACTCTCAGATAAGAGGAATAACATCCTAGTCACTCCACACTTACGTAGCTACTACAAATCAGGTGAAGGGAAAGGTACTGATTTTTCTGAAGATACAAACTGTCCAGTTCGCCTCTGAATACGGAGAGAAGGTGCAGTAGTTAACAATTGCTAGAGAAAACAGTGGAGCAAACTACTTGTAACTATGCAGAATACAAATTGGTAATTGTTCAGGGATATAACTCAGATAATAAATTACAGTATTTAAGAGCCACTTATTAATTAAGGAAGCAGTATTCCTTGGGCATGTGGTTGAAATTGCTTTAAACTGTTGTTTCCTGGTAGTTTTTGTGATTTTGGTTCTTTGGGCCATTGCTGTGCCAGTTGCTGGACTTCTTGTGAAGATGAATTAGGTCCACAGATTGGGAAGCACTTTCTTCTAAAAAAAAAGAAGAAGAAGGCTCAGAGTTATCCTCCCACCCTGGATACCTCTCGACTTTTACACCAAAGTGGACAGCCTGTGACCCTAAATCAACTATCAACTAAATGTAACTCTTGGCCCTAGACCAAAAAAAACCCTGTGGAATCATTTATCTGAAGACTTTTGGGGAAAACAATTTTCTTCTAAGAGACAGAGAGAAGGGGAAGGAGTTCCAAAGGAGAGAAAAGTCATGGCTTGGCTTGGGCCACATTGTGAGTGGTTTCCCACATCCTGTTTGTTTCAGCCCACTCCATCACCAGCGGGTGACCCTCAGGACATTATTGTCAAGGAAACTGACGGCAGTAACAAAAAGAAGATCAACCCTGTTCTAAATCATGAATGCATGGGTGGATCATTGACTGCCTTATGCCTGACCATTTTCTTAGTTAGTACCTGGTAAGTGCACCCACCTCTTGGACTAGCTACCTGGCCTCTATTTTCCAGCAAGGGAAAAACCCCTTACCGCTCCCTGACCAAAGCCCAATGGTCAGGAGTGGGGTGGGGTCTGCTTTCCCTTGCTAAACATGGTGGAGAAGAGGCCCTACCTGTTTCCCCATGCACTGGCAAATGTAGAAAAGACGCATTTAGCATAGCAGTGTGAATTGCACAACCCAGCAGATCCTGTAAAGCAAAGAGGTGGCTAACCAACTTTCAGTAACCAACTTTCTTGTGCCACTTGCAGACCATAATAGAAGAAAGAGGAAAGGTGTGGTGTCCAACAGGGGTTCAGAGTAGAGACTATATAGTTTGCCTGCTTGTTATGGAGCTTGGCAGGGTGCAGAAGTAAGGGTTGAAGCTGGCACCTCAGGAAGAACAGATCTCAGGTCTGACATAACCTAAACATTAAAAAAACTGACATAATTGCTACCTAAACATTAAAAAAAAACAGATGTCTCTTGTTCTCGAAGCTGTGAAAAGAACAGTCAAAAGTTCATTCATTCATAAAGATAGGAGGCAAAGCCTCCTTTTAAATCTTGCAAGGGAGACACAAAAACACATAATGCTTTTTCCCCCCAAGCAGGCAGACCTTATGATTCCTTTTTTTTCTGCAATAAACCAACTTATCAAACTGAAACTTTTGTAAGGAAGTTGCTGAGCACAGAGCTGAGTGTCTGGTGTCGAAATGTATTGCACTGTCTGATAAGAAGTTTTCTTGGAGTAAGCAGATTTGCAATTTGCAGGGGAAAATTGGTGTATGGTGGTTTGTGCTGTAAAGTTGGGACACCTGTCCTATGAAGGCCTATGAAGAGATGTGGGAAAAGGCAAATAATTAGCAACAATCTTTAGCTGAAAAAGTAGATCCTACAGATAGAAGCCCAGGAGAAATTTGTGAGAAGGTGATAAAACAGATTGAAGGAGTAATCAACACCACTACTATCTTCTCCCATGAACTAGAATAGAATAGAATAGAATAGAATAGAATAGAATAGAATAGAATAGAATAGAATAGAATAGAATAGAATAGAATAGAATAGAATGGAATGGAATGGAATGGAATGGAATGGAATGGAATGGAGTGGAGTGGAGTGGAGTGGAGTGGAGTGGAGTGGAGTGGAGTGGAGTGGAGTGGAGTGGAGTGGAGTGGAGTGGAATAGAATAGAATAGAATAGAATAGAATAGAATAGAATAGAATAGAATAGAATAGAATAGAAGCTGGAAGGGACCTTGGAGGTCTTCTAGTCCAGCCCCCTGCTCAAGCAGGAGAGCCTATATACCATCTCAGATAAGTGACTGTCTAGCCCCTCTTCTTAAAAATCTCCAGTGATGGAGCAACCACAATTTCCCTAAATGGCTTGGGTCTGGGATTTTTGAGGGAACACCTGCTGCCGGCATCAAGCTCCCTTCGTCCTGTGCGCTCCCACAGGGAGGGCCTTCTCAGGGTACCGCCGGCAAAAGATTGCCGGTGGGTAACACCCAGGGGGAAGGCCTTCTCTGTGGGTGCACCTGCCCTTTGGAACCAGCTGCCCGTAGACCTTAGGACTGCCCCTGACCTTCGCTCATTCCGCCGGGACCTGAAGACCTGGCTCTTTGAGCTTTCCGGCCAGGACTGAGAATTTTAATTGCAATTTTATTCAATTGAGTTTTAATTGGAGTTTACTAGGGGTTTTATTTTATTCAAGGATTAAATTTAATTATTTTAATTGTTCTTAACTTTTGTAATGTGTATTGTTATTTTAAATTCCTTGTGAACCGCCCTGAGTCCTACAGGAGAAGGGCGGTATATAAGTCCAGTAAACATAAAACATAAACATAAACATTTCTGGAGGCAAGCTGTTCCACTGGTTAATTGTCCTCACTGTCAGGAAGTTTCTCCTTAATTCCAGGTTGCTTCTCTCTTTGATCAATTTCCAGTGGTTAGTCTTTTGGGAAGTTGTGCAGACACACAGCAAATTTTCGTTTTTCAATTCTCTGCATCTGGACTGTGATCCTGCAAAAGGAAAGTTTTCATAAAAGTATTCTATAAGAATACTTCTATAATCAATTCTATAAGATTGATGGGAGTGAACATGCTTGGAGCAGGGAACTTTTCTTTTGTGAACTGATTATTTAACTGCTTGGGATACTGACTGCCACACAGTTAGGAAAGAGAAATACTAAGTAATATAATAAAACATACCCTTTTCCACGACACAGTGCTGATGTCAAAATTCACTTGAGCTGGTGTTTCAGGGGACTTTATTGAAGTATTGAAAGAAAACACTTTTAAAATGGTATCTATTTGGGATATGCATATATAGATTGATAGATGTAGATATTGATATAAAGCTTTACTGTCACTTATGTAATCTGGTATTGGTAACTAGTATTTAAGAGATTGTTTTATTGTTATTTTGCATATTTTATTTATTTGTATTTCTTGTATAAAAGTTTCCATGGGGGGGAATAACATAGTTTAGAATGATAAGACCTTAATCTTTGTATACTGCTTCCAAAAGAAAACATTTAATACTTATTTCTGGATTTCAAAATATAATATAAAGTTGAATAAAGCAGATTATTTCCATATCTAATTCTGTGTGGTTATTTATTTAGCTAATCCTGAGGTAAGTGCTCCCCCTACTGGACACAATGTATCATTGTCCAGCCAAACACCATTGTTGGTAAGCTGATCTTGGCTGATCTCCAAAAGCTAGCTAGGGTCAAATTGGCTTAATACAGGAATTGGAGACCACCAAGACTTACCAGGTCTCTAGACTAAATTGGGAAGTTAAAAAAAAGCACAGAGTGTTGATTCACTTTTGTGTTACCATTCAATAAATGATATAATGTGCCCATGAGGAAAAAAAACTTTTATTGAGCAAAATAGCTGTAGTGAAAGTAGAAGGTTGTTTTCTTGTCATTAAACATGGCTGACTGAACCATGAAGCACTCAGCCCAATTTCTGTACACTTTGAATTCTAACTGAACTGAATCGCACTGGTCTTGGTTAATTAGTTCAGAATGGTGTTACCATATCATGGCTGCAAAAGTCTTGAGTTTTTTAGATGTTTGTAACCAAAGATTGTAACCAACAGATATGTAAATAACAAATTCTTTGCTATCATTTCATAGTTGTCTGGAGTTTAATCAGCCCAGATATGTGTGTCCCTAGCTCAGGAAACATGACTGTGTACTAATTTCATTTGTTATATTACCGGTACTTTCTTCAAGATACTTAGCCTTTCCAACTGCTGTTTCTTGTCTTAGACAGGTTCCTTGAATTTCTGTATTTGGACCAAATATGGGAGCCACTGAGTGTTTAACAGGACAACTTTGAAGGCAATGTATCAATGGAGGCAGTTACTTTTCATCTCCTGTTTTTGTACACATTTTAAATGGCTCCCTAGCCTTGGGAAGAGTATGGTTTCCTAGGATTTTAGACACAAGCTTGGATTCTATATCATGCTAAGCGATAGTCTACATTACTATGGTATTAATAAAGCATTATTGACCAGGTTTGCCAAATAAACCCTAAACCCTAATAGCTATGTTTATGTAAGATGCTCATATTGTCCTTTTGAGCAATGTGGGACAAAGTCTTAGAGGTTGCTGTTCCCTCAAATTTAGTTGATAACACATCTAATGTGCAATTTGACTCTAGAAGATCCTCAGTCATTCAAAGAAGCCTGGAAAGGAGAGACACATATCCTAGGATTTAACCTCTAAAAGTTCCTTCATCTTTGGGGTAGATCCTGCACCTCCAAGTGTTGACCATGTTGACTGGCACTAATAACAACTGAAAGCCAGCAACATTTGTAGGGGACAGATACTACCATTTTTTTTGAGAGAGAGTTGAAGAGGTCTGTAAAAGAAAAAACTTTGGAAATTCCAAGCAACTGCTTCACAGGCTGTCCCCCATTGTCTATGTCAGGGGTCTTCAAACTTGGCCCTTTTATGACTTGTGGACTTCAACTCCCAGAATTCCTCAGCCAAGCACGCTGGCTGAGGAATTCTGGGAGTTGAAGTCCACAAGTCATAAAAAGGCCAAGTTTGAAGACCCCTGGTCTATGTATTGAGTGTGCACAGCTGCTTCATGAGTCCCAGTAGAGATGTTATCTGTACACACTATTATCAGTTGTTTTTAAAATATCAACTTGGAAAAGTCACTTTCACCCCAATTCTCTTTTCTCCCCCCCCCCCCCATTTTTTTTCCTTCTGTGCTCCTGGCTTCACTCTCCAATCTCATTGTCATATACCACATATATACTTACAACACAAGCTCAGATATTGTTATTAATGCAATTAAAGCTAAACTGCATTTTCCTCTGGTCTCTGCCCTGAAACCAGGCTGATTCCTGCATTTAATGTCTTGAATTGAAACAAAAAGCCTTACGCAGAGAACACATTTCTCTCATTCTGAAGCCCTTCCACAGATCTAGGCCTTAGAAGGCTGTCCGTAGGCAAATGTTTCCTTCTTGACAATGTACATCTCCAGTCACTGAGCTAATGCAGACTTCTTTTAGACCTCTGGGTAACTGCTGTGCCTCACCCAAACCAAGTTACTCACCCTTTTCAGTTTAAGAGGGAGGGGGGCTTCTGTCCTACAGGATCAGGCCTAAGTGATCCATTCCTAAGGCCAGGCCCTCCTGCCATATGCTAAGTGTTACAGCCAAACATCTCTGGTGCCTGAGGAAGAGCTTTCCCACAGAGGAACAAACTGTGGGAAGGGGGCTGGCAAAGGGCCAGGCAAGCAAAGATAAGGCTCCAGTTGGCTTGGAGCCAGCCTCCCAGGAGTTTAATCCACAGCACTCTCTGGTCTGGCTCCTTGGAATGAGGGCACCATTTTTGACGGTCATAGGTAGAGCTGCCCCTGCTTCTTCACCCCTTCCAGGGAGTCTTTGGCAATAGTCCGTCCTGAGCGGTCCTCTTCTAACTAATTCCCAGGGCTCTGACTTGTCCTTGGCCCTGTCAGTGCTCTTTTCAGAGTGAGGACAGAGTCCCGGATTAAAAGGTGCATATTAAGAGCCTGAAAGGATGGTTCGACATGGAATTCTGCATAATTAGATCCTTCCTGATTGTATGATCAGGCTGTTACTTCTTCAGAGAAGAAGAAAAAAGGCAAAAGGGCTTGTAGGAAACTAACTGCTTGGGAAAGGCCCTTTTTGCCCATATACAGTATATGGGATGTGCTCGATTTCTATCCCAGGTGTTATCTCTTGCTCCTGCAACTGAGGGTGAGAATTAGCAGGTAGCTGAACAGGCAAAAGAGGACATGGACAATTGGAAAGGAGGACAAACATGGGCAAAAAGGAGACACTCACTGTTTAACTTTCTTGGCATACATACACACACACACACATACAGCAAAAAGCTGAAAAAAATGTATTTGGGCTTACATGTATGTGAAATTACTTTTTCCAGCATCCAAAAGACTTCTAATCTTCACCATATTTTCCCAATACATCTTTACTTTGAAGAACGTATGCTGGAGATAATATAGAATCAACACACTTTTCAAACTTTACTACAGAAACATGATGAATCAATGTGATCTACAGTCCACAGGGATCATAGATTTGAAGGGGCTGGAGTATAGCTGATTATTGGAATCAGGACATGAACTAAATAGCATAAATGCAGGCTGTGAAGTCTGTCAAGGGATAAGGGGAGGAAAGAAGCAAACTATTTAAAAAGTCACAAAACATGAAAGTTTCAATGATTGCTGATGTGAAAACAGTAAAAAAAAACTTACCAAGACACTCAAAAAGATGGACAATACTTGATTTTAAGACTGTGCCTGCCAGACAGATGACTTGGGGACAATTTGGCTGGACATCTGGTAACCCTAAATGAGGCCACTGTTGCAATGTGTTCCTCTTCCTTTAATGTAGGAGCTGCTCCTGCACACACACACACACACACACACACACACACCAGAACAGTAGCTCAGTTTCAGTTCTCAGTTTAATCTACAAGGCAACATAAGCAGTTTTGCCACATCTGGCATAAATATGAATGCCACTCTTCCAAAAAGTGTTATAGTCCCACTCATAAGACTGAAACCTACTTGGTAGACACAACCAGATGGCACTGTCCTCTCATATCAATTGTAAAATATGCCCCAAAAGCAGATGTGAAGGAGTTAGGGCACAGGTCTGCAACCCGCGGCTCCGGAGCCACATGCGGCTCTTTCAGCTGTCTCCTGGGCTCCCAGTCCTCTGCCATGTGCAGTCCAAAAAAAAAAGTGGGACTAAAAAAGTTCAACCAATCAATTCAAATATGCAGGGTAGGTGCATATCTCGCCTTGGCTCCACTCTTCAGTCAAACTCTGTTCTGCGCATGTGCCCATGTATGCGCATGTGCACACATTTTTTTGCGGCTCCATTTTTCCTTTTGTGAGGGAACCGGTTCCGAGTGGCTCTTTCACTGTTTCAGGTTGCTGACCCCTGAGTTAGGGGAAAACATAAGATTTGAAGGACAAGAAGTGAGAAAAGGGTTTGCATGCCAGAAACCAGCCAGTTCAGTTTTTTTAAAAAATCAAACATTTTTATCACCATGGAGAGAGTGGCAAATTGTCAGATTATTTAAGGAGGAAGTTTATTATAAATCTTAGAGGAACAGAAATATAAAAACCATGCTGATGAGAATGGAATCTAGGTGGCCAGTACAGTATAGGTGAAAAGGAAGATGGGAGGAAGTGGCCTCTACTGGGAAGCTTAGGAACCATTACAGAGGCAGTTCCTGGATGCATACCCAAGTAGTGGTATTCTGGATGCCGGTCTGGAACTCTCGAGGGACTTCCTGTCCGTATTAAGAGTACCAACCGTAGGCTGTAAACTGTGTCACTGATGAAGGTTAATTTGCTCTTTGTTCCTTGTTTATAGCTAGAGCCTTGCTTATTCATATAAAATGCTTGTATAGCTTGCCATAACATGCGTTTCAAATTTGCAGACAGTTTAAACGTTTCAGTTTGGCCACCAGGGGTTATTGCCTGCCTTAGCATAAATCCAAGCTGGCCTTTTGTCTCCTGGATTTCAAGGGTGGGGGTCTCTTTGACTGAGCAGCAACCAAGAGCTGGTTACCAAGACAATTAATTGTTTAATAGCCCCTTTTTATGACCTCTCAGCAGCCTTTAGAACAAAACGGGGGGGGGGATTTCTAACTGGCAAACCTTTTTGTTTGAGCAAAATTCCAATTCTAAAGACAATGGCTAACAGCACAGGATGAAATCTCTGTAAAGATGCTTGCATGGCTAGTCATCATTGCATCAATGCCTCTCTCTCTGTTTAATATAAATCCAAGCTTGCAAGCTGCTACATTAGCTGGCATTCCAAAGGTGGGGGTCTCTGAGTGAGCAGCAAACCAAGAGCTGGGTTGCCAGGTGACTAATTGTTTTATTGCTCCTTATGGTTTCCCACTCCGGTGGGAAGGTAACAGCGTTCCGTGCGCCTTTGGCGTCTAGTCATGCCGGCCACATGACCACGGAGACGTCCTCGGACAAGCGCTGGCTCTTTGGCTTTGAAACGGAGATGAGCACCGGCCCCTAGAGTCGGAAACGACTAGCACGCATGTGCGGGGGAACCTTTACCTTTACCTTTACCTATGGTTTCCCTCATCAGTCTTTAGAACAAAGAGTTAGCAAGCTAAAAAACTTTTCTCCTCTTTGAGTAAAGATTCAGCTCTGAAACAAATTGTTTGCAACAGTAAACCTCTGATCTTTCTCAGACAATTTAGGTGAGAGGCAATTTTTTGGAGAAGACAGACAGGAAAATTCTAATGTTGCATCTTGATTTCACAAAACTCAAGCTTACAAACACAGTCCTTTGCAATTAGAAATGTTCAAGGTACATCTTAGTAAAAGTTCATTAGCATTTACAGCCACTCTAAAACTCGCTGGCAGAGAGGCAGTAAGATTTTAACTGGCCTTTTTGCTGGTCTCCACAGGGAGACAGAAAGAAACAAGAGTTCACAGGATTTTAATTGCAGGCATGCACTTTTCCAAAGCGCCTTTTTGACTGAGCCTTGCTTGTAAACAACATGCACATGTAGGATGCAGACAGAAGGAATTCAAAAATATTTTCTTACTTTTTGCTTGCTGATAACATGCAGATATACAAATTGCAGACAAAGGAATTCAAATTACATTTCTGACTGTTTTAAACTTGATTGTAGAAAAACAGGCATGCTTTAGATTGCAGATATAAGGAATTCCAATTACATTTCCTGCCTAAGCTTGATTGCAGAAACATCCACATATATGAATTGCAGACACAAGGAATTAAAACTCATTTTCTGACTATGCTTGATTGCAGAAATATGCAGACAAGAGGAATTCAATATCATTTTCTGACTATTCTGGATCCAAAGCCGTTGTACTGTAATTAACCCCTTGTTAAGACTTCTATGGTCTATATAAGCAGGCCATTACCATTAACAGTTCTCTCCAGATAGTTTGAACTCGTGGAAACACCCTTTATCATATAGAAATACCTTTATTGCATGTAGAGTCAAATACAACAGGTGGGGTGCATTAAGATGACGATTGTACAGCATTTAAAAGATATTTCCAAGGTGTCCCCAAGGTCAGAAAATGGTAATATTCCCAGTGTCTGCACATCTGCTGTTGTCACATGTTAGCTGGACAACGGAAGATGGGATTCTCTCCAGAGACAAAGCAGGAGGAAATCCATCCCAGAAAGGGGAGGGAAGAGGAAATACATCATAGGGTAGGAGGGTCTGACTGCCCACATTGTAATTTCTCCAAAACAGCTGCCACGCAGCACAAGTGGGATTCTTCATAGAGCATGGACTATTCCTAGTACCAAACTGAGGATGAGCAGTAAGTTACCACTATCAACCATTCTAATCCATCCTCTCTTCTCCCTGGTACCATCATTTTATGAATGGTAATGTTGAAGTGTAGGAAGAAACAATCTGAACTCAACCGTTCATTCCTTTCAAAGGAAGTATTATAATAATTAACCTATCGGCAAATACCACCAAAGTACGAAATCAAAATAATCCCTCATTAACAGATGGATGAGCAACATGATACAAGCAAGTAGGGTCTATCGCAAATGCTTGGGTTTCTATGTCATTGAAGGACCACGTCCTTGGTCTCATGTGTGAAGACCCATGGCAAAAACCTCTTTCAGGAAGGACGGATGAGAAGCCTGAGGTATTGATAACATAATAGAGGTGGTGGCTTATAAGAACAGAAAGTGAGAAAGAAAAAGAAGTTGTAATACAGAAAACCAAAGGGTTCCAATAATCTTGCGCCTGTGCATGGATGGAAGAGTCTCTTAGATCACATTACTGCAGTTACTATATTATTAGTATTAATTACATCCATAAAACATTGCATTTAGGTCCACAATTAGAAAATATTTGACTTTTGCTCATTTTAAATTGCACGTAATTTGGGAATTGATAAAAGTTGCAAACTAGACTTCAAGGGGAAAAAATCAAGTAAGTGTTCTTCCCCTCTTCCTTTTTTCTTTTGTTCTCTTTAATCGGAATTATTTTAAAGCTGTAGGCTGTATCAGATTCTTAGTATGTACAATGGCTTGAACTTTTTGCTGCAACACTGCCTCCTTGTAACATGTCAAAGGCAGAGTAGCCTTAGAACAGGTGACTAGTAAAAACTAGTTTAGAATATAAAAAACACTCAGTGGCAATATCTATTGCTTTACAAAAAATAAAAAGCTAAACAAGGGTGGGGGAAAAAAAGTGTGGCAACAAGAACGAACAAGTCTTTGGGACCCCTGGAATGGCCCATATTATATCTCTCCTCCACAAAGTTCACTGGCTTCCAGTCTGCTACTGAATGCAGTTCAAGGTGCTGGTTATGACTTGTAAAGCCCTTAACGGCATTGGTCTAGGCCAGGGGTAGGCAACCTTGGCTCTTTTATGACTCGTGGACTTCAACTCCCAGAATTCCTGAGCCAGCTGGCTCAGGAATTCTGGGAGTTGAAGTCCACGAGTCATAAAAGAGCCAAGGTTGCCTACCCCTGGTCTAGGCTACCTGATGAACCACCTCATGGCATCAGGACAAGCCCGTCCTACTAGTGCCAGCAGAGAGAGCCTACTTATGGATCTTGTCACCAAAGAACTCCAACTATTAGGATCCAGAAGAACCTTCTCTGCTGCAGCACCCACCCATCAGAATACCTTACCCTATACGGTAAGATCTTCCCGCACCCTCATATCCATCTGCAGAAGCCTTAAGACCTGGCCTGGAGACCAAACAGGAGAGTTCCACACTAGAGGTGGCTGCTGGATTGACAGCAGACTCCCCCTCCCCCCTCCCCCACTTGCTCTGTGCTTTCCACCCACCCATTTTTGTTATCCAATTGCTGTTTTCTCTTTCACTGTTTATTATTTTTGTTCTATTATTTTACTTCCATTTTGTTTAGACTCTTCATTCCTTTCTTTTTAATTGTAAGCTACCTAGAGTAGCCTCTCAGAGAGATAGGCGGCAAATAAATGCAATAATAATAATAAAAGGCTTTGCTCTTTATGCCTTGTCTCTGGCATTTATATTCTCTACACATTGTGTGCAAATTGAGTCCGTTATGCAACATGGCCTTTCTTTCCAGCACAGTTCCTCTTAACTTAAGGGGGATCAACATCGGTTTGCCCTGGAACCTATACACTTCCCTTTGCTGTTCTTCTGAGATTCTTTTAAGTTGCACTTTGTGATTTGAACATTATATTCCCATTATCACATTTAATGCTTTAAATGCATTTGCTTAAGGCTGAAGAGGATTGTTACATGTTCTTTTTTCCTTTTTTAAAACGATTAAGTCTATTTCTTGTGCCATTGGTCTATCAACCCATCCAAGAAGTGCTCATGATATCCTCTGCTGTCTGCACTGTCTACAATATGCCAGCAGGTGGCACCATAAGGAAGGCACATAGGCTGTGCGCACCTTCTCTTACATGCTGTGACAAGGGAGATGTGCCAAGCAAGGCACTCCCTAAAAGACAGGGCTAGCAGCAAGAACTACTAAGCCACAACATGGAACTAGTATGTGTCAATCCCAAAGGCTTCTGGGAAAGAAAAAGTGTGGCTTCCAACCTTGCATTCTGCAGACTCAGGCCTGCACTAGAGCCTCCTGACCTAATCTATCAACTCAACCTTTCGGATATCAGGTCCAAAATATGAGGATAAATGAAATCTACGACCCAAAAATCTTTTATCACAACTGCAGGTTTGTCAACAATTATATCACCCAAATCTTGCATCAGGAGCACTTATGTTATGGTAAATTGCACACAGCATCATCCTTTTACATACTGAATAGTCTCTTCTCCCCCCCCCCCCATTTATTGTATATACAGTACATTTGACATGTCCTGCTATGGAAGCAGTCTTCGTTCTTTCTCTGTTTAGAGTAACGGAGTACGCAATATTTTTGCAAATTATCTCCCAGGTAATTGTAGGATATCTGCCAGCACAGTCATTCCTCCAAGTCCTTCATGGGTCAGGAAGCAAATTCTTCATGAGGCATTGATAGTACATCCCAGGTTCACAGTTCAACAAGAGGCTGACTTCGTCATGAGAACTTTGATTTCAATATGATTCAAGCCAACAACTTTCTGTCTTTCGATCTTATGCAGTAAGGAACAGCTCAGGACTTGGCTGCAGCAAGGCACATCAACAAATATAGCTGAGACTTGCTTTTCTATTCGATTTTAATCCTTATGGCTGTGCAAAAAGGAAGTGGAGCCTGGGGAAATTCCCATTAATGCTACCTGAGACTTGGATTCCAATATAATGCAGACATCCCACACACAAAAAAAGGATCAGAAATCCAGAGCCAGGCCAAGCTGCTACTATTTCTTCATGCCAAGTAGTACGGATGCCTTTACTTTACACAACAGTTACTCTAGCTCTTTCTCATTTTTCTTCCCTTGAAGGAAATCCCATATCACTTGATTGACCTTTTCTGGCTGTTCCTCAGGTATCCAGTGGCTCCCATCTGGGAAGAAATGTACATGGTAGCTGCCTTGGAGATAGGGCAGTATCTGATTTACCAGCCCGCCTTCCATGTATGCATCCTTCTGTCCCCAAAGCAGCAGAGTGGGCACCAAAATATCTCTGCGCTTTGGTGGCATCCAGCTGTAAAAGCAGACACATGTTGATAAATGTTAAAATGAGCACTGGGTAACTAATAGCTTGCTGCTTTAATATGCTAAAATCCTTCCTGTTCTTTCTCCCCACCCCCACCCCCGAGGTTTAATTCACACCAATTACTAGGAAGAAACTAGAAGGATTAGTTAAAGACATGTTCATGTTTTAGCATCACGAATGAAGGCCTTGTCCCAAGATACAGTTGCAGGATGCTGTTGTGACTCAGGGCCAGCCTGTGGGCCCGACAGCCGGGTCCGATGTATCGGAGGACTCAGATGTGGGGGAGGAGGGAAACGAACCGGCTGATGATGATTTGGAGACTTTGCAGAGTCCTCAGCCGGGAACCTCTTCTCAGCTGTGTGAGCCCGAGAGTGCGGAGGATGATGACCCACAGCTGGCCCTGTTCAAGGACGCCCGACGCAGGAGGCAGACGAGCAGGGACAAACAAAGGAAGGCTATGGGACTCCTCGGGAGGAGGCACAGGGAGACCACGCCCTGAGCTCTCTATAAAAGAAGTGTTTGGGGAGGGGCTAGTTGCTGAAAGCAACTTTTTCTTTGAGAAGTCAAGCTCTTGTATTTTTGTAACAGTGTAATTAAAACTTGGCAGAAGCCTTTTGATCTTGGACGCTTTCCAGACTCTTCCTTTGATTAGGGGTGCGAGAAGAGGGCTGGTTTAGAACAGTTTGCTTTCAGCCACCCACCCCTTAATACTACGATGGAGCAGCTTCTTGCCGAGAATGTCCAGCTCAACCAGCAACTCACCTTGCTGGCCACTCAGGTGGCACAACTGCAGGCTCAGGTACATTACCCCCGCACAGGCCCTACGACTGCTCCATTGACCTAGTCCCTGATGCGCCTCTCCCAGTGGGGCGTTTGTACTCCATGTCGGAGCCCGAGTTGGCTGCATTGCGGGACTTCCTGACGAAGAACTTGGCTCGTGGTTTCATCCGGCCCTCGTCCTCGCCAGTGTCTGCGCCCGTGCTCTTCGTCAAAAAGAAGTCGGGCGAGTTACGGCTTTGCTGTGACTACCGGAAACTCAACGCTATCACGGTGCGTAACCGCTACCCGCTGCCCCTCATCCCCGAGCTCTTGGACCGACTCCGGGAGGCTAAGATCTTCACGAAACTGGACCTGCGTGGAGCTTACAACCTCGTCAGGGTTCGGCCGGGTGATGAGTGGAAGACGGCGTTTGGTACTCGCTATGGACATTTCGAGTACACGGTGATGCCGTTTGGCCTGACCAACGCCCCCGCTGTGTTTCAGCATTTTATGAATGACGTCTTTCGGGATCTGTTGGACCAGTTTGTTGTGATTTACCTGGACGACATCCTGATTTACTCCCCGTCGCGTGAAGCGCATCATCAGCATCTCCGTCAGGTCCTGCAGCGCCTCCGGAATCATCGGCTGTTTGCCAAGTTGGAGAAGTGCCAGTTCTACCAGGTGACCATTGATTTCCTGGGTCACCGCATTTCTCCTGAGGGCATCGCCATGGAACCGAGTAAAGTTGAGTCATTGCAGAGTTGGCAACCCCCGCGTCGCGTGAAGGATATTCAGCGACTTCTTGGATTTGCCAACTACTATCGGACATTCATCCCTGGCTTTGCTGCCTTGACAGCCCCCCTCACCCGGCTCCTGCAGAAGAAGACTCGGTTCCAGTGGAACGCCCCCGAACAACAGGCGTTCCAAGCTCTGAAGGACGCCTTCATGAAGGAGCCCATCTTGAAGCATCCTGACCCGCAACGGCCATTTGTCGTGGAGGCGGACGCCTCCGACATTGCCATTGGGGCCGTGTTACTTCAGGCAGCGACGCCCAACGGTACCCTTTTCCCTTGCGCGTATCACTCACGGAAATTGAATCCCTCGGAGCGCAACTATACCATCTGGGAGAAGGAGCTGCTGGCCATCAAGGCGGCGTTCGAGGCTTGGAGGCATCATCTGGAGGGGGCGCGGCATCAAATCGAGGTCCGGACGGACCACAAGAATCTGGAAAGCCTGCAGACCGCTCGGAATTTGAACCAACGCCAGATCCGGTGGTCCCTCTTCTTTGCGAGGTTTGACTTCCGGGTGCGGTACATACCAAGCGGGCACAACCAGAGAGCGGATGCTCTGTCCAGGAAGCCCGAGTACACCCGAGTGGAAGACAAGCTTCCGCCCAGGACCGTGATCCCCGTCGAGTCTTTTGCTGCGGTGCGGGAGCCGGTGGATATACGGGCTCGGATCCGGGAGGCGCAGCAGCAGGAGGCGTGGGTGGCTCAGCGGAAGGAAGAGGTGGGGCCAGATTCGCCTTGGTCGGTCACGGATGGACTCCTGTATTATCGTGACCGGCTCTATGTTCCAGGAGGGCCACTCAGGGGACTCGTCCTCAGCCAATGTCATGATAACCCGGCTGCGGGGCATTTTGGCCTGTTCAAGACTCTGAACCTGGTCTCCCGTACATTCTGGTGGCCCCGAGTCCGACACGATGTCCAGTCTTATGTCACCTCCTGCGTCCCATGCAGGCAGGCCAAGTCAGCGACAGGGGCCCCGCCTGGTTTACTGCAGCCTTTGCCAACGCCCAAGAGACCCTGGGGGGCTGTGTCCATGGACTTTCTGACGGATCTACCCCCATCCTCCGGCTTCACGACAGTGTTTGTGGTGGTGGACATGTTGACCAAGATGGCGCACTTCATCCCCTGTCGCGGCTTACCGTCAGCTCGCGCCACTAGTCGCATGTTCATCCAACAGGTGTTCCGGCTGCACGGCCTTCCCGATAGAGTCGTCTCCGATAGGGGGGCCCAGTTTACAGCCCGCTTCTGGCAGGAGTTGATGCGGGCGTTGGACATTAAGGTTTGCCTCTCGTCCGCGCATCATCCTCAGACCGACGGGGGTACCGAGAAGGTCATCGGCATTTTGGAGCAGTATCTGCGCTGCTACGTTAACCTGCAGCAGGACAATTGGGTGGACTATTTGGCCATAGCCGAGTTTGCCTTTAACAACTCGCAGCACACCTCCACGCAGATGACACCGTTCTTGGCCAATGTGGGTTATCACCCTCGGTTTTTCCCCCTTTCTCCCGTGGACTCACCGGAGCCGGCAGCGAACGAATTCATGGCGGAGTTACAGGCGATCCATCGGTTGGTGCGACGGCAGCTGGAGAAGGCCAAGGCCGACTACAAGAGGTTCGCCGATCGGTCGAGAAGGGATACGCCTCCATTATCGGTGGGGGATCGGGTCTGGCTGTCCACCAGGAACCTACCATCCACTCGGCCGGCGAGGAAGCTGGACCACCGTTACCTTGGACCGTTCCCAGTCGAGGCCGTCATCAACCCGGTCGCCTATCGTTTAACTCTGCCACGTTCCCTGCGCGTGCACCCCGTCTTCCATCGGTCCTTGTTGGTCCCCGAACAACCGGCTTGTCCACTTCGCCAAGCGGAACCTCCCCCATCAGGACCTCGTGATGGCGACAGCACCCCCGAGTACGAGGTCGCCAGCATCAGGGATTCCCGCTGGCTGAAAGGTCGCTTCCAGTACCTGATCGAGTGGAAAGGGTACGGGCCGGAGGACTTCACATGGGAAGACGCGACCGCCGTTCATGCCCCTGCGTTGGTGACTGCTTTTCACGAACAGTTCCCATCCCGACCGCATCCGGATCGGCAGACCCGGGGGAAGGGCCCTGCGGTGCGGGATAGTGTTGTGACTCAGGGCCAGCCTGTGGGCCCGACAGCCGGGTCCGATGTATCGGAGGACTCAGATGTGGGGGAGGAGGGAAACGAACCGGCTGATGATGATTTGGAGACTTTGCAGAGTCCTCAGCCGGGAACCTCTTCTCAGCTGTGTGAGCCCGAGAGTGCGGAGGATGATGACCCACAGCTGGCCCTGTTCAAGGACGCCCGACGCAGGAGGCAGACGAGCAGGGACAAACAAAGGAAGGCTATGGGACTCCTCGGGAGGAGGCACAGGGAGACCACGCCCTGAGCTCTCTATAAAAGAAGTGTTTGGGGAGGGGCTAGTTGCTGAAAGCAACTTTTTCTTTGAGAAGTCAAGCTCTTGTATTTTTGTAACAGTGTAATTAAAACTTGGCAGAAGCCTTTTGATCTTGGACGCTTTCCAGACTCTTCCTTTGATTAGGGGTGCGAGAAGAGGGCTGGTTTAGAACAGATGCAATCTGGGTTGGTCTTCTGAGTTTTCGGACTTGTTCTGGACCCCATCCTCAGGGAACTTCTCTCTCACCAGAATGTGTACTTTAGCATCAATCTAACACCAATATCTCCCAATTTTATTAGAAACAAAGATCTGTCAGACTGCTTTTCAGAAAGCTCACAGGATTTTCTCATTCTCTGGCCTGACATATTAAAAGACATTGGGTTTCAGTACAGGCAATCCCCAGGGAAGGAAAAAATGCCGATACAGCCCAAGACCAGAACCCAGGTGGAGTGTTCTCCCACCTGAGAATATTCCTGTAGTAGTTAATGGGTGGAGTTAAGGCACTAGGCCTTGAGAAATTATGCAAAGTGGGGCTGCAACTCCTCTGCTGTGAATTAGCATCCTGGATTCTTGTCTTCTCGCTTGTGGCCACTTTTATTATCTAGAAATAAGATGGAAATGTAGACACAGGTGAGACACATGTCCCTCTTGTTTAACACAGGGTCTTTTGAGACAGAGCAAACTGTGGAAAATGCTTGTGAGAGTTTAAACATTTACGCGTTAACATTTATAGCCCCTTTTTCTCTCTTCAAGGAATGTATGAAGCATTTGCACATCCATTTGTCCCATGAGGTAGTTTAACTGAGACAGCGACTGCTCCGAAGTGAGCTTCTATGACTAAAAATACTGTAGACATGAACCTGGGACTTCTAGCAGCCCTAGTCCAACACCTTCATGATTACACCCCACTGGATCTCTTGAAGCAATATGAATTTGTCTGGCGTGTTCATCTTCCTGGAATCTGGGTTTAAAGGGACTGGATCCCTGACAAAGTTGCTTCACTGTTTTGTCTCTGTGACTTCACCCAGAAGTACGGATGTGTGGGCTGCAATTAAAGATTTCTTGACACTCAATAAAGCGAGGAAAGAATGCAGAGCCTTGCCTCTAGAACTCTTCTAAGCCTTCTACCCACAGCAGCTACAGGCTTCTGTGAAATAAAACTATTATAAAAGCAATTATTTGCATTTCTAGCCTTCCCCTCCTATACTACCTGCTTCATACATTTGTACACTGCGAAGCACCAAGCAAGCTACATATCCTCTTCAATGGGTTGCACGACCAGCAAGGATCAGCCAAGGGGGCTTAGCGTGAAGCAATCCACAGGATGGGGATGTTTCGCGGTTTTTTCCCCCTCTACAGTTGGATCATGCCCATTTTTTAACTCAGTATTCCTTCTGCCAGCTTCTGCCTTTCTCTGTCTCCATCCAACCTGGTCCCATCCTGTTCAGTTTCTAGAATCTTCCTGCTGACAGATGGACAGGCAGGTTTGCAAGCCCCTCTGGATAGCTTCTTCCCAACGTTCTGTTGGGTTTGGAAAGACTACCGAGGATCAGAGCCACACAGCTCTAGGCAGGAAGGCAGGAAAATACACAGCAGACTCCTCCTTCTCTTTCTAGACATGTCAAGACTTAAGCATTTCATAAGATCTTTCAGGCAATTAGAGCTCTTCTTTGTTTATCCCCAAGTCCTCCATGAAACAAATTCACCTTTGCCTCACATTCCATGGAGTTCATTTACCACCACAGTGTGCCTGGCTGAGGAATTCTGGGAGCTGAAGTCCACAAGTCATAAAAGGGCCAAGTTTGAAGACCCCTGATATAAATAATTTAAGCTTACTCTTCTAAAGCAAGAGGCTATAACCTTTCAGGCTGTTCCTTAATCTTTACTCACACGGAAGTCATCCAAGGAGCATAGCCATTCCGGTATCTTTGGTAGTTGGAACAGGAATATGTACATGGATTTAATAATTTGGGTGAGATTTCTGGGGAAATACTCTGCAAGATTGAAAAGGAAAATACATTGAGGCAAACAAGCAATGCTTAATGTATATGAAACATCTTAAAAAGGCCAGCTTGAAGAGCTAAGAAGTCTCTCATTGGGGTTACTTAAGCTAATTTTCAGATTATGTCTGTCTTGAAGCCTTCTTTAGACAAACAATTTCAAAATCGTCAAAAATTAAAATATCCAATTTGGACTGCTATTCCTAGCATTTGGATCAGTGGCCAGCCCAAGCAAGAGAATCAACTGATATTTTAAATGGATTCTGGGCCAATGTGCTAGAGCAGACATGTCAAACACAAGGCCCGGGGGCCAGATGCGGCCCGCGAAGTGGTTTCATGCGGCCCGCAAAGCCATCCTGGAAACAGTGAGGGAACGGCCCCCACTGCCTTGGCCCTGGCCCAGAGACCCTCCTTCTGCCAGAGACCCTCAGATCTGTCCCACTCCTGCCGAGGCCCCCATAGGCACCCTTGAGGCGAACGATGTAGAGCTGGCCACGCCCAACCAGTAGGCCATACGCACTCTAGCCACGCCCACCCAGTAGGCCATGCCCACCCTGGCCACACCCACCCGGCCCCCTGAGGGCAACCGCAATGCTGATGCGGCCCTCAATGAAATTGAGTTTGACACCCCTGTGCTAGAGTAACTGAAGCTTCCATCAGAACTGAGAACCCTTTTTCATGCCCAGCAACACAACTGGATGTTGAAGCAGCACAGGCCACTTTAAAGAGGGAAGGGCTGTATTACACCCACAGCTGTAATACAGTTTTCGTCCTTTTTTGTGGATTGTTCTCTCCCCCCCCCCTCTCTCTCTCTCAAAATCCATTGCTGGAGATGAAGATCAGCAAACCTCAAACCTTCCTCCCTCTTCTTACTCCAAGTTCTTTACCAAGAAAGATTGGCATTTCCGAATGAGATGGAAAGCTTCACTCAGGGGAACTACACTGAAGTCCTGTGAAGGGTTTCCAAACAATTTAGAGGAAAGCCAGAGCTTTAGCAACCCATATATTTGTGGGGAGGGAGAACACTACTCACTTGAGTTTAATTCATGCTACCTTATGCTCCCTCCAGTAGTCCTAATGAGTGTTCACTTAGCAAGCAAAATATCTTCAGGGTCCAGGGTCCACATTATGATGCCCCTTCAGACAAGCTTGGTGCTTCTTCTTTGGTGAATTAGCTATGCATAAGGTGCCAGTTCCCATTTCCTGCTTTGGATCATCCAAAGAGTCTTTTTTTTTTCCTGGCCTGCACTGGCATTGCTATTTGGCCCCTACTTCACTTCCCCTTGGCATTTATTCTCATTCTAAACAAGGTTTTCCCCTTAGCATCGTCTCAAATCCCTCATGCCCAGTTACTGAATTCAAGTGCTGCCAACGTGAACCAATATCTGTATCTATAGGTGCCTATTAACTCTGAGCCACAGCTACTTTCTCACATGTAAGTGTGCCACACTCATCCTGTGCATTTTAGTAATTTGCACCAGAGACCTCTCTAGAAATGACAAACTGGTTGGTCTGGGCTCTCAGGTGCCTCAGCTCTAGCTTGCTGTGATAGAATACTTGATTCAGAGAAGAACACCTTTCTCTACAAATAGTCGTGCAGTGGAACAGTCCAGCCAGATCCCGCAACTGCTCACTATGCAATTTCAATGGCCACTGAACCCTCTGTACGGAATCCCTTATGGAGACCCCCAAAGACTCAGAAGAACATTAGCCTTACCAAAGAGAACATGTGCTGGAATACCATTCATAAAAATCAGCTTCTCCACCATGTTAGGGTAATTGGCAGCAAATTCACACGCAATTGCTGCTCCCCAGTTATGACCTACCAGGATGCATTTGGGATCCCCTGAAGAACAAAAGAGAAAAAATTCCAGGAGGAAAGAAAGCCTGAACAAGCATTAGTCACAAAAAGCTGCCTGAAGTATTCTTGAAATATTTTTGAAAACGTAGACAGTTAGGCAACAGCAGGTGTGCCCTTCTTACTCCCTCCACACTCACGAACAGGAAGTTTCCAGGTAATAGCCACTATTATAGCAGATCAGATCTTCCAGCTAGGAAAAAAACACACCCTCTTCTTGAACTCACCATCTTTTCCATTGGAGCCCAGGGCTTTGATAACACCTTGTATGTCTTCTAGAATAACATCCCTTTGATAGCACTCCCAAGCCAGCGGTGCATCAGAAAGGCCGTAGCCTTTCATATCAAGTGCCACCACCTTAAAGGCTCGACTGAACTCCTTCAGCTGATGGCGCCATGAAAACCTGCATAATATACACCCAAACCACACAAAGGTAAGAAAAAAGGACAGCGAAAGGCGCCCTTGCATATTTTCTTAGATTTAAGTTGTCATTCATATTGACCCTCCCAGTTCACTTGATGAGGAGTTATATATTCCACCGGGCACATATTTTACATTTCATTTGACATGTAACTAACACTAAATAAATGGTATATTTTGCAGTTGTAATTAAAATGGAATGTTGTCTGACAGTGATTTGCAGTGAATTTTAGCAATCTAATTCCAACTAGCTGAATATCATCTCTCTCTGGGTAATTTCCTGTTCCCAGTTATGTCATGCATCTCTCCTACATTTGTAATATGCCATAAGTATGATATCTTTTTTTTTTATTCCATTTATATCCCGCCCTTCTCCGAAGACTCAGGGCGGCTTACAAGCTTAGCAGTAGCCTTCATTCTATGTATATGCCTGCTTATTAGGGCTTTCTCACACACCCCAAGCGGCATTATTACAAAGTCAGCTTAATTGCCCCCAACAATCTGGGTCCTTTTGACTTTTTTCTGGCTATGGACAGGATTACACACTTATTCCAGAAGTTCATTTCCTGAGTACAGATGTGTGTCCATCTTACCAGGTGCTCAATCTAAATTTGAGGTTCGCTATCGTTCAAATTCAAGTTGATTGCAATTTTGGATTCTTGCACACTGGGCTGTTAACTTATGCCAATCCCCAGTTTAAAACTGTCTGCACAATCATGTTCTACAACCACATGCTAAAGCAAGACTTACCAGTTCTGGGGAAATCCATGCAAAAAAAGCATCAGGCAAGCCCCTTCTTCACCAGCTGTAACGTAGTGGAGCCGTATTCCCGACTTCTCAAATGTGCCAAGACAGAGACAGAGGTAAACAACACACTGTTATCCAAGGATCATATGAGAAAGCACATTTCCCCCCCAGAGATTTGATCTATAGTCGAAACTGGGTAAGGAGTGATGACAAAGTCTCTTCCTGAGTTCTTGAAAGCAGCTGTCATTTAGAACAGAAATTATTATGCTAAACAGGCAGGTAATTGAGGTTTAAGGCATGCCCCTCCCAGCCTTTCAATTATATCTGTAGCACTATGCTCCAAAATCTTATCTTCACATCTAAAGTGAACTTTGATTAATACATCTCAGTGAGGAACTCTACCTTTACTTTAAGCAGACTCACCTTGAGGGTCAGATACTTGTGTTCACCATAACAGGAATCAGTGAGGATCTTTGGTGGGAGCCTCTGAATCTTTTGGAACACCCGTCTTGGGCCTTTAGTAATTATCAGCCTGAACACCCACACAGAGTAGAAAAGAGCGGCAATACAACCAGCACCATACAAGGTCAACTGCATCGCAATGTTGGAGGCCTTCAGCATGATGCGAGTGGGCACCAGTAAGCAGCGATAGAGAGATTCCATTTTTTTTGGATATAATCCTGGGCTAAAGGGAAGATTTTTTTTTCTTTTAGGTATTTTAGTTAAAATAGCAGAGTTTTAATTTCAAATAGCATTAGACACTAACCAATACTTCAAGCTACATCTGTTGCAACAATTTTTAGAAAAAGAGGGCTGCCCTGTTTTCCTGTGGAAAAACAAAAACCCTTATCCAAGCTCACACTGAGCCACAAAGCAGTAAAAGCCTAACCCTTTCTTTGAATGCTATGCAGCTTCACAAAGGGAAGCCAGGATAATAATATACTTTAGAAAAATCTACAGATAACACCTCTAAGAGGGAATACAGAGCATCACCTTGCTTGCAGAAGAAATACATTCATATTAATCTTCCCCAAGGATTATAGCTGCTGTCTTTGAGAAAACGGGAGAGTTGTACATTCGTAAGTTAATAATGTTTCCATTTAGGTTTTGCAGCATGAAATAACTTAAGCAACTTTGCAAAAGTCTTAGAGCGTTCCTAAATTCTTTGTTTTCCTTCCCCACCTCGAAACGGACAGATTTGCCGGGATTGCTTCTCTCGAACCCCTCACCCACAGAGTCAACCATGGTTTTCTCGGTGAGCGAAACCCACAACGCTGGTCGCATTCACACAACCGCGTCGTTAAAACGTGACCGGCTACATTGTGGGTCCGCGTGTCGTGCGAACCCTGACGCCCCAGAATACCAAGTCCTAAGCCAGGGTCAAGAGCGGGAGCTGGCATGATCCGACCCAAACTATACCGCAGTCCCCCGACAAACCGCAGTACGAACCGGGATGCTCCAATGCCCGAAGCTCAGACGGTGCCCAAAGTTCCAGCTCCGACCTTCGGAGAACCGGAAGCGCTGCGCTTCCTCCGTTTAAAGTCAACTTCGCGGCTCCGCCCACCAAGCGAAGGCTGCCGCTATTTCTGCGCCCTGGCGCGGGCGGGGAGAGCGCCCACCGGCGGGCATCCTCCGCCGCCGACACGGGCTCCTCCCAGCCGCCAAGGGTGGCAAAGGTGGCGAGTTGGTGGTGCCTGCTCCGGGGAAGATCGGAGATGGCGGCCTAGCCAGGATCTTGTCTCCAGAGCCCAGCCGGGGTAGCTAGCTCGGGGGAGGAGTCGGAGGGCTGGGCTCCCGCAACAGGCCAGAGATCGGGGCGAGAAGCGGGGTGTTTTGAAGGCGCGGGCTCGCCCTTCCAAGAGCCCCAGGAACGCCCGGCTTCAAAGTTCATCTAACGCAGCCGTTGTAGTCCAGCCTCTGGCATGAGGCGCGGCCGAGGCTCATTTCTTTTCTGTTAGATGTTTTGTGCCAGCCATGGCAGTTCCCCAAAAAGGTCATCAGATGGGAGCAAAGAGGCTTCTTTGCTCCCACTGATGGGTCAGGGGTCCTCGGCCCCTGCAGCCGCATTGGCGAGAGAGTTTTATGGTTAGGGAGGGACTGAGACCCCCCCCCCATAAATACCTCTGCTCAAGGGGCTGCTCTTTGTTCTAGTTCCTTTCTAGTCTAGTCTAGTCCAGCTATGCTATGCTTGCTTGCTCTCTGTTCTCTCTTCTGCTACCTTACAATCCAGGCATGGAGGCCTCCATGCCAGGAAACTCTATTTACTTTATCGTTAAATAAAGCTTTGAATGATCGCATTCTTGCGTGATGCCTTTCACTTGGAAGCACCTTAACGATCCATCGACCTCGTGAGACCGTTTCACATTTTCGTTAAGGGGCAGCAAGCCAAGCCGGGCTAGACCTGCTGCCAGTAGTTAAATGCCCCCCCCCCCCGTTAGCGAAGGCCAGCTTGCATAACAGACTAGACGTGAGAAAGCGGTAGGCTACTTTGGGAGCGTGCCGGGAAAACTGAGAAGGAATCGAGCCCGCTCGCAGGTGACTTTTTGGGCCCTCTCGCTCCACTTTCTTAACAGCGGCGGCTGCAGAGCATGATGCGGCTCGGGAGATGCCCGCGATGTTAAGGGCTCCGCTTAGCAGGAGAACCGCTCGGAAGGTTTCCCCCGCCGACGTCCGCATCCACCCAGTGTAACTACAAGGTTGGTACATGTCGCTAAGCTCTATTTTGGCTTTGCGCTGGAGTATATAAACTATCGAATGAAGGCAAATGTTACGTGTCCCAGTCGCTTCATTCTTTCTGGCGCTACTAGTACTAGCCCTCTGCTCTTCCCCAGTAGCATTTTGGACGCCTTCCGACCTGAGGGGCTCATCTTCCAGCGTCATATCGTTTTGCCTTTTGCTACTGTCCATAGGGTTTTCATGGCAAAGATACTGGAGTGGGTTGCCATTTCCTTCTCCAGTGGATCACGTTTTGTCAGAACTCTCTGCTATGACCTTTCCGTCTTGGGTGGCCTTGCATGGCATAGCTCATAGTTTCACTGAATTACTCAAGCCCCTTCGCCAAGACAAGGCAGTAATCCATGAAGGGGAGTTAAATGTGTACCTTACAGTAAAACATTATTGACAAATAAAAAGACCCGTCAGACAAGTATGCCATCTTCTGCATCCAACATTTTCTGACACCATCTCTGTGCCAAGTCAAGAGAATGTTTCAGTAAAGAAAGATGAATCTCTTCTTGCAGATGATAAAACCAAACCACCGTTTTTGCATGAAGCAGCCATCTCACCACAGATTACAGTAGGAGTATTTTATGCAGATTTCCCTTTTCTTCACTCAGCACTTAAATATCCTGAATTGCTCTGTTACAAAATTCACAATTTTAATTGCCTCCTTGAGTACAACCCTGAGTTCTTTTGGCATTTATTTCACAAGTGCTTGATAATGAAGACAGAAGTGGTTAGGCTTAATATGTAAAAGGGCTTTTATTGGCAGGCCACAAACTTAATATTATGCCAACAACCAATTTCGAAGGCAGAGTATTTTTTATCTGTCTTGCATTCTATTAATCTTTTGTGCATGATTCTACTAACTTTTCACCTGCTTTTGCTGTGTGATAATTGACTTGATAAGAAGCAATAAAAACATATTTCTTGGATGTTATGCAAAATGTATACAATGCCTAATTACTTCTTCTCATAACGTTCTAAACATATGCTTTTGAAATACTTGGGATTGTTATCTTTCAGGCTGGGAGGATGTCACCAAAGGTGATCACATGACCTTGGGGCACAGCAACGGTTATAAATATGATCCAGTTGCCAAGCATCTGAATTTTGATCACATGATCATGGGGATGCTGCAAAGGTCGTAACTGTGAAAAACGGTCATGTCACATTTTTCAGTGCTGTTGTAACTTTGATTGGTCACTAAATGAACTGTTGTAAGTCAAGAACTACCTGTATTATATTGTGTTTTTGCTTAATTTCTCCAAATGTGTGCATGGCATACAGTACCTCATCAGGCATAGCAACACCAGCCACAGTGGGATTTGTTTTGCTTGTTGTTGTCTCCTTTTTCCCTACCATCTATAATTAATCTGTCTTCCTTTCGTTTGCCTACCCCTGCAAATGTGATTCTTATGGATATTTACTCTAGACAGAGGAAGTCCCACTTCAAAGGCAGTTGAGGCACATTTGCACTGCAGCTCATCAAATACAGTCCTAAAATTCTGTATTAATTCCAACACAGCTCAAGGAGATTACTTCTAAGCAGGTATGCACTGCATGTCACTTTGATAATTAGGCAGATAATTAAGCAAATATGGTCTGCAATGTGAAACATGAAGGAGGGAGTGATTCACCCCAAATGCTCTGCTTTCAACTCCAACAACTGCTTTCAGAAAACATAGCCTCCCTAGAGAAGAATTTGAGGACAGAGAAGTGGGTGGATGGGTGGGTGCGTTTCAGAAAAGGCAGCTACTTCCTATGCAGTTGGCTTGCAAACCCCGATAACAACAAACCAGACTGCAAAAGCAGTGTAGATACAGGAAGAGTTTGAATGCTAAGTGCTGTTCAAAAAGTGCATAGTCAGAATTTTCAAGCCTTGGAGCTCTGCTTTATTCATCTCTGTCTGTCAGAACCATGACATTAAGCCAAGTCTCTTAAAACTTTAATTTTTTTTTGGGTGCTGGGCCCCGACCGCCTACCCATCCTTTGGGAGAGTGTAGGTGAAGATTTGAGGATGGAGGAAAAGAGTGGAGCCGTTGCCGGCCGCAATGAAACACTGGCTGTCGGAGCGCAAGCAGCCACTCCAGCTCCTGAAGAGGCATCACTGGCAGGGGCTCGGCCAAAGTCCCAGTTGATCCAACCTGGGAAGCTGGTACCACAGGGGGGGAACTACGATCCTAGCGGACCTCTGTCAAGCTGAAGCTGCCCCTCAGCGCATGAGCCGCTGAAGAGGAACTCCTGTTGTTGCCATCTCAGGGGTTTTCATCCATGGCATACCAGAGGGGAAAGGGATCGATCAGAGGGGACGACTCCAGAGACTGGAAGTTCTAGTCTGCAGTCCACACCCCCTCGCTCGGGCAGCTGAAGGAGAAGATCTGCAGATTGGAGGTAAAAGAGACAGTCTAGGAGCCTGGCCAAGGGAAGTCCGGAGAGTGGTTCAGCCACATCCCCAGGACCAACAAGCAGCTCAGCAGCAAGTGCAGACAGCCCCGCAACGATTTGAGCTGCCTCCCATCAAGCCCACCTATATTGGGAACCCCAAGAAGCTATCCTTCCTGAACCAAGTGTGGCTCATCTAGATCGCTACGCTTATGCCTACCTGGATGATGCTCAGATGAATGATTTCCTAGTGCCGGCTCATTTCCAATCGCACTGGTCTTGTCAGGTATGTGGCAGGTGCACCGCCAATAAGGAACCCATTAGCTTGTTGAAATCTTATGGCTAGGGATAACAGGCTTGCCCAAATCCCCAACTTGAGCACTGTGGGTAGATTAATTAGGCACCTGGTACAACCTGAGACTATTAACACATGAAGCTAAAACTCAAATACTCTGGCCACCTAATGAGAAGGAAGGACTGACTGGAGAAGAGCCTAATGCTGGGAAAGATTGAGGGCAATAGAAGAAGAGGACGACAGAGAATGAGGTGGCTGGATGGAGTCACTGAAGCAGTAGGCATGAGCTTAAATGGACTCCAGAAGATGGTAGAGGACAGGAAGGCCTGGAGGAATGTTGTCCATAGGGTCGTGATGGGTTGGACACGACTTCGCAGCTAACAACAACAACAACACATTTAACTAGATTCAGACTTCAGATCCATTAAATCTCAGTTTAGAGAGAGCGCTTCTGAAAACAATTTTACATGCTTTCTGAATCTCAGTGATTTTTTTTTAATTAACAAACACAGTTTCCCTCAATGAAGATACAACACTGCCTGATTTGTGTACTGTTAAGGAAAAAAATTTCCCCTCCAACAGAAGGCTTGGATTGGATCTAGAGACCTTTTGTGCATTTCTGTTTTTGAATTAATGTTAAAAAGTTGAATATCCTGAAATTGCCAGTTCAGCCCTGAAATATCTGCTGTCATTTGGGAGAGAACCTTCTCTTTATAGGCAGAAAAAAGTATATAAAAAGATTAAAAGATGATCTCTCTTATAGGTAGCATGAATTGCTCCAAACACTAAATTTTGTCCAAAGAAAAACAATCACATTCTGATCAATGATTTGTTTGATTAGAACTTTAGTTAAAGAGTTGTGTGATTCAAATGGAAATGTTCATTTTGCATTTATAATAAACACTTTACTTTTTGTTTTATTGTCAGTTTTCTATAACTCTTGCTTCACCACTTGACAGGGGTTCCAGGATTTGTTTAACTAATGAAGGGAATGGTCTGGAAAAATGTGAAAAACCCTTTTTGGGAGGGATTTTGTTTCTTAAGGTGAATGAAAAACTTGGATGAGGTATTTACACTCCTAGGTGAAAAGATTTATTCAGAGCAAGCTTGATAGGCTAGAGAATGGGCTGAAAATAGCATCATGAAATATAATAAAATTAGAAATTCTTCCTATTAAGTACAGGATGGGTAGCAGGGCCGTGATAGATTTGAAGATCCTGGAATTGTAGCCAATGGCTGGCTGATTATGAGTCAGCAGGTGATCCAACTGCCAGAAAGGCAAGCACAAGTTTAGGCTATGCGGTACATTTTCAGAGGTGATCATAGGAACAAATAATCCCAATCTGTTATCAGTCAGATATTTGCATGCTGTTGGCAGTTCTGACCGCTGCCTAATTCAGGCTAACTGCAAGCGGTTCTGACAAGTCCACAGAGATTCAGTTTTATTACATTTATAAGGCCATCTGATTCTAGGGTAGCTCTGGATGTGTACAATAACAAAGCAATCCAATAATACAAACCAAACAGCAACAGGTGTGAACAATGGACCAGAAAATAAGCCTGAGGGGAACTGGGAAAGTTCAGTTCTGAGACCAGAAAGAGGGATTTGTAGTGCAAATTCTTGATTAAATGTTATGAACATTTAACTTTCAGCCATCCATTTTTCTGTGTGCAATTTAATAAGCTATAATAGTTTCCTGAAGTTGTTACTTAGATAGGTCACATCTCATTCACACCAGATCAGTAAGAATATTTAGGATATACGTTCATGTGATTAGATTAATAAAATTTCTACTGCTAAAAGGATGACAGCAAGAGCCTTGTTCCTTTGTCATTATTTATTCATGTAGCAGGTTGCTCACCAAATATTGATGTCATGGTTCCGACTAATAAGACAGTTCAAAGAACATTCCGGCATTGGACATTTTTGCCTTGACAATTGAAAGTGAGGCATTTGCCCATCCCCAGCTGGTGAGAGATCTCTCTCAGTCAAGTCAACTTCTCCCTTCCCCAGAAGGTTGGGAAAAGCTTTTGTGGTTCTTGGTTGTTTCCCAGAAAAGCAAGGAGCAATGTGGCTGTGGTTCAGTCCACCTAAGAAGTTTGGCTTTTTACCTGCTCATTTTTATGAAGAGAAAGGGGTTTTCTCATTGGACTCCAGACAAAGCAAGAACTGATAGGTTTAATTATATTTCCAGCCCAGAACTAGTAGAATTTCACTTCAATCCAAGGCAGAAGAATTTTGTTTTCATCTCGGGTAATCTTAACTAAGGTTGAATGAGCTTGTTTTCACTCCATCACAAAGAGGTGTAAGTCTTGGCGATTTGTTATTACCCATTTTTACTCAGAATATGGCATGGTTGGCAAGATTCAGGTAATATGTTTTGCCTCTGGGAAGCAGAGTTCCTATTCCTACCCTTCAAATCCCCCCCAAGTGGCCAAAAAATGGATGTGGTGAAAACAGGCTACACCTATTTTAGTGATGTCACATTTTCACCAATGGTTGCTTGTGGTCTTTGAGATGGTTGAGAAACTGAATCAAAACCCAAATTTCATTACAGTTTAGCATGATGTATGAATTGACACACAGTAGTACTGTAAGTAGACTCAAGATGGGCAATCAGTGATACCCCCTCTCCCCCAAAACTGAATGATCTGTTCTTTTGTTTTCCTGTGAACATAAATCCAAAAGATAAAATCCAATGAGGAAATGGGTTTTTGACATCATCCCACACAGGGAGATCTCTACAAAATCAGAACTAAGTCAGCAATTAGTGCATGGCAGCCTTTCTTGATGTGACAGCACCCTAGTTACTAGTATATTAGGCTTACAACTCCCTGAATTCCACCTCAGAAACTGTGGAGGCTACGTGAAGCACTGTTTAATGGAAGCGGAACTGAGGAAATACTAAACCTCCAGAGGTATATAGGATTAGGGGAAGATGTACACTAAAAGATTGTGCAAAAAGGTGCTGCACTGTTGGAAAGGCCAGCTAAGATGCAAGGTGGCCGGGGAAAAGGAAAAAGCCGGAAGCAAAAGCTTATTTATACAGGTAGTCCTCAATTTACAACAGTTAATTTAATGACTGTTTAAAGTTACAGTGGCACTGAAAAAAATAACTTATGACCGTTTTTCACACTTATGACTGTTGAAGCATCCTCAGGGACACATGATCAAAATTCAAATGCTTGCAAGTGGTTCATATTTATGACGGTTGTAGTATCCTGGGGTCGTGTGATCACCTTTTGTCGCCACCTGACCAGCAATGTCAATGGGGAATCCAGATTCACTTAACAACTACGTTACTAACTTAACAAATGGAGTGAGTTACTTAACAACTGTGGCAAGAAAAGTCGTAAAATGAGGCAAACTCACTTGACAAATGTTTCACTTAGCAACATAAATTTTGGGCTCTATTGTGGTCGTAACTCAAGGACTACCTATAATCAGGAATTCTTGAAATCAATAGATGGGGGAAATGTCCTGTTGAAGCAAGTGAAGGACAAGTTGAATGTGTTTAAAATAATAAAAACTGAAAATGTTAGTTCTGCTCCCTCCTGTAACCTATCGTAACACAGGCCCTGTGGCCCTCAAAGACCCAACATTACAAAAATACCCATCCCTGTTCTAGATTATCTTTCTTTTACAATGTGATTCAGACTGGATTCAGACACATTAAGAGAAAACATGGTATGTTTAATTTTGATATGTTGTGTGAATCCAGGAGTTGTTTATAAGTATATAAAATTCAGAATATGCACTGAGTTCACAGTTGTGCTTATTCAACAAACCAGTATAACAAATGATAACTGAGCATGCTATGTGAGTATTCGTGGCACTGTGTTCATCCAACTCATTTTCAGCTGTATAGAATGTACTGTATTTGCTTGGACTTAAAATGTTGCCTGAATCCATTCTTTGGGATTTGTAAAGATAGGACAAAGTATAGATAGTCTTGGACTCACAACCACAGTTAGAACTAGAATTTCCAGTGAAAAGCAAGGTTGTTAAGTGAGCTGTGCCCAATTTCACAATCTTTTTTGTCCCAGTTTTTAAGCAAATTGCTGCAGTTAAGTGAATCATACAATCATTATGCGAATCTGGCTTTTCTCTTGGACTTTGCTTATTAGAAGCATCACAACTGGTAATCATATGACCCCGGGATGCTGCAACTGTCATAAATACATGCCAGTTGCCAAGTGTCCAAACCTAATCGTGTAACTGCGGGGATGTTACAATTGTTTAAGTGCAAGGACCAAGTTGTAAGTTACTATTTTCACTGCCATTGTAATTTCAAACAATTGCTAAGCGAAAGGTTGTTAAGAAATACCTGTAATAGAATGCCATTTTTTTTCAATACTCCATTTTAAAAGAAACTTTATAAAATCAAGTTGACCACACGCTTACCAATTGCATCGATAATGATGTGCTTTTATACATTGGCTTGTATAAGCTAAGGAGTGAATTAATTCTGCAAACATATAATTAATGCAATCACATTAATCACTGTATTTTCTCTTCTAATGTTATATTAGTCAGGCTCTTTTTAGGTCTCTGTACTGATGGTGATCATTCACGGTTTGAAAGACATTGTTCGGGATCCTGGATTTGAGTAGAATGTACTGTTAACATATTAGCATTTCCATTTTGCATACTGACAGGCCCCAGACTTTAGTCTTGAAATGTGTTGCACTCCTGATGCAATGTATCTGCACCTAGAATTGCAGATTTTCTCTCAACCCGTAAGCTATTTTGATGGCCAATAAGCACAGCAATGGGTGAAGTTACAGTACAAAGCCAGTACATTTCGTGCAGATGATAAGCGAATTGGGATTTTCACCTGTCTTTTTGATGGGCTTTATCGTCACTGCAGCTTTCTCATTTCCTATTTTTCAAGGAAGGGAAAAGACACGTTTTTAATGAATGGGAGACTTGCAGCTTCAGGACCTCAGTTTGCCCACCTGAGACTGGAACCTGAGATGTTTCATGCAAATTTCAGAGAGACACTTTTTTATTCAGTTTAGCCAAAAAAGCCAACATATTAGATGGCATGATGGAAAGGTTTAGAGGGTTTGTGGCTACATTTCACATTTTATCACATGATACTGATAATTCGATTTTATGAAGTCAATTGACTGATACACCATGTTACATCAAACACCGGGTGCTATCTTTAAATCTAGCAGTATCGTTGCATTCCCATGCTAATCTTCTCATACAGTTATGTTATTACTGTCTGGATTTGTGGATTTGGCCAGGTGGGTCTCTCATTTAAATTAAATGTCAGTATTTGGACCCATAATTCAATACAGTCTTAGCCAAATCTTGCTGCTAAAGAGCGAAAGATAAAAGGGGAAAAAGTTTACTTCATTATATTCAGTACAAATGTTTATTTTTGCAATGAGAACTGCACAAAAAAACCTTTAGTATATAAGTGAAAACTCTATGAATTCCCTTCTACAAATGTCTAAAGTGTTTAATACAAGTTTCAAATTCACTGACATAATTATTTGCCAAGCGTTCCGTGCATTAAGTACAGTGGAATTGTACATTTCATTTATTTATTTGTACAGGACTGGAGGGAGAAAAAATAACCAAGGTTACATCATTTAGGATAGACCCCTACACTTAAAACTCTTCAGTTATTAAACTTATACATGGAGGAGGGGGGAGAAGGGGAAATTAAATAGGTGTCAGTCAGAATGGTAATAATATTATAAACTCAAAACATTTTATAAAAATGAAAATAAATCACACATATAGCCAAAAAAAGAAAGAAAAAGAATAGCAACCCTTTGGCAGAAAAAAATGTCTCCAATTTAATGATACCATCTATGTTCATCATGTAGAAATGTATAAAAATCATAGACCAAGTACAGTTTTTTTTTAAAAAAAAATAAAAGTAAATAAGTGAAGGCCTGTAAACATTTCAATAAGTTTTCAAAACACAGAAACGATCAGAAGAGAAAAGTGAGGAAGAACAAGATAGCGGAGAAAGCCACCAAACTAAAAAAAAAACTGCTATCACAGTTTTGAAACTGTCAACTACGGAAGATTGGCAAATGTTCAATGCAAAAAGAAGGGTTAAACATAAAAATAAAAAACAACTAACCTCACTATTGACTAGATACAGGGCACAGGGTTTTGTTCATTGCATACATATAAATTATTTATTTTAAATTTTTTACAACAGAGGGTGCTCTCTTGATAGAAGTTCCAGCATCTCCACTTCTTTATGTTTTCATTTCTGTCAGTGTGGTGCAGTTTTGTTATGTACAATTGCAGTGAGCTCATATGTGATCAACTTTCACAGCGGATGTGCACTTAAAGTACCCCAAAAACCCTGAGCATAAAATTAAAGGAGGGAGATGTTCATCCAAAGTGCTTTGCAAAAGAGGTGACTGGGGAGAGGGGATGGATAGATGGAAAGCCAAGGAATACTGTGAGAAATGACTGGCAATGAAAATGAAAGAATCAGAACATGTTCAGAGGAAAACTAATGCTCCTACTTCATCAAGGATCTAAACAAGAGCTAAGAGAAGATTAAGGCTAGTTAATGAGCTTGTGGTAAAGAGACATGGGGATGCAAGGGACTTATTTTCATTCAAGTCTGAGCCGTGGCCAGAGATAGAAGCCCCCTTGTCCTGACAATTCCTGGGATAAAATAGAAGACTAAGGGCTAACCCAACCGTTAAGCCTTCACAAAGAAATTGTGTGAGCTGGTGATCTAACAACTCACCGATTCTGAAGTGGTAATGCCCACACATAAGCAGATCAAGGGAGAAAACCATCCAGCATATGGTAACTACCTTTATGTTGGTCCAGAAACAGAACAGTTCTGTACGAGAGGTAATCTGAAGCCTGAGTGTGGTCCTCAGGAGTCCAGATTTTCAGACCACTCAACTGCATTTTAATGTTAGAGGTGGTTACTGACCATGAGTCTAAGCCACTCCAGACAAAAAATTACTGTTTGGAGACAAAGCACATCATTTCATGGCCTTCTCAAGACTGGCAACTCCCTGAAAGAAGGAAAGCACAGTCAACTTCTTATAATAGAAAGCCTGGTCTATACCTAATTGCACATCCTTTTCAGCAAGGAGCCTTCAGAAAAAGCTGTCTGAGGGGAATATTGTCCCTTCTAAACCTTCCCATTTATCTCTTTCAACAATCTTAATACTCTATGGAGAAAGGCAGAGATCTTTTAATGATGTAGAGTTAAAAGGCACCTTTGGGTAAAAATTCAGTGTGAGAACTGGCTGTTCACAAGAGCGTCAAAGAAACACTTGCCTCTAGATCCAGTCTCATTTCTTCTGTACATGGCTACTAACCTGAGTTACGTATATTAATATGTGTGACTGTGCACTCCCAACTGCTTAAAGGCATGTTAATTTAACTGCACATTGGAAAGCCAAGGCCAAGTTAGATTGAAAATAGGCAACCAATGACCTATCACTTGATCTTGGAGTTGTGTAGCAGGTCCCATTATTCAACTCCTACAAAAAGACCTGAGAATGATGTTGAAGCAAATTGCAAGTTTAAGGGCAATACTATTTGGAGACAATAAATACTTTCTTAGGTGCCCCATTTCTCCTGATACATAACTGTTGGAAGTTGACCAACAGAAATAGCTACCTTCTTTTACTCCATCTGGGATCTCTGCTCTCTTAGCATGAGTTTAGTCATAATTAAATTGAGCAGATGGTGTAGCAATTGAAATCAGTAGTCCAATATCATGAAAACGAAGAGTTGAGACGTTGGCAGGACAAGAACTGTTTTCCAAAACTTGTGTCATCAGGAAAACTAGAGATGTCTTTGGCTGAGGGTGCAAGTATAAAGTTGGCAGAGCTGCCCAGAGAACAGTTGCCTTCTCTATAGCAGCTAGCCAGACCATTCTTGATCAGAATTAGCGTTTTGAAAAACTTTAATTCACAGCCCAAACCCACTACTTAGTCCAATGGAAGTTTTGAAGCAAGCAGTCCTGTTTTTTCAAAAGAAGTAGCAATAGAATGGCAATTTGCAAGCTCTGAACTAGAAAATCCATGTCCAGCAATTCATATTGGAATACCAATTTTGACCAACAGTGGAGAAAAGTGAACTACTGTTATCTTTCTCTGGATCCTCACAGAGTCACCTACTATAGTTCAAGCGCTCCTAATTTAGCACAACACAGGAAGCTGGACTAAATTTTATTGCTGGAAATTATATTGAATGTTGAGGTTCGCCCCAAACAGGAACAAGACTGAAAACAATCAGCGTGCTATTCCCCTATTTTTGGCTTGATGCTACAGTGTGAAACCAGCCATGTTGAGAAAACACTAACTGCTTGATATTTGGTGTTGGTCTTCCTACCATTTCTACAAAATGCTGTTGTTCCACTATTACTGGTCCCAGGGTAAATATTATCTAGCTTGGTGATAAGATGAAAATTGTATGAATTGGCTGGAGGTTTCCCTGCCTGCTAGAACAAGACAGATGAATAGAACAAGTCTCCTTACTGCCTTTCTTGCTTAAGCCATTTTACTATAAGCAAGATTTAAAAGAAATGTCAGTACGACACCAACTTTAAAAAAAAAGAGATGAGTTTATTCCATGATCAGTACAGACCAAATGCATATTCACCGTATTAAAGTAAAACCAATTAATTACTCCAGAGATTGGCCAATACTGACACACCAGTATTGTACTGTATAGTGGGTATTTATGGCACATAAACGTGGAACATTTGAAAGAGTAAAATGAAAAGAATATGCTAAAAGTGCTGAGAAAATGATTACTGCTAAAGTGTGAAAGGACTTCATGGAAGACAACAGGAACAGGTCTTCCTTCCTGCCAATCCAAATCCATTCCCATCTCCCTCCCCGGAGCTGCTCTGTTGTGTATAAAAACTAATTTTAAGAGACTCCATGACATTTAAAACCCAAAAATGTAGTTTTCTGGTATTACAGTTAAAAATATAGACTAAAAGTCTGGAACTGAGCAAAATAGAAGCAGTGTCTTTACAGAGTATGGTGAGCTCACCATAAAACTCAAACAAATATATGCCAACTATATTCACTATACAATACAGCCACAGTCAAACACTATTGACAGGGTGGGAGCTTCCCCTGGTGTTAAGTTTTCCCCACTCCACTCCATAATGAAGAGACAAGAATATCTACTCAAAGAGTTGAGCAGTACCAATGTATCTGGAGAAAAAGAAACAGATTGAAAGAAACTGACTTTGGTTGGTAGTCTAGCTCAGATTCCTGTCATCCACACAATGCTAAAACAAAAACCTCACTCAAATGGCCAGTTACACTTACTTGACACCTCCACTAAATTATTCCCTTTTTCACAAGCAAACACTTACAGAGAATGGCTCCCAGCTAAAGGCTTGTGGGAAGTTTAGTTAAAGGCAAAGCCAGTGATGAAAGGACCCAAAACAGCTCGTGTGTCTTCCCTGCTTAAAGCCCAGGCAGGATCTTTCTGTACACAGCCTCTCAATGCAGAGTGTCTGGTGCCGCCAGCATACAGCACGGTAGCGTCAAAGACATTCTGGAATTCAGAATGCTTTTGAATAGAAAAAGGGTAAACAGCATCAAGTTCTGGATATACTGCAAGTAAGTTTGGCATAGAGAATATCAAGTGATAGGGGGCACCCTTCCCGGCAACTGCATGTCCACTGATGCCAACCCAGTACTGAGTTGACTCATCTTGGTCTCGCGTTCTTCAGTGAGGTTGGGGGATTGGGTGGGGGTGGGAATTAAGTCAAATCGTAAGGCAGACTCTGCTGATCCTTCTGAGGCCACAACCGTCACACATGCAGAAAGGCTGCAGGAATGCTCTCCTCCCAGCTGCCAACAACACTATGGAGAGTCAAAAATTTGCTGGGAAATTAAGGAGTTCAGGCGAAGAAAACCAGGTGCTATTAGAAAAGATTCTCTTCAAATATTGCCAACAAATCGCTCTGGAAATTCATGTCAATAGTAGATGCCATCTAAAGGGAAAGAGAAAAAAAATGCAGCAGTCATCTGGGTTCACAGGAAAAAAGCATCTCAATAGATTGAAGCAGTAATAGCAACTACCTGATCTTGTTTATAAAAGCTGATCATGCAGATTAACATTAGCAGAGGCCAAGAGGAAGCCTCATCCACATATCAGAAACCATTTCCCTATCTTATAAAAGAAAGCCAACAATACAAGGAATGCCTGTGAAGGGGTGAAAAAAGGAACAGAAGGTAAAGGCAAGAAACTAGAATGAAATATAAAGTGAAACAGTAGGGGATTCAGCTTGCAAGAACTGATGGTCCAGATTTATGAGACTGCATTAAAAAAAGGGGGGAGAAATGGAAGAAAGAACAGATAAACTTCAATGTATATACGTGGAAGGTATATGTATATGTAGCGTGCACAGCGTGAGTTTTTCATGGAAAGCAAATAAAGTTGAAATAAAAGAAATAAGAAACAAGGAAAAGGAAAAGAAAAAGTAGGTATCTGGACAGAAAAAATCAGAGAGGTAAAAAAGATAAGTCTTTTAAACGAAGAATACCAATTTACCAATAATTTTCTAATTCCCTCAGTATTATTCGTCCTGCTTCACAGTGATCATTTTTTCCTAAATTCAATAAAATACTGTTCTAATCTCCAAATGAAGATTGAGATCTTTCTTCAAAAGGATCTAGAATCTCATTTTAATTTGCCTAATTTATGTTAGGGATGGCACCTTTTGTTTTGTTTTCCTGCAGAATTCCAAAAAATGTTTATTTTATGGAAAAACAAGTGCCATTCGGATCTGTAGGACTGAGGTCCATTTACCAGAGCCTAACGTCACACTCAGACAAAGGCTGACATTTCTGGCACTTTGAAAAATGGCTTCAAAACCAAACTGCCAAGCACAGCCTTTCTTGCTAAGGCCACGGCGAACACTTTCTAAGCCCAGAGGGCACCAGTCTCTTTCACTTACTGCCTCTCTGCGCCTTCGTTCCTGTTCTTGTTTTCTGAGTTCCTCTCTCTGTTGGTCCACCATGGACTGCGAAGCCTGTGGCTGAGAGCTCTGCGACGGGGGAGCGGAGGCTGCAGCTGACACCTGCTGCGGAGCCTGGGGATGATGCTGGGGCTGTTGTTCTTGACGCCGCCGGGCTTCCTCGTGAACTCGACGTGCCTGTTCCAGAGCCTCCTCTTCTTCACGACTCCTGTTTATGGATCAGGAATAAGAGCAGAATGATGATCTGGCATCCGTTTCACAGCCTCAGGGAAACTAGAAATCCCACCTAGCCATAGGACATTGATTGGAAGGTACTGGAAGACCCGACATCCCAGAGACACCTTGAACACATTGGCAGGAACTGTAGCCTGCAATACAGGTAGTCTTCATTTAGCTTTCACAATTGAGATTGACAACTTGGTTGCTAAGTCAAATATGTGTGTCCACAACCATGCTTAACGATTTGACTTCAGCTTTCCTTTGCTTTACACTGACAAGAAGTGACTATGCCTTCATAGCCCTTCAAAATACCAGTAGGGTGGGGGCTGTTTGAATCTCAGAGGGAATTCCCAATCCAGAGGGCAGGTACTGCTACAAAAAAAGGCGTGCTTCCAGGATCCAGCCAACCAGATAGTATTGTTTAATCCACGGGTTGGCAACCTGCAGCTCTGGAGCCGCATGCGGCTAATTCAGCCTCCTCCTGCGGCTCCCAGTTTGCAGAGAGAGACAGAGACAGGCACTTGCACTTCCCTTCTCTCTCTCTCTCTCTCTCTCTCTCTCTCTCTCTCTCTCTCTCTCTCTCTCTCTCTCTCTCTCTCTCTCTTTCTCTCTGTAACTCACGCTGTCCTCCGAGAAGCTGACAAGCTTACTGGGCGGGCCTCCTGCTCCACAGGAAGCAGGAAGAGAGCCAGCCCAATAAGAATGTGTATCAGCTTGTCCAAGAACAGTGTGAAGCCAGCTTGTCAGGTGAGCAGAAGATCGGAGAGAGAGGGGGGAGAGGGCGAGAGAGAAGGGAAGCACAAGTGCCTCTCTCTGTCTCTCTCTCTCTCTCACTCACACACACAACACACAAACACAGGGTAGGGAAAGAGGACTGGCAGACCAAGGGCAGAAAGAGAGGGAGAAAGGAAGGGAGGGAGAGGGAGAGAGAAAAGATGAATATATGTGGTTGTCCTTACTGAACTTTTAGTAAAGAACATTTAATGAAATGTTTTGATGGTTTTTTTTAATTAAGAGTGAGATATGGGGATAATTATGCTGTATTTAAAGATGGTAGATAAGCTACTAAAATTGTTTTTACCTGTTGGGATGAAGGAGAAAGTGTTTTTTCCCCCTTCTTTCTCCTGTCCTTTTTTCCCCCCCCACCTCAATTTTTTTCTTTTCTATTTTTCTGTTTGTAGTTTTTATAGTTTGCACCGGCTTTTTATTTCATAAATACGAGGAGGACTCAAATAGATATTTGAGTATTTTATTTGAAAGTAACCTTCGACTCAGCCTCTTTTTTTTGGAGTTCAAAATGCTTTTGTTGCATGCAGAAATAAAAATTTGTTTTCTTTGTAGCAGTTCATTGATTTCATAAATGCAGCACACTAGTTTTTTTTATACATAGCATAAAGGTAAAAAACAATATATGCAGTGTTATCTTCATTTTAGATGTCAAAAGGGTTTTTGCGGCTCCCAGTGTTTTCTTTTCGGTGGGAAATGGGTCCAAGTGGCTCTTTTGAGTGTTTTAGGTTGCCTACCCCTGGTTTAATCAAAGGAATCCTGCCACATCAGACCAGCTGGGCAGATGCTTTGGCCAGTAACCAGGCAAGTTACATTGCATGTAAAGCGTTATAAATGGTAACCAACATTTTGAATCACATCAGGAAACAAACTGGCAACCAATACTGCTTGCAAAGCTGCTTGCAAAGCAGAGGTATTACATGGGCTAAGCAAGGTATGCTCAACATTGCCTGCCCTGCAATTCTCGACCAACTGAAGCTTTTGGGTGGTTTTCAAGGGCAGCTCTATGTATAGCACATTAAGTGAGTTAAGCTGTGAGTTGACCATGGCACGAGCTGCACAGCCTTCAGGCCCTGGGACACAACCTCAATACCCTCACTTGGTTAGCCCAGCTTCAAAAGATATAAAGATACGATGATCATGAGCCTCAAACTGGCAGATGTCTTCACCCAGCAGTTTCATGAAGGCGTTAAAAAGGAGGGGAGAGAAATTAGCCTGCAACACCCCACAAATGAGGGGCCTAGGACAGGGGTAGGCAACCTTGGCTCTTTTATGACTCGTGGACTTCAACTCCCAGAATTCCTGAGCCAGCATCATCCAACACTGACTGGAACCCGGCCGAGAAAGAAAGAGAACCATTGTAAAAAGGGTCCCAAATCCTCAAGCCACAAAGCCAGCTCAGAAGACACCATGGCTGACAGCACAAGAGCCACCAAAACATCAAGGAGCACAAGAACGGATGCACCACTGCCATCCCAGCTCCATCACATCTACAAGCATGATCAAAGTGGTGTCAGTACTAAATCACAGCCTGAAACTTGACTGAAACAGATCTGTATCCAGACTTCTCATCAGCTACGGAACAGCCACCTTCTCAACAACCTATCTCAGAAAGAGAAAGTTGGAGGTTGACCAATCGTTATCAGAGACCATTGGGTCTAAGGACAGCATCCACACCAATAGCTCTTTAGAGGCTGGGAGCAACGCAGCCTCTGTCAAAGAGGCTGACACTATACCAACGGACCCAATCGCAGGTCACCTATTTTACTGTTATCACAACGAGGTTTTTCTTTGTTTCTGAGTTTTCTAGAGGGAAGGCTCAGAATTAATCTTGAAATCCTCCCAAATGCTTTTGTGCTTGCAGAGACTTTAAGGATAACATAAAGTACTTTCTCTTTCACACAAACACAACGGAAGAAAATAAACACCACCACCCCGCCCCCATCTCAACTAATTATGTTCCTCACCTCATTCTTTCCTGTTCCCGCCTTTGCCTCTCCTTTTCCTTCTCTGCTTGTTCAGCCTGAGCTTTCAAGGCTTTCTCCCGTTCCTCCTTTTCCCGGGCAGCCCTCTTGAAGTGCTCAAAGCTATCGCTGCTGGATTTTACTGTTGAAGATGGTGTGGTGGGATGTTTCTGCACTAAACTTGCCCAAGATCCCATATTTTTTATTTTCAAATCCTGTGGAGGAAAAGAAGTGCAGGATTAGTACTTAACCTGACACATGGTGTTAATTGGTGCACACGAAAGATCAGAACTTCCCCTTGCCTTCAAATAAGAGATAAAAGAAATTGAGCTGGTAGTCCCAAAGATGCTTTTCCTATGATTGAGAATCTCCGTAGAAATTTAGCTTGTAGCTTACAGACAAAACCCCTCCAGGCTAACCTAGGCTGGAACCAACTAATTACAAATGCCCATTTCTAAGGCAGACAAAAAAGGAGCTGGAATGCCAGTGTGTTGTACTGGATGCCTTTCACATCAAAAATTGGGCTGCAGAGTTAAATTAACTATTTCTTATGGGTGGTGGTGAGGTTGGGAATATATTCAGTACAGACAATCTTAGCAGTTGTTTTGTACATCAAAGGCTAAACGAAAGTTGTACGTGAATATAAGCAAGAACAACAATATCCCCTGATTTCCACAACTGTTAAAATGGTGATTCTTGAGACAGTATTTAGAAAACAAAAGATAAAAGTCAAACCGAAGCAAGTATTTTGTTAGCTGACCCTCAAATATACCTCGCAATTAATCTAAGTATTATAAAACTGCATTTTAAGCAATGCATAATGAATGAAAGGTCAGTGAAAAAAAAAATCAACTGTGCTATTGTTCTACACTCAACCGATTGCAGTTAATTAACAGGTAGATAAATAGTAAGTGTAACTTGTAATTGAGGAAATTAAAAATGACATGGGTCGGTAAAACGAGGACCCAGATTGTTGAGGCAATATTCTGACTGCGTAAGCTGCTTAGAGAGAGCTGTAAAGCACTGTGAAGCGGCATGTAAGTCTAAGTGCTATTGCTAATATTTCTATATAAGCCAGACATGTCAAACACAAGGCCTGGGGGCCGGATCCGGCCCGCAAAGTGGTTTCATGTGGCCCGCGAAGCCATCCTGGAAAGAGTGAGGGAACGGCCCCCACTGCCTTGGCCCTGGCCGAGACCCTCCTTCTGCCAGAGACCCTCAGATCTGTCCCACTCCTGCCCAGGCCCTCCTAGGCACCCTTGATGCAAACGATGTAGAGCTGGCCACGCCCACCCAGTAGGCCATATGCACTCTAGCCATGCCCACCCAGCAGGCCACGCCCACCCTGGCCACACCCACCCGGCCCCTTGAGGTCAACCGCAATGCTGATGCGGCCCTCAATGAAATTGAGTTTGACACCCCTGATATAAGCGCTTCAGACAAGAACATCCTTCTTTGTTAGGATACAGAATTATCATAGCTCAGTTAAAGATCTGATATCGATCACTAGAGTTCTAAAGCCACACTACAAAATACTGAAGATGCTACCGGGGGGGGGGGGTTCATTGTAACACAGACTGGGCAAATCGTTATCAGCCATTTCTGCTTTCTTCCCGTTAAAGAAAACAATACACAATTCACAGTTACCTTTTTAGGTGCTACTGGTGTTTTTGGTTCCTGTTTCTGTCTCTCTTTGTCCTGGACACCTGGTGGTGCGTTTTGTTCTGAAGGTCTGATAACAGGCCGTCCACTGTCCACTGTCTTCATGTCTGTTCCTGGGAAAAAAAAAACAATCTTTAACAATCTTTCGTCTAGACCAGGGGTCGGCAACCTCGGCTCTTTTATGACTCGTGGACTTCAACTCCCAGAATTCCTGAGCCAGCTATGCTGGCTCAGGAATTCTGGGAGTTGAAGTCCACGAGTCATAAAAGAGCCGAGGTTGCCGACCCCTGGTCTAGACTCTAGTCAGCGTTATGGAGAAAAAAACAACATCCTGAAAATGAAGAATTGGGCTGTCCCCACCCCCCACCCCCCTAATGTAAACTAAATCACAACAAAGCACATGGAGTTATTAGACAAAGCAATAAATCACTCACGTTGTTGGATATGTAGAGGCGGCTTGATGCTCTCGGGGTGTTTGGTGGGATCTTGCCGCAAGGCAGGGCTAAAGGTCTCGTTTCGAATGACAGGGGATTGCATCTTCTCCTCTTTGACCATAGGCTGCGACTGAACTACGGAAGCTGCTCTCAGTTCCTGCCAAAGAAAGACAAACAAAAGCCCATAATTAATAATAATAATAATGTCTTTTCATAGCTTTTCCCTGTATCGTCTGAGCCTCCCCACCAATCAAAGTTCTTGAAGCAGTCTGCTTTCTGATGGGATGCTGGGGAAAAAATGTTCGCGGAAACAAACATCCAAATAAACTTTGTTTCTAAGATGCCTTTACCTGCTTTTTCGGCTGAACATTTGACTGCGGTGGAGACTGGTGCGGCAACCCCTGGAACGATGGCATCTGAGGGGAATGCATCATGAGAGGGGAAGGTGCTTCTCTCAAGTGGCCTGGAATAAGTCAGCACCAAGGTTTTCAGAAAATAGTAACAATAAAAAAACACTCTGGAAAATGCACTTATGATATTCAGCTGACAACTTGGGAGGAAAAAAAAGAGTTATCTGAGATTTGCTCATCGAAACGCCTGTTTACGCTCAGCGCTTTTCATCTGCAGAGCAGTAAACAAGGAAATGTCAGTTTAACAGTAATTTGAAGAAGAGTGGCACAAAAGCGACTTTAACAGAATGCAAGGTCAAAAAGGTTATAGTCACTTTTGAATAGTACAAATTCCATTCAAGATAATTCATGCATGGAATAAAAGCGGGTCTATTTCGTGGAAGCCCTGGGCTAAAAGTCTAGCGGTCCAGGCAGCTGACTGGGCAGGAGTCAGAGAAAGTGAGAGCAGGCTTGACAACACAGACCGTAGAGGCTGGGGGGGGGGGGTTACAGCAAAAGGAACTGGGGAAATCAGGGGTGGCCTAAGCTGGGGTGGAATATGCCAGGCTGGGAACCCCAATTTACTGCAAAGATCACTGCAGTAAGGAAGAAATGTACAGGACATCAACAGTGGGAGAGAGGGAAGACCCTGGAACGGTCAGGATGGGGAGAATACATTGCACCGAGAGATTCAGCAGGGCATCAGAAGTGAAGGAAAGGGAAGGTGCTAGAAAGATCAGGGCTGGTTGGACTGGGCCAGTGGAGACAGCATGGACTGAAGACAAGTAAGGGAAGGGAAATACCACATGTGGGTCACAGAAGTGGAACGTACCCACACAAGGCAGCTCCCTTAAGAATGCACACCAGAATTTTCTACTTGTCAAATGAAACCGTTCTAAGATTTTTCTGTCCGGCTTCATCTGAAACTTAGAGAAGAATTTAGAGGTTCTGGGACCTATCTCTGCTAAAATGTACCTGACCCAAAAAGATTGAAGCAGAAATTTCATACACTAAAGGCCTCAGAAAAAACCCCAAAATATTTTACATGTATATCCCTATTCCACTTGAATATTAAAAACAAACAAACAGTAAGAGTTGTTTGACAATGGGAGCAATTACTCAAAAGATGTGGTAAAGTCTCTTTTATCCGAGATGTTTAGCAGATATTGGATCACTCTGAATTGGACCACAGAACGAGGGACAGAGTTAGTAGCCTAAACAGCCCCTTACAGCAACTTAATTCTGTAATGCCACTGAACAGGCAATTGAAGAGGCAAAAACATCATTTGCTTATACCTTTTACAGGTGGCTTTTCCAAATAAAGGGAGTCCACAAAGAGGGACAAGGCACTGAAATGAAATCTAAAAATATAAGCCACTAAAGAGTGTTCTATTGCTCTACAAACATAATTGGATATAGATCAGCCATTTTTGGAACGTATAAAGCAAGACCAAGTGAAGGATAGGGGAGAAACAAATGAAGGATGTTCACTGGACAATGAACACCAAGCATATATTTTTCTCTTCAGGAATTTAGCTGAATGCATGCAAAACCAGAACAGAGAAGAGAACGGGAGGAAAAGCTGTCCTGTGTTTTCTGTCTCCAACTTCCACATATTCAAGTGAAGGTCTGAACCAAAAATAATGCTGAATGCAAATGCAACTTGGTGCACACTCTACATCTCTTATTTTGGTCTCTGGATTGCAAGTTGAGCTCGACTTCTCTGAGCTTATGGAGAGGTAGAAAATAAAGTGTATGTTAGCAAAATTTCAAGTTTTTGGTTAATATGAAAATATCGTAGAAAATAATATATTGAAAGCCCTGTCTTCAGCAAGTTTTTAGGTTTCATATTTTATGCAATCAACCCTCGTTGAGTGTTTCATCTGAATATGGAAGTGGAATATCAACTGAAAAAGCACGCAAGCAAGCAAGCAAACAGATGATCTTAAGAGAAAAGGGAATAATTCTTCTCAGAAAAACCCAGGTTCTTTTCACTTACTTTACTCCATTTCCTCTTTGCAGAACTCTTTTAAAGGCAACAAGCAATTTTTCACAAGTTTTAAATCACCGTTAGTGACTTTCATTCACCTGTCCGGATGGGAAGCACCTAACAACCCATCCATTCAGCCGCCATGTTCCATGCTCAAGCCACTCACCTGCTGAGTAGGGGTCTGGCTTGTGATGTCTCGGTGAAGAGTGGTGCTGGATGACTTGCTGGGGCTTTGACGATTGCTGTGGGGCTTGAGGCTGCTGGGGGGGCAGATGTGGCTGGGGTGGTGGTGGTGGAGGCTGTGGAATATGGGGTGGAAATTGCATGGACTGCATATGGACTGGCCTCTGCTGTGACTGATGTGGTAATTGTTGCCCGGGAGGGTGAGGAGGAGGTTGCAGGGAGGGCTGAGGCTGCGACTGCACTTTTACTGAAGGGAGGAGAGAAGTCTGTGGCTGTGCCTTCTGCAACTGCTGCAAGTAGAGCTGCATCTGACTATTGCTCAGCGGCAGGTTGTGGTGAGGAGCAGGAGGCTCTTCGTCCTCCAGAAGCACCTGGGGAGGCTGGGGGAGGGGGGGCTGGGGAAGCAGAGGCTGCGGGTTAAGAGCCGGTGACACAGCTGGTGGCCGAGGAGGTTTGGGGGGGAGTGCTGCAGCTCGATTACTGGGTCTTGAGGGTTGCTGAGGCAGAGCATTGTGCAAAGCTGAGGAGAAAACAGTAACGTTACATTAAATATCGTGCGACAGGACCCGTGATATCATCACGATTATTAATTTATTTTTATTTGTTCAATTGCGCGGTTAAAATTACGACTGCCTCTTTCAAAAGACTCTTATTCCAACAGCCAAGGCAAAATCTGTACAAGCAGCTGAGAACTAGATAACTCATTTTGGAGTAAAAAAACCCTGTAGGACATATTATAAACTATTTCAAAGAAGGACTCCCCTCACCCCCCACCCCCATCCCCAACTACTCCCTTCATACTATTTTTCTAGTTGAGTACATTTAACATAAGGTGACATTAAATAGATGTTATTCTCCATTTGGAATAATGCAGTCCATTCTATCACCTCAAAACTTTTGTCTTTGCTCCACCGATAGAATTACAAACAGAGGAACGATAGCCTTCATAACATCAATTATGACTGTAAAACATGCAAGCCTGGACAGCAAGTTCCACCCTATCCGTCTTTTTCTCTGTTTATACGCTGGTGCTCATTTACTGCAAAGCTCAACTGGGAAAGCACAATGTAGGAAGAGGTGGATTGCTAGTTCTCACAAAGTCAACGTACAGCTTCTAATGCACCTAAAAACGGTTTACCTGGAGGGGACACTACTGCATGTTGATTTAAGTGAGGAGGAGTGCTGTGCTCAGGCTGCTGGGGGAGATGAGGTGGCATCTCAGGGGGGGGAAGGTGCAGAATAGGCGGAGTGAAATGTGAAATAGCGTCAAACATGTTCCCTGGGAGTGGATGCTCCATAACTGGGATCTGCGTTGGAACAAAAGCTGGAGGAGAAGACTTGACTGTGGTGGCTGCTTGCTGAGGGGCAGATGGAGGTGGCGGTGGTGGTAACTGCGGTGGTTGCACCTGCTGCTGTTGCTGCTGCACCTGTGGATGGTGATGATGGTGATGCTGCAAGAAAAAAGCCGGTCCTACAATCAGTGCAAAGCAGTTTTGGAATGAGCCATTTTTGCACAGGAAATTAATAGTGGAAAAAGGGGTTTTTCCTTGCAACTTCTCACTTTTGCCAAGGGCTTTTTTCTATACATTTCTTCAACCTATGAGGGTTTTGCAAATATGAATACTTAACTAATTCTTTACAATCAGAGAAAATGAACTGGATGGGGACCGGAGATCCGGAAGACAACCATGTAAAACCAATATACATTTATACACAATGTACAACCCCTATACATTTTGTATACATTTGGGGGGGAACATCCAGGTCCAAGAAAGTGAAGAGGAACTAAAGAGCCTCTTGTTACGAGTGCAGAAGGAGAGTGCAAAAGTTGGGTTGAAACTAAACATTAAGAAAACCAAGATCATGGCATCCGGCCCTCTCAATTCCTGGCAAATAGATGGGGAAGAAATGGAGGTAATGACAGATTTTATTTTCCTGGGCTCCAAGATCACCGCAGATGGGGACTGCAGCCAAGAAATTAAAAGACGCTTGCTGCTGGGGAGGAAAGCCATGGCAAATCTAGACAGCACACTTAAAAGCAGAGACATCACTCTGCCAACAAAAGCGTGCATAGTCAAGGCTATGGTCTTCCCAGCTGCAATGTATGGCTGTGAAAGTTGGACTATAAGAAAGGCTGAGCGCCAAAGAATTGATGCCTTTGAACTATGGTGCTGGAGGAGATGCCTGCGAGTCCCTTGGACTGCAAGGCGATCAAACCGGTCAGTCCTAGAGGAGATCAACCCTGACTGCTGTTTAGAAGGCCAGATCCTGAAGCTGAAACTCAAATACTTTGGCCACCTAATGAGAAGGAAGGACTGGAGAAGAGCCTAATGCTGGGAAAAATTGAGGGCAATAGAAGAAGGGGACGACAGAGAATGAGGTGGCTGGATGGAGTCACTGAAGCAGTAGGCGTGAGCTTAAATGGACTCCAGAAGATGGTAGAGGACAGGAAGGCCTGGAGGAACGTTGACCCTGGGGTCACCATGGGCCGGACACGACTTCGCAGCTAACAACAACATCCAGGTCCATATATAAATGATAGTCTAAGTTTAATGTTAAACCAACTTGACAATCAATACTAGTTTCAGCAGTTGGAAGCAACAAAACAACAGATGGATTCTGCTGTGAAAGGCAAGACATGTGTATTAATTAAACATCTAACTTCTCGTATTGTAGACTGGAGATAGACAAAGGCCACTCTTTCAAAGACAGCAAAGTCCACATTTTGGACAGAGAGGACTGCTGGTTTGAAAGAGGGGTCAAAGAGGCTCCTGTTCAAACCTGAACAACCCTCTCTCAACAGAGGGGGAGGGATATGACATTATGTATCTCCAGTCTACAACGCAGTCCTTTCAACAGTTCCAAGAAGGCTTCACACACATTTGCACTACTCAGGTGACCCTGACAACACAGATAAGACTCCAGGTAGCACTAACGACTTGCTAAAAGATTGCAAATGACCACCTGTCTGCAAGGAGTATAAATCTTTCCATTGCCCACCATCCAGTCAGAGCTGAAGAAGCTTCTTGGGTGAAAAGTGAGACGTATTCAAAGAAAAACAAGAAAGTTCAGTTGCCTCTTGAAAAAGCATCCTTGGGATAAAATGGAACAACACTTGTACACTATTGGCACTAATAAAATGAACATCAGTCAATTGCAAATGGCAGCTTTACTTCTGTGACAATATCTTTACCACTATCAAATGGCAACCTCTGCCTAACCAGGGTCTCAGGAATGACTCAATATTTATTTATTTATTTATTTATTTATTTATTTATTTATTTATTTATTTATTTATTTATTTATTTATTTATTTGATTTATATACCGCCCTTCTCCCGAAGGATGGCCAAAAATCCCAAATCCAGTTTAAACACATCTGACTATGTCACCAGCCTAGTATACCAACTGAATCTCAACTCTAGACTGCTTAGAACAAGCAAAAGTACAGCAAAATCAATAAAAATAAAAGATGGCAAGAGTAATGAAGCCAGGTGTCTCAGTCTCCTTTGCCACAAAGGCCTTGTGAAGCCAGGTAGGTCTTCTAAATGGCAGATGTAACAACTTTTTAAAAAAATGATATTTCCGTTATCTATTTTTCTGTTAACTCAGAATTGGAAGCTTAGTTCCAACAGTAAGCAAATTCTTGCCTGTGACCATGTCTAAGAGCAAAAATAATCAAAAGTTTTAGAACCAAAGCCCTGGATATAACGGAGGTACAATCTACTCCTAATGCAAGGAAGCCTAAATAATTAAAGTGAATGCAGCTCTTCCTTTTCCTGTCAGTACGGCCTAAAAACAATTTGTTTAAAAACAAATTTGTGGAATGCTCTTCAAAGGATTATCATTAATCAACATGTTAATTTACCCTCTCAAAAATCTGTATTATGACGTACCTTCTTTTGTTCTCGACCAGGATGTCCTTTTTTCTTAATTTTGGGGGGCATTTCTGTGGGAAAAGAACAATAAAGGATTACTGCATGGCAATGCTTTTGACCATGAATCACTTTATGATTAAGCCACTGAAATCCAAAGGCACAGCACTGATACTTCTAGCATACACTGAACATTTGAACCTATTTGCTTACTTATTTTACAAAATAAAATATTTTTACGATGAACTTTATTAATTAGTGTAAGTTGCTGAGGCAAAGCCTCAATAATTCATTTCCCAGCATAACCTTTCACTGTGTCTACCTTCCATATAATTTTAAAGGCAGTAAAAAAAAAAAGAAAAATGTTTTGCATTTAATGGGTAACACCTGGAATTGCCTATAGGAATTTACTACATTATTTGCTCAAGTTTGTGTTGCACATAAATCATCCAAGGTATTTTCCCACACAAATATTACATTTTGCTTTCATGACTTTGGCTGCTTTTTGATATTTAAGTTTATATCAAAAATGTATTTTCCCCTTTGGGGGAAAATTAGAAAGCTGAGGTAACTCAACTGTTACCTATTTCTGGAAGGATAGTTAGGGCTGTTTTGCTTAGGTTCTTAAGTAGATATGAATGTGTCATATTAAGATAGCCTGAAAAAGCTGTACTATATATGCCTCTTCTTCACCAGAAAATTTTATATAACCCTATTATAAATGATAAGAAAAATGTGGTCTAATAAAAGATAGCAGTAATATTTGAAAATTCATTTTGAAGACAAATTTCTTGTGAGAGAAAGCAAAATTTCCATCTCTACTCTCACAAACTGAAGACAGTAAATATAGCAAAACATTTTATTTATACAGTTTATTTTAACATGTAAAACAGCAGTTACTCTTTTTTTACAAACAGAAAGCATTAAGCATGATTTCAGATTTTATCGATTTTTTTTTTAAAAAAGTATACAATGGCTGATTATATGAACTCAAAATATACCATTCACTTTTTTTGACAGTCAGCAGCATGCCAATACTAGCAGATTATTAATCTATTGAGATTTGCTTCACTACAGAAAATTCACAATTGTCCCCTTTATTCCTTTTTCATATCCTTGCGATCTGTAGATGCTAAAAATTCTGCTATTTGTCAAATCTTTACTGTTTTACATTTAGAGAACTTCTGTTAAGATGCTTTTTATATATGCGCAATACAATGTGAAAAGTTACCAGTGAGACAATTTACCCAGGAGGCAATAGCTGTGCACAGTGAGCCACAAAGTAAATTGAACAAAAGAATGGTAGACACTCAACACTGAAAACCTGAAACTGAGGGGAAAATACTGTCACTAATTCTAACCAGGGATCTTTTATAAAAGTGTAATACTTGCACTATTTGCTAAACTAGAAAATATGCCCAATACACATTAAACATTAACGCTTTGACATACTAACACTATGAACATTAAGAAAATGTTAAGTTATACATTTTGTTGCAACAGATAGTATACGTTAAAAACCTAGACATATGAATATGAATAGAATATGAGCAGCCTCTGCAAAATATATGCTTTGCTGCCCTTATACTATTCACCCAAACCTAACAGCTATACCAAAGAGATATAGTGCAATCCCATTTAATGTAAGAGGACAAAGAGGAATAAAAAATATAGAATAATGATTATGGTTGTGATACCAAAATATTGAATCTATGTTTGCATGGATGAGCAGCTTTATTGTTGTGTCTAGCAAGATAAAGCACCCCAGTTAGTTCATATAAACAAAATTGTTAAAAAAACCTTGTCAATAACTTTAAACTCACAAGACTCTCTGACTTATAATATGAAGATCAAGACTTTCAGACATGAAAGTTCACTTCATGATATGTTGCGCAGGAAGGGAGAACTTTGTAATTTTTAATATAGGAATCAAAAAAGGTCTTTTGGGAGTCTGGGATATCTACAATATCTAGGTTAATTTTCCATCTGAAAAGAACTCTACTCCTGTAAGAATAATACAGACTGCTTCTAACATTTTAATTATGAGATGATTTCTAAATTAATAATTACTATGTTAAAAAGAAAACCTAACTTAAAAATAATGGATACTAATGTTCTATTGTATTGGGCAGACAAAATTAGGAAAAGCCTGATGATGTGTTTAGCTTTTAAAAAGCAAAAGGCTGATTCCTGATTTCTTCACAGAAATATCCAAGTAGTTTTCTTGGCAACAAACATGGAGATGGTTTGCTGCTGTCTCCTTCAAGTATCTTACACAACCCGTCATTTTTTTTAAAAAAAATCCTGTTCTAAGTTATAACCCTGTGATTCCTCAGAAGTCTATCAAAATACTTATTGTGAGCCCCACATGGAAGTAACTTTAGGGGATAAACAAGATTGGACATGTGCTGCCATCTCCTGAGATACTAGGCATAGATGTAAATATTTAGCTTAAAATAAGAAAATATTATTATAGGGCATTTCCAAGCTCAATTTGGTTCAGCAGTATGCCTTTCCCTAAAAAATCACTGTGCTGTGGTTAAATCATCAGAGTCTACACCAATGTCTTCATAAATGGGAAGCTTTTAGTAGTATATACTTGTATTAATTTCAGTAACATACTTTACTGTTTTTCCTTTAGGAGCTTCAAACGGAAATACAGGGGATTGTAATTACATTGTACAATAGGGTGTTATACTTTATTACTTTACATATTTATGTATTACTTGTTAGCATTTCAGATTTACTGTCCATTCTCAATTGGCTGACAAAAATAACAAAATAGCTAAACCTCAGTAAAAGTACACAATAATATAGTCAAGATGTATTAGTGCTGCATAAAACCTCTGGAGGATAATAAATTTGGGATCATATACGGTGGTACCTTGGTACTCAGCTGTTTTGAAACTCATCGAATTTAGAACTCAAAGCATTTTGACATGAGCATTTTGTCCCAGTACTCATTGTTTGTTTGGTACTCAACGCACAAACTAGAACTTGACAGGCGTCTGCCTTGTAACGCACTACATTATTCCATATGGGAAAAATTTTGTTTGGTACTTGTTTTTTGTACTCATCGCAACTCTTGGAACCAATTAAGGATGAGTACTAAGGTACCACTGTATATTGGTTGAACTAAGAATGTAGTTCAGGGTAGAGACAGTTGTTTGGTTTAAAAAAATTGCATTAAAACTTTAAACCAAAGTAATATATTTTAAAGCTAGATATAACTGTTCTATAGGAAATTCATTCTAATTGGACAGTACTGTATTATTTTTGTGACTGTATAACTCTAGAAAGTTACAAAAGTAATTTTGTACAAAAGGTACAAAAAATATTTTATAGAAGTTAACTTTGGTAGAGGCAAATCAAATGACTAGTTTTTAATTTAAACAAAGCATTTTCTTTCTTCTCCTTCCCCTCCTCCAGTTGCACCCAATGTGCATGTTCATATTTGCTTTAGACAATCCATCCTGTAATCTTCTACATAAGATTTGGAGAAGGGATTAATTTCCCTAGCAGACAAATACCACTGGATTTAATTCTTTAAATATTTCTGGCATCATTTGATTATAGCTCTTTTTTTGTAATGTGTGGTCATGCATTGCCTAAAATATTTCTCTTATATCCAAAATATATTCCCTCGAAGAATGCAGTGTAAGCCAGCATTTCACATTTTTAGTGCAATCTAAATTACACTAAGTTTATTTGTAGCAACCTAATAAAACTATACACAAGATCCTAAGTTGTTCTTCATTACAGGATCATGTAGCAATACTGCCTAAACATATTATTTGAAATTAAGGAGTAGGCCAAAACTGAAGTGTGTATTTTGTTTTAATTGTCTCTGTAGAAATCTTACTAAAATACAGGTAGTCCTCAACTTATGACCAAAATTGAGCTCAAAATTTCCATTGATAAGCAAGAAGGACGTTAAGTGAGTTTTGTTCCGTTTTATGACTTTTCTTCCCACAATTGTTAAAAGAATTGCTGCGGTTAAGTGGATCTGGCTTTCCCATTGACTTTGAACACTGCAAATGTCATAAATATGTGCCAGTTGCTAAGCGCCCACATTTTCATCACATGACCTTGGGGAATGCTACAATTGTAATAATTGTGAAAAGGGGTTTTAAATCACTATTTTTCAATACCACTGTAACTTCAAATAGTTACTAAATGAATGGTTGTAAGTTGAGGAGTACCTGTACCACAGTACTTTAGACAATGTAGTAACGAACATTTCAGAAATCTTAAAATCTGCTTAATCTCAGCTTTAGAGTACTTTTTAATAAACATTATTGACTACCTCTCACTAAGTGATTCAAGAATCTCATGTTCGTCAAACTTTTAGAACCCATTTTTAAGTGGGCTGGCCTGAAAGTAGTGTATGGCTGCTTCTGTTTATGTAAGTGAATTCTTCTACCAGCTGCCTAACTATTACTCATAAGGCACCTACCAAGACTGAAGATCTCTCAGAAACGCCTTTCCAGGCAGCATAAAAATAGTCCTCCCTGGACAGGCTGTGAAGAAGTACTCTCTACACATAAACAGGGAGGATGATCCAAGCCTTATTTTTCCTGCACACTTCAAATAAGGAAAATAAGATTTTGAATTCCTATTTGATAATCACACAATAGAATATTTATGATGTGATGTTTAAAAAGTTTATTTCCCTGCTGAACTACTAAAGAAACTGGTGTCTTTTTTTTTTTAAAAAAGGGAGGACATGAATATTCATTTTCAAATGTCAAAATTAAGTGTTATTACAATGTTAGTTATCATAGAAAAAGTAGGTACATTTTTTCCAGCAAAAATAAATTCTTTATTTTTATTATTCAAACAAAAATATAGTAACTGTACAATGACAGCAGATACTCAATTCATGATTAATGCATTTTGAACAGTCAAGGGAAAGAGGAATTACATCTTTACTTAAACATGCAATTTATACATTCCAATCAAAAATGGTCAATTTTTATCCCATCCCTTAATAAAAAAATTAAAAACAAATGGTAGGAACAAATGCAAATGGAGAAAAAAATTAACAATATTAATAAAGACATTTATTTTAAATCCCCAAATACATATTTTTGTTTGTAAATAACCTTCCCAAGTAAACTATATTTTTATGACAGATTTAGAGTATCAATATCTGGGTTTCTGAGTGACTAATTTGTTTGGAAGTTCTGTGTTTTCTTGAAACTGGAAGAATATAGCTACTGCTCTTTCTAATCTCAAAATTTATTATTAGTAGATATGTAACTCACTAAAACCCTGAAAGTTTGGATACGATCAATTCATATATTATTCCTTGTCACTGTTGAGCTTACTGTATAATTCTGCTCTGAGCCATCATTAAACATGGACTCAATATTCAGATTTCTCTTACACGTTTATTTGGGTGTATAGAAAAAGGGCAGCCACATACTTCCATTGTGAGTATTGATGTATATCACAGATTCATTTTTAAGGAACAGTTATAAAGTTGTATTGTAGCATGAAAACTCATTGTTTTTTTTAAAAAAAACCTGTTTAGAAATACATTTAAAGCTATACCAAAATTTTGTAGATAATTCACTAAGTGCTTCTAACATTTCTAACAATATAACATTCTAACCATAGCTATCTTTATGTGATTTTCTACAATTATTGGCATATCCTGTTAGCATTGTTATTTTCCAACGTAACTTTTCTGTATCTTTCATGTCTGATTACTGAGTTTACTGTTTTTAAACTTGGAAGGAATTTTTTAACAGTTTTCCCATATAACAATAAAAGCAGCTTTTGTATATAACAAGTTACACACACACACACACACACACACACACACACACACACACACAAAAGTGGGGGGGGGGGGTAAAATTTCTGCAAAAGTCTCCATTGGTCTGGATAATTATTAATCAGGATAAAGGGTTGATCTATTTTTTCTCCTTAGGTCAGAAGTAATTAATATGTAATATAAATTCCAATATAGATGTAGTAAACAAAAGAGTAACAGATTAAGCACTAAATTACGCCAGATAAAAGACATGCATTTTATATACATCAGAAGCGAGTTGCTAAGATCCTTTAATATAGTTTGTTCCTCATACATTAAAGCAGGCATGTCAAACTTGCGACATCACATGACGTCGCGCAAAGTATCGTGACTTTTTCCCCATTGCTCACAATGGGGTGGGCGTGGTTTCGATGTGACGCATCCGGCCCGCGGGCTGGCAGTTTGACATGCCTGCATTAAAGCAAAGGCAACATTTGGAAGTGCACATTGTAACAGGTTGCCTAGCCCTGTGCAAACAGCCAGCCAGCTCTTGGCTCTCTACTCATTATTTAAAATTTCACAGCTGAATCATATTTCAATGAAAATGTTCCTCAGTGAATGCAATGTACTAAGTTATGATGTAGATTTCAGGAGGGAAAGAGAATTTAAGAAAAACCATCAGAGCTTTTCAAAAAAGCCTAAGTTTAATCCAAACAAAAATAGGAGCTAGTTATAGCCAAGGCCAGGACATGAACTTTCTTCTTCATGATGGGAGATTATGCAAGAATATAAACCATAACGCATTAAAGTACAGTCTCATTTACTCATCTGACATTGTACATATGAGTTCACAACCGATTCTTCTCCTTACTAAGTCACTATAAATTGCAGTCTGAAAAAGCTGTAAAAGATTCCGGTGCAATCTATACTCCACGGAAATCAAAGGTAAAAAATCTTAGCTCCCATAGGTAGTCATCAACTTTAGGATCAATTGGTACCAAAATTTTGGTTGCTAAGCAATGCTGTTGCAAAGCACAATGTTGCATGACTGCATCGCTTAGCGACGGCAATCTTGACGGTCCTAGTTGCTATCCTAACTCCAGATGTGCAGGTCGATAAGTGAGAAGTGGAGGAAGTCCAAGGGAAGGAATACGGAGGATGAGGAACGCAGGCTACCTACAAGGAGTTGCTGCAGTGAGACATGAGCTCAGGAAGGCTGGGACACACGCATGTGTACAAATGCAGGGAGGCCAGGAAAAAAATATGCTGTAGCTTCTAGGAGCATTGCGGTTCCAGGGTTTCAAGAAACCCCTGAGCTGCAGCAAAACTGCAGCTGCCATTGGAAGCCTCAGCTGCCTCAGCCTGGCCCAACAGCACGGCACACAGGGGTTTCTTGGCACGCTGCAACTCTGGGGCTGGGCTTTGTGCTGTGGCTCAGGGGCTTCTTGTTGGCCCAGAGTTGTGGCGCTAGAAGAAGCCTCTTTCTGCCAAGCTGCTGGGCCAGGCCTGTAGCTCTGGGGCTGAAAGAACCCCTGAGCCACAGTGCAAAGCCTCCTCCCAGCCCTGCCCAGCAGCATGGCATAAAGGGGCTTCTTGGTGCACCACAGGTCCGTCACATTAAGAAGCCTCTAAGCACCATGCTGCTGAGTCGGGGCTGGACTCTGGGTTGCAAGAAGCTCTGAGCCGCAGCATAGTGTAAAACCTTTCCAACAAAAAGCTCAGCCCTATCCCAGCACAAAGGGACTTCTTGGTGCGCCATGGCTCTGGGGCCGCAAGAAGCCTGAGTGCAGCGTGAAGTCCAGCCCTAGCCTGACGCACTTCTGGCCACCCTGGGAAGCCACAGCTGCAGTTGTCCTTGCTGTCACCTGGCATCTCATGGCTCCTGCTACCCTGCACTCTGCTGCCCCACCTGACCTTTCTCCAGCTGCTGCTGAAGCGTTCCCAGCCTGGTTCCCAGCAGCTGCTGGCCACGTGAGGCCATTTGCCACAAGTTTCACAAGGAGACCACTGTGCACAACCTGGGGAAGAAAGTCTCATGTGGTCAGCAGCTGCCTTGCAAAGGGTCAGGCAGGGCATGCTTGACCAACAAGGGAAGGCAGGTGGTGAAGGCTAGCTAGGGCTACAGAGGCTGCATAATGCAGAGAGCCAAAAGGGCATAGATGGGGTGGGGGGTGGGGAGATAGGCGGCTGAAGGGAAGTGTGCGCAGGCTGCCAAAGGCCTGAATTTGGATGACATGACAACATGGGGATTGCTGTTTGGGGACCAGTCATCAGTCCCTTCATTCAGCACTGTCATAATTTTGAATGGTGGCTGAATGAATGGTCAAAAGTCAAGGACTAACTGTATTCCAGCAGGTATGCAATACAGGTAAATATAAGTTAGTGCATTATCATATTATTTAATTAGTCAAACTTCATTGCTTAAGTTCTAGCTGAATATTACTAATTTAAAGTAAAAGGGTAAAGATTTCCCTGTCCAGTCGTATCCGACTCTAGGGTGCAATGCCAAGGGAGCCAGCATTGTCCGAAGACATTTTCCATGGTATGTGTCCAGCGTGTCTATGTGCTAAAGGCACACCTAACACTGTTACCTTCTCACCTCAGTGATACCTATTAATCTACTCAAACTTGCATGTTTTCAAACTACCAGGTGGGCAGAAACTGGGGAGGTGGGCAGGAAAGGAAAGGGAAGGGAGCTCATTCCACTGTGCAGCGCTCGGGTATCGAATCTGGGCTGTCATCTTTGCAGCTGACAAGCTCAGAGTCTATAAACCGTTGATATACAAAACATCTTGTATTCAAACTGGTTCGATTGTTTTGGGAGAGTTTTAAACTTCAAACACCACTTAGTATATTGTTTCAAGCTCCCAACACTCCCAAAATAATTGAAATAACCATTTTGCAACTGAAATCGTGCATTTCAAATTGGAGACAATTTAGACTCAAAACATACTGAACATCCATATGTGCCAGATGCACTTCCAATGTTATGTGAAAAAACAGAAATGGATCAACAATTAAATCCTCTTTCTGTTTTATCGCCCGACTATCTAGAGATGTGAAATTGGGCATAGTTTAGTATCTTTTTAAATATTCAATACATGAAGCTACACCTGACAAGTCTGATGAAGTACTAAAACATTTTAGAGTGAAATTTTATCCAACCCTAGTAGCTTTACACATTGAAAACATGTAACATGCTTATACCGTGTGTGAAATGATTGTTAGTACCCTTGACAACAAGAACAGTTAAAACACAGAAGAGAAAGATCTCATTAAAAACCAATACTGACATAAGATTATCAGTTAAGATACTCAAGGTGGCACAAAATTTTATTTAAGCGGCTATCTCTTTGTAAATACTACCTTCTTCTACATTCCACTTCTAAAATAAACCTCTTTAAGTCACTTTATCAAAATACAATGCATGCTAATCTAATAAACAAGCATATCAAGCAATAATTAAAAATAAGTAAAAAAAACATTTCATATTAATAAAAAACAATATAAACTTACTTGGAAATACTATAAAAATGCCCTTAAGAGTGACACAAACAAGATAAATCAACAGTCTATAGCAGACATGTCAAACACAAGGCCCGGGGGCTGGATCCGGCATGCGAAGTGGTTTCATGTGGCCTGCGAAGCCATCCTGGAAACAGCCCCCACTGCCTTGGCCCTGAGACCCTCCTTCTGCCAAAGACCCTCAGATCTGTCCCACTCTTGCCCGGGCCCCCATAGGCACCCTTGATGCGAATGATGTAGAGCTAGCCATGCTCACCCAGCAGGCCATATGCACTCCAGCCACGCCCACCCAGGCCATACCCACCCGGCCCCCTGAGGGCAACCGCAATGCTGATGCGGCCCTCAATGAAATTGAGTTTGATACCGCTGGTCTATAGTCATTTATGAAATAAATGAAAAAAACTCAATTGCTAGCAAGGGTTTAAGACAGGGGTCTTCAAACTTGGCCCTTTTATGACTTGTGGACTTCAACTCACGCTGATTGAGGAATTCTGGGAGTTGAAGTCCGCAAGTCATAAAAGGGCCAAGTTTGAAGACCCCTGCTTTAAGATCTGATAATAAAGTGAAGAGATAGCCTCCCTTTTTCTAAACAACAGCAACAAAACAAAAAAAACCCTATGATAAAAATGAAGGCACATCATCATAGCTATTTTTTGTGCCACTAATGAAAAATAAATTTGTTTTGGAAGGAAGACAAAATTAAAATGATTTTATTTTTATTTTTACCAGTCTATGTAGACTATGTAAGGATTTGTGTTTCAGGTCTAGTCAAAAGCTGGAAGTCTTTGTCTAGTATCAGGGCTTCATCAAGATGACTTCAAAATTTATAAATAACAGAGGTCTAGTGCAGAAACATAAATCAAAGTTAACTCTATTAATAAAAATACAAGCAGTACATATTTTTGTTACTCTGCTACATAGAAAAATTCATTGCAGAATTGTGATTCTAAAGAACTTGTTTTTAACAAATATGGCAGCTTGAGGAATAAAAAACATAGAATGTTATCTATATCTGAAATTAATTTTAAAATCAAAAATGCCTTTGTAAATTCCTGGATTAACAAGTCCCTATTACTTCTGCCAACATAATTTTAAAAAGTGTATTTGTATTATTTCCCTTCCCCTTTTATGAACCAACACAAAGCCAACAGAAGTCTTTTTACAAGCAATATAAATAAGAAGAAATAAAGCTACTTACTTCCTTACATGAAATCCCAATATATTATACAGATTTTTTTTAAAAGTAGAAGTTGAGCACACTGTACAGCAAAATCCCACCTATTCCACTAATTGCAGATCAATTTCCTTTCACGCAGCTGTTTTTTGTGACATAGTGTATATTGTTCAGGAAAGCAGTGAATTCCTCAACCTTCTGGAGAAGGTTCTCAGACAATGAACAGAAGGAAAAAGAGGTAAAGGAAAAAATGGTTGCTTGAGCAGCCTTCCATTTTAAAAATTCAGACTCAATTAAGTATGTCTACGCAAAAAACTAGTTTGGTATAATGTTTAAGGCACCAGGCTAGAAACTGGGAGACTGTTGAATTCTAGTCCCACTTTGGGAATGAAGCTACTAAGTCAGTGAGTGACCTTGGGTCAGTCACTCTCACTGAGCACTAGAAAGAAGCAATGGCAAGCCACTTCTGAATATTGCCAAGAAAACTGCAGAGACTTTCGCAGATAGTCACCAAGAGTCAAAAATGGACTTGAAGGTACAATCACATTTGGAATAGTAGTTTAATGGATAAAATCTCAACTATTCCTTGAACTGGCCAATACTTAAAAATGTTGTAGATGCCAAACACCTACAAAATTAACAAAGTGTGCAGAATTTTATATATTTTAAATACTTATTTATTAAACTGTAAAAACTGTCACCTCTGAGAGAATTAAATAACCATGTATAATTTTTTTGGATCAGGCCAATATCAAACTTTCAATTAAAAAAAAATTAAACATAGAAGTATAACTCTGTTATTTTACAAACAATGTTTGTATTTTGAATTATGTGAAACCTATAAAACCCCTCACAGTTCTTATAAAAATTTTGTCTGGCAGTACAAATGATAATTGCCCCGCTTCGCCTGTTTTCCTCAAAAATCTTATTTTCCCTACATCATTTTTCACACACACACACACACACACACACACACACACACACACACTCACACGCAGGCTTATATCTATTTGTATTTTCTTTCAAACTAGTTTAATGTTCTGTACAAAAAGTGTTATTTTAGGTAATAAATCATTGTTTCTCGTAGCTTGTTAATTTAATTCATTACATATAAAACTGTATAGGCATAAATTATAAAAAAAAGTTCTGTCAGATTAAATTAATTACAATGTATAATGTAGTTCATATCAGTTATATGGCACTTGTTCAACATATTTGATCCAAACTGGAAGATTCCACGTACAGATACATACATATTACTTTAAATACAAAAAAACCCAAAAAATTAAAAGACCAAGCCAGTACTAAAAATACATTTATTTATACAGGAAACAGGTATGGGATTGAGTCTTTAAATAATCTGCGTCTAACCTGTTTCTGAATCTTCACTGTCGGAGGAGCTGGACTCACTGGTGCTCTCAGACTCTGAAGAGGAGAATCCCTTCATTTTAGAAGAACCAGCAATTACATCCACTTTCTCTGCTGCAACAAGGTAATAGCATTGTCATTGGATCAAACAATAATCAGAATCTATTCTTGTGCCATGAAATATCAGATGTTTGGGTGTCTGCTCATACAGTGGGACTTCATCTTGTTTACTTTCCCCTACCCCAAAAGCTCTTCTTTTTACTTGCTCCCCAATCTAGAGGGCCCCCAATCTTTCACATATAGGATACTATGGGATAGGTTACAGAAGAATTCATTCCACTGGCAGATGTAGTCTGTCAGTGTAATCTGTCAGAACATAGAAATAGTCCAAAGAATTATTTTTCACATGAAAGATTTCCACAAACGGTTGTGTTTTAATTAGATTAATGAAACACTGATTTCAGAAGAACAGAAATTATGTTCTGACGCTTCCATTTTCTTGAAAGCACAAAAACAATTCAGTTTGCTATCTTCTGCTTTAGGAAATAGGGGAATAGAATAGGGAGTTTGAAAATTTGAAATTCTCAAGCAATTTAGCATTTTCATGCTCTACTATTTTGCAATCTGGCTCTCCCCATTCTGGTCATTAACTGATCACGCAAGTCCTTAAACGGAGAACTCGGAAGAGGACACTTTCTCTGCCCCACTGACCCTGAGAAGTCCCAGGTCCTCTCCCCATTCCACCACGTCCAGGAAGCCCAGGACTCTCCCCACCTCACCATATCCAGGCCCACTTACCTTCCACCTTTCCTGCGGCAGGCTCCATTCTCACCATTGTCAGAAGACTTCTTCTCCAAACTACACTGTTTGGAGAAGGGGCTTCCAAACTATTACGACAAAAGATTAGAAAAATATTTCTAGTCTTTTAAGAACACGGGTAGGCAACCTTGGCTCTTTTATGACTTGTGGACTTCAACTCTCAGAATTCCTGAGCTAGCACGGCTCAGCTTGGAAACCTCTCCCTTTCCCCTCATCATGGCTGGCTCAGGAATTCTGGGAGTTGAAGTCCACGAGTCATAAAAGAGCCAAGGTTGCTTACCCCTGCTTTAGAATAATGGCATTTGCTAGCTTTCCAGCGCTCTTCCGTGTACGGAAGAGAACCTTTTTGCCAAGCTGCAGAAATGGATGCTTGGATCTTCAGGACCTGAGTTCCATTTCCGTAGCCCAGCCGAGGGGCTGAGCAATCCACTGTGCACGGAAAGGAGCATCTCTGCCAGGCTGCAGAAATGGGATCAGAACTTCAGGTTCTGAGCAATGTTTCCACAACCTAGCAGAGAGAGGGAACTCCATCTGGTAGGCAGTACTTTCAGTCAGCTCCCAGAGACTAGCTATCTCAGTGGGCGGCGGTAACTTGCAATCTACCCTGCTGATTTTCCATTGACTTTCTGGAGAAGACAGTAGAGAAGATTGCAAATGATAATAATCTGATTGCGGGGCATTTGGCAACCCAATATAAAGGGTGAACAGGTTGCCAAGCACCCAGAGGGCAGGCATGTGATCGTGCAAGGGGGAGAGTGCATATTTTACAATAGCCAGAAGTGCTTTACTGATCATAAAGCAGCCTTTCCAAGGCTGTTGTAACTTTCAACAGAACTACCTGTATTTTTGTTCTGGAAAAAAATTAATTTATTACTTGCTGGGAAAGGTACAATTTCAAAATGAATGACTCTTGCATAAATTTTAGTATATTTTCCATCTCTGCACCATAGAAAATGATTTAGTAGATACTGCTGGCATTTGGGGGAAAAAACTATTCTGAACTTGAAAAAAATACCTTGAGGTTTCCTTTTTTTCCGTAAACAAGATGTTACGTATCGCTCCAGCTCCCTCAAGGTGGATGCCTTTAATGTTTCAAAGTCAATTTCAATCTCATCAGGATTGGAGTTTTTGAGCGAGGGTTCTCTTGATTGGATGATATGGACAACCCGGCCTAATTTTTCACCAGGGAGCTTGTTAATGTCCAGGCTCAATTGTCTTTTTTCTTCATAAGACATTGGCTTACATTTCTCCTCCTCCTCTGACTCATAAACCGGAGGTGGCTTGGCATTCTTCACAGTCACAGGCTCCTTCTTATTACTTTAAAGAACAATGATAAAGCATTATTACATGAAACAAAACGATTCCCTATTTTCATAAAAAGAAGTTATTCTAGAGTATATTTAGTAGAATGGTGTTCTACATTCAAAGAGTCACGGTAATGCCTATTTCAATGAGCTATATGTTAGAAAGCCAAAGTTTTAAGTTTCAAAAATTATTAGGTAGCTTTTGACAAGAAGTTATAAGAGCAATGCAAATCATATAGGAAGCAATCCATATTTAAATATCTTCTGAGCACTGACAAGAAGAGATATACTTAAGAGGATCAGAAAAATAGCTGAACTGAAGTTGTAGGGATTATGCCCACTTTTATCCTTCAAGCCACAGATTCAGAAGAGTCTTTTATGAAATTCCTGTAGATGACTAGGCTGAGCCGAAGGGCGGGATCAAACAACTAACTAACAAGGCAAACTGCCGCTAGATAAGAGTCAATGGAATTCAAGGGGAAAGGGCGGGTGGACTTAGGCTCTCTTGAGGGAGTGCAGTGACTCCAAACTGATGGAATTTCCTGACAGTGATAACAATTAATCAGTGGAATGACTTGCCTCCAGAAGTTGTAGGTGCTCCAACACTGGAGGTTTTTAAGAAGAGAATGGACAAACATTTGTGTGAGATGGTATAGGGTCCCCTGCTTGAGCAGGGAGTTGGACTAGAAGACCTTAACAATCCTTTCCAACTCCGTTAATTCATTTGATCCTGTCCTCAGGCTCCGCCTGGTCATCTCCTACAATTTCCTTTTAAAAACCTCTTACAACCCTACCTATTTAATGAGACACACAATTTAAAAATACTGGTCTCATCCATACAGCTTTGGTGAGATGCTAAAGCACCACCTTTAAATGTTAAATCTTTAATCTGAGCTCCATTTTCTAGAAGCACAAAAAGTGAAGAGAGCTACCTGAATTAGAACAGAATACCTCTCTTGTACAATACCCTGCATTTTGTATACTTAAGGCTAAAATAATAGAAATACTTCAGCCTGAAATACAGGATCCAATTGTTTCATCAGTAGAAATGTACACCCAGTAGGATCAAAATAATTCACAGGGGATGTATGTATTATTTATTATTTATCCAATAATATGATCACTGAAGAATAATTTACACTTAAGAGTATTTAGCTTTAGATTTGTTTGTAAAGCCAATGTAAAACCTGCTTTTGTGTTGTGATGTTCTAATCTAACCAATGAATAAGGAGATGGACGGCTCGATAGAAAGGAACAACAATAATTTTCCTGCATTTATTTCCATTTCTTAAACTGGCAGAAGAATAATTACATCTAATATGGTTTGTCCTTTGAACATCTTTACAATGAATGAAACGTTCATGAATAAACCCATCCAGACTACAACTTTTAGATACTGGTGTTGCTGAGGTTAAACTAAAACTGACTGTAATTCCCAAAGGTATGCAATGGACAATCTTTATTCTGATAATAATGTTTTGAAGAATGGACTGTCCATTGTAAGGCAACAATATTAGAGTGAGAAAAAGCTTCTATGACTGTAATTTTGCTTCTTGATTAGAGGGTCCCAGGTTTTGTTTTTTGTTTTTAAAAATAACAGGTTCTGTGGCTTACATGAAATTTGGAAAAAAAACCTGTTCTAAAGGACTGCTTGAAATTGGACGTAGACAGAACTAGGTATAGCCAGAATCAATTTATGTAATGAATGACCCTTGCAAAGATGAAGCTGCTGTAATGGTTTCTTTAAAAAGTTGTCCTATATGTGCAAAACACCGCCTTGGGATGCTTTTCACTATTGTAATACATTGCATTGACTAGGTATAGAAGTCTAAACTATCTCTTAAAAAGCAGAATCAGAACTTCTATCTGAAGTGAGGCTATGGGCACTACCCAGACAACTTTAAAAGATGTCCCATTATTCACAAAGAAAGAATGGTCATTTTAAAACTATATTCTAAGCCTTAAGAAATTAAAATAATTTTGCAAATTTCAATAGTATAAGCAAGGAATATTCAATTCTACAGAGAACTCTTCTTGGAGTTCTACTGTAGAATTAGACCTTTAATATTAGAGAACACATTTGCTAAAACCAAAATTGTACTTACACTTCAATTAGATGACAACCAAGAAAGCATACAGTATATAATTTTGAAACCTTAAGGTTAAAAGCACGGTAGCATACTGATTTAAATTACACTGTTTCTAACCATATAATAATTACACTTATTATATGGTTAGAAACTGCGGTGTGGCAAAATGTTCAAACCTGTAATGTTCTGTATTCAAAACTCTAGATTTTAATAGCAGTTATGACTTTACCAAACATACCAATATTCCAGGAGTGATCCAAGCCTGAAACATTTGCTAAGGTCAGAATAACTGGTTTGTAAGTGTTTTAAATCTGAAAAATTCTGCACATTTTGTTTAAAATTATGTGTCTTCTACCAGAATTTAAATAGACAAAATATAGACGTTGTGCTATATTTCTGGAAACATCCTCATGCTACAGATAAAGCAGATACAGAGAAAACTAACCTTGAGCTATTGCTATTGCCATTATTCTTCTTAGCTTTCTTAGTTGGTGGATCCTTGGCTTTATTTTTTTTATTTTCTTCTATGTCTTCTTTCTTTTTGTGCTTCTCTTTTTTCTTTTCTTTCTTGTCTTTCTCTTTTTTCTTTGGTTTATTCTGTTGTGGCTGTGACAGGGCAGCCAACTGTTCATGCACTGCTTTAAGCTAAGGAGCAGACACACAGATCAATACAATTTTTTTAAAAAAATTGTTTGTTTTACCCCATCCTATGATGCGATGACCCCACACTCACTTTGGTGTGCAACTAATTGTCCCCCCCCCGCCCACAAACAGCTGAGCTATATGTTCCTTAGTGCTGTGCATGTTTCAAAAAAGATTTGCAATTGCTTTGGGCCCATACCAAGCAGACAAAGTGTTTCCAGGTCTCTATAAAAGCCTGAAAAAAAATTCATTAACTTCCAAGTGTTACACAAATGTTCATACTTTAAAGCAGTGCCATTATTTCCAGTCAAACACCTGAAAAAAATTTGGACTGCTTTAAATGCAAACAGGTGCTGTGCTCATATAAGATCAAAAGCCTCTTTTTCCATATCATTTTCAAAGAATGCACACCTCTGTTTGTGTATGTGTGCACGTATACATGTGAGAGAAAGAAGAAAGTGTAGAATGGCCCAGATGAGTAGGAACATACTGAAGCAACTGTCAACAATGCTGCTTAATATCAAATGGCAGTAATTGGCTGGCCATTCCTGAGACTGGAAGCAACAGTCAAGCCTCTATGATAGATTGGAAGGCAGAAATTGTTTTGTTGCCAAGAAAACCAAGTATACATATATCCATATTATCACCAGTGACTTCAGCTTGCCTTAAGGGCATCTTTATCTTTTCCAGTAGTACTGAATGAGTTATGATACTAAATGTTTTCCTTAACATTTTAAATGTTGAAGGGAGAGCCTAGTGGCTACTATATCACCAGCACAGGCAATAAAGAGGTATTTGCTAGTCTAATACTATCTACTGAGCTTCTGTCTTGGAATCTCTGTCCTTACCCAATCAAGATTTGATAAATGCAAAAAGGCACAGGCACTGGCTCAACCAACTCCCTCTTGTGATTGTGAGATTCACAGGCAAGCTGGAATTGTTTCATCTGTTGCACAACAATCCCTATCACATTCTCAACCTCAGCAAGGGGAAGATGGCCAGGAATAAAGTTCCAAAGCCAAAGTGCTTGATGGACTCTTTCCTCGGCAACAGGAAGCTTTGTGAAGGAAAACTAAGGAAAGAAGCTCATAACTAGATGCATGAAACTGTAAGCTAGAGGGGTTCGTTTTCTTTTGTTTGTTATTCATACATGTGGTGAAACATTGAAAACTGGAAGGTGTGGGCTAGAACTGTACATGTGCAGTCGGTATGGAAAAAAACCAGAACCTGATCCCAGATCCAAAAACGAAAATTAAGGAAGTAACTGGAGAAAAGAGGATACAGTCAAGAGTCAAAAGCAGGATACACAAACGTTTTACCTGTTCCTGGAGCTCTGCTAGCCGCTGAGCTCGCTCTTCTTCAGAATCATCTGATGAACTATCACTGTCAGAAGAACTATCACTGCTGCTGTCACTGGACGATGGTGGGGGCACTTTGGGTTGTGGCTGTACTACTACTGGAGAGGAAGCTGGAATCACAGGTTCTTCAGGTTCATCCGGCATTTTAGCAAACCTCATTTCAAAGACATCCTGGAAAAATACAGTGGGCATATGAATGCTATGCTTGGGAAAATATATCCCAGCATTATTCTGAAGAGGTTTTTTTCCTGGTGCCCGCGCTAAAAGGAACAAAATATTGGTATCTCCAAACTCCGAATCAATTCAGGGGAAAAAAAATGTTCCTTGGAAGGATATTATCATCCTGAACACCACCTTTCCTGCAGTTTTATCAAACTAGGCACTTTCTGATCAAAATTGGCTTAATCTTGAGGGCCCGTTATACACAGGGATAGGTGAAGGGCGTTATCCTATTATTCATTTGGCCACTTGGGAATGCAAGAGGTACGATAGCAATATAATAACATCACCGAGGGTGGGATTTCAAGGATTCCAGCAGCGTTATTTGGATAAAATAAATTTATTAATGCTGGCAGAAGTTTAATAGATTTTTTCCATGGTTATTCCAATTTAAAAAAATCATGCAAAAGAATGTGAGTGCTTTGCTTCTGCCTTTCATTGGTGTTTGAGGAGAGGAATCAGTGAACAACAAAGTAAGGTACAAAACCTTTACCCCTGACATTTGGAATACATATTTTAAAGACTGAGTAAGCAAATGAATTGTAATTCCCAAATATATAAAATATTTTAAAGCTATACTGAAAATTACTCTACTCTACTTATTAAACATTGTGCATTTTTGCATTTAAAGTAGAACTCATGGTTTTAAATGAATTTTTAGTCACCTGTAGTTTCCGTGCCATGGCCACGACCTCATGATCTGGAGGGTTATATTTGTAACAATTGGAAAACATCAATCGGACATCAGCTGAAAATTCCTGAGCATCTCTATAATCCCGGTTTTCCAATTTGGACTAAAGATTAAACAAACAAAGAACTATAATTATAAATAAATTTTAAATAATTTTAAAATACTTACCATGGGTATTATTTCCTATAAGTAGAGCAAATATTTTGGCATTTCAGAGATAAGATTATCAATTCTCTATAGCAAATACTCTGCACGTTTTCTGAATGTATATAAAAATAAAATTATTTTTAACCCAAATGATATTTAACAAATGACTGGGTATCCCATTTGTTGATAATCCCATTGATTTCCTGTTCTAGTTCGTATATTGCACAAGATTACAAAGAAACAGAAGTATTTACCCTGGTAGAATAGTAAAAATATGGAAATTAGCTCTGCTTTTAAAATGGCTTTATTTTATAAAAACAGAATGTGAACAATAAACTAGTATAAAATGGACACTTTTTTACCCAGACATTTTGTTTCTCTTATTTTTTATTCAAGTTCTACAATAAACCATGGGATTGTAATAAATACTACAGAATGCATACAGTACAGGAAAGCTACCCTAAAGGTAAGATTTCCCAACATCAATGACTATAAAATAGTAACTTTAGAAGACAGGCAGATTTAAAATGGTAACTTCAGAAATCAGGCAGATTTAAATATTGTACTATGCCATGCCTTTTTCTTAACCAGGTTTAGTAAACAAATCCAAATAGTCTAGCTCTAGATCGAAATGGGGAAATGATATTGATGGTTAATGTCATGTGAAGCAGTACTTTATTGCTCAATGCAAAAGTGTTACCGTATTTTCCGGCATATAAGATGACTGGGCGTATAAGACGACCCCCCAACTTTTGAGATGATTTTCAAGATTTTTCGTCTTATACGCCGGAAAATCAGCGAGCCCGGGAAGGCACGCCCTCCCCTCTCACTGTGGAGGAAGCAGGGCAGGCTGGCGTCTGGCGGGAGCCGGCAGGGCAGTCCTGCGCACGCGCGCACTCCCCAGCTGCTCCTTAGCAGCTGGGGAGTGCGCGCGTGTGCAGGACTGCCTTGCCGGCTCCCGCCCGACGCTCTTCCCTCTTGAGGCAGCATCTCTCCCCGGCTCCTAAGGAGTCCTCGGGGATGCTGCCTCAAGAGGGAAGAGCGTCAGACGGGAGCCGGCAGGGGGAGCGATGCTGCCTCAAGAGGGAAGAGCGTCGGACGGGAGCCGGCAGGGCAGTCCTGCACACGCGCGCACTCCCCAGCTGCTAAGGAGCAGCCGGGGAGTGCGCGTGTGCGCAGGACTGCCCTGCCGGCTCCCGCCAGACGCCAGATGCTGATTTTCTGGCGTATAAGACGACCCCCCAACTTTTGAGGTGATTTTCATGGGTTAAAAAGTCATCTTATACGCCGGAAAATACGGTAGTTCTTTCTAGCAGCAAAGAAGCTTCTAAACAGGAAATGGACTGGGAAAAAAAGTAGGTTTCATTTAAACTACTTGTCAAAAATATTTTGTCTACAGCAAAAATATGTAAAGTACATATGACATTCATTCAGGAGAAATAAAAATATATGATCACTACGTTTACAAGCTTGACTTAGAGGAGTTACCAGTACTGATACAATTCAATTCACTTTGTAGGCAGCTTTCATTAATAAAGGATTTGTTCATAAATTCTGCAGGAATATTTTCCAAGTACATTCACATCACATTTCCACAACTAAACCAAAAACAAACCTTGTAACTGTTTTGAGAGGAGAAATACTGCTATAACAATAATTCTAACACAAAACAAGTTACAATCTGTGCAACTGCTTTCTTACAGTTAATCTCTGATTTACCACTATTGTCTCAAAACTTTAGGTACAATTAACCTGACCAATTATATGCTAAATAATCCTAAAGTGTCTTTGATGAGAAATAATGACCAGAAAAGTGGTTTCCTTTGTTCAGATTACACAGACATTATGGCCAATGGATTTTAATGCTCTAGGAAAATGATAAGACAAACATTTTCCTTCAGCACCCAAAAGCACTTATCAGAAAGTCATTTATAGCCAGTGTAGATAAAATTAAGTCTATTTAAATGACCTGTTGTGATTGGATAATGGCTTTGGGTGTCATTACCCAAAGAAAAACACTTTTACCCAATTTTGGGTAATTTACACAGGTTTGGGAAGCACCGCTATAAGGATAAAAGAGAATTCCTGTGAGGAAATGGCTGTTACTACTTTTGCAAAGGAAAGAATAATCTGCAAAAATATTCTTAAACTTGTGTGCTAGATTTCTGCCATCTGCCTAAGAGGGTTTTTGTTTTATATCAAGCCACTATGAATGTTTGCCTCCCAATGTAAATTAAATGAAATTAAACTGAGAACTATGACTAAAGCCATTCTATTATATAAGGCAAGGAAGAATTGCCACAGCTACTGATACTCTGTGTCAGGCTTGCACAACTCAGAGGGGAAAGGGCCACATTGATAATAAAAATAATTGCAGGCCACAAAGAATAGCTGGGACACAGATCAGCTGTTTGGCAGTTAACAGCTTGGCAACAGTGATGGAGCTGACAGTGACTGGAGCTCTCAGCCATACAACTTCAGAGCCACAACAGTGGTGATGGTTCCTTCCTGGCAGCGGCAACATTTGGCAGTAGTGAATTTATGAGATTTTAAAAAACACTTGATGGGCCACAGACAAGGAAACTTGTCAGGCTGTAAGTTGTCCATGGATATGTTGTATAGACTTGCTTTATTTGGTACTAAAACAGAGTAGACCCAAAGATGCTTTTTCCAAAACGAAACAGGACTGTCTTGACCTTTTTCTTTGAAAACATTTCTTCACTGAACTGAAGAAGCTTCAGAGTGGATAAACATTTGGAACAAGAGACTACTTGATTTGGAAAGTCATGAATTAAGTTGGATGGCACGGTTACCTATGATATGATAAAAGTTAAAGTCAACGTGGATTTTAACAATCACTTTGTTAGACGTGCCATACTAAGAGTTTGGAACAAATACAAAACAATATTTTCTACAGAGTTGCCTCTTTGGGTGTCTTTTTTTAGGAAATGAATGGTTGCTTGCCAGCCTAGTGGTAAAATGATACTTTTCAACTCTGGTGACCCTACCCTCAAGTAGAGGGAAGAGTTAGAAGCAGAGGGCTATGTGTGTCATTGATTTGCATGTCAACAACTGAAAAAAAAGATTTAAATTAGATAAAAAGTGTTATGGGTTTGACTGTTAAAAATGAACTGGAAATTTTATTATGTGGTAGTGATGAACATATTGCTAGGGTTTATAAAATGTTATTGAAATTGAAACTGAACTTGAGTGTGAACATGTAAAACATTGTATAGTTCAGTGGAAAGGAATTTTGGATATAATGTGATGAATATGTAGATGAAAAGTTTAAAATTTACATTGAATTATATAACCTTTTAACTTATTTAACACCAGATAAGTTATCTAGAATGTATAGAGATATTTCAAATGAATGTTGGAAATGTAAATGTAAAGAAGAGACCTTTTACCATTTATAGTGGATATGTATTAAAGCAAAGAAATATTGGAGTAGGATTCATTCCTAACACACAAAATTCTTAAAGTAAAGATAAAGGAGAAACCAGAAATTTTTCTTCAGGGCATAATGGAAAGACTTAGAAAAAATTTTTGGAACTTTGATTTTAGATATGTCAACGGCAGCAAGACTATCCTATGCACAAAAATGGAAGGACATTTCGATTTCTACTACGGATGAATGGCTGCAGAAGTTGATGGAGTTGGCAGAGATGGCTAAATCGACTGCTTTGATTAAAGAAAAGAATGTAGGTACTTTTGTTTCCACAGAGATCGCTTCTGGATTTTGTGCTCGAGATGGAAAAAAAATATGAAATGTTGATATTGGTGTTTACTGATTAGATTGTTGTTATAGAAATGGCTAGTTTATACTACTTTGGAAAAATGAAAAGTGGAGGTTTGGTGTTAATGCTTTATTCTACTGCAACAGAGGAAGTCGGAGGTCAATGCTCTTTTTTCTTTCTCCCCTCCCCCCCCCCCACTTCTTTTTCCCTTTTCCTTTCCCACTCGGTCCTACTGTCTTTTTTTTTTGTATTTTATTTTATAATACAATAAAATTTTCTAATAAAAAAGAAACATTTTCAAAGAAAAAGACCAGGAAAGTCTAGTTGCTTTTTGGAAAAAACACCTTTGGAACAACCATAACCTGGATGATTGAGAATCTCCATAAACATGAAACAAAGTAGAGATTCTCTGCCCACTACAAGGAATGAGTGTGCTGCCAGATGGTATGAAAAAAATTCTACAATGGAAAGTGACACTAGGTTAGCATGTTCAACTTCAGCTGACTATAAAATCCATTTGAAAAATTTGCTTCTCCACTTAACAAAAAATAGTTTTGAGTGTTTCCATAAATTCCCATAATTGGCTAAGAAACCAAAATATTGCAATCTAAACGTCTAAAAAGTACATTAGTCCCTGCATGTATTTGAAACTGTACAATCATCGGTAGTATTTTTAACTTACGTATTTATTACCACACGAGTGTTGAAAAAAAAGGCACCCACACTTACTTTAATTGTACTCAGGTCCATGGGATGCTTAATGATATCACGATAATCATGGAGTCCAAGAGCTTCCACATCCACAGGTTTGTAGAAGGGCCATGCATATGCAGCATGTTTCTTAGCAAACATCTCCTTTATGATGCCACCACAATACTTTAATTGCTCTGACGCTTTGCTACCGTTACTTTTTTCTACTACATGCTGCTGAGAATCTGGAACATCCTTCTTTGGAGGTTTCACAGGTCGGCTTTCCCTTCGTGGACCTGTCTTGACAGACTTGGGTTCAGCTGGCAATGATGATGATTCATGAACTGGGTCTATTGTAGTAGGAGTTGTAGTGTCTGCTTTCCTCTTCACTCCCTTTTTTGTCTACCAAAGCAAACAGACATTCTATGTAGACTTCTGTTCTTTATTTGCCATAATGTATACGTGTATATGAGGTTATGATTCCTTGGCATAGGACTATGTTATTATCTATATTTTTAATTGTTGATTATTTTTGTTATCTTAACCTTGTTTATGCATGGTGGGAATGTAAGCCGCTTGGAATCAGTTGACAATTGTAGCGGCATTTAAGCCTATTAAAATAAATAAAATAAATGAATGTACCATAGAATTCTCATAACTAAGCAAGCACTCCATTTTTACGAAAATAACCAGATATCACGTATAAGTATCTAAAACACTATACAAGGAATGTAAAACAATAATCAGAAAATCTGGCATAGAACTTGCAGTGAAGTTGAATGTTATGAAAATTCTCAGTCATGACTTCACTCAATAGCTTAAGAAAGTCAGAATATTTCCAATTTCTTGCTGCTGTTACTATTATACTCTTATTATTATTTGAGGGATGCATCTCAATGAATAGAAGGATTCCTTCCCCTGGCAAAGGAAGAGAAGACCAATAGGAAATCTTGCTGAGGGAAGAAGCTAGAGTAGTTATTTCTATCAATTCCTTTTATTGCCTTTCTCAGACATTATTTCATGATCTTTATACTATTCAAAGCAGATTTTTAGTCTTGCATAACAGAGGAGAAATGCTGCTGTCATCCCTTCTTTCTAAGGAATCATTCAATGTTAGGTAGTCTGCAATTTTAGCCCCTTACATCCTAGACCAGGGGTCAGCAACCTGAAACAGTGAAAGAGCCACTCGGAACTGGTTCCCTCACAAAATGAAAAACTGGGAGCCGCAAAAAATATGTGCGGATGTGCATACATGCAAGCATGCGCAGAACAGGGTTTGACTGAACAGTGGAGACAAGGCGAGATATACACCTACCCTGCATATTTGAATTGATTGGCTGAACTTTTTTAGTCCCACTTTTTTGGGGGGGACTGCACATGGCAGAGGACTGGGAGCCGCAGGAGACGGCTGAAAGAGCCGCATGCGGCTCCGGAGCCGCGGGTTGCAGACCTGTGTCCTAGACTGATCTTAAAAGGCATTCTAGTTATTTTCCATTAAACATAGTCTTAATTCCAATAGAAGATACGTTTAGTATTTATCAAGTCTTTATTTTAAGCAGTATTATTGAACCAAGGTAAAGCAGAGCCATCTTTTAAGTGCTTCCTCTTCACAGAAGCTTAATAGGTTTAGGGTTGGTCACTGTAACCCCATCTAGTTTATTTCATAGGCTGTTATAAAGAAAAATGAAAGGAGAGGCTGTACAGTATATATACTACTCTGATTTCCTGGAGGAAGTGGATGAGGAAAAAAATCCAAAAATATTCAATCAATCAATAAAGAAAGATTGACATTTACGATGCTTTAAAAAACTTCATTTATATTTGCCTTTAAAGAAATGTCAGTACAATCTTATGCAAATTTATTAGAAATTAATCTGAGTTGTTTAATGGGACTTACAAAGTATATTTCAGACAGCAATCTTTAGTAACTAAATGACAATTTTGCTGTCATTACAGTGGAAAGACTTGACTTTTACTTTTCTATGAAAGGAATGAAAAACAAGTTTCATGTTGAATACTGAGCTGAATCATGACAAAATAAAATTAAAAATATAGTACACAGCTGATCTATATTTATCTAGCAATTTGTATAGGCACAGTGCATATTTGCCACTTAAGTTGTATGTTATGTTCTGACTATATTAATCTTGCTATTTTTGACATGTACTTATTTTAGCATTTTACTTTTAACACACACATTTTTAACTTTCTCTGTAACTACTAATATTGGTTAAAACCAAATACAATATGAAAAGCATCAATGTACTAACCAATATTGGTATCAATGTGCTAACTATGTATCAAATATAGAAGGTAATTTTAATCAATTCTAATCTGATCTGCTTTTCCCCTCTGCAAGTTTATTTCAATACTAATGTTTTGCACCCATTTCATAACATTTGTATGAAGTGTGGTATGGTGGGAATATAAATTAAACATACTTCTTAACATCTTTTTGAAAATAACAAACCTAACAAAAAATGCATCTATTTGATTTGCAAGGGAAGGTTATGCTATTTTTCACATTCCACAGAAGACAAATAACTTAGAATGTGTAAACAGGAGAGGAATTCCAAAACTGAAATGTTTTACATATCTATTACATCAGTTCTATATCGCTTTATTTTAAGCAGCTTAAAATTAGATATATTGTTTTCTGAACAAAAATGCACTTTAGAAAAACTTCATATTTAAGAATAAAGGGTATTTTAACTTCAGTCAAGTAAATTTGGTGATCCTTCTAGCTGGCACTTTCAAATGTTCATACATTAATAAGGAACACATTATTCATCCATATAGTTCAGTTTTAGCTATATTGACTAAAAGCAACTATATACGTATAACTTTAAGACTTTTTCTAGAAATTATAAGATTGAATCTGCAAGTAAAGCTGGGGTCTGTTATCCAAGGATTTTTGCATCCTAGTTATCTGGGTAGTGCAATAATAATTAATTTTAATAACTTCCCAGTGTTAGAGCCCCTAAAATAAAAAATGTCTGAGTTAATATTTTCATTTAAAATTTTCTTTGACCAGCATTTTTAAAAATTGAATTTCCCAACAGCATACAACTGTGCCAGTTATTGGGAGCCCTGCAGAAACAGGGTATTGCAGCACTGTAAGATATTCCTGCTTCCTAACTTTCAAAAACAGAAGAATCAAAGTTAAATAATTTAATGAAACAGTCTTAAGGAAAGTTATAAAGTGCCTGAGCATTCTTTTTGTATGACTTACGGCAAGATTTTCTCTTAGGTGAACTATTAAAAGAAGCAGAGTTCTAATGTACGCACCTTCATGGGTTGTGCAGATGTTGGGATAATCGGGGTGTGTGTCTGAGAGGGCTGAGGAGCTGAGGCTGAAGGCGGGAGGGGAGGCGGCAGTGCTGCAGGAGGCTGGGGTGGCACCACGGTCATTACTGGTGTCTGAACAATTAGGTCAGGGGTCAGAGAGGGAAAGGAATGAGTTGTTTGCACTGGCTGAGAATTTTGGGGTGGAGCCTGCGTCTGTGGCGGGGAAGATGCTTGAGTTGCATTCTGTACCACTGATGCTCCTGCCTTGGATGTCACTGTAAGAGAGTCAATCACAGTACGGATATCAAATCTCTAAAAATACAAATGGACATTTTGCTTTTTTAAATTTCAGATTTTTTTACTCTGACAAATCACATTTGTATCTGAATTACAATACCATTTCTCAATTTACTATAGATTACTGACAGACTCAAACCTTACTTTATTAACTAGTAAAGATAAACCATCCGTATGAAAATACCTATTTTCCTTCTTTCCTTTCTCCATTGTATTTTTGTACCCATTTCCCATCTTTCAAACTGAACAGTCAAGGTAAAGCTTTAGTTTCTGGAAATAACACACTGTTTACCTAGATTTAATAATGAGTGAGTTTGCAGGCTGCATTAACCTATAGATTACTTGAACATGGCTAATACGATATAAAACATAATTGGTTGTTTTCACACAACATGCAGAGCAGTAAACTATAGTTTATGCTCACAATGTTTGGATTCACATTACAAATTAAGTCAAAACCAAACAGATCGTATTACAGCTGAGTACAATGTAAAAAACTAGTTTTTATCTGAAAGATTTTTCAAATACAATCACAAACACGCATACACATAATAGCATTTGCTATTCAAACAAAGTACAAAAACTGAGAGTACAGAACAAAGCAGATTAAATATCAATACCTGTTTCCTTCCTACCACGTCCTCTCCCTTTTGTTTGGACTATAACAATTTCTGTTTCCTCCTGGGCCATTTCAGAGATTTTTTGTAGGAAGAGTTTTTCTAGAGCTTCTGCCATCAAAACAATATCATCTCCTTGCTGAACAAATAAAAATATATAAAATGGAAAATAAATCACACTTATTTGGAGTCATCAATCTGAAGACAGACCTACCATATTTTTGCCATTATATGACACTGTAGAACTATAACATGAAATATGTAGGTTGTTTTGTCCAGTTGTTATCAATGTAGTCTGCATTTGATCTTTGTAAGAGATCACAGTGTGATGCACTTATTGCTTAATGCATGTGTGTCCCTCTGCATGAAGTGACTATAAAGTTTTACTAGGTTGCTCTTTTATGCACTGTAGCTTAAGCTGTATATTGTAATTGTATTTGTATTTCTTCACTTATATGTTCTATGTTAGTTCCTCTTTTGTCATTAACCGCATAACCATTTCAGCTATCTATAGAGGAGGACCATTCAACATAAAGCTCTATACATTTATTCTATCTTATGGTTGCATTACTAAGAGAGAGATATTACCGTGTGACAGAGTGAGAGACAGACAACTTGCACAACTAAATTACTAAGGCTTTTCGTGTTGTTGTCAAATGTAACTGTGTTCAGGATAGAAATTTAAAAGCTACAGACCTCACAGCACCTTTTCTCCTTATAAACTTATCTCTAAATATGAAAAATTGTGGTTGATACATTCATGAACAGCTTATGAAAAAAAATAGATATGAGGCTTTAAAAAAAAACACGAAAAACTAGCCATTCAACAAATTCCTTGTTTCTTGGTTATATGTCACTCTTTCTTTGTATTAATTTTTGCAAGGAGAAAACTACGGTCTTCTGGATGATCATCCCCACTCACAAAGAAAACTGATGCCCTTGACCAGGGGTAGGCAACCTCGGCTCTTTTATGACTTGTGGTCTTCAACTCCCAGAATTTCTGAGTCAGCTATGCTGACTCAGGAATTCTGGGAGTTGAAGTTCACGAGTCATAAAAGAGCCGAGGTTGCCTACCCCTGCCCTTGACTGATAGCTTTCCTGATGTAATACTCGGGACCACCGCATTTTAAGTATGACAAAATAACGATTCAGGAATCGTGAAAAGTTTCAAACCATTTCCATTCTACTATAAGGCTTGTAAAATATGCATTCCTAATGGGCTTTTTCAGGAAAATGGTGTGAAATCCAAAATTTGGAAGCATTATTTACTATTTTTCATCAGTATGACGGCATATTAATGCTATACGCCTGAAAGGTAGTCCTTAAGTATTAAGGAAAACTTATTGTTTTAAAAATACTCAGAATAATAAAACTACACACATAAAGTACCACAGCCAGCGGAACTCTTAAGCACACCAGTAATGATATGAGAGGAATTCTTCGGCTTTGTCCAAATACAAGTTTGAATTTTAAAATGAATTATATTTATGTAAACTAGGAAGTACGTAATCTGTCACCCTGGGTTTAACATAAGAACCTTTTGCTACATTCATGCACCTGTCACCAATTTCAGACCACCTCTGGAAGAGACTGTATCAAATATCAGGCAAAAAAAAATTGTTTCCTTCCTGTAGCCTGCTCTCAACAGGGAAGGTACATTCAAGGTTGTTAAAGACAGAAAAACACAAATTTTCTCACTTCAGTCCAACAGGTTATCCCTGAGATACTACAGCCTTTTGAGAGAGAGAAAAAACAATATTCACAGCTGAGGTAAATACACTGTTTTACCAAGGAAGGAAAGAAGGAAAAGAGTAACCAGGACACCCAGATTTAAATCCATTCTTAACCACAAAGCTCACTACAAAATTCAATTATTTATTTAGGTGATAAGAGGCCAGTTACACACGGTTAGCCCAATATAGTTCAAATGATTGCTGCTGGAGAAAATGCGGGGAGAAAGAGGAGCTACATACACCATTTCAGCTTTAATTTAATAAATCTGAATAAATGTATTTTAATAAATGTATTTAAATTTAATAAATACGCACACACTAAACAACTGAAATCTGAAGTTGGAAATATATAGGTGATACGTTGTTTGAAATCCACTTTATGAGAAAACTAACCTTATTATAGATGTAACAATTTGTAAACATTGTATTAAAGTCCTGGATACATTCTTGAGCATTCCAGTAGTAGTTATTCTCCAAGCGTTTCCTTATTGTTCCCATGTCCATAGGAGTTTTAATAATTTTATAATAATCCTAAGGGAAAATAAAAGTGGCAAATAAAAATTCCTTCATGTTGCAATATATTTTCAAAAAAATAAAAAGTTAAAACAATATTTTTCATCTGTGATGAGTTGTTGATGCAAATTACTTCATGACTGAGAAGCAAGCACAGATCATCCTCAATTTACAACTATATTTTAAGACCAAAATCTCTGGTCATTGAGTGAAGCGGTTATTAAGCAAGAACCATGTGACTGCTTCACTCAATAACTGCAATCTCGGCACTCCAAGTTATAGTTGTTATGTGATCTCCTGTGTTATTAAACTGACAAAGCAAGAGGGACACGGAAACCCTCAAGCAGGCAGCCGTTTCACTCTCAAAAGGGGTTGGCTGAAAAAGGTCCCTCTGACTGAGTTATGCCCCCCAGGTTTCTGTGTGCTACACCGGCCATGGGCTCAGGGTAGGGGTGGAGGTGATTATTAGGGAGACTCTATGTCCGCGGGAGACCACCATTGTCCAGATTGGCGGGAGACCCTCCTCCTGAGATGTGGCCCCCGGGTTCAGATGGGCTTGTTGCTTACATACCTGGCGCCCAGCTGTGTGGCAACAGCCCTGCCCGAGCTGCTCGACACCCTCTCAGGGTTGGCGGTGGAGTTCCACAGGCTTATAGTGCTGGGTGACTTCAACCTGCCTTCCGTGGGAGGGTCGTCGGAGTTAGCCCAGGAGTTCATGGCTTCCATGACGGCCATGGACCTGACCCACGTAATTCAAGGCCCGACTCTTGTGGGGGGGCACACTCTCGACCTGGTATTCCTGTCTGGAAAGTGGTTGGAGGATCTGGGAGGGGGTTCACCGGTTATTGTTCCCCTGTCATGGTCCGACCATTATCTCCTGCGGCTGGTCTTCCGTTATGCCAACCCCCGCCGCTGGGCTGCGGAGCCGACCAGATGGTTCCATCCCAGGCGCCTAATGGACCCAGAACGGTTCCAGATGGCGCTTGGGTCTATACCCATCGCCCTCACTCACAGCCCAGTTGATGCCTTGGTTGATGCCTGGGAAAGGGCGGCCACTGAGGCACTCAACTATGTTGTACCCTTGCGACCCCTGACCCGGCGCAGATCCCGTTGGGCTCCATGGTTTTCTGTGGAGCTCCGGGAGATGAAGCATCGGAGACGGTGTCTAGAGAGCGGTTGGAGGTCCAGCCATTCCAAATCTGACTGATTGCAGTTAAGAACCTTCATAAGGTCTTATCTTGCTGCGATGAGGATGGCGAAGGCTAATTACTTCGCCGCCCTCATCGCGTCCACAGATAATCGCCCGGCTGCCCTGTTTAGGTTGACTCGCTCCCTCCTTAATCAGGAGGTGAGAGAGGAGCCCTTGCAGGGGCGGGCCAAGGAGTTTAGTCATCATCTGACGGACAAAATCGCTCAGATACGGGCCGGTTTGGACTCGGCAGAGTCTGATGTGGAGGAATCGGACAGTCTTGAGCATGTTATCTGGACTGAGTTTGATCCTGTTTCCCCTGATGATGTGGACAGGATTATGGGGAGGCTGAGTTCCACCACCTGTTTATTGGACCCGTGTCCCTCTTGGCTAATTTATGCGGCTCGCGAGGAGACACGAAGCTGGTTCCAGGCAGTAATATCTGCCTCTTTGAGTGAGGGTGTCTTCCCCGCCGCTTTGAAGGAGGCAGTGGTGAGGCCCCTTCTCAAGAAGCCTGCCCTGGACCCAGCGATTTTAAACAACTATCGTCCTGTCTCCAACCTTCGCTTCCTGGCGAAGGTTGTTGAGAGTGTGGTGGCGCATCAGCTTCCTCTGTTCCTGGAGGAAACTGATTATCTGGACCCGTACCAATCGGGTTTCAGACCCGGGTACAGCACGGAGACGGCATTGGTCACGCTGGTGAATGATCTCTGGCGGGCTCGGGACAGGGGTTGCTCCTCTGTCCTAGTTCTATTAGATCTCTCAGCGGCTTTTGATACCATCAACCATGGTATCCTACTGTGGCGTCTCAGGGGGTTGGGAGTGGGAGGCACTATCTTGCAGTGGTTCTCCTCCTATCTCCTGGGCTGCTCGCAATCGGTGTTGATGAGAGGGCAGAGGTCTGCCCCGAGGCCTCTCATTTGTGGACTTCCTCAGGGGTCGGTTCTCTCTCCCCTCCTGTTCAACATCTATATGAAGCCACTGGGCAAGATCATTCGTGGTTTCGGGGTGGGGTATCATCAGTACGCTGATGATACCCAACTTTTTCTCCACCCCGAACCAACCCAGTGATGGCCTCTCCGTGATGTCCCGTTGCCTGGAGGCAGTCCAGGTCTGGATGGGGGGAAACACGCGTCTCAATCCTGCCAAGACTGAGTGGCTGTGCACACCGGCATCTTGGACTAACCAGTCCATTCCATCTTTAATGATGGGGGGTGAGGTGTTACCCCCCATTGATAGGGCTCGCAACTTGGGCGTCCTCCTGGATTCGCGGCTCAGTTTTGAAGACCACATAGGAGCCGTGACTAGGGGGGCCTTTGCCCAGGTTCGCCTGGTACGCCAGTTGCGGCCCTACTTGGACCGAGATGCCCTGCGCACAGTCACTCATGCGCTCGTGACCTCCCAATTGGACTACTGCAACGCTCTCTACATGGGGCTGCCCTTGAGGACCACTCGGAGGCTTCAGCTGGTGCAGAATGCAGCCAAGCGGGTTGTGATGGGAGTTTCCCGATACTCCCGTGTAATACCTCTTCTCCGTGAGCTGCATTGGCTTCCGGTTGCCCTCCGGGTGAGATTCAAGGTGCTGGTGATGACCTATAAAGCCCTAAATGGCTTGGGTCCGGGATATCTGAGGGAACACCTGCTGCCAGCATCAAGCTCCCTTCGTCCTGTACGCTCCCACAGGGTCTTCTCAGGGTACCACCGGTAAAAGATTGCCGGCGGACAATACCCAGGGGGAGGGCCTTCTCTGTGGGTGCGCTGGCCCTTTGGAACCAGCTGCCCGTAGAGCTTAGGACTGCCCCTGATCTTCGCTCATTCCGCCGGGACCTGAAGACTTGGCTCTTCAAGCTTTCTTGCCTGGACTGAGTATTAACTGGGGTTTTAACTGTATTTTAATTGTAATTGGGTTTTTAGTTCAAGGTTAGTGTAATCATTTTAATTGTTTTTAATTTTTGTAATTTGTTGTATTGTTTTTAAAAAACCTTGTGAACCGCCCTTAGTCCTATTGGAGAAGGGCGGTATATAAGTCTAATTTAAATTAAATTAAAATTAATAAATATTTATTTAATACTGTTCATTCAGAATGCAGAATGAGACAACTTCTACTCAAGAAATTATGTTTCTAAATCAAACAGACAAGGCCAAAGAACTGGGGAATTGCATATAAATTGGTTATGTCTAAAAGCACTGTTTTTCCAACTCTATGAAATCCAATCTATTGGCTATGTGTATAACACTTTTTCATTTACTTTCTGTCCCTATTATGGCAACTAATATAATCTATCTATATTACTATGCTTATTTTACTATGATCTCTTTTGCTTCATATTCATATTTTTAAAATGAAGCCCACAGCATGTTTTTGATAGTTTTCAATTTCTCAGGAACTCTGAGGAAAATGTAACACATATATTGCTTTTTCTTCCTGATAAAACAGCATATTTATAGTTTGTGGTTGTTCTATCTTCCAAAACAAAGCCATTCTTCGTTTGCTGTCCACACGTTTTAAAAAAATCACTTACATTTAAATTTCCCCCCCCCCACACACACATTAGGTATACTTACAGGGAGGTTTAGCTTGACAGCATCCACAGGATGCTGGAAAGGCCATGAAAACTGATGTTTCCATAGCGTCTTGAGCACCACTTTGAGTAGGTACTGTAGTTGGTTGGTCATGCGCTTGGGTTTACTAGGATTTGACGTCTCAGGTGGAGGTGGATTAATGGCTACAGCATTGCCTTGTTGGGGTTGCGTCTGTGCCTGTGTTGTAGACATTTGTGTAGCTTCTAGTCCATCTCCCATTACTGGCAAATTTCTCAGTCTTGTCCCAGGGCCACTCTCTGCAGACATGCTATCGATCCCATTGCATTCTGTACCAGTCACTCTGCAAAGCAAATTCATTCATTAATTGTATATGTTAACACATTTTAAAACAACGAACAATATAAAAAGCACACAAAATAAACAATGTTAGCAGAGAAAACAAATGTAGATAGGAATAACGAAAATGTGACTTCTATAACCCCTTTGCCAAAGGCCTGGGAAAAATGGGAAAACAGATGAGTGGTTGATAGTTGTCAGAAACACTGGCTCTAATATTAAGCAATAATGTGGCTGAGTGCAATTCAGTCACCAAGGATGTTAAGTATGCCTATCACTTAGAACTTGTCACAAAAAATATTAATGTTAGAAAACTGCTCTGGTTTTCAATAAAAAGAGAACATTCACTTTTCTTCTAAAGAGTATGGGAATGTTAAGCAGATGGCTGATGGCATGACACTTATAAAGGTCCATCAAAAAGTTAAATCCTGGCTGTTTTCTCCAGAGATATTATTACTATATCCTTAACCTTCGTTCTTCCTCTTTCTCCTAGAATGTCCCTTTCAGAAACATATCTGAACCTAAGATTCTTTCTAACATTTCACCAAGTTAGAAATATTGTTTTAACAGTAGAATGATATACTCTACAAAAAAGAAAAGCAAAAAAAAGTAGAGGCATCAGTTGTATTGTGTATATCCTAAATTCCACATTTTTTTTCTTTTTACAATCCTGTAATACTTTTTATCAGGATGGAGTCGGGGGTGACTGAAAGGTGCTGAGCATTTATTGGCTGGATGACCTTCTTGACACCCAGGCAGAGCTTGCAGCCATTATTTATTCTTTGCGCCCTAAACATCCATCTGCTGCCTAGGATTTAACTCTTAGCCTCCTGAGTGTGAGGTGAGCATCTTCACCTATAGGTCACCACGCCACTCATCCCACATTCCACATATATCTAAAGGCATTTTTAGAAAACAAAAACTATAGTGATCTGCAATCCAGTATTCTGAAAATGTATGCACCGTCATACTAGAAATTATCTAAGTGGGCATAGGAGATTGATGTGCAGCAAGCTCAGGTTACTCTTGATCAAGAGTGTTTGGTCATGTTTCTCAAGGCACGGCAGCCATTATGAGAATATCCATTAACGTGTCTTTGCATTAATGCTTTACATCCAGTCAATGCTAATATTTTTTTTAAAAAAATGATGATTTGGTTAAGGATGTTTTCCTTTCCATGCTCATTCTCATGCTCTTTTCCTCTTTACTACCATTATCTTGATTTTAAACATGTGGGCAGAGACTAGAACCCTTTTTGACTGAACACAAGAGGTTAAAATGTAATTTAAAAAAGACAAGACTTCATTGACAATAAAAATATAAATAGTCAAATATTTATCTGTATGTGTGTGTTTGCGTGTGAAGGATCAAAAGTGATTTGTAGCTGAATAGCTCTCAGTACATATTTACTGTATGCTTTTATAAAGCATTTTGTTGAGGGGCATATTGTTTATTTTGAGCAATTTAAAGAATAAAGTGATGTCATTTCAGTTGGTATGCGGATTTAATATTATTTCATTTGCTATTTGTGTGGGCTGTTGTTTTATTTTACTTTTTATTTTTTATTCCATTTATATCCCGCCCTTCTCCGAAGACTCAGGGCGGCTTACAAGCTTAGCAGTAGCCTTCATTGTTTGTTGAAACATGCTTCACTTCCTTATACATTATTTCCTTTTGAATGTTTCCTGTAAGCTTCCCAAACCTGGGTAAATTATCCAAACTCTGCATAAAATAGTTCTTTCAAAAATCACATACAAATCCATTACCCAGTCATATTTAAATTGAATTAACGTGTTTTACATATATTGAGTAAAAAGGAACTTCTAATAATCAGTTCCGGGTAACTAGGAAAAAATTTGGGAAGCACTCACTTATTGCTTTGTAATTTTGTACTAAAATAAAAATGAAATTCTGCATTGGAATATTTACCATATATACACCACCACAGAAATGTCACAACAACTTGGTAATGTAAAAGTAAGTAAATATTATCATCTTCGTGTGTATTGTAGAAAAAGACTCTCAAATATCAAATATATTTCAGTGTTTCCATTAAAATCAAACATTCACTGGGAATGCCATTACTTGCTGCTCAAACAAAAAATTTCATTGTAATTTCAAGACCACGATCCTAATTGAACAGTGAGATTGTTGTAAGAGGTTGTTATAAATAGCCAGCTAAAAGAACAAATAGCCTGCTGGCTACCAGCCATTGCATTGCAGATAAAACAAATAGAACCAAGATACCTATACTGGGTTATACTAGGTTATGTTGACTTAGTTATGCATATATTTTCTAATAGAATCACTCTGTTTTACTTTTTCTTGTACAAACATTTCTGCAAGCAATATTTCACAACACTGATGTTACCAAGTAGGATAATGCAACACCTGCAAGAAAACAACCAAGCTCAGAGAGCACTACTCTGAGCTACAAATATTTTGTTCCATTGGTACAAATTAAAATGCATCAAGGATACCAAAAGAACTTGATTACTATCTAGACATATACCCTTATTATCTTTGAGAAATCCTGGAGAACATGAAAGGCAAATCCTCAATAGAGGGCCTATCTTCAAAACTGATTCCCCCCACTCTTGCTACAAACCAATCAGTGTGTTAAAACAGAAAATTCTAAAAAGTCATAAAGCTATTGACTCTGACATCTTGCAAATAATGTTAAGATAACCACAAGTCAGCACTGATTTGTCAAGAAAAAGTCTTATCACTTTATAGATTGTATAAAGAAAATGCTGCAGACAAAACGTATTTTGATTTCAAATAAACTTAAACTAGATAAGGTAACATAATGGATACACGTTTGTCTTGAAATTCATACTCAAGAATGAGATGAAAGTATTGAGTGTAATATTGCAAAATTCTAGATCACTTTAATATTTAACATTTTGAGTTATGATTTGAAAGTGTGGAAAGGGATTTGAATGTGTGATGTACTATATGCACATATCATAAAACTAAATGTGATAATATCCCAGATAGTGACAGATTTTAGTTTCCTAGGTTCCAAGATCACCGCAGACGGGGACTGCAGCCAAGAAATTAAAAAGCCATGGCAAACCTAGACAGCACACTAAAAAGCAGAGACATCACCCTGCCAACAAAAGTGCGTATAGTCAAGGCTATGGTCTTTCCAGTTGCAATGTATGGCTGTGAAAGTTGGACCATAAGAAAGGCTGAGCGCCAAAGAATTGAGGCCTTTGAACTCTGGTGCTGGAGAAGACTCCTGCGAGTCCCTTGGACTGCAAGGCGATCAAACCGGTCAGTCCTAGAGGAGATCAACCCTGACTGCTCTTTAGAAGGCCAGATCCTGAAGTTGAAACTCAAATACTTTGGCCACCTTAATAAGAAGGAAGGACTTACTGGAGAAGAGCCTAATGCTGGGAAAGATTGAGGGCAAGAGAAGAAGGGGACGACAGAGAATGAGGTGGCTGGATGGAGTCACTGAAGCAGTAGGTGTGAGCCTAAATGGACTCCAGAAGATGGAAGGACTGGAGGAACGTTGTCCATGGGGTCGTGTTGGGTCAGAAACAACTTCGCAACTAACAACAATATAGCAGAAGAGATATTCAAAATCTTGATAAAGCCAAGAATGAGATGAAAGTAAGAGAATAAATTGGAATATAGAGAAGCACACAATTATGTACAATCAGAATTCAATCCACCATTTATGACTGGAAGATTTTTTTGATTTTTATTCCACCAAAATCAGAAGATGGAAAAGTTCTACATTAGTCCAAAAGACTAAAGGAAAGAAAGACTGTCTAGTTGAATGTGAGTAGTAGTACAGCCTCAACCTAGAACCACGATTGGAACTAGAATTTTCATTGCTAAGAAAAGGGGGTAGTTAAGTGAGTCATTTTACAATCTTCCTTGTCACAGTTGCTAAGCAACTCACTGCAGTTGTTAAGTGAATCACACAGTGATTAAGCAATTCCAGCTTCTCTCATTGACTTTGTTTGCTGGAAGCTGGAAGGGAAGGTGGCAAATGGTGATTTCATGACCCTGAGACACAAATACATGCTGGTTGCCAAGCACCTGATCTAATGGTGGTGACCTGAGTCTTTTGTACACTACTGCATGAGATATATGCTAAAATATAGAAATTGTTGCAATTTAAAATTGAAATAAAACCACAATCTTTCTACTGGGAAAATTTCAGAAAAAATTAAAAAAACATAATTTAGTGAGATATATGCTCAAGGGAGGACAAATTTTATTCAACACTGCAAGAAAGACAAGTTCAGTAATACTTGAGTGAGAATTTAAGCTTAGACAATATGCAGTAATGGCAAAATTTTCAGTGTATGTATAGATTGTTTTTAACTGGGCATGGGTTTAATCTTTTTTTAATTTTTGTATTGTCTTTTTTATATATGCCCTGTGAACCGCCCTGAGTCCCCACCAAGGAGAAGGGCGGTATATAAATTAAATAAAACTAAACTAAACTAAACTAAACTAGATAACAGAAGTTTAATTAAGTCCAAGCAAGGAATGCTTCCCACATATGCAACACATCACAGAGCATGCCAAATATAGTCACTTACAATCTGGCTTCTGGGGGATTGAAATGTCTATAAATACTGCAAAATCAGAAGATGTCAGAAACATCTGAGGAAAGTCAGAAATCAAATAATTCTTTTTATTGTTGTTTTCCTTTTCTTTTTTGGTAATTAATTTGTTCGATCTATTCATTTTTGCTTTTATTAATAGGGATACTATTAAATATACACACATTCACACAAAGTAACAATTCAAAGAAGACTTTAATAAGTAACCGGATTGAGATTATATAAAGGTAAAGGTTCCCCTGCACATGCGTGCTAGCTGTTTCCGACTCTAGGGGCCAGTGCTCATCTCCGTTTCAAAGCCGAAGAGCCAGCGCTTGTCCGAGGACGTCTCCGTGGTCATGTGGCCAGCATGACTAGACGCCAAAGGCGCATGGAACGCTGTTACCTTCCTACCGTAGTGGTCTCTATTTTTCTACTTGCATTTTTACGTGCTTTTGAACTGCTAGGTTGGCAGAAGCTGGGACAGTAACAGGCACTCACTCTGTTACACGGCACTCGGGATTTGACCCGCCAAACTGCCGACCTTCTGATTGACAAGCTCAGCATCCTAACCCACTGAGCCACCACATCCCTTTTAGATTATATATGTTACTATATAACAATTATTTTGATAAGAGCTATAGTGGGGTTTTTTAAATGTTATACTCAACTTTTGATGAGAAAACTAAACAATTCAATGCTTGTAATATTGCCATCCTAAATTACAATTAACATTGATAGAATATTTTATTTTTCTTTCTATTTTCAATATTCTAAGCTACTTAATAGATGTTAATAAAATTTAAATATATTATACAAACATACTTTTCAGGACATTGCTTTTAGGGATACATTTCTGGCACTGCTAGTTTTTATTGATTTTTATTCATTAGCCATGTTATTCATTATGTTGTTATGAGTCCTACTAGTCATGTTTTAAAAGCTGGGGGAAAAATTCTGCAAAGCTAAAATTATGAAGTTAAATTTGATAGCACTAGGAGCCTTTTTTCTCTTTCCTATGGTTTAGTCTGGCATCCAACCGCCCCACTCCCCACCCCAACAATATTTTGAACCATAAGAAACTGCACTGTATACTCTTCTTACAAAGCACTGGAGTATAGAACACATCCAGGAGAGGGTGCCATAAAAATAGAAAAAATTACCAAGGATATTCAAGTTCGCAGTTCAGAATTCTGTGTCTGCTAGCTACAACTTACACATACCTATTTTAAATGTTTTGCTATATTGTTGGGCCTTTACTGTCTTCTTGGGATACTACTTTCAAAACTTAACCAGTAATTGGTTACTAGCAATAATTAAAACTAAATCATGTCACCTAAAAGGTAGAAGAGAGAACTAGAGGGGCAGCTATACTGGACTTTATTCTTACTAACAGAGATGAAATGATATGGAAAGTTGAAGTTGCAGAAATTTTGGGGGAGAGTGATGTCGTATTGGAATTCAATATAATGTAGACACAAGCAATAAAACAAAATCAAACTAGTGTTTTAGAGAGCTGATTTCAACAACTCTGAGAGAGAATGGGAAGGATTCCATGGATGAAAATCTTAAAGGAATAAATAAGTGAAGATGCTTGGGAAACTCTGAAAAAGGAGATTATAAAAGCCCAGTCCAGCACCATACCCCTGAAAAAGAAAAATAAGAGAACCAAGAAGAAACCAGCAGGCTTGCATAAACAACTCTCTATAAACTGAAAGACAAAAGGGATAAGTATAAAAAATGGAAAGAGGGGCACATAACTTAGGAAGAATACCAACAAAATGCCAGAACTTGCAAAGGTGAAGTCAGGAAAACTAAGAGTCAGAACGAAGTAAGACTTGAAACTAATGTCAAAAAATAATAATAAAAGTTTCAACATGTAAAAAAACAAGAAAAAAAAGCAAGGAAGAAAGTGACGACAGCATGGAGAAAGTAGAACTGCTTAATGCATTTGTCTTCAGGCAAAAGGGAAAAATAGACCAATCTAACAAAAACAGATTAGGAATACATCTTAAAATAGGCAAAAAAAATGGTAAAATAACACCTGCCTATTCTAGGCAACTTCAAATCACCAGGACCAAATGGATTTACATCCAGAGTTCTGAAGGAGCTGGCAGACATGATCCCAAAACCACCAAACAATATCTTTCAAATATCCTGAAGCACTGGGAACTCCAGAAGACTGGAAAAGAGCTGATGTGGTTCCCATTTTTTTAAAAAAGGGGTGGGGGGAATAAAATGGACCCAGGAAACTACAGACCTATCTGCCTGACATCAATACCTGGGAAGATCCTGGAAAAGATAATCAGTAACATATCTGTGAACACATGGAAGCAAGCAAAACTATTACTTGAAGCCATCATGGGTTCTAATAACAGATTTTATTACAAGACTCCCTTCCTAAAGCTGACAATTGAGTTTACAAAATACAGTCAAATATGCTTACTTGGAAGTAAAGCGTAATGACTAGATTTGTTTAACTATGGTTTATAGCAAACACTCCATCCACAAAAATGATGCACAATTTCCCAACATCTTTGGTTGAAAAACACCTTAACGCTGTACTATAGGTTTAATAGACAGTAAACAAAACTCTCCTTTTTTAAGAGGAATGATTAAAAATACAACACATCTTTCAAAAGTCTCCTCAATTTCAGCATTATAAAACAAAACAAAAGCATCACCAAAAACCAAACTGTACTATCATATTAACAGAATAACAGAGTTGGAAGGGACCTACTGGAGGTCATCTAGTCCAATTCCCTGCTCAGGCTGGAAACCCAATACCAGGCATGTCAAACTGCTGGCCCGTGGGCCGGATGCATCACACCGACACCACGCCCACCCCATTGCCAGCAATGGGGAAAAAGTTGCGATACATTGCGCAACATCACACGACGTTGCGAGTTTGACATGCCTGCATACCATTTCAGACAAATGGTTGTTCAATCTGTTCTTAAAAACTTCCAGTGTTGGAGCATTCACAACTTTAAGTTGCTCCACCGATCAATTGTTCTAAGATAATATTAAAACATAACTAATTTGTCTTGTTTCAGCATAGCATATTATAGGAGCAGAACTGTGTCATTATAGTTGGCTGAAAAGCTTCCTACAAATGCACGTGAATAATTAATCTATGAAGATACCTATACCTCCTGCCAGCTCTAGTAAAAAAAAAGCACATGCAAGAGAAATTCAGCATCTCAAGTAACATATAAACTTCTTAAGCTGGGAAATGGGTGATGGGGAAGAGATAAGTACTAATCAAGATCATGTTTTACAGCTATTAATGCAAACCAGTTACTAAATTAAAGTTTCACATACTTTTTCCAGCAAACACTCAATGTTGGATCAGTATGTTCCATAAAAGCATGACCCAATATACAGCTTTGGTATTTAACTAGAACAGACATGTCAAACACAAGGCCCGGGGGCCAGATCCGGCCCGCGAAGTGGTTTCATGTGGCCCGCGAAGACATCCTGGAAGCAGTGAGGGAACGGCCCCCACTGCCTAGGCTCCGGCCCAGGCCGGCCAGGAGCCAATGTACAATTTTGTGGTGGTCATCTATGCTGAAATACATTCAGTCTTAGCTCCACAAGACCATCTAGAAACAGTGAGGGACCGGCCCCTGCCGCATCAACCCCACCCCCTGGGTGCACGCTAGGGAGGTATCACCCTTTGTGAGGAATGAAGAAATGCAACATCGCCTGGAAGTGACCAGCACATGGCCCTTCCTACTTTGGGAAGGCTAGGGGCTGGGCAGTGTTGTGCTTCTCTTCAGATTTGTGCCACCCAGCTCAGCCTCTCGGCGCTGTGAGGAGAAGGCCATGTGCTGGCCACTTCCAGGCGATGGTACATTTCTTCATTCCTCATGAAGGATGACACTTCCCCAGCTGCATTTCTTGCCTGTTTTTCTCCCTCCCTCATCTCAAATATTTTCCCATCACTCTGTTCTAAGGAAGGAAGGAAGGAAGGAAGGAAGGAAGGAAGGAAGGAAGGAAGGAAGGAAGGAGAGGGAGGGTCTGAGGGAAGTCCTGCCTTAGTCCTTCCCTGCTGCCCTTTCACCATCCCCTTGCCCCCTCCTCCTTGCCTAACCTGGGTGGTCTCCCATCCTATTGCTAAAGAAGCTTTGGATACAAAGCCAGGTCTCCTCACATGGAGAGGAAGTGGGCCTGCTCTTGATGTTGCCCTCATACCCATCATGAGCAACCTGGCTAAGGAGAGCAAGCACAGCAGCTGGGCACCCCCTTGGGGAAGTGGGGGTGGGCTTAGTGCTGCGGGTGCTTGAGGGCTAGGCTGGGCATTTGACCTCCGCATCACCGTCCAGCCTTCCCCCCCCACATGGCCTGAAAGGAACAGTAAGGCTCCTCCAGTGGACCATGCCTTGGCACTTGCGCCAGTCCCATTTCCTTCTGCCAGAGACCCTCAGATTTGTCCCAGTCCTGCCCAGGCCCATAGGCACCATTGACGCGAACAATGTAGAGCTGGCCATGCCCACCCAGTAGGTCACACACACTCCAGCCACGCCCAACCAGTAGGCCACGCCCACCCTGGCTACTCCCACCCAGCCCCTCAAGCTTAACCGCAATGCTGATGCGGCCCTCAATGAAATTGAGTTTGACACCCCTGAACTAGAATCTTAAATGAACCTCACATCACACTATAGTTCACAGCTTTACAGATAACAGATAATTCTATTATTCCATTCTATTATTAAATAATTATTTCTAGGTGCCTTAATTTATTACTTATATCACTCATGAATACCATCTAGGTTACAAACAATTAAGACGGATGCTATAGTGTTCATTCATATTGAGATTCAACCATGTTTATTTAATTTAAATGTATCTCGGTATTCGCTGGGCTAAAGATTATAATAAAGGTTTATATTTAGTAAAAATTTGAGTGCATTTGCTTTTATGCACTTCTTATTTCACAATTGACTTCCTAATCATAAACTTCTGAATTACTAATTAAACTATACCTATAAAAAGGGGGCAACCCCCCCTCCACAAGACACAATGAGACAAAACAGAAATTACTAAAGCAGACATAGGATGAGAACCAAAGAAATGATTAAATTTCAATAATTTAAAACCTAAAAGAATACTATGAATAGTTTTTGTTTGTTTTTATGACCCTGTAGTCCCTTAATTTGGGGTAGGGTTGCAGCAACTGGGTGGAGCTGAGCATTTACTGGCTTCCTAACACCTATGTGGGTTCACAAGCAGATATTTTTTCTTTGGGCCCTAAGAGATAAACATTTGCCAATAACTAGGATTGAACTCTCAACCTTCCAAATGGGAGGTGAGTGTCTTCATCAGTAAGCCACAAAGCCATTAATTACAAATACTATTTATTAATTTAAAATTGCAAACTTTAGATGTCCAAGATCAGTAATATATGCCTAACAAAGATATATAATGGAGACATTTTTTATTTAACAAAAAGCCCATCTTAACCAAATGCATACAGTATTCTTCTGAAAATATACTTACAAAGGTTTGATTTGATTTTAAATTATTTCAAATCTTCTTTACAGCACAGATGAAGCCTCAGCCCAATGCAGTCTCCTTAAAGCAACTCTGGAGATTTCCCATCCAGATTATAATTAACAGCTACATAATAAAGTGAAAACTTTAAACAAGAAAAGGCTTCAAACATTTGATATGCATGTATAAATTGCAAATTCACAAAATCCAAAAGAAAACTATATATTTTTTATTTTCCTTTCAACAAAATTTGAGGAGCATGTTTGATTGCACTGTGATTGAAATGATACGGTATGGCAGCCTAGGCCTAAATGGGCTATATGTCCCTAAAACATCTAGGTAGAATTCATCAGATTTCAGGTATCCATGTCTTATCGAAACAGTAATATTACTTTGAAAGCAATGCCACAATTTTCAAATCTGGTGAAGTTCTCTGCTTGTGGGAACTGTTTGGTAGAAGAACAATCATGCAGAATTTCTTAACTTAAAAGATATTTACAGGTAGTCCTGCCTTACTGACTATTCATTCAATAACTGCTTGAACTTAGGATAGTAATGAAAAAATAACTTTACAACTCATTTACAACCTTCAGTCCCTCAGAAAATCGCAGTGGCAGCCTGGGACTGGGAGCTGCAGCAACTATGAAAACAGCCTACTCTCCTGAAATCTCTTTCTCTTCAATCTCTCTGCTTGGTGCGGGGGGGGGGGGGAGAAGAGAAAAAGCAAGCAATTTCTGTAGACAATCTCTCCTTGGCAGGACCTTTTCCCACTCTAAGCATGATCACAATGCTTTCAATGTGTAGAAGAGCAAACAGCTTACTCATTTTCCAATCTCTCTGTTCTGCAAGGGGGGAGGGAGGATCAAGTAAAAGTGAGATTCTCTACGAAAATCGCCTGCTATTCCATCCACCCCTGCAGAGCACAGATATTGAAGAAAAAGAAATTTCAATAAAATTTGCTCTTCTATGCATCTAAAGCAGGGGTGTCAAACTCAATTTCATCGAGGGCCGCATCAGCATTGCGGTTGCCCTTAGGGGGCCGGGTGGGTATGGCCAAGGTGGGCATGGCCTACTGGGTGGGCATGGCTAGAGTGCGTATGGCCTACTGGGTGGGCATGGCCAGCTCTACATCGTTGGCATCAAGGGTGCCTATGGGGGCCTGGACAGGAGTGGGACAGATCTGAGGGTCTCTGGCAGAAGGAGGGTCTCTGGGCCAGGGCCAAGGCAGTGGGGGCCGTTCCCTCACTGTTTCCAGGATGGCTTCGCGGGCCACATGAAACCACTTCGCGGGCCAGATCTGGCCCCCGGGCCTTGTGTTTGACATGTCTGATCTAAAGCAATGTAATTGTGCCAGCAATGAGAAAGGATCAAACAAAGGATTCTCCCCACTCCTATTGTAAAGCAGACTAGAGAAGAGATTTCAAGAGAGTAAGCCACTGGCTCTTTTAAACTTTGAGAGCCTGTGATTATACTGACAGCAGGAAAGTCTAGCAAAGCAAAGATTATCTATAGAAATTATTTGTTTTTATCCCCTCCCCAACCCCTTTGCAAAGTGGAGAGATTAGAGAGAAAAAGATTTCAAGAGTACTATAGCTATTTACATAGCATAGTCATGGCTCCCAGGTACAATGTGATTGCACTGCTTTAGATTAAGACAGTAAACAGATATTCAAGTGTTCCAAAGAGTGGGAGAGTGGCTATCAGGCAGACTTAAAGGTGTGAAACTGATTAATCTTGTCACATGATTTCCTGTTTAGCAGCAGAGTCACAATTAGGCTCATTAAGAGAAGACTATGTATACATGAATTTAGCTCTGAAAATCTTCTATGGTGTGAATTAGTTTTCCCTGTTTTAAATTTTGTAAAGTCATATAAGCTTTTATAGTTCTCCCAATGACAATAACAAATGACTAAGTATAATACGTTAAAAAGCTGAATGCCTACATCTAAGTAGGCATTTCATATACCAAAATATGTATTGTTACAGACTGCGATAAGTAGGGAGAGGAGCTGTTGACTAAACAAGCAGAATTATATACTACTATCCTGGTAACTTGATCGTGATATACTCTGTAAAATTATCAATTTTAATCTGCAAGTGGGTTAACTGCACAGATATAGCCACATAACATTTACAATTTACATCAAGTGAGACTGATGCATATCAACAGTTTTATGTTAAATTATCAGAATTATTTCAATAATTTAATTATTGTAGGGAAATACAGGGAGTGCAGAATTATTAGGCAAGTTGTATTTTTGAGGATTAATTTTATTATTGAACAACAACCATGTTCTCAATGAACCCCAAAAACTCATTAATATCAAAGCTGAATATTTTTGGAAGTAGTTTTTAGTTTGTTTTTAGTTATAGCTATTTTAGGGGGATATCTGTGTGTGCAGGTGACTATTACTGTGCATAATTATTAGGCAACTTAACAAAAAACAAATATATACCCATTTCAATTATTTATTTTTACCAGTGAAACCAATATAACATCTCAACATTCACAAATATACATTTCTGACATTCAAAAACATAACAAAAACAAATCAGTGACCAATATAGCCACCTTTCTTTGCAAGGACACTCAAAAGCCTGCCATCCATGGATTCTGTCAGTGTTTTGATCTGTTCACCATCAACATTGCGTGCAGCAGCAACCACAGCCTCCCAGACATTGTTCAGAGAGGTGTACTGTTTTCCCTCCTTGTAAATCTCACATTTGATGATGGACCACAGGTTCTCAATGGGGTTCAGATCAGGTGAACAAGGAGGCCATGTCATTAGATTTCCTTCTTTTATACCCTTTCTTGCCAGCCACGCTGTGGAGTACTTGGACGCGTGTGATGGAGCATTGTCCTGCATGAAAATCATGTTTTTCATGAAGGATGCAGACTTCTTCCTGTACCACTGCTTGAAGAAGGTGTCTTCCAGAAACTGGCAGTAGGACTGGGAGTTGAGCTTGACTCCATCCTCAACCCGAAAAGGCCCCACAAGCTCATCTTTGATGATACCAGCCCAAACCAGTACTCCACCTCCACCTTGCTGGCGTCTGAGTCGGACTGGAGCTCTCTGCCCTTTACCAATCCAGCCATGGGCCCATCCATCTGGCCCATCAAGACTCACTCTCATTTCATCAGTCCATAAAACCTTAGAAAAATCAGTCTTGAGATATTTCTTGGCCCAGTCTTGACGTTTCAGCTTGTGTGTCTTGTTCAGTGGTGGTCGTCTTTCAGCCTTTCTTACCTTGGCCATGTCTCTGAGTATTGCACACCTTGTGCTTTTGGGCACTCCAGTGATGTTGCAGCTCTGAAATATGGCCAAACTGGTGGCAAGTGGCATCTTGGCAGCTGCACGCTTGACTTTTCTCAGTTCATGGGCAGTTATTTTGCGCCTTGGTTTCTCCACACGCTTCTTGTGACCCTGTTGACTATTTTGAATGAAACGCTTGATTGTTCGATGATCACGCTTCAGAAGCTTTGCAATTTTAAGAGTGCTGCATCCCTCTGCAAGATATCTCACTATTTTTGACTTTTCTGAGCCTGTCAAGTCCTTCTTTTGACCCATTTTGCCAAAGGAAAGGAAGTTGCCTAATAATTATGCACACCTGATACAGGGTGTTGATGTCATTAGACCACACCCCTTCTCATTACAGAGATGCACATCACCTAATATGCTTAATTGGTAGTAGGCTTTCGAGCCTATACAGCTTGGAGTAAGACAACATGCATAAAGAGGATGATGTGGTCAAAATACTCATTTGCCTAATAATTCTGCACTCCCTGTATTTTCTTTAGAGCAAATTTTAAAAGTTCATTTTGATTATCAATAGATGTCATTAACTGCTTAAAGAACATATTACCAAGTTGTATCTGCATACTTTTGAGTTAACCAAAATATAATTTAAGTTAAACATATCAGCTAAATATTGTTCAATTATTTTGCCTTTTCATGGTAGCAACTTATATTTATTTAATGCATATGTCCTTTCTTCAACTTCTGTATGTCACTCCATTATACCTATTCCTGGCTTGTAAAAATTAATTACCAATCTGATGGCAGGATTAGACAAGTATGTACAAATAATTATCTCATTCTTAAACTCAGGGTTTCCTGGGAGGAGGGACAGAAATGCATGGAGTACTAAGAGACAATACAAAATATGAGGATTGTTTCAAGATAAAGATGAATCAGCAGAGTCAAGTCAGGGCAAAAAATATATATATCTCGTAACAGAAAAAAAGCGAAGAATGAGTCAATAAATAAAAAACAACAGGAACTATTCAAAACAGAAGAAGGAAAACTCAATAGATGTGTCAAAGAGAATACCGCTATGACATTAACAATAAAATGAAAAGATCCACAGGGAAAGAATTCTTAATTTCTGCCAAAAAGAAGTGATTAATTTTGTAGACTCGATTTTAAAACATAAATTTCCATTTTACTAACAGGCTTGCATGATACTTGTAAAAGAATTAAGAAACAGTAAAGTATAATGCTGAGAACTACAGACCAATATTCAGTAAATAAGACATTGTTGCATACAATGCCACATGACCAAATAGCCCTGACTTCCAGTTGAAGAAAAACTATAAATTGTTGACACTATAAAGATCTGGTTCCAGATTCTAGAGGTCCCCTCCCTCCACCCTTGTGACATACTTTCAGTTCCCTGATGGAACTACCACTGGAAGCAACAAAATAGATAAATGGCTCAGAAATACTAGCTTGCAAAGATGCCTTCAGAATAACTCCTACTCCCTTATACTTGCCATGTTATTAACAAGGGGATGCTGGGAACTTGTCTATCATGTGAGTCATCTATTTTCTCTGTCCTTACTACAGTGCTATTAAATGCAGCGACAGCACAGGAGGACGAATCAACTGAGCACCAGAATTTACCTGGTCATACTATAAACTGTCACCAAATATGACTGAACTAGAGCATCTAAATAATTATACTACCCAGAAATATACACAAACAGATAGGTATTCTATTGTGATATAATAATAATAGTAAGTTGGAAGGGACCTTGGAGGTCATGTAATCCAACCCCCTGCTCAGGCAGGAAACCCTATACCATTTCAGACAAATGGCTGTCCAGTCTCTTCTTAAAAACCTCCAGTGTTGGAGCATTCACAGCTTCTGGAGGCAGGTTGTTCCACTGGTTAATTGTTCTAACTGTCAGGAAGTTTCTCCTTAGTTCTAGGTTGCTTCTCTCCTTGACTAGTTTCCATCCGTTGCTTCTTGTCCTGCCCTCAGCTGCCCTGGAGAACAGCTTGACTCCCTCTTCTTTGTGGCAGCCCCTGAGATATTGGAACACTGCTATCATGTCACCCCTCACCCTTCTCTTTGTTAAACTACACATACCCAATTCCAGCATGTTGCACTATAAGAAAAAAATGAGACAAGATGATGTGCTACTTAATCCTTGACTTACAACTACAATTAAGCCCAAGATTTCTGTTGCTAAGTGAGACAGTTAAGTGTATTTTGCTCCATTTTATGTCTTTTCTTGCCACAGTTAAATGAAACACTACTTGTACTAGTTGTTAAAGTTAGTGACATGGTGTTAAGTGGTTCTGGCTTTCCCGTTGACTTTGCTTGTGAGAAGGTCACAAAAGCTGATCACATGATCTGGGGACAGTGCAACTGTCATAAATATGAGTCAGTTGCCAAGTGTCTGAATTCTGATCATGTGAACACGGTGAGATTACAAGTGTTGTGTGAAAAACTGTCACGTCACTTTTTGCAGCACTGTTGTAACGTTGTACTATCATTAAACGTACTGTTGTAAGCTGAGGACTACCTTTACTGCTAAAGTATTTGCAGACATGAACAAATAAACACAAGAATCCTGATTTACTGTATATTATGCAACTTTTACATTAAACCTCTGATAATTCAGCCCAAGAAGTTAAAAGAAAATATTTCCAAAGCATTGTATTTGAGCCCAGATGAATATATTAAGTTTTTGACCAGTTAAGCATTAGCAACTAAGAAAGAGATCAAGCAAATAAGAGTACAAATTTATTCCCATTAGCTATTTTAATTAAACTTTGTCGAAGTCAAGTCCCTAGTTCAGGATGCTAAAAAAGAATTTTGGAATAAACTAAGAAAGTGATAACTATGTGATAGCGATATACTATGTGCCTTGGCACTTGGCAGACTCCACGAATGCATGATTAGATTAAGATTTGGTAAAAAATAAAATTAAAATTGGACGCTAGCATAATGCAAAGCAAAATACTAGCTTAAACATCTTTTTTTCAAAGCAATATCCTTCAGCCTTGCATGTACAAAAAACACAATACAAAAATAAAAATGCTAGGGAGATATAGCCAGTATACCTATTCTTCAGTTAGTGACTAAGTTCCATTGCAACAACCACATCATTAAGCAAAATGGTTACTAAATGAACATGTGACTGAGGGAGATGCTGCAAAAATTGCTAATTGCTGCCATCTCATTCAGATAAAGGTTGCCTTGTATAGCAAAATTAATACTTTATTGCCATATTTGCAAATAGTTGCTAACGGAGGTGCTGTAGTTGCTAAACAACAGTGGATGTACTTTATTTAAAAGTGTATCCACTGCATAGGAAAAATAAAGCAGAAGAAAGCTGATATGCTAATAAGCATTCTAGATTTCTAAACATAGTGGTAGCAAGTAACTGTACTACTGTAGTCTGACCACTATGGCAGTCACTTAGTGAATATGCCCTTAATATGCTCCCCAAATTTCAAATATTCCTATTGGTTAATTCACGCTATTGATTTAAACTATGGGTATCCAACTCTAGGCCACATTAATTGGAGAGGAATTGTATTGGGCTACATATAAATATATATAATATAATTAATGTATATAAATAACTTCCTTTATTTTTAAATATTTTTATGATCTTGTGGAGCCTGATTACTAGCTTTCCAGGGCTGCATGCCACCCACTGGCCATGAGCTGGACCTGCCTGATTTGAACATTGCAAGCAGTCAATGTAGAGCACGGGTGTCAAACTCACAATGTCATATGACGCAATGTATAACAACTTTTTTCCCATTGCCAGCAATGGGGTAGACGTGGTTTTAGTGTGATGCATCCGTGGGCTGGCAGTTTGACACCCCTGACGTAGAGAGTCTAGAAGATGACTTGGATGGAGATATAAGTAGTCTTTGCTTAAATCATTCAGCAACCATTCAATTTATGATGGTGCTGAATGAATGGTAGAATGACCAGTCCTTGAAGTTATGACTATTGCAGTGACCCCACGATGACACGATCAAAATTGACAAACAGCTCATATTTATGACTACAGTGTGCACTTCATCTGCCCCCCACCCACCTCCCTTTTTCCTCTCAGTCCCTGTGGCTACCCTGCCTATTGGACCAACAATCACTGAGTCATCCAATGGTTTTGCTTCAGAAACTATATCATATCACACGAGCAAAAAGCCACTTCTCTAAAGTCTAATTTATATAAGTTGAAACCTGAATTTAATTTGTTTTAACCATCTAAAACAGGGATAGATAGGCCACATGTCTCCTCTGGTCACCACCTATCTCTCTTTGTGCCTAACAAGTACCCCAACATGATTTTTTAAAAACAAAAATAAGTTGAAAATAGATTTGCCACAAACTTGAGCAGCATTTATTTATAAAGGGGATGAGTAGTATGTAATTTCAAAACACTCAAGTTACAACTTCATTCATTCTTCATCACTGGCCATAGTCACTGGAGCCTATAAAGCTCAACTACATCAATATCTTTATATACCATCTTTGATTTACCATACTACTCCAGCCTCGAATGAACATCATATAACTTCAAACAAAATATGCACCTACAACACGGCATGTTGACTACAAATGTGCTCATCCTATGCTTCCACCACCACTAGCCCAAAATCACATAACTAAGGGCTCTCCGGGGTTAAATGTTAAGAAAGACTACACCAGAAGTTTCACTTATCTTTCAGCATCTTTCACAATACCAAACTGTTATTTGGTAAATAGTTCCTTTTTGATTAACCCTAATCATCACATTATTTATCAAATTTTTATACCACTCTTCTCATTATCTAGATGACTCTGAACAGTTAATAGATTAGAACCATAAAACTTTATAAAAATGACATAGCGAAATATTTTTGGAACAGGAAATTCTTGTGCAACTAAAGCTTATTTTCAAATGTACTTTCTCTGATAAAAGACTGAACATATTCTATCAACACTAAAAAGCCTAAGATATACACAATCAGCAAGCCAAACCTTCCAATGCAAAAAGAAAGACAGAAATATTACCTTGAAGCAGAGCTTATCGCTGATTACTTCCCTCTAGTAATTACGCTCTAATATCCATTTCTGGTACAGATTAATGAAGTACAACTCTGTAGAAACAATGAATTAGATCAGTATCAAAATAAAGGTGTAAAAAAGAAAAATATTCTATTCCTAACATTTAAATATTGGATAATGAAACTAAGCTTGATTTTTCCACCCTAATTCCAGCTTTGCAAAATACATGCATTAAAGAAACCTGATTTTTTTAAATGAACGTTTGTATATGATAAAGATTTATCCATTCTCAACAAACATTTCTTAAACCTTACAAGCAGGTATTAACAAGTTGTTAAAATCTTGATCTTTATACCAAGCATTGAAATACAACTTTAGCAGTTAATTCAACTAATCTGACTATAGCTATAGACATCTTCATGACTGGATTTAAATAAGACAAGCAGAATATGGAAATATAAAGAAACTGATGGATGATTCACTGTTTAAAGAAGATGAACAATTATTAAGCCAGAAAAGTGGTTTGAGTAACTTGTTCTTACTAGATCCATAGTACTGGTGGTTTGTTAAAATCTTAAAGTACTTTATGACAAGTGATTTTTAAAGGACAAATTTAACTCAGGTTTTTAAAGTTGTGGCATATTCTTGGCTTAAAAGAAAATACAAATACAAAACAAGCTTTGGGTCTATATTTGAAGGGGTTAAAAACTAAGACTTAAAATTTGGGGAAGGATTACAGAGTTGGCTTATTCAATCAAGATTAAAAATATATTATATTTGGTTCTCTTACTGGACTTTTGCTGATAAAGAACAAACGAAAGGGCTTTTGCTTTTTGCTTTTTAACTAAGTGATGAATTATGGGGAGAAGACAATATCTATTGTATTAAGAGATGATAATAAGCTATTAAAATTATTTTCACTTCCTGGATGAAGGGGGAAAGTTTCTTTCCTTCCATCCCTTTTTCTTTTTGAGACTTGTTTTTCCCCCCTCCTATATGTTTTGTAGTTTTTATTCTTTCCATTTGTAAGTATTAAAACTATTTGGAAAAAGAATAAGCCGATAAACATGATATAAAATAAGGCACTGTAATTATTGTTACTGTTGCCTACAGAGTTTCAGATAATACTGAAACAGAAGTAAAAGAAGTAAAAGAAGTAAAATCAGTCAACTAAAAACTCATGCCCTAGTCCAGGGGTCGGCAACCTGAAAAAGGAAAAGAGCCACTGGGAACCGGTTCCATCACACATAAAAAGAAGTGGGAGCCGCGTGCGTGCATCCATGCACGTGCATGCGCAAAAAATGTTTTGCGCATGCGCAAAACATTTTTTTCTTGCGGAAGCGCGCAGTTGCCATTTTTTTTATGTGTGATGGAACCGGTTCCCGGTTGCGCGACGGCCTGTTTGGAGAGCTACCGCTTTCGGCAGTCCGCAAACGTGCCGCGGCAGCTTTCCCAACAAGCGGCGCCGCTGCCCATTCCGAGGTGCGTGCGCACCACTGCCCGTTCGAAGAGGTGCACGCGCACCGGGCGGCTGGGAGCCGCAGGAGATGGCTCAAAGAGCCGCATCCGGCTCCAGAGCCGCGGGTTGCCAACCCGTGCCCTAGTCATCTGGCATCTCTCTACATGAGGCTGCCTTTTAAGATCACTTGGAGGCGTGAACTGGTCCAGCGTACCTGCAGTAAGCCAAGTAGTAGTACTTCTGCTTCATAAGCTGCACTAGTTGCCAATTCTACATGGCATAGGGCTGTCTCCCATAACATCCACCTAGCTGATTCAATCCTGCAACACTGGTGCATTCAGGTTCCTTTAATATTAAAGAATCTCATCTCTTCAGACCGTAGAAGCACATCTTCTTTGTAGCAGCACCTGCACTCTGGAACTAGGTTCATCCCAAAATCTCGATGGCTTCTACTCTACTATTATTTAGAAGAGCCATGAAGACTTGGCTCTTTACAGAAGCCTTAGACAAGGGAGAGTGAGACTCCTTACTTTTTTATGCTTTTTAAAAATTCGTATTATTGTAATGTGTTTGTTGTCAGCTGCTCAGAGACATTGAGTTAGGCAGAATACAAGCTTAATACATCACCATTATTATTATATATTCTAGCAAAGCCAGCCCATAGTAATTAAAAGAAAATTATTTTCCAGCATACTTCCATATAGCATGTGATAAAGTATACAATTTCCTTCAAACTATGTAGGGAAGTATGTAATCTTTTTGACTATTTCTGATCCCAAGGTACAACAGACAAATCATCATACATTTGCCCTAATCCTAATTAAGAGCTAATTCCATTTTTACATACATGCTTTGTTCACATATTATCCAAATTTTCATGATTAAGCAAGACTGATACATGTCATCTGATTACTGCAGCTTTTCCTCTTTTTTTACACTGGTGTGTTGAATGTGCAGCTGAACTAGGTTTCCAATTTTATTTTGCTCTTTAATGCAACAAGAAATAGAGTTCAAAGGGAGAATCTCTGGTTTATTTAGGCATGCATCTAGTAGAAGAGCTGATAATTTATCCTGACATGAAATAACATGAAATTTGTTTGGACCGTTCATAAAGTACAGTACTAATCTCAAATAAAATCTTTTTTAGAATTGTATTAAGAATTTCAGTGTTCAATGAAAACTTATGCGAAACTACAGCAAGCACTTCTCAAATCTGCTTTGTAAGATTGGGAGAGTCCGCAGATCAAGTTTAAAAATATAATTTTAAATACTATGAAAATGTTTCATGCTTTCCAATAACAATCCCAGAAATTATAAAAGAGGCTATAAAAATTAACTACAGTACCAACATTAAACTGCAAGTGATTTTATTCTAGTCTATCTCCTTATATTGAAAGATTGTGACTCTCAGAACAAAAAAACCCCAATAATTACTGCCTAACAAAAATTATATGGAAATCAGGAAAAATGTATTACAACCCAACAACTTTTATTCTATTCATCACATATATAATAAAACTTTTTAAAAACAAAATTGGTCCTTTAAAGATTTCAAAATAATTTACAGAATGATAGCTTAGTGCATGAGAGACAGGAAACATTACTTGTTGCAGAATTTAAGCAAAACTTGGCCTCAAATGTCTGATGTTACTGTCAACATTATATCATTTATTAAATTTTTATAAACTTACGAACAGCAGGATGAGAAATTGGGTTTGTTGCAAAATCATGTTTTTATTGCATAGGGATCTTCAATCATACTGATATAGTGAATGCTATGTAACTTGTTTTCCATACTAATACTATTGCTGTGTATTTCATCATCTTGGTATCAATTCTTTGGTACAATGTTAAGTGTTAAAAGGACAATTGAGGATCCCAAGGTATCTCTTTGTTAAATGGGAAAAAAGTAAATGAAAGCATTGCATGAATCTCTAAAACCAGAGAAAATTGTACTTGAGAGTTCTCATGGCAGAATCACTATGGCCCATATTTTAAATTGTGAACCATCCAGAAACAGCCTAAAGTTGGATAGAACCAAAATAGAAGTAAATAAATAGAATCCTAGTTTTCTTTGACACACAATTGGAACTGTCCACAGGAAGTTCGATGGTTATGGTCTTAAAAAGATAAAAGAATAAAAGAATATAGCCTTGCTGTAATCAACGTTCTAGCAATGACAAACCAAAAAGAAGATTAGTGGGCCCTTTTTCATTTTGATAAAGCACCTGTTTAGGTCCCCCTCCCTGTAACAAGTATGCTTCATGCTTTATTTGTGAAACAGGATAAAAAGGGGGGGGGGCAAACACATCAACATCCACCTCACGTAAGGATATTAGGGAACTTAGCAAGATGCAACAAAAAGATGAAGAAGACAATGGTAGCATCAGATTCATACAGTAGCATTCTTCAGGCTGAATAAATTATGAGATGTTGTTGTTAGCTGCGAAGTTGTGTCCGACCCATCGCGACACCCCATGGACAATGTTCCTCCAGGCCTTCCTGTCCTCTACCATCTTCTGGAGTCCATTTAACTCACAAAAATTATGAGATAGGTCACACATAATTACCAATTGTCTCAAAAAATAGGTTCCAATCAGTCTACAGAACATCTTTGAAAAAGATACTTATTTGAAAAGTATCAGGCTTGATTTTCCTTTTCTGGCACTTGGGACTTTTTCATTTTTCTATTGGCAGAGAAACGCATAAGATCTGAACGTCTGTTGAATCTTGCTATACTGATAAGTGAGGAGCAGGCACACTAGGGCATTGGGATAGAGATTAAGTGCATACTGTCATACTATTATATATGATTAAGATAGCCTATTCAGCTGAACAAGACTACAACAGCATACAATTACCAGCTATAAATGTTTTATCAACTTTTCTTTTGTGTCAGCTTTGTCTGTGATAAAGCTTTTCTCATCCATGATTTGATTATGGATGACAGGGCAAATCAGGTATATGTAACTGAAACGGGGGGGGGGGGGAGGGAGGGTATCTATTCACATGGGTATCAGGCTTGGTATCTAGCACAGCCTTGGGCAGAAAAAAGAGGAACTGCTGATATAATTCACAAGATGGGATTGGTATCAAGAAGTCCTACTCCACAGATAGCTGGATATGAGACTTTGTTTACACTAATATTATATACAATGCAAAGTATCATTTTTAATACTAGATTGATATATTCCCTTTACTTTGCAAAAACTACATGAATCAGAAATGGTACTTCTTTTGAACTGTCAGATATGAGCTATTAAAACAATAAGCCCATTGTAAAGATATTGTGAAAATTACACAGCAAATTAGAATAAACAATTCTGTGTCTGTGTCTTAGTGAATTCAAACGTGTGGTACAGTAAAAGATGAAGTTACACAAAAATGCATGGATGTATGTTGGAAAAAGCAGAAAAACAACTCTGACAAATCAGCCATCGGTAGACACATAGATTTAACAACTTTGATAGACTATGCAAAAGAGACAATCAGCAAGTTCAAAAGAGAAAAAGGCTCCAGCACCTCTCCACGAGTAATCAGCACTCAGATCAGCATAGATTAGCTCCAAGGTCACCTTCAGAACAACAATCAAGTAAACAATACCCCAATCAAGAAACTGCCACAGAGCCATTAGTAAACAGCCCAACCAAAGAATCCCTAAGACCGCCCCCACCCACACAGACAGGCAAGACACCAGAATATAAACAGACAACAAACAGCACTCCTAACTAGTGCTGATGATGTTACCTAATTAGGGCAATGAAACTTCTGCAAGAAAACAAGCAAGCTCAGAGAACACACAGGACTCCTCAAGCAGAAAAAAGTAATCAAATTTAAGATTGAAAAAATGCAGTTGTATTTCATATACCACTTTCCCAATTTTATTTTTTACCTCTGTTTTATGTTTTTATGTTTTACCTCTGAAGGAGAGTAAACATAAAAACTATACCTAACAAAAATGTATTGCAGGTAGTTCTCAATTTACAACAGTTCATTTAGTGACCATTCAGTTATGACACTCAAAAAAGTGACTTATGACCATTTTTCACACTTACCACCTTTATAGTATCCCCATGATCATGTGATCAAAATTCAGATGCTTGGCAACTGGCTCATATTTATGACCTTTGCTGTGTTCCAAGGTCATATGATCACCTTTTGCAACCCTTTGAGAAGCAAAATCAATAGGGTAGCCACTGATTCACTTAACAACCACGTTACTAATTTCTCAATTGCAGTGATTCACTTAACAATTGTGGCAAGAAACATCATAAAATGGGGCAAAATTCACTTAACAAATATCTCCCTTAACAATAGAAATGTTGGGCTCAATTGTGGTCGTAGGTTGAGGACTACCTATACTGGTTTATGTTCAGGTTAGTTTTATGGCTGCCAAAAGTACTTTGATTTTGATGCAATTTGTCAGGAAAACAGAGCAATGAATAAATCATTTATCACTATGGCTATGTATTACCTCCAGCTGCAGAACTGGTGTAGAATAACACCAGCATAAAAATAAATTATTCAGGTAAAAAAAGATGGTACTTATTACTCCTTCCTAATGAACTGAGCCTTGGATTTATTTTGACACTGCTGGTTTTGGTTACCAACATTAAAAAATACCTTCAGAGCACTGGAACTACACATGCCTGGAATCACTGTGCTGACAGTGTCATTAAAAATCTGCAAAGCATATTCTTCACCCTATATAACCTGTTTCGCCTTGGTCAGAAAATCATTCTTATATTCTGGAGATTAACTGCAAAAGCAATTTCCTGCCAATCAATCAATCTCTCTCTGTGTGTAAGGGGGGGGGTGGTTCCAATGCAATGAAGGCAATTTTTTAATGTTATTAATAAAAAACAAGTTTTCTTCATTACTTTGATATTGTTGTTTACATTTCTTTTCATTTCTGCATTTTTATTGTTGTCAGGTGCAAAGATGGCACTGAATAAATTTAATGAGTAAATAACCAATGATAGAATGAAAAATTAAATATTTCTATTTGTAAAACATACTGTGCAAAATTAATTAGCAATATAAAAATATAGTAAATTAAAAACAAAACTCAAAATTAGCTAATAGGAATTAGTGCAACACTAATTTAATCTAAAAATTTTCTTGATTAATAACCAGAAATAAAAAATAGATAATTTATAAACTGATATTTAAAATACTCAATCTTAGAATAATTCAGAAATACACAAAATGAAATAATAAACCAAATCATTAAAATCATAATAAAAGCCAAGACATTGTGAAACAATCATCAAGTAAAATAAGTAAGTAAAGGCATGATTTAACCACCTGGAACAAGTCACCTCCAACTGTACTTCCAAAGGCAGGTAAGCCCCCCCCCTCCCTCCACCATTGGAATCACAATGAATTTGTCCCCACTTGAGATTTCAAATAAGAAAATGTTTTTATATTTACAAGTTATTTCGTTAAAAACAATGTCTAAATGCTTTACTTTTTGTTCAAGATGATAAAATTTATTGCTAATGTAATTCTTTTCTCAATTCGTACTTCAGCTATTTTAAAGACATTCAGAAGGTATGTAAATTTAACAAGGTATATATATTTGAGGAACAAAGCTAAAGGTCAAACAAGTACTGTATACTAAATCATATCCCAGTTGAGGTATAAGAACATCAAACCAATGTTATTTTTAAGAAAATCAAATGCAACAGTTTATGATGCCACTTGTGAGATTGATGCAATTTACATTTGAAATAATCAAAACACACTGAAATTTTATAAAATACAAAACAAAAAAGATAAACAGAAACAGAAAATGAAAGCAGCAATAAAAATTGGAGCAAAACTACAAAAAAAAAATCTGCCTGGAGCAAGAAAGTCAATTAAGGACAGCAACTGGCACATTTACTGACTTTCCAAAGTCAAAGTGTTACCTCTGAAAATGCCCACTCTTTAACTATGTGTTTCACAGATCACTTCAGGAAATAGGCAGGAACTTGTGGAAAGTTGTGTTCTCCAGCATGACAGATGGAGAATCCACGAATGGGTTAACTCTGTCTTCCTGCCCAATTAGATTAAGTCAGTCAAACTTCCCACCCTCTGGATCAGGACACCTCCCAGCCACCACTTGGTCTGTGCAAAGATGTAGCAAATTTGGCTCCCAGAATCCTGCTGAGTCATCTCTTCAGAGTAATTGAGCAGGTCATAATAGTTTTTTTTATCCCTTTGTGGATTCTTCTCTCTCTGCACTGGGATCAGTGCAGTATCTGGCTTCTCCTTCCCCTTCCCAGCTGCAAGCTCTGTTTGAGCTGCAGCATTCCAAAAGTCTCAGGCTTTCATTTTTGGCGGCCGCCATTTTGAATGCCTGCTGTTTATTGTTGGTTCCGTGGGAAGCTTTCTCAGTTCAGCTGTCTGTTTAAGAGTGCCTGAAATTTCAGGAGCTTGCGAAAACATTCTCTTTTTCTAGCTGCAAACTCTGATTAAGCTGCAGCCTCTTCTGACTTCTCTGGCTTTTGTTTTCGCGGCGCATTTATTGTGGCCGCCATTTTGAATTCCATTTTTGAATTTTGCAAGTCTGTGGGGAGGCTTTCACTTAGACATTCTTTGTTGCCTGTTTTTAAGTGTGTCTGAAGTATTTGCTTGCCTTCTATCCGGTCTTGAGGGGAAGGAATAGATTCCCTCTTGTGCTCTTTTTCAGTAGCGGCAGCCATTTTGGGCGTTGCTATTGTCTCCGTTCTTCCAGAAGGCTTTTGGCTCGGTTTGTCTTTGCCAGCTCAGGAGGGGGAGGGGTGGATTTCAAGCACCTCCAAATTACAGAATTGCAGTTTGCTTTGTCAATCCAAAGGAAGCTGGCCTTTGAGGCGCTGAACAGGCGCAGGGCCCCTTTTCAGGCTTCCACCTTCAAATCATTGCAGAGGGCCATGAGTTCAGATTCCTTCTGCTTGCAGAAGACGTCTGGAGGATGGAGGGCAATACTCGATCTAAAGGGGCTGAACACTCATCTTGCATACAAGAAGTTCTAGATATAAACACTACAGTCCATCTTGGCCAGCATCAGGAGGGGAGACTTCCTGACGTCCATCGACCTCATGGAAGCATACCTTCACATTCCCATCCTTTCCGCCTACCGGAGGTTCCTCAGGTTTTGCTACAAGACTCACCATTACCAGTACAGCCTTTTGTCGGCCCCAAGAGTGTTTACCAAGGGCTGACCACGCACTTGAGGTCTGTTCCCGTACGTATCCAGTGCTATCTGGACGACATTCTCATCCAGTCCCTATCAGTCCAGGCGGCTCAATCAGACCTGGCTTTGTCTATCAAGACTCTCCAGGACCACGGGTTCAAGGTGAACTTTCAAAACAGCTAGACAGTTCCCTCAATGCTCTTTCTTCATTTGGGCGTGATCATAGACACCGAACTATGCAGGGTTTATTAATCTCAGGAACGTCAGAACAGACTCAGAGCCCTGGTCCTTCAGGTAAAGAGGGAGCGTGTAGTCATCCTGGCTGTTCTTTCCGAACTGTTAGGGAAGTTGGTTTCCTACATGGGAATAGTCCCATGGGCCCAACTACATTCCAGGGACCTGCAATGGTTTTTGCTCCTGTTTAAGAGACTGGGCACCAGCTCCTCCAACCAAAGGGTAAGGGTTCTGTCTTGGACCCTGAGCTCCCTCCAGTGGTGGAGGGGTTCTTTGTTTCAGGAGCCCGTTCGGATCACCCTGAATATGGACACCAGCCTGTTTGGCTGGGGGGCGCTTCTAGGGTTTCAGTTGGCTCAGGGCCGGTGGTCCCAGTCCGACCTGAAGCACAACATAAATTAGTTGGAGCTCAGAGCCATACATCTGGCCCTCCGCCACTTCCGCAACAGGGTGGCAAGACAACATGTCCTGGTCCTCACGGACAACGTAACGGCAAAAGCCCATATGAACTGGCAAGGGGGTACCCGTTCCAGGTCCCTTATGGCATTCTGTACCAAATAAAGGTTCTAACCTGCATTCAAGTACAGCCCTATATTTTGCTACAGTAATATTAACGAAATATCACAGCATTGATTTTTATAATAAGGCTATCTTTATCTAAACAACATGAGCTGGTGAAAGATGCTTCTGATTACTAAGATGGCCTCTAATGTTCCCTTAATCTCAAAGACAGATGTAACAACACATAAAATACAAACATCATCTTTTCGCGAATCAGGTTGCATTTTTCTTACTTGTATAGATAAACCAACCATTAATATATCTATGGAGATTCTCAGTCATCCAGGTCATAGTTGTCCCAAAGATGTTTTTTCATGAGGCAACTGGACTTTCTTGTTTTTTCTTTGAAGATGTTTCACTTCTCGTCCAAAAAGCTTCTTCAGCATTTCTCCAAGAGCTGAAGAAGCTTCTTGGACGAGAAGCGAAACATCTTCAAAGAAAAAACAAGAAAGTCCAGTTGCCTCATGAAAAAACATCTTTGGGACAACTATTAATACCACCTCTGTTTGTCTGGTCTGAGTTTCAGTTTGGTGGCATCACCCGATGCATTCTTTCAGCCAGACACTAATTCAGCAATTCCATTGCTTTACCTATACCCATAAGAAGTGATGGACCTGAACATCATCAAAAAAACTGATTTTACTCCAAATATATGAATTAACTGTTACAACAGTCTCCTATAAACATGGGATTACTCTTATATAATAAGAGCTCATTATTGAGCTTAGTTTGTAATGATGGAGGCAAAAGGCTTTTTGTCCTTCCATCATTTAATTCTTTCAGTAATACTCAGCAAAACTTTTGTAAGTCATTCAGGACCATTGAGGACTTAACATAACTGGAGATTATACAGGAGGTAGCACTCATGATAAGAAGAAATCACAAGTACCACCTTCTAGAGATTATTATCTAGGTATGAATGGAACCAGATAAAGGATGTTCTGCCCAAACCTAATATGGACAGAGGGGCTGCAATTCCCATTTCTCTCTCTGCAAAGTTTACCCAACAGGTCAACCAGGAGAGTATCAATATCAAAATCAGGCACTTCACCTAGAAAGGGGAATTAGTTATTGGACTATATTTAGATTTTTGGATCCATTTTCCCTAGGAGTGGTCTCATCAGTACTTCTTCTTACTTCCTCTTTTACTGCTTCGGGTGTTGAGGGAGATACTCATCACTGCAGCCCCCTTTAATAAGATTATGCGCACTCCTCTAGGTAGGTAAGCCAACTGGATTCCCTTTCCTTAAGTACTGAGGTTCAAAAGTAAGTAAACATGTGGTTGGTCAAACTCAATCAAGCATATTGTCCATATTATCTGAACTTACAACTAAAGTTTATGCAAAAGAATCTCACCAGTCAGGGTCATATGTACTTTTATAGCTGAACAGCTAAACCATGACTAATCTCATAGATTCTAACCTCACGAGTACCTAGTCAACATGTCTCAGGGAACTACCTCCTGTATAATCTCCAGTTAGGTTAAGTCCCCAATGATCCTGAATGAGTTACAAAAGTTCTGTTGGGTACTACTGGAGGAATTAAATGATGGAAAGACAAAAAGCTTTTTACCTCACTGAGAATAAAGTAGGCTCAATAATGAGCTCTTACTATATAAGATTCATTTAACTCAACCAGCTTTTTAATCTAACAATCTGCTTCACTGCTCATGGTTAAGATGTATATGGCCTACATCAGGGGTGTCAAACTGTTGGCCCACGGGCCGGATGCATTACGTGGAAGCTGCGCCCACCCCATTGCCGGCAATGGCAAAACAGTCCCGATACGTTGCGCAACGTCACATAACATTGTGAGTTTGACATGTCTGGCCTACATTGTAACCAGCTCATAAACTGTTCCACAATCAGCCCTTGGCCATGTTTTTGTCATTGTATCTAAAATCCCCTGCTTCCTTCTACCAAATTGATTTCTGTGCATTCATGTGAAGTCCATGTATCTATTGGCTTCATTTTGACTGAAGACTGTGTTAGCAGTGAAAAAAATCATTGGATTGGCAGAAATTGGTACAGAATTCTGCTTCGTTTATTTTCTAGATCATACAATCCTACTAGGTTTTCCTTCTTACTATTTCCATTTTGGCATTCCAATCTCCAGACATAAGTAGAATATCTTGCTGGCATGTTAGGTTGATTTTGTATTGAACTTAACCATAAACTTATCAACCTCTTCTTCTTGATCAGTAGCTAAAGCGTAAGTATGGATAATTGGGCATATTAAACAACTGTCTATGTCTATGAAATACAATTGATTTGCCCAGTCACTGACTGTAGCATATTCAGGTAGTGATTCTACTATATCCTTCATGACTATGAAAACAACGCTGCTCTTTGTTTTTCATGTCTTAAATAGTAAATATGTATGAGCTTTTCACTGAAAGTATCCGATTCCAGGGTACTGCAATTGGCTAATGCTTAAAATATCAATATGTGCTACATTTATTTCAATTATACGTGAAACTTTTCCATATCCATGAGTCTTATATTCCACGTTACCTAGTAATCATTTTTGCAATTTTGGATTTTCTTTATTTGACAATATTAGCCACTTAGGCATCCACAAGGCTTTAATCAAGTTGCATCAAAAACACCTTTCTAGGTAGTCCTTGACTTATGACCATATTGGAGTCTTCCCATTACAGTTGTAAGTTGTTGACAGTCATAAAGCAAGTCATGTAATGACCAGACCTATTTTTACAAAATGTTTTGTGGTGGTCGTTAAGTGAACACCATGGTTAAACAAGGACTCTGGTTGTTAAGTGAACAAGTGTTTGCTTTGGGTAATTTTTTGCCAAAAACCAGAAGTAAATGTGGGCCGGCTGCTGAGTGCCCAAAATGCAGTCATGTAACCATGAAAGGAAGTGTGGCCATTGTAACTTCAGTACTGGATCGTAACTTCCTTTTGGGTGATCAGTCGTAAGTCTGAATGGCTGCTAAAGCAACTAGTTATAAGTCAAAGATACCTGTAGGTTTCCTGAAAGATCCTCAGCTCTCCCTCAATAGTAAGTTGAGCAATACCTGACTTGAGGGGATTCATTACCCAGCACTGTATCATCAATCACTATCAAGTTTATCTACATGTTAATTTACCACTGTGTTCTTATGCATATACAGGTGATTCTCACTTAACAAGTATTTCAACAACCAATTGAAGATACAATAGTGCTAAACAGTCTGGTATTCATGATCAGTCTTTGAAGTTCTAGCCATCCCACTGTTCCCACAGTCACATGTACAGAATACAGCCATTGGCAACCAGCTTGCAATTACAGCATCAGGCCCTGCAATCACATGACTGCCATTTATGATCTTCACTGGTTTCCAGCAAGTAGTCATTGGGGAAGCTGGTGGGAGGTTGCAAATGGCAGCTACGTGTCACTCTTTATTGCAGAAACTCACATTGACCAAAAGAAAGTGTCCAAACTGCCATCGCTGAGCAGTGCTGTCATGTGACATCATATTTTATGATCTGGTCAGTAACCTACACAAATTCCACTCAATTACCAGCATCAACTGAGGACTACCTGCAGTAAATGATGCCTCTGTCATTGTCATTAATGTAATAATCTGACTCCATTATTTTCCATATTGCTGCTGCCCAGTACAAATGTCCGTTTGTTTTAGCTAAAATCTGTAATGAACCTCCTACATACCACATTTCCCCAAAAGACCTACCCTGAAAATAAGCCCTAGCTTGATTTTGGGGGGTAGGCCTAATATAAGCCCTACCCCAAAAATAAGCCCTAGTTTGGGGTCAAGGCACACACCTAAAGATCAAGCTAGGGCAGCAGTGTGGAGCTTACTATTGCAGCCAGGCCTCCCGTGGATCAACACTTGCCTTGCCGGCCCACTTCTTCTGCAGCTGAAGAAGCAGCTTCATTCTGCAGCTAAGAATGGAGCTCCAGTCTCAGCTGCAGAATGAAGCTGCTCCTTCGGCTGCAGAAGTGGGCTGGCTGGCTGGGGCTGTTGGTGCTGCCGCCATGAGGTGAGTGGAAAATACACCCCCTGAAAATAAGACCTAGTGCCTCTTTTTGAGGCAAATAACAACAATACTAGGTCTTATTTTCGGAGAAACATGGTAGATGACCCTGATGAGAGTATATACTTTTGTCATATGCTCCTGGCTTTCTTTGTTCCTTCACAGGAACATTACCTACCACTACGCTATAATGAGGCAGCACTGCAGAACCAGGGTTGATTTAAAATGAAGTATTTTTCCCCCAGTTTAAAACAAATTTTGTTTCTGCTTTGTGCACCTTATATTGTGAAGTGAGTATGAAATATGAAGTGTGATGCAGTAATAACAATATAGAGAACTTTGTATCTTGACACATTTAAGAAACTGAGTACTGTATCTCACTCCTGAACTATTCTCAGCATATCAACTATATTCACGGTAAAGGCCATGAAAGGATTTCAGATTAGAGATTCAGTGGGAATCCAATTAAGTTTAGACAGTTAATTTTAGACAATATAATTAAGCCTGAGGGTAGTGTGTAATTTATGTTCTGAAAGCAAACAGTGGAAGCATATGGAACCATGTACAGGTAGTCCTTGACTTATGATCAGCTGCTTAGTGACTACTCAAAGTTAAAATGGACCTTCAAAACGGGACTTAGATTCAGAGCTCTGACATCTTGCAATTACCTGACCACAACTTATGTTTTTGCCAGAAACCAGTGTATACCTCGTTTCCAGGAAAAAACACATCATATAGAACAAAAGATTTGCTTAATGATCACAGCGTTTGCTTTAAAGGTCATAATCGGGCACAGTCACATGGTAATCCACTATATTACCATCATAATTTATGACCAAAATTGTGGTCTCAATTACAGTCATAAGTCAAGGACTATCTGTAACTACAAGGTTAAATAACGAACAATATATTGACATGTTACATATTAGCTACTTAAGGAAAACAGAAAGCAGCTTCAGTCAATAATATTTTTCAATGCAAAAGCCAAATTCTAGTACATTGAATGATATTGTGAATATTAAGACCAATCACTCAAGAGCTTAAAATCTAGTGAGGGCAGATGCATATGTATAAAGTAACTAGTTGTTGTAAAAATATTTGTACAGTAAGAACAGAGATGTTTCTATGAGCACATTTGATTAACTAAAATTTTCTGCCCCCCAAAATATGAAATGAAAGACAAGGAATTTCTCATTACCATACTCATCTTTAATTTTTATTTGACAATGTTTTATCTCCAAGCCCTCTCATATTTCAATATATTTTATCTCTTTTTCAACGAAGAACTTCACTCACATAGAGTAGACAATTATAATCATTGAGATAAACAAGCATTAATTATATTTAGAAAGTCAGAAGTCATTCACATCAGTCTTTAAATATTCATCTTCAAAACTTCATGGATGTAAACTTTTAGATAATTGGATCACAAGAATACAATTTTATTCTCTAATAACCTATTTGTTCTAACTTCACTTTTTCTTCCTCTAACAGAACAAAGAATTAAGAATCAATTTAAACAACAGTAATAAAGTATCAACTGCTATCTAGAACAGGGCTTTTCAACCTTTTCACCCATTGTACCACTTTTAGGATAAGGCAATATCCGAGTACCAACAGTCGCCCAGCAAGGTGTCAAAAACTTGACTCCCCAAAAAGAGGAAAAATGATACAAGTACAGGTAGTCCTCGGCTTACAACAATTTGCTTAGTGACTGTTCAAAGTTACAACAGCACTGAAAAAAGTGACTTATGAACATTTTTCACACTTATGGTTGGTTGTAGTTGTAATTCCCATATCCACCTTACTGCAAAGACTGGCATACAATATTCCCATAACGTAAGAAATATTGCTGAGTACCCACCATTATAGCCTTGGTATAGGTCCCATATCAAGTCTTGACCTTAGTGCAGAGACCAGCGTAAACTACCCCCATAATTTAAGAAATACTGTTATCAATATACTCCAGCTTCCCAGAGGCATTACTATCCTCAGGATCCCAATTCTGCAGACCTTAAAGGAGCTTTTCTCCACTCACCCTCATACAAAAGGGATGGCTTCATCCCATGTCAAGCCAAATGTGGCTTTCCAGAGTTATGGCAGCAACAAGCAGGGAGCACAAGAACCCCGGTTGCTGAGTGTTTCCTTTACTGATAAGAAAATAACCCACTCAGTTGCCATCAAGATAATTAGGGAAGGGGAACCAAATGTTTCGAAGGAGGGTGAGCAGCAAATGGGTTAAGTTTTCTTTTTCATCTCCAGCCAAGTTGGGGGGGGGGAGGGATATGGCATGAAACTTCCATCATTTCCATTGGGGGAATGGGAGGGGAGCACCATCACCAAACTCCTCAGGGGTCTTCCAAACTTGGCACTCCCATGACTTGTGGACTCCAACTCCCAGAATTCCCGAGCCAGTGTGCCTGGCTGAGGAATTCTGGGAGTTGAAGTCCACAAGTCATAAAAGGGCCAAGCTTGAAGACCCCTGACCTAACTTGTCAGGTTCCCTGTCTTCTTGTATTGATTTATTTCATTATTCTTATTGTATTCTGCTTTTTTCATGTGCAAGCTCAAGGAAACTTTCCTAGAGTCCAAAAAAATCTTTGACAAAGTTTCCCCACATTTTTCCAGCCACACGCCAAAATTCGTTGTGATTTGGGCTCAAAACATGAAGCCGAAGCAAAGACAGACGGCTTCCCAATCACCATTTGCCACAACGGGCATCCTAACCGCTACAAACCATTAAATCTATCCGTTAATAGCAGAATCAAACAAGTTTTTTTTTGCCTCCCGTCTCTGCAGGTTTTCTGTTTGGTTTTAGTAATTAGGTAGTAGATTGTTCAAAGGAAGAAAAGGAAAACGTACTAGCTCCTGGTATTAATTTTGCCTTGAAGTCTGGCATTTTCTCTGCATCCAAAAGATGGTACGGGAAGAGGGGAGGGACACAGCGGAGCTAGGGGGCTTTCTGGAACATTATGTCCCAATTCCTTACTCTTCTCTTTCCACGCACCTCCTGCTGCTTCTACCCCCACCCACTCTCCGTTTTTTAGGAAGCAAACAAAAGGGTGCTAAGACCGTCCAGAAAAGACAAAATGTATGATCTAGCGCAGAACCAAGGCGGAAGGGAGGGAAGAGAAACTCCTGTGTGTGTGTCCATACATATACATGTGTGTGTATACACACACACGCCCTCACCCACAAAGCGCAACACCAGCCCAAGACCTGCCAGAGCCCCAGTCCTCTCCCGCCTCCTCCGCTCCCCAGCCAAACCCTTCCAGCAACTTTCAGACAAATTACAGCCCTGCATCTCACCAGGCTTGCCCCATGCAAAGCAGGCAGGAGATGTGACATTTCACCTTCTCAGACACATCGCACAAACCCTTTCGACCCTGGCTCCCGGCAATCTCGCTCGCTCGCTTTTCGCAAGTGAGCTGCACAGGAGTGTGTGATTGGTGTTTCTCAGTGCAGCTCAGCTGTAGTATTGCACAGGCTGATCCCGCTCCTGCCCAGTTAACTTGCTTGCAGAAAGCAAGCAGAAACCAAGAAATGAGGTCTCTTTGCGCGTCCTCGGTAGGGTTCCTGCAGGCCACCGCCATGCAGCATGTTTTCCGCAAGCAAGTGAGCTGGGATGGAGCGGGGAGGAAGGCGACGCCGCGCACCACCAGACAGGTGCTCACATACGTACCACCGGTTGAAAAGCCCTAGAAAACCCTACATCTGTAAGGTTTACAGCACTCATTTTCCTTCTGAATGCACCCCAAACTAAATACATTTTTAAAAATCTTGCTCATTTTGTCAGTAGAAAATGGATGCTAGGAGCTTCCTATATTAGTCAAGAAACCTAAATTAAACACTTTTGTTCTAGCAGAGATTAATTGTAATGACCTATAATGTATTATAGCAATAAACTGAAAACAATGAGAAATGCAATCTGAGATTTTATTAATGAATATCACTATCCAGAAAGCCTTTAGGGGTATGGAGGAGCAACTACTGTGGGATCCTCTTAAACTCATGTTTTTTGCTCAGATGGACAGATCATAGCCAGGGAGGCTTTTGTCCAGGTAATGTTGATATGATAGTGTGCCAACTGCAACTTATCTTGATGAAAGGTCTTTATGATGGTAGGTCATGTCCTCATAAGCATTTATCTAATTTACTGCAATGCCTTTTAGAATGGTGCTGTTTTTGAGGACTGCTGAGAAGTTTCAATTGGTCCAAAATGCAGCAGCATAATTCTTGGCAAGTACTTGTTGACATAACATCCATGTTTCAGACCCTATATAATATGTACCATTTTGCCTGGTAAAGAGTTCTCAAAACTCAAAAACACTGCATGTTATTAATGCTAATTTGGTTCGACTTAATGGTGCGGGGTCTTCTACAGAAGCTGGCTGTTTTTCCTCATGGACCAATGCAGCCACCACCTGGTTTTCTCCTGCAATATAGCCATTAATCATGGACAATGAGGCCTAAAATAAACAATTCCCACAGACTTGATACAATTAAAAACCACAACACTAAATGCTGTCAAATTGATTAACTATACAGCCTAGACTGATATTAACCGATACTAAAGAGGCATCTGCTATAGCATCAGCTATACTTCATACAATAATCCACTGATCTCTCAAATACAGAGTTGCTTAGGAAAACAAGCAGAGGTCTTTCCAATTATTTGTTCTGAATCAATAATACAGATACACTATATAAGGCACATTCATATGACAATTTAAAAATGCCCTTAAGACATTTTCAATGCAATACCTATAAATTCAGGCAAATGCAGCCAATCCAGAATAGTTGTAATTTAAAACAATAGGAAGGAACAATATTGTTTCTATTCAGTGCACTTATACCATGATGAATAAGAAAACATAATAAATGAAGCCATTCCTAGCTTTGAATTTTCTTGAACAAGCATGGGAGAAAACAGCCCCTTGTAGATATGTGCAGAATAATGAATTTTTAAACAAAAGATTAAAATTGAAAAACTTGCAGACCAAAGTCACATTAACATAGATATCTGTAAAATGGCATTTTTATTAACAATAAAGTATTTTTTCTAGGTACATTTTTGATGGCTGATTTGAGTGCAATAAACAGTTCGTATTCATGTAAGATCAGAACTTTAACTAAAAAGGACATTTAAGATAACTAATCACAGGTATGAGCTCCCAAATTCTACATCATATAATACATGTATTGAGTGATCCAATATACTTCAGAAGCGACATCATTTCTAAAAGAACCCTTTTCATTTGTAAAATTCTAAAACTGCAAACTTTCTATATTGCCACGGCTACCTACCTACTTTTCGTCCTGAACAAGAGAACTTGATAATGTCTATTAAAGGATATTACTGTATGGACATAAATTAAAATGAGTAGCTCTGGGAATTTCAAAGATAACCTTTCAAAGATAGTTTTAGGAGACTCAAGACATTTTGAGATCTGATTCATAAGACAGGAATGGAAAAAAGTCTATGCACTTAAGCATCTGAAATATTGCAGACTGGAAAAATGATGCCCTTCATCAGCACAGAAAAGAGCAAAACCAGTCAGAATGAAGGGGGGGAGGGAAATGACACCATAAGAGCATGTCCTGAATCATCTTTATATTCTATGATAAGGATGGGAAATTGATGGATGTAAGATGTGTTGGACAATAACTGTAACAATCCCTGATCATCTATCACACTGCTTTAGATATTTGTCAAAGGTATTTGGAGGACACCAAGTTCAACACTGCTGCTCTTAGGAACAACTGATTCAAAATATGTATATGATCTAAGATCTCAAATCAGTAAATCAAATTTTTAAAACCACTACTAAATCCTTCCACTTATATAGCAATTAAAATAAAGAAAAAAAACCTGCAAGATTCCTATGCTTCCAAAAACTCACGTAGAAAGTCCCAGAGCAAATTGTCACAGTAAAGACATATTCTAGACCAGACATGTCAAACCTGACGTTGCGCAACGTATTGGGACAGTTTTGCCATTGCCAGCAATGGGGTGAGTGCGGCTTCTGTATGACGCATCCAGTTTGACACCCCTGTTCTAGACCAGTTTCTCAATTGTGGCAACTTTAAGATGGGTTGAATTCTCTAATTAGTATGTGGGCTGGGGAAATTTTGGGAGTAGAAGTCCACATGTCTTAAAGTTGCCAGCGTTGAAAAATGGTGCTCTAGGTTCTCTTCTGAATTTCCACCTATTCCCTATCCAAACAATTAAAATACTGTCAATTTCCAGGGTTCTAAAAAGTGAATATTGAAGTCATTATTAACATCAATTATATCACTGCTACTTTTTTTTACTACAGGTAATCCTCAACTTATAACCATGTATTTAGCACATGTTCAAAGTTACAATGACACTGTAAAAATGACTTACCACCAGTCCTTGCTTACTATCATTAGAGCCTCCCCATGGACATGTGATCAAAATTGAAATGCTTAGCAACCAGCATGTATTTACAACAATTGCAGCACTCCATGGTCATATGATCATCATTTCTGACCTTCTAAGCTTGTTTCTGTTGATGGGGAAAACTGAATTCCCTTTACAACTGCAGTAATTCATTTAACAACCATGGGAAAAAGTTGTAGGAACAAGCAAGACTCATTTAACAACAGTTTTCTTTAACAGAAATTGTAATCTCAATTTCTGCAAGAACTATCTGTTGCTAAGCACCTGAATTTGGATGAGTTATCTGCCAGGCTGGATTTTAACTGTCATCTGTTGCCATCTACCATGGCAATATATTTTAAGAACTGCAATCTATAATACATGGAGGGCCCGCCTCCATCAGAATATAATTCATATAAACATCAGATATATTTGTGAATATTGACTACTTAATGCTAAGCAGTTTACATTATAATGATAAACACTTAGGGCTGAGTTTTCCACAAAGGTGAATGTTCAGATCTGATTATTCATTTGAGGAAAAGAATGCTCCACTGACACCAAATATATTGATATATTTCATATATGGAAGTGCAGTCTCACATACTGTGATGTGTAAAAGCCATTAAGTTTATTTAGCATACTTTTCAAAAACGTAATACAAATTTTAAACTACACTCAAAGCAAATGAAAGGCAGAATTGTCTCCCCACAAATCAGTTTTGCCTACATCAGACATGTCAAACACAAGGCCCGGGGGCCAGATCCGGCCCGTGAAGTGGTTTCATGCGGCCCGCAAAGCCATCCTGGAAACAGTGAGGGAACGGCCCCCACTGCCTTGGCCCTGGCCCAGAGACCCTCCTTCTGCCAGAGACCCTCAGATCTGTCCCACTCCTGCCCAGGCCCCCATAGGCACCCTTGATGAGAACAATGTAGACCTGGCCATGCCCACCCAGTAGGCCATATGCACTTTAGCCATGCCCACCCAGTAGGCCATGCCCACCCAGGCCACACCCACCCGGCCCCTGAGGGCAACCGCAATGCTGATGCGGCCCTCAATGAAATTGAGTTTGACACCCCTGGCCTACATGATCAATACAGTCACAGCTTTGTGACTTTTCTGTGTCCAGAAAATGATTTGCTGAAATCCTAGAGAAGGGGTAGCTATGTTGCAGATAAATCTGCAGTGAAAATGGAAATTTTTATGCAGAATAAGCTAAATTGTAATTGTAACAATAATTCTACCAATCCTAAAAGGTTCTGGTGACAATTTCTATACTTCATATTTGCAATTATGTACAATTGGACTATCTAAACACTTGATAATGGAATTATTTTAAAAATCAAAATAGAGTATTTCCTTTCAAGTAGCAGCTTCTTTTTCAGTAATCTACAATTGTTCACCTTTAATATAGCACACAATCTATTAGATAGTATTCATGACAGCAAGCTAATTTGAGTAAGATTCATTTACTATCTCTGCTGGGGTGATGGAATTGAGAAAGGAGAAATACAAAGTACTTTCTTTTGCAGAAATATTTACTTCAAGAACCTATCTGAATTAAATTTCCAAACTATCATATACCAGCTCTTTGGACCAAACAAAATTCCTGAAATCATGACATAAACTGATTGTCCATTTATAAGCCTTCTAAGTAAGTTGCAAACAGGTTCTTACATATATACTGTATTAAGAATCAAGATGAAAAAAGTAAATAAACTACTTTTATACAAGGCAACTGCACAGTCAGGGAGATACCTGGTTAGGTAAATATAAGTATATCTATAACCAGTGAAAGACTGAGTGATTGTAATATAAAAATACATATAATGATGACTAAACCACTTTGATAATTGACCAGGATTTCCAAGTTCTATTTTCTTGTTATTTACAAGACGACTGTTTACCCCAAACCAACCTATCAGTTTAGGTTGAGAGGCTGATTAATAATACCAAACAAAATATTTGATATTGTAAATTTTATTAGCCACCTAAAACTGCAACATACCTCTAAAATTAAACAAAAACAGGAGCTAATTGATTGTGCCATTGCACATTAAGCATCGTGCACTTTACAAAATCCAATAATATGCTAAAATTACTTTTAACTATCTAGATAACCATTCAAGAATTAGTGAGTTATCCCCTGACTTGTTAAAATGGGCATATTTTACATTTTGAAACTGCTTTCGAAAGTGAGACAGCATATTAGAACCTCAGATTTCATTCATCGAAGTTTTCTTTTTTTTAAAAGACCTAGTAGGAAAGGTATCTTTCAGATTAGTTAAGTAACAAGACGCACAGCTTCTTCTGCTTTTTCTAAATAAATACCTGGATCGTAATCCTTATATTTGAGACCACACAGAACTTTTTTTGCCTCACGCTAAGCGTTTTATTTGACTGCCTAGGAAAAGAACGGGGAAAGAGAGAATTGGAAACGTGTAGAGAACGTGTGAAGGGGAAGAGAAAGTTTAGGGAAATCACAAGGCAGGCAGCTGAGTTTTAAAACGAGCCGTTAAGGGGTCAAGGGCCGGCAGCGCGTACCATCTGGTCACAAGCTGCCATCTCGACACGGAGGCCAAGCGCGGCCTGGCTAAGTCAGGGATGCGGCGCCGCGCCTTTCCCGATCAGGTTACAAAACAAGAGAAAGGCTGGGAGCCAAGAAAGGACCAGTTCCAGCTACGGAAACAGCCGGCCAAGCGTCCGCTCTCAGTTGAGTCTCGGCGAGCCAAGGCAGGCACAAGCCGACCTCTCCTGAAATGCCAGGTGGGGGCGGCGCTAGGAGAGGAGCAGCGCCAGGCCGGGCCTACGGGAACCGCCGCCTTCAGCAGGCGGGCACGGCGCGAAAGGCGGAGCGGCCGAGAGGCGCTCCTTCCAGAGCCAGCCAGCCAGCCTTCCCGTCCCCCTCACCAACTCTCGCTGCCTACCAGCCGGCTGCCTTCCAGGCCCGGGCCGCAGCCGCTACCACCACCACCGCCGCTTCCCCCTCCTGCTCGACGACAAAATGGCGGCGGCAGGAAGTATCATCAGCACCCGCCCCGCCCAGGCTCCCTCACTGCGCCACCCGCGCACTAGACCGGACTCCCCGGCGGGGAGAGTCTCCTCTCTTTCGACGCACGGACAGAGATCTACCCCAGGGCGCAGCCATCCGGACAGCCGGCCAAGGCGGGAAGCGCTCTGGAAACGGATGCCCGAGTTCCTAGCGGGATACGTGCTGAGGACACGGACGCGCTTACGATAATCGCGTATCCTACAGGGAAAAACGACGACGCGCTTACGCAAACTCCGCATCCTCTCCAAACCCTCCTCAGCACCTACCGCAATCCGCGTAACCGTGCAAAAGACCAAATCGACTACCAGGCAATCGCCCCGAATACAATTTGTCCGGTAACTACGAAATATACGTAAAGACCAACAGAGAAAAACGCTCCTTTCGCTCTCAGAAAAACCCTAGGAAAAGCTCCATCACCAAACGGCGCAGATTCAAAAGACTTTTGCGCAATAGGCCCCGGCGCAAAATACGTAATCCGCCTGACGCAACGGTCACATTACGCAATGCGGGTTACGCCGGCAAGGCAACGTAATTACCCAAGGAGAATACCAACCTCCGCAGCCTCTCCCGGCCCGGCCCAGCTCTTACCTGATACCAAACGATAAGCCGGAGCAGGCTGCGTTGCCCACCGAACTTCTTAGCCGAGCAAATACCGTATAGCCCCGGCCGCAGACAAGGCTCCACGCTCCGCCCGGAAGGTCGAGTACCACAAGAAAAAAAAACGACTAAAGCAGACCGAGCGACGGGCAGCGGGACCAGCAACGGCGGCACTACGCTGACCTCACCGCGCAGCGCGTGACGTCATCACGTAGCAAGCCCCGCCTCGCGTAAAACAGAGGACTTCGAATTCTCTGTCTTCGGACACGCCTCTCGAATCGAACAGTCAGTCCTGCGACTGGCCAGAAGTGAGATTGCTTTCGTTTCTGCGACGGGACTCGCGAGCGAGCGGGATGGAGAGTTGACGGTGCCTCCGTCTTTAAAAGATCTCTGTTGCTAAAGGCACTGCCTTTCCTTCAATAATGTCGCAGTCACGAGCGGTTCCCCCCCCTCCCCTCTTAAGCTTTCTCTCCAGCAACGAAACCAGCCTCAACAAGCCGGAAGATCAAAGTTCCTCTCCCGCTTTGCCAAGATGCAGCGTTCCAGATCGGTCCATCGGTGAGCACAGAAATCAGATCAAGGTCCGAATTCACGTGCCGCCGCTTTTGGTCTGAAGAGTTTTATACACGGCGTTACTCTTTATGAAGTCTCTGCTGGTTCCGAGCCTTTTTTTTTTTTTTTGCTTCCTCAGGCTGAGTTCTCCGTGATGATGATGATGATGATGATGATGATGATAACTTTATTGTCACTTTGAATGTACACCAATCACTTTCCCCCAAAGCCGGGCTCCTAGATCCGACCTGCAAAAAAAAAAAAATCAGGACGACCACTAGATGGGTTCGCGGGATTTTTTTATTTTGTTTTTAATCTCTCTGCTGCCCTCTAGTGATATTTTCATTTTTTTGCTCTCCACCTCTGAAGATCCGACCGAGTATATAAGACACGGAAGCGCGTCGCTGGTGCACTTACAGACCAAACAAGCCTTTCTGTCAGAAAGCCTTCCCGCCGTGCAAATGTACTGATTTTGCCGGAAAACTGCTCTGAATCTGAGGAAGCAACGCCCCTGCTTAGAGTATCTAGGGCAGGGGTAAGCAACCGTGGCTCTTTTATGACTCATGGACTTCAACTCCCAGAATTCCTGAGCCAGCATAGCTGGCTCAGGAATTCTGGAAGTTGAAGTCCATGAGTCATAAAAGAGCCACGGTTGCCTACCCCTGATCTAGGGAGATTCTCAGTCATCCAGGTTATGCTTTTTTCACCAGGCAACTGGATTTTCTTGTTTTTCCTTTGAAGACGTTTCGCTTCTCATCCCAGAAGCTTCTTCAGCTCTCCTCTTCAGCTTCTTGAATGAGAAGCGAAACGTCTTGAAAGGAAAAACAAAGTCCAGTTGCCTCGTGAAAAAAGCATCTTTGGGGCCCCCTACAGTGATTGCTTGCAAGTCTCTCTCCTGACCTGCCTGAGCAGGGGGTTGGACTAGATGACCTCCAAGGTCCCTTCCAACTACTACTACTTCTTCTTCTTCTTCTTCTTCTTCTTCTTCTTCTTCTTCTTCTTCTTCTTCTTCTTCTTCTTCTTCTTCTTCTTATTATTATTATTATTATTATTATTATTATTATTATTATTACCCCTTTCTCCACAGACCGAAGCTTGGTCTCCCAAACCCTCCTCTTGCTTCAGTTCCTTAAGAGAAAAGAACATCCGTGTAATAAAAGGTGCCCTCGCTCAATCCTCAGCATGCAGACCGACCGGCGGAGCGAAAGGAGCGTCCTTGTTCGTGCCAAGGACTTTAACCATCCAGGCGCACTTACCTCCCAGCCTCCGAGGTTCTGGCGCAAATGACGAGCAGCCGCCTTGGAACGGAAGCTTTGCAAACCGGGCAAGCAATGAAAAATGACGCCTGCTTTCTCCTTGACAGTTTAGATTAAGTGGAATTTGGAGGGTTGCGAAACGGCCTGCATCCTTCTCCTCTCCGTAGAAGGGGGAAGTGGCGGCCGGCTAGGGCTACCATGAATCACTCACAGTGCCAGTTCGTAAGCATGCCTTGATACCCAGTACAGGTAGTCCTCGGCTTACGACCACAATTGAGCCCAACATTTCTGTTGCAAAGTGAGACATTTGTTATGTGAATTTTGCCTCATTTTACGACCTGGTCACAGTTGTTAAATGAATCACTGCAGTTGTTAGTGACTGGGTTGTTAAGTAGATTTGGCTCATTTACTTTGCAAATGCAGGTGGCAAATGGTGATCACATGACCCTGGGACACTGCAACCGTCATAAATATGAATCAGCTCCCAAGCATCTGAATTTTGATCACATGACTATGGGAATGCTGCAATGGTCTTAAAATATGAAAATCGGTCGTAACTCACTTTTCTCTGTCATTTTAACGTTGACCAGTCACTAAATTGTAGGAAGTCAGCACCCTTCTCCTAGAGAAGGAAATATTTGGGGGATATTTTAAAAAAGGCAGAATATTATATTTCCCCAAAGGAATAAGAGAAAATCGTAGGTAGAAATCACACATCCCAAGCCTCTCTGCCCCAAGCAGAAAACAGCTCTTACAAATGCAGGTTTGGAGATTCATTCAAGAAAACGGGCCAGGAACCTTGCAGCTGGTGGGATTAGAAAGACAAACTCCTAAGATCCTCAAAACTAAGCATGCACAACTTTCAATTTCTCTTTAGAAGTTAGGTTTATAGTCCCTAAATTACCCTGAGTTTATTAACATTTACTTTTGAAGCCCAAATGTTCGATTATGCTGTTTTGTTTCCTTTGATTTCCTCAACTATGCCTTTCCTATTCATTACTATTAAATCAGGGAGAATCAATTTTTTTAATTTAAAAGAAGCAGTTTACTCTGTAAATTTGCAGAATTCTGGTCAAGGACCACAATAAAGAACTAACTGACTGGTTGGTTTTCTTGTGTAGATGACAGTTGTCTGCAAGAAAGCAGACATACATGTGCTACATCTATACATTTAACCTCAACTCCATTTTTGAAAATGTGTGGCTATAGCACATCCATTTTGGGAAATGGAGGTACATTTGCTAACTGAAACAGAGGAATAAATTATACATCCCCAAATGCTGGCCCAAAGTCTCTATTACAATATTTAACTCAGCAGAATTTGAAAACTTTTCAGGTTGCAAGTACACAAGATGGTTCTGTCATGCTATAAAAAAAACCACTAGGGCAAAGTTGAGTCTAAACACTAACATTTTCCCCAATATCTAAGTTGATCCTTAGCTCTTTCAATTCCACAGTTCTGTGATTAATTTGTATCAGCAGACCTACAGAATTAAGGCAAATGTCATAAATTAACACCAATGTCACAAATTAACAATTAAAACCAAATAATCAATACATTTGTCAAAGCCTTCTCCGATAGAAAATCTCCAAAAGTTTTCCACTGTGACTCTTAGCTATTCTTATCTTTTTCTCCAATAGTTCTGCTTCCTTCTTTACAAACATATCGGAAGAAAATGTTACCTAACCAGTATAGTAACAAATCTGTGGGTTTGTGGTGTATAGTTTTCAGTAGCACATGACTATGAGCAGTCAGTTGATTCAAACTGTAGCTCAAAATATATGGAATAATCATATTATACACCCTAATTTACTCACTACTTCTGTATTAAATGAAAGTTTGCAGATCTTGATAAAAATCATTTATTGTGAGGAATTTCTTTATACCGAGTCTATATCTCTGGAAACAATAATGAACAGAAAAACACCTATATTAAGCAATATACATGCAACTTTTTCAGAACTGTGATGACATTAGAACATTGTTTCAGATATAAAATGGAAATTTATCAGTTGTTATGCCAAACAGAATATTGAAGGAAAGTTCCATTCTCATAGAAAATGATAGGTAGAGCATACAATTTTCCAAATTCCATCAGTAGAGGGAGTTTTTTCATAAGGATTCTGTCCTGGGCCAAGTAGTTTTCAGTATTTTCATAAAGGGAGTAAAAAGAGATAAAACTGCGCTCAGAAAATTTGCATATAATACAATGTTGGAGTGTATTGCTAACACTTCAGATTTTGATAGTCTTGAACACTGGACCCTTCTAACAAAACACAATTAATTGGTAAGAAATGTAGGGCTGTGAAGTTAGGTAGGAAAAACTGGATGCAAGCTACAACACAGAAAATATTGAGATGTCCTAGTACACCACAGGTTAAGTATGAATCAGTAATATTTGACAGAGGTACTATAATGTCTATCAGAATCAACATATGTATGAGATCCCTGGAAGCTAGTTTTCTATGCTGACTGATGAGATCACACCTGGAATACTGTTCCCAATTCTTAACACCCTAATACTAGAAAATGCTGAGCCGGAAAGAGTAGTGTGAAGATGGTGAAAGAATTAAAAAACTGGGTATGTTAAACCTAAAAAGGTATGAAGAGTGTTCCCTCCATTAGTAGATCAGACCAAAGGGTGAACTCCACAGGAAAACATAAGTATACAGGTAGATGTCAGGTGATTATGGCAATTGGAACTGGAGCTTCCATCGCTAAGCAATGTCATAAAGTGCAATGTCATTTAGCAAGAGCAGTTCTAAGATTGGAGTTAGTCTTAAGGTCATTAAGTGAGGACCATATGGGTTGTTGACCAAAGACCTCACTTGACTGCAGCTTCTGACTTCCTGCTGGCTTCCCCATTGACTTCACTTGTGGGGAACCAATACAGAAAGTTGGAAATTGTGATCATGCAATTGTGAGGATGCTGCAATGACTGCAACTACAAGGATCCATTGTTAAGTACCATTCACTCAGTGCCATCCTAACCTTGAACAGTAGTCAAAAATGGTTGCAAGCTGAGGATTTCCTATACTTTATTGAGATAAATAATATCAAACTCTTGCATAGGTGATTGTATTATCCCTCCTGTCCTTTTTTTACCTCAGTGAATCGGGGAGATGTTTCTACTTCCAAATATTAGTTTCCCAGAACTTAGAATGTTTCAGCCCTCTTTGACTATAGGAAGACACAACAGCAATGCTCCAATACTTAGTGCTGTCATAGGGAAAAGGATATGGGTGTATTACCCATACCTCACAAGGTAAGAACAGAACAGGTGAAAACTTTACAAAGGAAGAGTTACACTTGAAATTAGAAGGAATTTCCTGAAATCAACATTAAAGAATGGAACAGCCTGCCTTTTGGAATCGTACATTTCACGTCATCATGGCAGTTTTTGAAGCAAAGTTTGCAAAGCCATTTTAACTGGGATAGTATGAGGATTCTTGTCTTGGGCAAGGCACTGTAATATACCTCCAATGTCTTTCCAAATTCTGACTATTATGCATGCATCTGAAGTAAATTGATAATTAAAAAAACTTATGTAATTAGCAGTTTGTTATTCATTAAACAGACACGTGACTGTTTTGCTTGCAGAAAATGGGCATGGACTCCCCCAGCTAGAAATTATACACAAATTTGGAAATTTCTGCCCACACATATTCCGCTAAGTACTTGAAGTTATAGCATATCAGCCATGTGTATACTGTAGAGCCCTACCATTGTGGTTTATTCAATACAGATTGATAAACAAATCACTTAGTGCAATGTGATGACTAGGTCCTTGGAAATGAAGCACTCATGAAATGCAAAAAAAAAATGTTCATGGCCAACAGTAGGTATTTTAATTCCAGCTATCAACAGTTCTGAATGATCTTACTAACAAATGTTGATGGAAGCCATAGTCTGCTTTACAAGCTGTTGTGAATGGAAACCAATACATTTACTAAAATAGTGACACATTCAAAAACTAGGTAAGACCTCATTCCCATGCCATCCTTGGTTCTTGTTTTATGCATAGTTTTAAATTTTTAATTCCTTTTCTATTTATCTTTTGATTTGTAAGCTGTCCAGGGTTGTCTAATCAGGGACCTAGGCAGCATATAAATGTAATAAATAAAATAAATAAAACTTCAAAATAGGTCACTTTTGTGGAGCTTTATAATATGATCTCAGGAACATCTACATTTTCTCATAGCAACTGGATAGAATATAAGGATTCTTCTGCCCATTTTGAATACACAACTACTGACAGAAGAAAAATGCTTAGAAATCATTTAAAACATATGATTTAGATAGTCAATAATTTGTGAACATAGTTATGCAATTAAAATCATTTATGTGCAGAAAAAAACAAAAGAATATTGTTAGAGAATATTTTTGTCTCTGTTTTTCCCTCATGAAAAATTGAAATTGTTATTATTGTATATAATTGAATCAAAATTTTGATCTGGAATTAATATTTATCCAGCTTTTTATACACTATCAGATGTCTGCACCCTGAACTACAATAATCAATACAGGTCTTTTAGCTCGAGCAAATTATGTTTTCAGTACCTGTTTTGGAGCCAGTTAAACTAACACCAGACAGTAATTTTCCATGTTGGAAGTTTATTTAATTGCTAATTCAACAAAAGAAGTGTTCATTCTACTTTAAAATGTTATGCTACAAGCATCAATCATAACAATTTATGTTTTGCTGCTCTTGGTATTGCTTCATTATTCCTGGCCTGGAGCAGTTTTTGGCAATCTACTCTGAATAATACCTCTCTGACAGATTTTGAGAGAAAAGAGGGAAATGAGAATGCAGTCTTGCTATAGTATTACTCTTCGTGTATGCTTCTCTACCAACATAATGAAGCACCAGCTTATCATTCCCCATATAATTTCTGAAATAATGCACAGCATAAACGACAACTCAAGTGTGATACACAGTAGGTTTGTGCTTAACATTTTGCATATAATTACAGATGCTATTTTTCATGCAATACTGCAAACTGGATAAATGACATTAACAGCCGTTATGGCAGCAAGTTCTTTCTTCCAGAAAATTAAATGAATAATCAATTTTATAGGGGAAAAAAAAGACATTTAACATCCACTCCCTCCCTAATAAGAAGGTTTAATTCTGTTTTCAAAAAATGAAGCTATATTTTCTTTCTGCATCGGAAAGAGAAAGCCAAAAGGATCTCAATATCAACACGACTTATTTATTTCTATTTGTTCTAAGTGCGGGTTACAGCTAAGTAACCTGACCAGCTTGCCAATTACTTCTTCACGATACAGCACAAGAGTGTTTCCCAGACAGAAAGATGAATCCTTTGCTTCAGACAAAAACAAAGTTAGCAACAATTCAGGAATATACATCAAAAGATTATGAAGAGGGAGTACTGAAAAGATTATACAGCCAAGCAGGAAAAACACCTCCACACCATCAATTCAACTTGGGTCATTCCTGAGACAGCTCTGGATTTGTTACCCCCACAGGATCCTCCTCAACGCTGCTGCTCTCAGCTCTTACTATTTCAGGGTTGTTTTCCTTCCCTATCTCCACAAACTGCTGTTTTTCCACTTGGACTTCTCCAGCTTTCTCATCGAGATTTCCTTGAGGAGGTACTTCTGCTGTTTCTGATACACCCGGTCTCTCTTCTGCCTGTTCTTCCTTCACTTCAGATTCACCTTTTGTAAAACCTGGAGCCGAGCAAGGTGCTTCATCCTCTTCTGCTTTACTAGATTCACTGACTTCACTGGTTTCCATGGCCTCCCCAGTATTCTCCCTTTTCTCTATACTGGCGCTTTCCTTTTCGCCTTCAGCACCTTCCAAAACTTCAGACTCTTCAACCTCTTGGTCAATACTTTCATCTGTAAACGGATCGTCACCCTGATGAAGGGAGGAAGTAGAATGTTATCAGTCTTTAATCATCTGACCTTGGCTTAAGAGACTCTCAGACCTAGAACACATAAGTTGAAAACTGAATGTCTGAAAAGTGAGCATCTATTTCAGTGCAGAAGGACTCCTCCTTCTGTCTCAAATTACCCAAGAAATTGTTTCTATATTTTATTCAAGTTTTTTTTACATATGTTTTTTGGCCACTAAACTTCCTGAGACTGGCTAAGTCTCTGACTTCCAGTAGGAAGTATGGACTCCGTAAGTTCACTATGGATTTATGAGAGCAATTTTATACAATAGGTAAATGGAGTAAATATTAGGTAAAATACAGTACTTGTGACCTCTGAAGATTATTTATCTCTCAAATTACTTTTAGAGCATACAAATTAGGGGCAGAAACTCCAATCTTTAAGAAATGGCCAATTTTATTCAACAGTCAACATGTCAGCTCTTTCAGATCCTATTAGCAAAGTCCAACATTGACTCAGAGCTATAATTAATAATGGATACTTACAGATTTCAGTGGTATTATTAAGTAGATTACTTTCTGTGTCTAACAACACTATGTGACAAGTGTACTGGGAATTGTACACATAGAAGCCATGCTAATTTTATTCAGATTGAGGTCAGATTTTGGCACTGTCTACCACAGGAACAGAGCTTTGTTTAGCTCTAGAGGATTTTGGTTCTTTAATAAAGAAAATACCATATGAAAGCATCAGGCATACATTAATGATATGCCTACCCATACCGTGATACTATCCTAAATCACTATGTTCCCTACTCCCCATCCTTGTAACTCTTCTCTGTGTACAACAAATAGCAGCAGCCGGTTAAGGGCAGAATCTAGCCAATTACCTGATCACATAGAAGCAACAATTTCTGAACTCCTATATTCATGGGGGAAGTAAGTGAAGAGTCCTGTGCCTCTCTGTATCCAATGAATCCCACCCACAAAACTGGGCTGAATAATAATAGTAATGATTTCTGCATCCAGAAATTAAGAATCTGTTCTATGATCCAGCAGGATCAAATTCGGACCTGACTGCTTCCATGAAAGAAGATTCATGCATGGGTAACATAAGCAGCGTCATCTTCTTTGACTGAAAAATCAGCCAAGTGGCCTTATTTATTGATGTTCTGGACTTTTTAAAGAGCATTAGGCTCTCCCCTGCAATTTGGATTTGTCCATTAATCGCTATTAAAGAAAATGGGTAGAGGGATTCAGAGTCCCAGACTGGTGGAGACTGTCACAGGCTTCCTCAGGAAGGGCAAGGTGCCATCATCCTTTAGGACAGGAAGCATTAGGTTAGTATTCAAGACTCATCTCTTGATGTCAACAATCTCACCCTGCCTTCATCCTTCCTTTCTTGGGGAAGGTGATGAGAAGTGTTTTGATGGGGCATCTCTGGCATTACCTGGAATCCTTAGATTTCTTTCACCCCTTTCAGCTTGGTTTTGCACCTGGGTATGGTACGGAGACAGTGCTGGGTGGGTCGAAGATCTCCTCCTGCTGATGGACAAAGGTCAGGTGTCCATGCTGATTCTGTTAGACCTGTCGGCAGCCTTTGATACTGGTGATCATGAGGTGTTGCTGAGGCACCTGCGGACCCTAGCAGGGGTAGACGGAGTTGCGCTTGAGTGGTTCCATTTTTTTCCTCCGAGAGATCCCAGAGGGTGGCACTGGGCAACTACTCATCTGCCCCAGGGCTCTTTCATGTGAGCTACCGCAGGGTTTTATTTTGTCACCCCTCTTGTTCAACATGTATGAGAGGCCGCTAAGGGAAGACAGCCTCAATATTATGGGCCATCAGTACCAACAAGAGGCTGATGTTCTCAGCTCAAAGTCTCTTTCAATGGACCCAGAGAGCAATGTCTCGATTTTGCCAGTGCTTGCCTAGCAGGAACTAGTAAATTGGCAGGTGGTCAGTCTGAGTAAGACCAAAGTGTTGCCAGGGTGCAGACACACAAGACCCCATGATTCATGTTTCCCAAAAGAGGGTCCTGTTGAATCTTGGATTGCTCCTGGATTCCCAGGACATAGTAGCAGCCAAACTTGCTTTTCATCTTCACTTGGTCAGACGATTGCAATCTTTCCTCTCAGAAGTGGAAGTCATCAATTACCTATGACTATGTATGCTACATAAGAAAACCCTTGTCACCAGAGGTTTTCACGTGACATGCAAGTGCCCATCTAGGCATGCACTCTTTCTTTCCATCATGGGTTTATCACACTCCTGCTTTGGAGACTGTACTCTCTTTTCAATTCTTAGCAAGGCAAAATGCTAATCTGGCCTATACAGCCATATGCAAGTATTTTTTGTCACCTGATTTATCAGTGTCTAACAGTTGAGATTGGCTAAACCGAGGTCAATTATTTCCATACAGGATCTTTGGGAAGAATACAGGGAAATAAATGCTTTGATTTTGGAATGCTGGGAGATCAAAGCAGAGCTATTTTATTCAAGAAAGATCATTCCTTGCCTTAAGCAAGAAACCCAGTGCTTTATCCACAAACAAAAATATTTCAAGCAGTGCTGATTTGGGGCACTAAGTTTCCATTCAGCGGTTTTACTATACTGTTCTCATCAGATTTAATTTTAATTTCTTTATCACCACTTAAAAACAGCTAAAGACTTCTTATACACTTTCTGCTAATCAATAGAATAATATCCAATATATCTGAAAAAAAGTGAATTCCTTTGAGATAAACACTCTTTCTAGGCTCACACTATGTATAACTGGACAAATAGTATTGTTTCTTCATTTTATATGAAAGTTACATGCGGCATACTCAATAACTAATGAAATGCTCAGTCAAGACCAAACTGGAGTTTCTGCTCCACTGCTCTGACAGAAGCTGGACTGAGCAGCAAATATCCTGCTTTCTTACCTTAAGGTATTTTTCTAGCATTTTCACAATGTGCTTGCTATTTAGGACACTTTTAGCAATATGAAAACTAGCCTTCTTGAAATGTTCGGCTGCCATCTGAAAGAAAAAAACCCCCACATAAAATGTATAAGTAATTCTGATGATTAAATACAAAATATACACAAGTTGACATGGAAAATTACAAATATTTTAAGATTTAAAAAGTCAGCAAATTCTTTTTAGTAAACCTTTTGGGTTTTGGCCTACGCAGTTACATAGGATTCAATCTAGAGTTCCACTGTTTCCCTTACAGGACCCTGATCTTAAGGTAGAGTGGGATAAAACATTTTTTCTTCTGAGCTTATCTTGTCCTATGACAAGACTAGTTTGTTCCAGTTTGGAGAAAATTAATTCAATTCATTTTCCTCCAGCAGACCCTCAAGTAGGTTTCATTTCCTTTCATGTCTAGAAGACATTTTCCACTCATGGAAGCCATCTGTATCCAAACCATGTTAATCAAAATCTTTATAAAATTTGAATATAGAACAGGAAATTAAAATATGGTTGTGTAAAGCAGACGTTCTTCAAATGTCTTTGTTAAAGTCATCATACACAGCTATTAGTGAAAAAAGTGATACTGTATTATATTATTCTTGTTGTTATTATTAATAATTTATTTTCTATTATTTCAGTGATACTGTATTTCTACAATACTTTAAATCATTTATATTTCAAAAACTTTCTTAAGTCTATAAGTCATAAAACTTGTTTTTCCTTCCTGCAGTAAGAATGATTTATTTCATGTCTATTAACAGCATTCCTTCTCTTTTTTTATCAGTCTGGGTTAAAACCACTAATGATCACAATTTAGTTTAATGGCAGAAAACGTCAAACTTAATGCTTCTGAAAAAAACGAAAGCAGTCTTTATACTATGGAAATATTTCTATAATATTCATCATTTCTACTTAAACTGAAGTGTTTCTTACTTTATAAAGAGGATTGACAGTACACAAGCATAAGTATCTGAGAACACAAGCATGTATGTGATTCTGAACCTTATATTAACCTCTTTTTTTATACAGCAGGTTTGTTGGTATCAAACTGAAACTATCACACAAACAATAGTGAAAAAGTAAGTATACTCCTTTGACATTTTTAACACATTTTTTCACATATTTTAACATATAAGTATTTGATGTTAATTTTGACATTATTTTTTTAAAAAACATAAATGAAAATTTTGCATGTGGAAAAAGTACGTACGTCCTTATAGCTATCACCCTATAGTGCTCAAATATGAATCAGATGCATCAAATTAGGGGCAAACGATTAGAACATCATTAGAGATGATCTCGAAGGACAACTAGGTCTAGATCAGAAGAGCTCTCTAAGACTTTTAGAAAGAAGTTTAGAGATGTCTGTGAGTCTGGGAAGGGATTTTAAAAGGTCACCAAACAATTGGATATCAATCACTCCACTATTTGGAAGATCATCTACAAGAGGACAGGATTTCCAACAACTGCCAACTTGCCCGGGCCAGGTGGTTCCAGCAGGTTCATCCCAAGAGCAGAAAGTCAGATGCTCAAGGAAGTTGCTAAGAACTCCAGAATTTCACCATGTGACCCAAAGTGCAAAGATCTGCCATAAGAACGAAGGTGCACAAATTAGATCTCTGTACAGGCGAACCAGGAAAAAACCTTTACTGTCCAGAAAGAACATCAGGGCAAAATTAAAGTTTACTTATGAACATTTGAACAAAGGCAAGGATTCTGGGACAATGTATGCTGGATAGACGAGGCAAAGATAGGGTTATTTGGTCACAGTTCCAAAAGACATGCTTGGTGAAAACCAAAGAAAGCAGCATTTCAGCAGAAGAACCCGATACCACCTCTAAAGCATGGTGGTGAAAATGTTATGGTTTGGTGCTACTTTGTTGGATCAGAGTCTGAGCAGCTCACCATCACTGCATCCACTATTAATTCTTCATTGTAGAAGAGGGTGGATGAAGATAATGTGATAACATCTCTCAGAAGATTGGAGCTCAAGCAAAAGTGAACCGTCAATCACAATAACTCTTAAATGCCAGTAAATCCATCGAGGAATGGCTGAAAAAAATGAACAGAGACCTGGAACGGCCAAATCAAAGCCCAGATTTAAATGCCATGAAAAGGTTGTGGAGTGATTTGAACCAGGCTGTGCATGCAAGAACCCCTCCAACACTGTACAACTGAAAACATTTTTCACGGAGGAATGAAAAAAATTCATCCTAAACAATATCAGAGACTGTGAGAAAATTATAACAAAACCCTCACTTGAAGTTGTTTCTGCCAAAGAGGGTGTTATAAGTATTACAGCCAAGAGTGTACTTACTTTTTCCACAGAAAGATATGGCATGTCTGCCAATTTCTGTTTGAACAAATGATTGTCAATTTTTCATAGGTTTTTTTTTGTTTAATTACATCACCTTTATCTTTATATATTGTTATAATGAAGATAAATATTGGGATGTCGACATGTTAAAAAAAAGAAAAGCTTTACACAGGATGTACTTACTTTTCCACAGGTCGTTATTAATAGTTTGATCATTATAAAAGAATTATGTATACCACCTTGAAATGATTTGACTGACAAAAAAGGAGACATGAAAATTCTTTCTACTTTAACTGATCCCTGGATGAAAGATAGTTAATCAAATCAATGTATTTGTTCTTTCTACATGTTCACTTGCTGCAACACTTCCAGAGTTAATAGGCTTGTCCAAAAGTAAATGAATTAATTTTGCTTACTCTGCGATTCCTGTTGTGATCAACAGACCTCAGATGTCTCTGAAGAAGATGTTGTTGTGCAGGAATTAGCATGTCACAAGCCATACAATGAGCTGCTTCTATCTTCTTAAAAAAGTGCTCCTGGCCAATTCCTGAAAAGGTATAAATTAGATGTTTCCCATAAAACTGGAACATAAGTTATTGACAAAGTCTCAGATATGCTATTAAAAAAATTACCAAAGTTGTTCACATTCAATGCTGGGGTAATAGAAATGAAACTCATATTATTTACTAGAACAATAGCTATAGTCTGAATATGTAAACCAGACTTCCTTGTTTAAAAATGTGCATATGGTCATGATCACTAAAATGTCTATCAACCCATACAAGTTTAAAAAGTAACATCACTGAGAGCCAGTTTTGTGTTATGGTTAAAGTGCTGATCTAAAAACCAGGAGACTGTAAGATCTAGTCTTGCCTTAGGCATGAAAACCAGCTGGGTGACCTTGGTTGACCAATAGGAGGAGGAGAGAGTATTATGTATGTTTGCTATCTTGTGTTATTTATTAAAAAGCAAAGACAAAATAAAAATAAGTAATCATGAAGAAAATTGTCATTTTAAGATTATCATGTAATGTCTAATAGAAATATCAAGGGGATGCAAACATAAAGTAACGTTAAAGGAAGACATTTTAGCTGCACAGGAAAAATGAATTTAGCATATGGTGTTATTACATTTTTGGTAATGAAGTAATTCAAGATTTCTGATAAAAGTTCTTACGAAATTCTAAGGAACTGGTAATATAAACCTGAAAATAACTTATTTCACTGCTCTCTGTTTTTAGTTCAGTCCATCTTAGATAGGATTGCACAAAATTTGAGAAATCAGGAGCACAGCTCCATCCCCCAAACTCCCAAATGCAGCAAGAGGCCATAAGTGCCATCACAAGAGGTGTGACTGAAATAAAAAATCCCACCTAAGCAAAGTAAAGGTATTTCAGAGTTGTCAAAGAAAGGATTTGTCCCAATATTAATTTTAGAACAGCAAATAGCACATAGACTTGCATACCGCTTCATAGTGCTTTACAGCAGTCTCTGGGAGGTTTTCAATGTCAGCATATTGCCCCCAACAATCCGAATCATCATTTTACCAACCTTGGAACGATGGAAGGCTGAGTCAATCTCGAGCCTCGTCAGGATTGAACTCTAGGCTGTGGGCAGAGTTTGTCTGCAATACTGCATTCTAACCACTGTACCACCAGGGCTCAGGGTCTATGACAATTCATCACGGCCAACTCGCCACAGCCAACTTGTCATGGGGACAACTCGTTGCGGGACAAGAGTTATAGTAATACCAAAGAAATGGTAGAATAGAAACATTAAAGAAAGGATGGCCAAAGGAGGGACAGAATGAAAAGTGAATGACAAAAATGAAAATATTTTTTATTTATTTTAAATAATTAAATTGAATTGCTAAATTGTCTTGCAGCAAGCTGTCCCATGGTGAGATGGCCATGGCAAGATGTCCCATTGCGCAGGGCTCAAGTCTATTTATTCCTCTATTCTATTCTATATATTAGTCTACTCCACTAACTCCCTAAAAGAAGACAAATTGATAGTTTCACATGCTCTGGCTTTCTGATGCATAAGACAACCTTCCTAACCGGCTGCCTCTAGACATGTTGGGTTACAGTAAAGACTGAGCTTAAAAGCAGATGCTGGATCAGTCTCCCGCAATTCGGTGTTCTAAGTGTTCTTTTTCAATCTTTACGTTATCCTTGGAACTGCTGTGAATGACCAATTAAACCCAGACTCAAGGCACTCTCAGCAATTGAACTATATTGAGTGATATATATCGCAAGGACATGACTGTCCAGTCCAACCAAGGAAAGCTTTGCTCTAGCGGGAAAATTTTGGACAAGGGATATTGTGAATTTTTGAATTCCTGGAGAAAGAATAAAAAGAAATTTCTTAGCCTGAATGTTTCACAAGCTTAAGATAAAAATAGAATAATCTTGTGTTTAAAGCCCTGATTAAAAGAGGATGAAAATACAAATGTAAAATAAAAAAGTAATCTGACAAGAGATAAATAGCTTGTCTCCTTCTGTTGTTTTTTTGTTCCTCCTGCAGAGTACTGCATTTTCTTACTATATTCATGCTGTCTCAGGTTAGTAGTTATATTTTTCTTCTAAATATGGACTTTCTTTTTAAGTTGCCCTTGTTTAATAACCCTGGCTGGACCAGAATTTTTGTCACTAAGTGATGTGGTCCTTAGGTGAAACATCAAGTGATCATACCGTTTAACATTTCCTTCTTATTAGGCCAAAACCATGCCATCGTTAGGCCAGGATCCTGCCCTGCTGCCCTTGCTTCTGCTTCTGCTTTCCCAATCCCCACTCTTTCTGGCCATCCCGCTGTCCACTGCTTCTAGTGCTCATACTGTCCCCAGCTGACCTTCACCTTTTTCCTCCCACTGCTGACAAGGCACACCTAGTCTGCTTCTTAGTGAATCAGCTGGCTGTACAAGGCCTTGGAAAGCTTCAGAAAGGCTGTGCACAATGAGGAGCTGAAGCCAACAGGAGCCAAAGTTATTGGCTCGTCAGCAGCGAGAGGAAGATGATGAAAGTCAGCTGGGGTTGGTAGGTTGGGACAGTGAGTGCAGGGAATCCAAAAGGGCAGATGTGGGGTACAGGCAGGTGGAGGGTCTCATGCAGGTGGGCTGTTGAGTGCCCAAATTTTGATCACATGACTGCAGGGGCACTGCGTCGGATCCACCATCACCAGCTGGTGCCGTGCTGAGGCCCTGCCATTAGGGCAGGAGGGGGAAGGGAGGACGAGGGTTTATTGTGGTGCTATTGCTGTAACTTCAAATGTGGGAAACAGGGAGAGGGGGAGTGACAATGGAAGGATGACCAGATCACCACTAAAGCAGCTTGTAGCAGGATCTTCAAGGCCATTTGCCCTGAGAATGGAATGTTACCTGTTTGACACTTCAGTTTCTCAAAACATCTTACCAGCATCGCATCGGTTGGCCAGCAGACTGGTCATGGGGGAATGGAGTGGGAAATGAAAAGAACAGCTTTGTATTTTGCATGGGAATACCAGATTCCGCCTAGCTTTACCGCAACCAATTTCTTTCAGTAAAAATTCTTCTGCTTCAACCAAATGGATACCCGAGTCTTACTTTACCGAGAGACTAGACTGGGACAGGTCTGACACACTGTAACGTCTGTTATTTCATGGACTGGTTCAAAATATCATTTGTTCAGCAATGTCATAAGTGAGGACCACCTATATAGATTACTTAAACATTATTTCTCAGTGGATTAAGACCCACTGCAGCACTGTGTTCAATTTTGGGATAATAGTTAATGCATATCAAATGGTCTTCTACTCTCAATAATGTTGTTCTTACCCTTAAATGGGTCAGGCTTTGGTTTGGTACCCTCTTTCTCAGTCAGCTCTATTCGGCGCTTCCCAATTTTCTTGTTTCTGTTCACAATGTATTTCTAGGGAACAAGAGTAGATAATATTAAATATACAAGTTACTGGCCTTAAGTTATAAATAAAAGCAGCCCACTAAGGTATATTATTGCAACTTCCCCTCCAACTTTATGGCAATGCAATCTCCCCAGAAAGATCTGATCAAAATGGTTAAGCAGCAATGTACCATTTCAATTACATTTTTCCAGTGAAAGCCTTAGTTACCATTTATGAAAAGGTACAGCAGAAGCCTTTGTGGTGGCTCCAACAAATTATTTTTAGCAACAATAAACTTATTTTTACAAAAACCCATGAACTAAAATTTGTAACTGTTCAAGCAACCTTAACATTCTAATTTGGAAATTTAACTATTTAAATGAGTACTGAAATATTCAGTCTAGGTTTTATGTTACTTAGGTATTTTAAACTGCTTGGAATCTTTTTTTTAATTAATAATTTAATTTAATTTAATTTAATTTAATTTAATTTTTTAATTTAATTTAATTTAATTTAATTATTAATTCGGTTTATATACCGCCCTACTCCCGAAGGACTCAAGGTGGTTTACAAGGCAAAATTTAAAAACAATACAATATAAAATTAAAATTAAAATTAAATTAAGTCTAGCCCCCAAAAATTAAAATCATAATTTAAAAACATTAAAACCCCTCAGTCCAGACCAGATAGCTCAGAGCCAGGTTTTTAGGTCCTGCCGAAATGAACAAAGGTCAGGGGCAGTCCGGAGTTCCGTTGGCAGTTGATTCCATAGGGCAGGCGTGCCCACAGAGAATGCCCTCCCTCTGGGGATCGCCCGTCGGCAATCCTTGACCGGCGGTACCCTGAGGAGGCCCTCCCTGTGGGAGCACACAGGACGATGGGAAATTGACGCTGGCAGCAGGTGCTCCCTCAGATAATCCGGGCCCATGCCATTTAGGGCTTTATAGGTCATCACCAGCACCTTGAATCTCACCCGGAGGGCAACTGGAAGCCAAAGCAGATCGCGGAGGTGTTACATGGGAGTATCGGGAGAGTCCCATCACAACTCGCGCGGCTGCATTCTCCACCAGCTGAAGCCTCCGAGTGGTCCTCAGGGGCAGCCCCATGTAGAGAGCATTGCAGTAGTCTAACCGGGAGGTCACGAGTGCATGGGTGACTGTGTGTAGGGCATCTCGGTCCAGATAGGGCCGTAACTGTCGCACCAGGCGAACCTGGGCAAAAGCCCCCCTGGCCACGGCTCCTATATGATCTTCCAAACTGAGCCGTGAATCCAGGAGGATGCCCAAGTTGCGGGCCCTATCTGTCAGAATCCATTTATATCACATTTCATAATTGTATAGGTAGAACAACGTGCTATTACTGGGGATTCTGCCATCTCTCCGAGGGGGGGGGGAGAGGATGGTTACTAAAGCGATTTTCAAACAACAGGGGATGTTTTAACGGGGGAAGGGAGGGGGACAGACAGATCTAGTTTGTATCTTCATTTACAACTGAAAAGGGAAGCAATAACCATAAAACCAAGGAGAGTTCCCTTTCCCATGGAAGGACCTGACACCTAGCAACTGACGACAGCCTGACCAAATGGATGAGGGGAGGGACTGGAATGGGAATGGTTTATATAGGATTGAAATGTAACTTTTCTCAGATTCCGTCTTGTATTCCCACAATCGATTCCTTCCTAGTAAACATTTTCCTTTTGGACTAAACTTGCATCCAAGAGTTCTTATTTCCTAAGATGTGGATTGAGGTGGGTCCTGACAGTAGACGGAATCTGCTTTAAGAGTCAACCTGGAAGGGAAAACCTTACCGGGGGACTTTGCAACAAATACAAATGTCTGGCGACGAAGCAAGAGAGGAGGGAAGCCCCATGGAGGGGGAGTCTTCCCCCCAAATGGAATCCCAGAGACAATGGGAAACTGAAGCAGCATATTCCCCCGGGGAAGAAGCGGTGGAGCAGTACGACCGAAAACCCCGGTGGTCGATGGGCGTTGGAAGGAAAAGTGAGTGGGAAAAGGCTTCGGGAGAAAAGACCCTGAGGCGTAGTAACCACCAACTGGAATGGAGGCAAGAGATGGAGAGTTCCCTGCACGCCAGCGAGGAGGAGCGGATCCTGGAAAAGGCCATTGATCTGATGAAAGCAACCTTGAGTTCACTGAGGGAGGAGAGAGCTGAAAATCGCAAACGAGGCAGCGCCTGGGGACGCAACTGGAAAGGTAACGGAGGGGATCCAACACCTGAAACCCCGGGGCCATCCAATGGAACAGGAATTGCTGCCTCAGCAGTACCCACCCCCCCCAGAACCACAGATGGGGACCAGGATGAGGAGCAATACCGGCCACGGCGCAGACAACGCTCCAGCCAAAGACTCCCGCCCCTGGAAGTCAAATTCAAGGGGGAGCCATCACGACTGGGATTTTTCCTAACCCAAGTCCTCAGCTACATGGAAGAGTATGGACGGGACATCCCCAGTGACAAAACACGCATCCGAATTGTGCAATCTGTCCTGGACGGGATGGCTGCAGACTGGGTGGTGAACTTGCATGACTCCAACGCCCCACAACTCAACGACTTCAACCGATTCATGTCATCTTTGAGGCGACGGTTCGAGGATCTTTGGCTGACCGTAAGGCCCGGGAGAGAATCAAAACGGTGAGGCAGGGCAGGCGAGCAGTGGCTGATTATACCCAAGAATTCTGAGCCATTGCCAGCAAGCTGAACTGGCCAGAAGACATCCTCCTTAGCCATTTCAAAGACGGTCTGAACTACGACCTGTATGATGCTTGCCTGCCTCGAGGAGACCCACCCCACCTTGACGACTACTGAAGAGACACCGCAGAGGAAAACCATGGGGCTGCCTGCCACCCGAGCAAACACGCGAGGGGGAAAACCCACCAGCCACAGCCAAAAAATCAACAAGTTGCTTCAACTGCGGGAGAGAGGGCCACCGTGCTGCAGAATGTCGTTCAAAAGCCCCCCCACGAAAACCAGAGGCATCATCCTCCAAGAAGCCGGGGAAGCCCCAAGGCAACACAAAAGAATCTTTCATGAAGGGGACAGAGGCTGTAGAGTCCACAATTCCTGCCAGGAACTGGGACTGGACTCCGGCCTGCACCGCAGGGACTGTGGACAACTCGGAAGACAGCTCAGAGGGAGAACCATTGGTAAGTGGACCCCTTCCACCCATACTTAAGACAGTGACTATATTAGCTTCCCCTATGCCTGAAGCAGCCAAAATAAAGGCTCTGATAGACTCTGGGTGCATCCGCTGCCTTATCAGCCCAACGCTGGTGGAGAGATTGAGCATCCCAGTGAGGAGGCTAAAACATCCAATCTCTTTTAGTCAATTAGATGGGACAATAGCAGGGGGAGGACCAGCCACCCTAGCCACTTTACCAATCCACCTATCACTGGGGCCCCATGAGGAGGACATAACGTTTATAGTGGCTCCAGGCATGGAATGCCCAATGATCCTAGGACTGGAATGGCTGAAGAAATGGAACCCCGGGATAAACTGGAGGACAGCAGAACTCAACTTCCCAAAGGGGGGGCAGAAGAACGTAGACTCCAAAAGCACCCCCCCCCAACCCAGAGGGAGGAGACAGCAGCAGTGGGGAAAGAGAAGGGATTACCAGTGATACCGGAGGAATACAGGGACCTGGCTGAGGTTTTCAGTGAGGAAAGAGCAGGGGGTAACACCTCACCCCCCCATAGTTAACGATGGAAAAGATTGGTTAGTCTGAGATGCCGGTATGCACAGCCACTCAGTCTTGGCAGGATTGAGACGAAGCCTGTTTCTCACCATCCAAACACGAACCGCCTCCAGGCAACGGGACATCAAGTCGAGGACATCACTGGGTTGGTTCGGGGTGGAAAGAAAAAGCTGGGTATCATCAGCATACTGATGATACCCCACCCCGAAACCACGAATGAGCTCACCCAGCGGCTTCATATAGATGTTGAACAAGAGGGGAGGACCGACCCGAGGAACTCCACAAACGAGAGGCCTCGGGGTGGACCTCTGCCCTCCCGTCAACACCAACTGCGAGCGGCCCAGGAGGTAGGAGAACCACTGTAAGTGCCACCCACTCCCAACCACCTGAGACGCTGCAGTAGGATACCATGGTCAATGGTATCAAAAGCCGCTGAGAGGTCTAATAGGACTAGGACAGAAGAACAGCCCCTGTCCCGAGCCCGCCAGAGATCATTCACTAGCACAACCAATGCCGTCTCCGTGCTGTACCCGGGCCTGAAACCGATTGGTACGGGTCCAGATAATCAGTTTCCTCCAGGAACAGAGGGAGCTGAAGTGCCACCACGCTCTCAACCACCTTCGCAAGAAAGCGAAAGTTGGAGACTGGACAATAGTTGTTCAAAATAGCAGGGTCCAAGGCAGGCTTCTTGAGGAGGGGCCTCACCACCGCCTCCTTCAAGGCGGCAGGGAAGGTACCCTCCGTCAAAGAAGCAGTTATTACTGCCTGGAACCAGCCTCGTGTCTCCTCCCGGGCTGCATACACCAGCCAGGAGGGGCACGGGTCCAATAAACACGTGGCGGAACTCAGTCTCCTCATGATCCTGTCCACCTCATCTGGGGTCACAGGATCGAATTCACTCCAGGTAACATTCTCTAGACCGCTCGATTCCTCCACATCAGACTCTGCCCAGTCAGAATCCAAACCGGCTCGAATCTGAGCGATTTTGTCCATCAGATGATAGCTAAGCTCCTTGGCCCGCCCCTGCAAGGACTCCTCCCTCACCTCCTGATTAAGGAGGGAGCGAGTCACCCTAAACAGGGCGACCAGGCGATTATCTGCGGATGCGATGAGGGCAGCAAAGTAATTAGACTTCGCTGTCCTCATTGCCGCGAGATAAGACCTTGTAAAGGTTCTTAACCGCAATCGGTCAGACTCAGACCGGCTGGATCTCCAACAGCTCTCTAGACCTCATCTCTGATGCTTCATTTCCCAGAGCTCCACAGAAAACCATGGAGCCCACCGGGATCTGTGCCGGGTCAAGGGTCGCAAGGGTACAACACAGTCGAGCGCCTCGATGGCAGCCCTTTCCCAGGCATCCACCAAGGCGTCGGCCGGGCTTTGAGCGAGGGGGATAGGTATAGACCCAAGCGCCGTCTAGAACCATTCCGGATTCATTAGGTGCCTGGGGCGGAACCACCTGGTCGGTTCCGCAGCCCAGCAGCGGGGGGTGGCATAGCGGAAGACCAACCGCAGGAGGTGATGATCGGACCATGACAGGGGGACAATAGTTGGCGAGCCCCCTCCCAGATCATCAAACCACTGCCCAGATAAGAAAACTAGGTCGAGAGTGTGTCCTCCCCCATGAGTCGGACCCTGAATTACTTGGGTCAGTTCCATGGCTGTCATGGAGGCCATGAACTCCCGGGCCAACTCAGATGACCCTCCCAGAGAAGGCAGGTTAAAGTCGCCCAGAACTATAAGTCTGGGAAACTCAACCATCAACCCTGAGAGGGCGTCGAGAAGCTCGGGCAGGGCCGTTGCTACACAGCTGGGCGCCAGGTATGTTAGCAACAAGCCCAACTGAGCCCCAGGGCCACACCTTAGGAGGGATTCACTCCCACCTATCTGTACAATAGTGGTCTCCTGCAGACATAAGGTCTCCCTTATAACTACCGCCACCCCACCGCCCCTGCCCTGAGCCCGCGGCCGATGTAACACACAGAAACCTGGAGGGCAAAGCTCAGTCAAAGGGACACCTCCCTCTGAGCCCAACCAGGTTTCTGTAATGGCGCGAGTGGTTGCAATAAATCTAACTAACAATAATAACAAATGTTTTAATAGTTTTACACTTTTTTGAATAATTAATTAAACTGTTCAACGGTGCAGACAGGTAATTATTTATATGAATTTAGAATTTCTCTGAAGATGTACCTGAAGGAATTCTACTGTCTTATCAGGTAACTTGGTCCCAATGTATCGCAAGACTTCTTTATGAAATTTGCTTTGTAAATGTTTCTCCATTTCTTCATCCTCAAAAGTTCGGAACTTACAGATAGAGCAGGCAAACTGTATTCTATAAGAAACCATTTTGTTACAAAATGCAGTTTCAAAAATATGAAGCATTATGAAGTTAAATTTGTAAAAAGAAATTAAGCACAATTCATTCCATTTTTTGAGAAATCTAAGACCTAGTTTAATTTTGAAGTGTTTTCTCCAACATAATATACAGCATTTTAATAAAGCAAATACAGCACGTATCTGGGTTAAAAATGCCCTGATCTAAGGTTGACCCACAGTTAAGAATGGAGCCTATTATAGCAAAATTCAAGTTACGGTAAATATTAAATGGTACAAATTAAATACACAACAAGTTGTTCATTATGCAATACTACTTACATAGTGTTATACAATACCACGGTTCTGTCCTACATACACATTCGACTTAAGGACAGACCTTAGGAATGGAACACGTTCTTAAACTGGGGACTCTTTATAGTACACCCCTAGATTGATGTTGAATTTTCATTTTACCATTATAAAAGAAACAATGTTTTAGCAGTATTTTTTTTCTACAAGACACGTATCTTTACTCTCATAGAGTAAAAACACTGCATTAAGTTCTGTATTACATTCATTTTTATAGCAACCCAATTAAAAATACATCTGAATGTTTATGATGTTTTTGCTTGATCCTAAAACAGCAACACACAAAATTACAAACACAAAAATGTTAGAATAACCTAAAAACATATTATTAAACAACAGCATTTTAAGGTTTTCCACTTTCTTATATTACATGCATTTAGTCTATACAGTCAATTAGGCAAATATTATAGAGTAGACTTATTATAGAATAAAACTAAATAAAAAAAATCCCAGTTTTAAAATTAGTCATTTGTGTTGTATGTGTGTTTTCATATTTTTTCATATTATTGAACAATTCAGATTTAAGCATACTCTTTTTAACAATAGAATTCCAAACTAAGTTTAATTTAGTGTTTTTTGACAATACACTTTAAGCATTTATTGGACTTTTTGATTTTAGTGCCACTGAAATTCCTTATTAGAAGTATGAAAAAATTCAGTTGTAACTTGCAAGCCAGTAACACATTTTTTAAAAACAAAACTTTAGAATAATGTGATGCAGTTACATTGCTTATGTAACATTTGATATAACAAGTTTCACTTTTTTCTGTAAGCCACAGGAAGATAGTTTTAAAAATGTGAAAGTAATATTAGTGTAATATAAATGTTTATTTTGTATATATTGATACTTCAGCAAATATTAGTAAGAGTTGAAATAATTACCCTATGAATGGGGATACAATTAAGGAGTTTGAATACTATATATTTATGGATCTGTTACATCTTTGCAGAAATCTATTATTAAAACATACTTAGATCAGTTTCTGTATTCTTAAGATATATACCTTATCATCTATATTCCTAGTATTTGTAGATGTATCAAACACCTGACTAGATGATAAATTACATGCTTCAAACCACACATAACCGACTGATAAGGTGATCCAATCAAAATAGAGTTAACACCATTCCCAACCACCAATCAAATGATATTTCCCAAAAAGCAATAGGCAGTTCCAAGAAGGTTCCAGGGTATTTGCACTATTCAGGTGATTCGGAGGGCACAAATAAACCTCCAAGCGACCTCAATGACTCTCAGAAAAAGTGCTAACAACCAATGACTGCAAGGAATATAAATCCTTCCACCCTCCATCATTCAGCCAGAACTGAAGAAGCTTCTTGGATGAGAAGGAAGACATCTTCAAGGAAAAACAAAGTCCAACTGCCTTTTGAAAAAGTACCTTTGCTTATTTAGTGATCTGCCTTGAGTTGGTGGAGTCAAAATCTCCTCCTAAATTACCGCCTATACTAGGTTTGGTGGAGGTTTGTTGCATGGTCCAGCCACAGCTGGGCTTAGTACTACTGGAATACAAATGTATTAAGTATGTTCAGTTATGTTGTTCTGAATACATCTGTGGTACTCAGAATCCAAATATAGGAGAACATCTACAATTACAAGAGGCCTATATTATAAGACCTTACAGAAAGATAAACCTCCACAATTGTCATCAGTGAGGTAAAAAAGACAACAAAATTGCTATCCAAAGTAGGAAGCCTGCCTCCACAACTGTGACAGTTACTAACAGAAGCAGGGAAGGTCATAAACCATATAAATGCCAAGCAAAACACTCAAAACTATCAAAATGAACAAGCAACACATTATTCTTGTGGCACTCAGAAGACAGTTGGCTTCATACAGAATACTGCAAAAAGCAGCTCTCGCTCCAAAATATCAAGCATGGGAACATTCTAGTGCCACACGCACCAATGCTGTATGTTACTCACAAAAATGATAGCAAACAATCCAGGGTGTTTTCTTCTGACTATGATTTCAGAAATTTAGAATGTTTCAAACTAGTGGTAACTAATCATATGAATGTTTTAATAATACTGTAATATATATTTTTATACCAGAGAAGCACACAAACTCGTTGCGGGTTTCTATATATCCCACAAATGTTTGGATATAAACCATAAAGGTTGAATAATTGTCAACAAAGTATATTACAGTGAGCAGTGCTTTTTTTCTAAAAAAAAAAAAAAAAGGTGCTGGAACTCTCATCTTGGCAGGCGCAGGAGGCAGGGTGGGGCAGCGCTGCTGCAGCGCTGCTGCGGACGCGATGAGGGCAGCAAAGTAGTTAGACTTCGCTGCCTCCATCGCCACGAGATAAGACCTCGTAGAGATTTTTAGCCGCAATCGGTCAGATTCAGACCGGCTGGACCTCCAACAGCTCTCTAGGCCCCGTCTCTGACGCTTCATCTCCCGGAGGTCCGCAGAAAACCATGGAGCCCACTGGGATCTGCGCCAGGTCAGGGGTCGCATGGGGACAACACGGTCGAGTACCTCCGTGGCTGCCCTTTCCCAGGCCTCCACCAAGGCATCGACCGGGCTGTGAGCGAAGGCGGCAGGCACAGACCCAAGCGCCACCTGGAACCGTTCAGGGTCCATTAGGCGCCTGGGGCAGAACCACCTGGTTGGTTCTGCAGCCCGGCGACGGGGGGTGGCAAAATGGAAGGCCAGCCGCAGGAGATGATGATCGGTCCATGACAGGGGTATAATAGCTGGAAAACCCACTCCCAGATCATCTAGCCACCGACCAGATAAGAATACAAGGTTGAGTGTGTGACACCCATGAGTCGGGCCCTAAATTACTTGGGTCAGGGCCATGGCCGTCATGGAGGCCATGAACTCCCGAGCCAACTCTGACGAGCCCCCCAGAGACGGCAGGTTAAAGTCCCCCAGAACCGTAAGTCTGGGGAACTCCACCACCAACCCTGAGAGGATGTCGAGGAGCTCAGGCAGGGCTGCTGCTATGCAGCTGGGCGAGAGGTACGCCAGCAACAAACCCAACCGAGCCCCAGGGCCACATCTCAGGAGGAGTGACTCACACCCGAGTATCTGGACAACGGTGGCCCCCCGCGGTGGCCCCCCGCAGACATAAGGTCTCCCTCACAACTACCGCCACACCCCCGCCCCTACCCTGAGCCCGAGGCCGGTGAAGCACACCTGGTGGACAAAGTTCGGTCAGAGGGACACCTCCCTCTGGCCCCAACCAGGTCTCCGTAATACAAGCCAGGTCCGCACGCTCCTCCTCAACCAAATCTCAAATGAGGGGAGCCTTGGTAACTACGGACCTGGCATTAAAACACACTAGTCTGAGCTCAGGGGCCTGCTCGTCCCCGTTCCCGTAAACATGGGTCAAATCTGGAGGGTCAGAGCGCACCACCGCTTGAATAATCGTATCAAGTGTTGTCACCTTCTCACCAAGCTGCTTGGCAATAGTCTTGTAGCCCCTTCCAGCCTTGTGTAGGTCTAGAATCTTGTCCCTGACATCCTTGGACAGCTCTTTGGTCTTGGCCATGGTGAAGAGTTTGGAATCTGATTGATTGATTGCTTCTGTGGACAGGTGTCTTTTATACAAGTAACAAGCTGAGATTAGGAGCACTCCCTTTAAGAGAGTGCTGCTAATCTCAGCTCGTTACCTGTATAAAAGACACCTGGGAGCCAGAAATCTTGCTGATTGATAAGGGGTCAAATACTTATTTCACTTATTAAAATGCAAATCAATTTATCACTTTTTTGAATTGTGTTTTTCTGGATTTTTTGTTATTCTGTCTCTCACTATTAAAATAAACCTACCATTAAAATTATAGACATGATTTCTTTGTCAGTGGGCAAATCTACAAAATCAGCAGAGGATCAAATATTTTTTCCCTCACTGTACATTAAAAATGATAATTAAGTACAGCAAATAACTTGAAAATAATTAGTGATATGTAATTATACATTTATCTTTATCTATAAATTAGTTTAATTTTTCTCTTCATCCCACCCACTAGATTTTGATATGTAGCTAGGTAAGTACAATCTTATGCATCCTTATTTTAGTCCAATTTTTATTTGTTTTAATTACCTGTCCATTGCACGGTCACGCATTCTATCCCTTTGCCTCTGTTTCTCTTTTCTTTGTTTTGTCTCTTCATCATCATCATCACAGCCATCACCAGTTGCTACAGAAAGTTATATTTCAGAGGCAACATTCATTTGTTTTAGAACATTTTTTTAAAAATTCTACATATCCTCTTTGACCTATGTATTGATAATCTTGAGGGAATATTAAGAATTACCACAATTTCATGCCTAATGTAATTTCAAACATTTATTTATAGCTCATAGACTCAAACGCATATGGATAATCTTAACACAAATACGAAGCTGCCTAATTGACTTTGGCTAATCTGAAAAGATAAGCAGTTTCAGACCTGTTTAATACCTGGATAGGAGATCACCAGGAAACAGCAGGGCTGTTCATTAGGCTGAGAAATCAAAGTAAACATAAGGAAAGATGGCAGTATAACGTAGTTGTTAAGGTGTTGGGCTAGAAGCAGGGTGACTTAGTTCACACATAGCCAGAAAAAGCTTCTAGGTTACTTTCTCTTTCAGACCAACCTACCTCACAGGACTTTTGTGCAGAAAAACAAATGGGAGGACTTTTTTTTGCTACCCTGAGCTTCTAAATAAAAGACAGGTTATAACTCAGTCATTCAATCTTACTGACAAAGAAAATTACATATTTTAATTTATGATGTCAGTAGGAGCTGAATTTGACTAAAAGGTGCTTCAATTTTGATAAACTAACAACAAATAAAATACTGATTTCAGTTTATCTGAGGTGTTGCTTATAAGCATTTAAGACAGAAGTAACCAACTATTTTGGAATAGTAGGCACATATAGAATTTTGAGACCAAGATAACAAGAATGTTACCATGGACAAAGTTGCCACTTTTAAAACATTCATTAGCAGTAATTCTCTGGACACAGTCACTTATTTTATTTTCTAAGGGCCTCTGAGATTTTTAGTGGAAGTCAGAGATACTAATGGAAAAATGGATCGTTCTTGAGGCTGATGGTTGTCATTTAGACTTTTTTCTGTTAAAAGAATCTAAAGATATAAACTAGATGAGGAAGGAAGTTTAGTGAACACCAAGGAACCTGTTCAAGGTTTACAGATATCTGGTGTATTATTACAATATATGGTCATAGGCTCAAGTATAATGAGCCTATGACCATGGTTATAGACAAAAAGGCTATTATTATATTCTAACAAACTAAAATGAAATCTTGATTGGGCAGACTAATTGAGGGAAAATGAAATCTGTTATTTGGGAATCTCACTGAATTAAACAGAGGTCATTCTGGAGATTTGCATCATTTGTGGATTTCATTATACCATAGCAGAAATTTGTTTTACTGAATCCAAAGTTTGTTATATCAAAATCTAGTAAACCTATCCAACAATTGTACAACTCATGCATTTATTAACTATTCTTTAAAAAAAAACTGCATTCTGAGCATGGAAGCATGGATACTAGAATGCTATCCCCCCAAAGAAATAATAGGGGTTCATTCTAAAGTTAATTTATGGTTCCAAGTGAAAAGAAACGTAGGTGTTTCAATTGCATCTATATATCTTACCATACTTTTTCCTTTGAGAGCTTCCTTTCCTCTTTTATACTCCTTTAAAAAAGAGAAGAAACAACACATTAATTCTACAGTTATAGAGGAATTTATTGATTGAAAAATATTTACAAGAAATACAACTTCTGAAAATTCAACTTTAAAGGCAGCATTTGTAAACCACTTTCTACAAGAATGCTGACAAATAAGACTAATTTTATCAATTCAAATATAAATAACTTATATTCATTTATTTCAACTACAGATTAAATCCTGCATCTTTATTTAAATTATAGCCTTTTCTATTTTTCTATTTGAAGATGTATTCATTCCATTGTACAAATTCAGACACAAGATAAGCAGCCCATATTTAAAGATTATGGAAAGCACAACTGGAGTTTCTGGAGGAGCATGTAGTTCAGAACTAATGGAAAGAAAGGATTTCAGGATTCACATGTGTTCTTTTCAAGCATGCTTTGCAGAGTAAACAATATTAAGCTCAATCTGCATTTAGCTTACATGTAGCACAATTGTCTCAGAATTGGAATGACAATGTGGACATGAGATAAAAATCCTCTTTTCAGATAAATGAACTGTACTGACAGTGCTGGTTACATGCAGACAATGGTAGGCAACCATGAAATTATCTTCAACATTACAACTGATTTTCTCAAGAGGCAATAATGCTTGCAGTACCCTACAATGAATTAGCTTTTAGCTGCTAGACCAGTCTTTGCTTATCTAATGATAGGATGGGAACCAACTATTTTTCCAAAAATGAAATGATGATTATATCCTGCCTTTACTTTTTATTATTTTAGGTACTGTAGATCAGGGCTTTTCAACCTTTTCACCCATTGTACCACTTTTAGGATATGGCAACATCCAAGTACCACCAGTCGCCTAGCAAGGTGTCAAAAACTTGACCCCCCAAAAAGGGAAAAAAGTGATGAAGTACAGGTAGTCCTCAACTTACAACAGTTCGCTTAGTGACTGTTCGAAGTTACAACGGCACTGACAAAAGTGCCCCACAAGCCACACCCGAGCAAGACACCTGCCTGCCCGCCCAGTGGCGCTCTTCCTCCTGTCCGAGGTTTTCATTGTTGTGAGCATTTCTGTTGAGGATTGGCAGCAGGGGTGGGGTAGGGGTGTTTGGTTTTTATTTCCCCCGTCTGCTGGGTGGTTGTAGCAGGTTTTGGTCACTTCACACGACCCTGGGACACTGTGACTTTCATAAACATGAATCAGTTGCCAAGCATCTGAATGTAAATCACAAGACCCTGGAGATGCTGCAACATTCCAGCTGATCGGTGCTTCTTCTGGGCTCAGCAGAAGTGCCAGGATCAATGCCGAGCTCCAGCTGGAGCCTGGCGCTGATCCTGGCGCTTCCGCTGAGCCCTGACAGCCCTGCAGCTCCAGCCGTCTCTTGCTCAGGCTTGTGCGGTGCTGCCACCGGTTCAGCTCATTCCCCTGCCCTGCTACCACTTTTCTAGGATGGTTGCGTACCACCTGCCAGGTGCCAATGTACCACAGGTGGTACCCGTACCACAGGTTGAAAAGCCCTGCTGTAGATAATGATGCTGCCTCAAGCAGCTGATCCAGCTGTTCTCACCGTGGTCCAGAGCAACACGGTCCAGAGCTGGAACTTTTCAAGACATTTCATCTCTGGAGACAGAATGATTTTGCACGTGACTTGTAGCATTCTCAGAATGCACAAGAATTACAATTCCTCAAATTCCTAGCAAGCATAATTACAGTCATGTTGGTTGGAACATAAGAGTTGTAGCCTCAACAAATCTGGAGGCTGTGCTTGATCATGTTATCTTTCAAATTAGAAATCTAAAAAAAGAATGAAGCAATTACTCTGTGTGCTATGAAGAGCAAATGCTTTCTTTTTACTCTGTATTGAATTACAGGTAGTCCTTGCTTAACTGACAGTAACTGGGGCCAGGTGCTCCAGTACTAAACAACACAGTGGTAAAGAGCAATGTCATGTGACCGCACCAACATATGATAGCAGTTCTGGGTGTCCCACCCGCCATCATTAACTGAATCATGCACCAATCACATGTGATCACATGAACATCATTTGTAATCTCCTGCTAGTTTCCCCATGAATTTGTTTGTCAAAAGCTGGTGGTAAAGGTTGTAGTAGAAAAGACATGACTGTAGAACACTGTGACATAATTACGAGCCAGGTGCCAACTTCATGAATTACAATCACATGACCCTAGGGACAGTGCAACAATCACAATGAGGACCAATTGTAAACCCCCCCACCCCCCATTCAGTGCCGGTAACCACTTTGAACAGTTGCTGAACAAGTGATTAAATAAGGTCTATCTGTATATTTCTTGGACATTAAATTTCTAAGAAACAAAAGGTTTAAAGAAATAAAAATGGGAAATTGCACTGTTATAATTTCAATGGTTTTAGAAACTGCATATGGCCCATGATGAACATACTGTATATTATTCACACTTGTTCTATCAATAGAGTAACTTAAACAATATTTATATAACTTTAGCTTCAAAGACATGTTAAAAAACAACAAATTAAACTATTTTTTTTTCTTATTTGGGAAATTTACTTACACCTTTATCTCCTTCATCTGCTGACTTGTCTTCTTCACCATCATCTGTCAATACATAAGATATAAAATCACTGAGAATAAATGGCTTCTATTCTTCAATGGTCCAAATAACAGTATCAGTCTAAAGCAATAGTACCATTGTTTCTCACTAACCGATTAAAAACTGCACAAGATCTCCTTTATGAACTATTTTCATCTAGCTATGAAAAATGAGATTATTAAAAATGACTAGATTATAAAAAAAATGACAGTGCTATGAAGTTCTGAGTTTCAGAGAAGCATTTATACTGAATGGGGATGTTGCCAAGGTATATTATAATAGATTAGAAGCTAGGTATTAGGGTCAGCAAATAATGCATCCAGATCTCAAAATAAAATCGAATGTTTACCATTGTCAGAGTCATCTCTTTCACTTTCTGTCTTTGCCTGCTTGCTGTCTGGTTCCTCTCCACTTTGGGGTTGTTTCCGCTTGTATAACCCACCTTCGTTATCCGAACGTCCACCCAGACGACCACGAAAAGCTCTCCTCTTGGGCTAGAGACAAGTTGAACAAAACATTCTTGACCCACTTATTGACACCAGCAGTGTACCAGAGAATATTTTAAGAATGCTTCTTGCTATTCTTTTCTGATGAAAAATTAAAAAATTGCCAAGGAAAGTCAAAAAATAAGCTTGTGTGCATTTGACAATGTAAAAACGATAAGCCAATCACAACTTTCTTATTTACTAAAGTAATCTCATATATAATTATTAAAATAGCTATGAGAGTTCCTAGTATTAGCTTGTTAAACTTACTCTGCCACGTGTCCTGCTGAATCCATAGGGCATGTTCCCAGGAATCCTTCCCATTCCTTGCATTCCCATCATGCCATAATCATAATCCCCATAGTTGCCATACTCTCCATAGTCGCCATAGTCTCCATAATCACCATAATCCCTATACTCAGGGACCAGTGCTCGAGAAAAGAGTGATGGAAGCCTGTTAGGTCCAGGTCCTCCCATATTCCTCCCGCCCATGTAATTCATTTCATTCCAGTGTGTAGACAGCCGTTCTGTACTTGAGGGCATGAAGCGGTCACGATTGAAAGTGTTTGGACGACCTCGATTTTGGCCCCTCCCTCTAACAAAACCATAGTTGTTTCCTCTGTTACCAGGTTGTTCTCTGCGGTTACCAGGAGCATCATAGTGACTTCCAAAAGTATCATTCCGATCTAATCCAACTTCATTATAGTTATAGCTGGTTCTGTACAGATCACGGTCAGGTACTGCAGCTCTAGAGTCGTATGATTCAAAAGATTCAAATCTGAAAGAGCTGTATCACAAGTAAAGAATCTAGTCAGCAGCTAAGAGAGATTTTAAAGAACTACCAATTCCCATGCTGGGATTGTTCCAGTTTAGTTGTAACAATGCAGTCTATTCAACAGCTGATTATCTGTCATGTGCAGAAATCACAGCCATCAATCACTGACAGGTTTTGAAGTAGTTAGGCTGAGAATGAACTGCACCTGAGAGCCTGGAGCTCTAAGCAGTCAGAACTCATAACATAGGCAAAACAGATCAGTCATCTGATGTATTGGACAACAGTTTTATACATAAGATTTATGAGTAAACACTCCATATTTTTATCAGGTGCTCAAGGCAGTAAGACCTTGAGGAGACCCGAACTCATTGATAACCTCACATTGCAATGAACAAAGACATACATTCAATTTCATAGCTATTAAGATTGTTGGCAAAGCAGGTACAAAAACAGCCAGGGAATTGATTGAAGTTTGGGAAATGGGTCCCTTGTCAGTCACCAGGAATGCTGATTTACCACCATCTTATCAGGTACTTAGGAGCCGAGGGCTTAGCAGCCCAAGGAAACAACAGCCAATTGCCAGCCATTAACACACCAATCAATCAATAGGAAGGTGCCACGTAAATACGCCACATAGAACAGCGTAAAGCAGACATGTCAAATTTGCAATGTCACGTGACGTCGTGCAACGCCTTTTCGCCATTGCCGGCAATGGGGTGGTCGTGGCTTCCAGATGATGCGTCCAGCCACGGGCCGGCAGTTTGACACCCCTGGCATAAAGCATGTATTCTAACAGAGAGAAGTTCCCTGAAGATGGGTTCCAGCACGTGTATGAAAGCTCGGAAAAGTAAATCTCTAGTCGGATCTTGCTCAAGGCAGTATAGGGAATACTCTATCACCTCATTTCATTCCACAACTATTCTGATAGGTTGGCTTGAAGATATTATCTGTCCGATGCAAACTTCCAGGCTCACTTTGGACCTTCCAACACCTTTTCTGCTACACCATGCTGGCAGTTCCATTTTTTCCCCATGGATTGCTACCAATTGAGTTATCTGAAGGGTCAGAAAGGAAGGTCTATGACCAAGAAATTCGTTCAGATGGATTATTTCTCCTTTCCCACAGTTTCCTTATTTTAAAATAATATTATATAATATTTATATTTAATTTTGTTAAAAAAACTCAGGTAGCAACTTTAAGGGGACTATTATTCTAAAAGGCTGTAATGATATATCTGGAAAAGCAGAACACTACTTACTAAGGGTTGAAACAGTGCAATAATTCTGATTTGATTTGGAAAAGGCACTTCAAAATATGCAGGACGGCAAGCTCAAAACCAGTAATGTGACTCATGGTTAAAGTTATGTAATCAATTATCAGTGCAGCATTTGCACCCTAAGTATTATGAAACACTTCTTCCAAATCAAACCTAAAGGACTATACCACTATTAATATCAATATATGAAATAGCAATTATTATTATCACAAGTCAGAGAGGGAGGGAGGGAGAACTGGTTTTCTTGGCAATATTTTTCAAAGTGTTTTGCCTTCCTAGGGGTGAAAAGAAATGATTGGTCTGAGGTCACCCAGCTGCCTTCACGCCTAAGGCGGGACTAAAACTTAAGCTTCCTGGTTTCCAGCCTGATATCTGTAATCACTATACCAAAAATGGTTCTTAAAAATTGATTAAAAATAAAATTTAAATTACCTTCCCTGATCTTCCATGCCTTCTCCAGCATTGCCAGGGTTTTCCTTTGATAGCATATCCAAACGCTGGTTTATTTTTGCTATGATGGAATCAGAGTTTTCTGCCTCCAGTGTTCCAGTATTGTAATTTACAACTGGCATACTAGTACCAATTGTCATGTCAGAAGCTTTAGAAGTATTCCAGGTAGTTGGGGGAACAGCAGCATCATAGTTATATGTGGGACCCGTGGTAGTATTACTGGCTTGAGCACCATAATAATCATACCCTTCATAACCTGGTTAAAAAATAGATAAGTCTAGATTGCACAATCAAACAAAAACAGAACTTACAAGCTTGCACCTAAATTAATGGAAATCAACACCATATCAAAAATCATACACATCTTCTAATAAAACAGACAAAAATATTTATTAGCTGAATACTGTTCATTGTTTTAAGACCAGAATCTGTGTTAAATGATATGCCCATAGATTTACAGTATCAGGTAGAGATTATACTTTCAAAAATATAACTATCACAGAACTGTCATAAATGTTCATAAAAGAACATTTATCTCACACATAGCTTTTTGAAAGGATTTCAAAAGTAATGTTAGGAAGTAAAGCATTACTTTACAGAAAGACTAGTGGAAGCTTGGACCCAACTTCCAGTAGAGTCAATCATCGGTAACTGACTTTAAGCATGCTTGGGATAAATATATTTTGTCATCCAAGAAAAAATTAAAAATAAATAAAAATAGTAATAATAAATAAATAAAAATTTAATAATTAAAAATATTTTTTTTTAAAAAAAGAAAACAAAAATGAAAAACTCAAAAGGCAAGACTCGATGGACCAATTGGTCTGTTTGGGCCATTCGTTTTCTATGTTGCTAAGGGTAAAACACAACATTATAAACTACAGTGGACCAAAATATGTCCAACATATCTTGATGGCATCTATTAGCCTCCTTGTCACACTAGAACTTTTAAAGTTTAGTATAACAAAATAATCCTATTTATTCGGAGCAATATTTATGGTCCCATATATATTTCAATGAGATGGTAAAGAATAGCTATGGGTCATAATCCACCTTTTGGTAAATCCAGTCCCTTCCAGCAGACACCTGATGAATTTGAGACCTTCCTGGAACCCACTGCCACACCTTCCCTTTCCAAATGTTCTATCTCATCATTCTGCACTGAAAATTGAAATTTTTGAAAGGGATGCCTCGTTGCTATACGTTGATCTTATTTCACTAAGTTAATATATTGGGACAGAGTTCAAAATGAGAGAGACGTGGATTTATGTAGTTTATATAAGTAAAGTGGATATCACTTTATTTCTTAAAAAAAGTGGAGAAATGCCTGATTCTCCTTCAGTGAAAAACAAAACTTTCGAAAAGTAAACAAAACACATACCTTGCCAACTTCCCATGTTTGTGGCATATGTACCTTAATGAGACACAGAGACAAAGTTTATTTCTACCTTAAATACATCAAAATCTTTTATTTATCAAATGTACATAGCCATTCATCTATCCAAAGAACGGAAATACATATTTCAGCCCAAATGTATAAATCAATTGGAGAAAAAAAATGGGTAAAATTTCATTATCAACTCATACAAACACATTCAGACTAGGCCCAAACACCACTAACCTTATTTTGACTTTAGAGCCTGGGGAACTGCCAATATTCACAGCCTTCCAGAAGGCTAACAGGGTCAGGGCTATTTGTATCTCCAGAGGGAGGCTGCTTTACAAGCCCCATGACAGAAAAAGTACACTCCCTGGGGCCCATCAAGTGCCGCTACTTCACTAAGTGGATTCAAACATACCCAAACTTGACAGGACAGCTCAAAATGTTGGAAATAAGTGGTCCTGCAGGTAACCTGGCTCCACGGCATATAGTGTTTTAAAAATGATATCCAACATTGAACTGCACCCAGAAGCTGGTTGGAAGCCAGCGTTTAACATGTAATTGTGCAAAGATTCTCCTGGCTATGGTTGCCACCTGCAACCTGAGCTGGAGCCATGAATCCAGGAGATTCCCCTCTCCCCTTGATTGTGCATCAACTCTGCCCTGGGGGATTGTTAACCCATAAAGCTATTGATGGAAAATTAATAAATGCAGGGAACTCTTGAAACCCAGAGCTATTTAGTCTTGTCAAGGTTGAGTTGAAGCTGGTTCTTCCCAAACTTGATCCACACGGCATCCATGCACTGACGAAGCACAGTGGCGGCCCAGGATAGAGTTGCACAAGTAAGCGGAGATTACTTGAGGAGAGGACAGTCTATTCCCTCCTTTGTTGTGCCATCTCCTCCCACAAAGAAGCATTAACCACCATTCATGCAGAACTCATAGACAAGGACCCTGGCCACTTCCTAGGGAAATCAGATAAAACTCAGCTGATATAACCGGACAAGACTGGGCACCAGTTATTTCATAGGCTCAATATAGCCAGAGGCCAGGTATCTTTAATGGTTGTGCTCCAATTCCAGAGGATCCTGGATGAGATAGATTATTTGTACCCTTTCCAGTCAGATTTCAGGCACAGATATGGGATGGAAATAGTACCGGATGCGTTTCTGGATGACCTCTGGTGAGAATGGGATGGGGGGGGCGTTTAGTGCATCCATCCTGGCCTGTCTTGACCTCTCAGTTAATATCTCTGCTCTGTGATCTGCACTGGGTGCAAGTTTGCTTCTGGGTTCAATTCGTGTTGGTTATCACCTTTAAAGCCCTTCATGGGATGGCACTAGGTTACTTGAGGAACTGTCTCATTCCAATTATGTCAACCTGTCCCACCCAGTCAGGCAGGGAGGGACTGCTACGGATTTTATCAGCTAAAGAATTCTGACTAGCAGAATATAAGAGTGTCTTCTCTGAAATGTATTGCCTTCTAGAAATACTGTATTAACACCTGTAAGACCTTGTATTAAGACCTGTCTCTGCCACTTAGCATTGGTATCTAAGAGTGTTTCGCCATCTTCAAGATGGCTGGTGGCTTGAGGGCTCTCCCTCTGCCTTGTTAACATTTTAGTCTTGTTAATTTTTTTAACTTTGATTTTTATTATTTAACTTGTAAATTTTCTTTGATTTTAAATTTTAAATTGTGCTTTAGTCATTTTTATATTATTTTATGATGTTTGTAAACTGTCCAGAATCACCCAAGTTAGATGGGCATGTAGAAATTTGAGAAATAAAAATAAAACTTACAGCAGCCATGCAAGGATTCCCCCAACATCTCCATGCTCAGAAAGGATTAAGTCAACCAAAATAGGGTGGTCAAGTGGCTATTTGTGGATGCAACAAAGGCAGAAAAATAAGTATATTTTTACTACCCTTATCACCACAAAGTAGTCCTTAATAAAGTCTCTTACCCATGCTTGGTCAGACTTGCTTTGTCTTCTTGTGATGCTCTAGGCATCTGTTATGTTGCTTCATCTCCTTGTTCCTCTGAAAACCAGGGAGCTCTCCAAGATAAACAGGCAGAGAGAATCTGCACAAGCCCTATGTGGTCTAAGGCAGAAGTCCCCAATCTCTGGACCGTGAGCTGTTTGCAACAGGATCACAGAAATGGCAGGTGACCAATGCGCATCCCCACTTGCACAAGCTGCAGCATGTGTGCATACTCGCTGCTTGTGCAAATGAAACTGCACTTGTGCTTGCTGGCTGTTTGTGCGGAACTATCCCTCTCCCCCCACTACTTTTGCCGGTCTGCAAAGCCAGAAAGGTTGGGGAACTCTGGTGTAAGGTGGGTTGCTTGTCACCAGTGGCTAAAATCTTGGTAAAACTGAAGATCAGTTTTAGAAAGTATCCCATGTGATTTCTGAAACCACATCAAGCAGCCTGATCAACTAGGCTTTCTTTCTTGCACTGGGGGGCAGCTTGGAAAATTCACATTAGAATAAATATGACATTATTCTTTTTTGTATTCCATGGCAAAAAGTTTGCATATTATATATTAGAAAAATCAGAAATTAACACTAGATTAGAATTAGTGAAACAAGTTCTTCCACAACCTTCCTATATAAGGGAAGTTAAATGATACATGTCAAGCAACAGCTGAATATTTTTATTTTATATAAAATCAAAGCTCTAATTTATATAAATTCTGATAGAAATTAGCATGATAGAAAACTCATATAAACTATAACTATTTAATCTAATAAGCCCAAAAGGAAATTACTCTCAATATATGCCTGTGAAAGTATTCTGATACTGAAAGGTCATGCTATCAAAATAATTCTTATTCTGTGACCCAGGTTTAAAATAGTCATGGTTATAATCAACTTACAAGTGTAGCTGTATTTATTTTCTTACCATGAGTATTGGTGTTGTCAGTACCCCAAGAACTATAACCTGTAAAAGAAAAGTTTAATGTTTTAATAAACTAAAAAACCTCCACAGTATATTTCTCAAGACTTGCTCTGTATCTTCCATATCCATTCAGAGGTTTATCTTTAATACGTTTTGTGTATCTGGTAGGAATCAAGCCTTTGGGAAGTTGTGTGTTTTCCATTGCTACCAATAAAATAGTAGAGACAGAAATCAGTCCAAATGCCAAGGTTATGCACACTTACATTTTGTTCAATCCTCTGGAACTAATTCTGAAAGTAACATACGTGGCCTACAATATCTTATTAAACAAATGCTTATTAACCAATCATGCTTCCAAAACAATTAGTAAGAATTAAGAGTTATCTGAATTGAACTCTTTCAAATGAGTAAACCAAGAATCCTGAAATATGGAAGATTTTACTTAAAAAATAATTTAGGTCCATATCGTACAATTTAACTTATATGCAGAACACATAATGAGAAAGGCAGGGCTAGATGAATCTAAAGTTGGAATTAAGGTTGCCGGGAGAAATATCAACAACCTAAGACAGGGGTGTCAAACTCAATTTCATTGAGGGCCGCATCAGCATTGCAGTTGCTCTCAGGGGGCCGGGTGGGTATGGCCTGGGTGGGCATGGCCTACTGGATGGGCGTGGCTTACTGGGTGAGCATGGCCAGCTCTACATCGTTCGCATCAAGGGTGCCTATGGGGGCCTGGGCAGGAGTGGGACAGATCTGAGGGTCTCTGGCAGAAGGAGGGTCTCTGGGCCAGGGCCAAGGCAGTAGGGGCCGTTCCCTCACTGTTTCCAGGATGGCTTCACGGGCCACATGAAACCACTTTGCGGGCCGGATCCGGCCCCCGGGCCTTGTGTTTGACATGTCTGACCTAAGATATGCAGATGATACCACTCTAATGGCAGAAAGTGAAGAGGAACTAAAGAGCCTCTTGTTGCGAGTGAAGAAGGAGAGTGCAAAAGTTGGCTTGAAACTTAACATTAAGAAAACCAAGATCATGGCATCCGACCCTCTCAATTCCTGGCAAATAGATAGGGAAGAAATGGAGGTAGTGACAGATTTTATTTTCCTGGGCTCCAAGATCACCACAGATGGGGACTGCAGCCAAGAAATTAAAAGACGCTTGCTCCTCAGGAGGAAAGCCATGGCAAATCTAGACAGCACACTAAAAAGCAGAGACATCACCCTGTCAACAAAAGTGCGTATAGTCAAGGCGATGGTCTTCCCAGTTGCAATGTATGGCAGTGAAAGTTGGACCGTAAGAAAGGCTGAGCGCCAAAGAATTGAGGCCTTTCAACTATGGTGCTGGAGAAGACTCCTGCGAGTCCCTTGGACTGCAAGGCGATCAAACCGGTCAGTCCTAGAGGAGATCAATCCTGACTGCTCTTTAGAAGGCCAGATCCTGAAGCTTTAAACTCAAATACTTTGGCCACCTAATGAGAAGGAAGGACTCACTGGAGAAGAGCCTAATGCTGGGAAAGATCGAGGGCAATAGAAGAAGGGGACGACAGAGAATGAGGTGGCTGGATGGAGTCACTGAAGCAGTAGGTGTGAGCTTAAATGGACTCCAGAAGATGGTAGAGGACAGGAAGGCCTGGAGGAACGTTGTCCATGGGGTAGCGATGGGTCGGACACGAGTTCGCAACTAACAACAACAACAACATCGTACAATATATAAAAATAAACCCTTATCTGGAACCAAGGTTTCTTATGAAAAGAACCAAAAATCCTTCTGAATGGGAACAAAATAAACAATTTATTTTATACTAAATGAATATTTCAGGAAGAAAATACTTGAACGTATAAAACTAATACTAAGTACTTTGTAGAGTCCTTGGTTGTTAACTTCCAGGTATTTCATTACCTGACTAGGTAATACTTGGAATGTGGGGTTTACTCTCTGTCAATGTACAATAGCTTGCCCTGCCAGGGTGTTGTTTTCTCCTTGGTATTTCATTGGGTATTGTTTTCTGCCTGTTGTTATCTGTGTGTTGGTTGCTACAGATGATGAGTTCCGGGGTTTTGTTTCCTTCTTAGCTTTTTTATTTTCTTGTCAGTGCTCTAATCAAGGAACTACCAAGGAGAAAACCACATCTCCATCAACAATGGAAGAGAAGGTTACTTTACATAAACAGGGAGCAAACCTCACATTCACTAGCACTGATGTTACTTAATTGGGTAATGTTTGCAAGCAAATGACCAAGCTCAAAGGGCACCAAAGGGCAGAGTTCAATCCTGAGCTAAATATATTCTCTTCTATTGGATTATGTACTTTATGTAACATAAATCAAGGTAATATGCTAAATAAAATTGCAACAGAATTGTAATTCTCACATTTTCTATAAAAAAATCAATTTCTTCTAAGAAATTAGTATCACTGATTCTTATGTATATTCACAGTGCAAATAGTTGTAAACATGACTGTAAATATTCCTGCTTTTATGGGTGTAACTCTTTTAACATTTGGTTCTCAGTAAAGTACCTCAGAACATTAAACTATCATAAAATCACACGCATTATATTTATTTTCCCTTCAGTTCAATCGTGTCCTATTCTGGGAGACTGCCAAGACAAATCCCTGCAGTTTTCTTGGTAAAGTATTTCAGAAGTAATTTGCCATTGCCTCTTTTCTAGGGCTGAGAAAAAGTGACTAGCCCAAGATCATCTAAGTGGCTTTGTGCCATGGGGAGACTAGAACTCATAGACAGAGATAGTGTGTATATACACAAATATATAGAAGAGGCAGCAATCTTCTCTTGGCCTTTTGAAAATGAGTTAAAACATGGCTGTTCAGCCCCATGCAGGGAGCCCAAAGGGCCGTGCAGCCATGGAGCTGGTTGGCACCCTTTACCTTTTAAATTAACTTTGAACACGATTCTTGCCTGCTTTTAAATTTTAAAAAATTGAGAGAGAGCGCACATACAAACACATTTGGTGCACTCTTTGGTATAACTATATTGGATGTTGCAAAAGAACATCACTAAAATTGTTATGTAACAAAGAAATAGAAACAGCAGCAAGAGCGAGAATTTCCAATTTTTTTACATTTCATCCTAAACCGTTCAGCCATTATGTAGTATCATATAGTATCTAATAACACAGAATGCCTTACTGACATCTTGGATTTCAATATTGTATTCAGCTAGCATCACCACTGGCAAAAAGTTTGTGGAAGCTGTAGTACAAGCATCTGGCAGGGATCGAGGTACTTGTTGCCTTGGATACCAATCACATTCGTTATAATGATTTCTACACTAAAACCCATTTTATCAGATGTAAGAATCCACTTCATAGGAGGAGTAAGTTTAACATTCAAAAAGTTTCACTACAATGAGTACTAAAAATATCTACCGGTAGTTACTCACAGTTTCATAGGAATTATCATTGCTTCTATATTCATGCTGCCTGCTTTATCTTCAAGATATACTACTATATACTATTCTATATATAGTATATACTATATACTACTACTATATGTCCAAGATCTGAACATACTTTTAACAGAATGAAACGGGTCTTCAAACTTGGCCCTTTTATGACTTGTGGACTTCAATTCCCAGAATTTCTCAGCCAGGCCTGCTGGCTGAGGAATTATGGGAGTTGAAGTCCACAAGTCATAAGAGGGCCAGGTTTGAAGACCCCTGGAATGAAATATGACTTAATAAAGTTGAAGGTTATCCTCTGATCTAAGCCTTTGGATACTTTTTTAAAAAATAATCGTGTAGGCAGATATTCCTTATTGTTAGTTGCAAAGTCGTGTCCGACCCATCTCGACCCCATGAACAACGATCCTCCAGGCCTTCCTGTCCTCTTATCATCTTTTGGAGTCCATTTAAGCTCACGCTCACGGCATTTAAGCTCACGCTCATATTCCTAAGTTACATTTTAAAAAGTATTCTCTTTTTTCCCTTGGTATATTTTATTTCTCCTTCTCCCTTCCCTAAACAGTCACACTGTTTACAAATAAAACATTTTAATAAACTCCCGACATTTTAAACCAAATATACAATATATTTGCAAAATACTCACAATGAACAATTTTCTACGCACTGTACCATATCTTAACCACACAAGTTTGAGTTTACTCAACTTGCTAGGCTAAAATGCAGCTGGCCAAATTGGTGACTTAGAGTTAATATAGGACTTGCTACCATTATAATGTCGCAGAGCCCTCAGATCTTGGGTTTCCCCCACTGCTCAGTTGAAGTACTCTAGTATTTATTTATTCATCCTTGAACTGGCAAACAACTACACCAGCATAAATTTTGTTTTTTTCCCCTTCATCCTATTCTGCCTGAATTCCAAAATGAACCAAAACCGATTATACACTCCTTGAGCCTACCCTTGGAAAGTGTGAAAACAAGCCCGAAAAGGCTACTTAGGACTGGGACAAGATGAACACATCATCATGGGGACCTGACAGGAAAAAACGAGGTGGCAAGGCAAGTTTGTTCTTCCTGACAGGTAGAATAGCCAGTGTAATGACTTGCCTCTAGAAGTTGTGGGTGCTCCATCACTGGAGGTTTTTAAGAAGAGACTGGACAGTCATTTGTCTGAAATGGTATAGGACAGGGGTATGCAACCTCGGCTCTTTTATGACTCATGGACTTCAACTCCCAGAATTCCTGAGTCAGCATAGCTGACTCAGGAATTCTGGGAGTTGAAGTCCATGAGTCATAAAAGAGCCGAGGTTGCCTACCAATGGTATAGGATTTCCTGCCTGAGCGGGGGTGGGGGTGGGGTGGCGGCTGGGGGGGTTGGACTAGAAGACCTCCAAGGTCCCTTCCAACTCTTATTCTGTATTCTGAGATAGGTAGAAGCAGAGGATGGCCTATGAACACTCTTACTGGGCATGTTGGCAACCCGTAACACACTACGGCAGGGGTAGGCAACCTCGGCTCTTTTATGACTCATGGACTTCAACTCCCAGAATTCCTGAGGCAGCAGAGCTGACTCAGGAATTCTGGGAGTTGAAGTCCATGAGTCATAAAAGAGCCGAGGTTGCCTACCCCTGCACTACGGGAAGGGTTTCGAGGGATAGCCCTTCCTGTCATCCCCCACCGTACCCCCTCTCATGTCGCTATGGAAATCCAACGCGGGCCACGTTGAGCTTTCCGACCGAGCCAGTCCGCTTCTTTTCTAGCCAGAAGCGTCGTCAGCGGAGAGGCAAGACCTCCCCAGCCGCCGTTTACAAACTGGAAGGCATCGACCACCGCGGCAGGAAGGAAGAGCGCTATCGCGAGCAGAACTTCCCCCACGCCATTTTGTGTCGTCTTTAGAAATAGGACTTCGGTCCTCCTTTCTCGCACGGTACAGCAGGCGGGTGGGGTGGGGGGGTGGGAAATCGGACCCTCCGCCTCGCTGGCCAAATGGCACTCCAGTCCCCAAGCGGAACGTGGTGAGGGACAAGCGCCAGGTCCAATCACCGCTGCCGGCGTCTGGCCGAGAAAGAAGGCACCGACACCGGGGCTCCGCGACTTGGCAGTGCTGCTACGTCACTGAGAAGAGAGACCAGTTCGGTCAAAGGCCGAAGCTCCCCTGCACTCGCCGGAGCATCCATCCGCCGCGGTTGCCTCCACAAGCAGGACTCACCGTAACTTTGATCCATGGCTTCACTTGCCGTCGTCCTCCCACACCACGGTTATCCACCACCCGACTGCGCGAGCGCCATATGCCGCCACAGATTGGCTTCTGCCTCTTATTTCCGAAGTTCTATTGGCCGGGCGTTTAAACTTACAATGCCTGTTGCTCCCGCCTCCCCATATTAAGGTCGCTCCCATTGGCCGCTCGTTAGCTTATCCGTCGCTGGAGATCTACGTTCGACGCCTTCCGACGCCCGGAGAGCTTTCCTATTTGCTGCTAAGGATTTCCGGTTCCCATTTCTGTAGATGCCTTCCAAAACGGCGAGCGCTTATAAGCATTCAGAGAACAGCGAATAATCAAGGGCGGGCTGAAGATCGCTTTTATTACTTGCGAATAATTGAAAACGCCGTAGACAATTGAATGGCTTCCGCTTTCTTGTATGGATGTAACCTCGAGGGCTTTAGGTGTCTTTTGCTTTACAGTTCGGGGCGGAGGGTAGGTTGACATTGCTTTGCGTGAAGTCCACGTGTCTCTTGGTATTGCTGGCAGTTTGGACCAATGAGCTCTCATAAAAAGGCTTCGGTTATTTTGCTGGTTAGTACTTCGCCTTTCCCTAGTCCAGGGGTAGGCAACCTCGGCTCTTTTATGACTCGTGGACTTCAACTCCCAGAATTCCTGAGCCAGCTATGCTGGCTCAGGAATTCTAGGAGTTGAAGTCCACGAGTCATAAAAGAGCCGAGGTTGCCTACCCCTGCCCTAGTCCTATCCTTGTTTGGTGGTCCAATTTTTTATAACGCTGTTTGTAATCTTTTATTTTTCGTCTCTGTTCACACACTGACCTATAAATTACTATATTTGAAAGGAGTTTCGTGAACATACTCTTTGCAATCAGTTTTATGGTTCAGTATGTGGTGCAGATCAACCCTGACTGCTCTTTAGAAGGCCAGATCTTGAAGCTAAAACTCAAATACTTTGGCCACCTAAGGAGAAGGAAGGACTCACTGGAGAAGAGCCTAATGATGGGAAAGGTTGAGGGCAAGAGAAGAAGGGGACGACAGAGAATGAGGTGGCTGGATGGAGTCACTGAAGCAGTAGGCGTGAGCTTAAATGGACTCCAGATGGTAGAGGACAGGAAGGTCTGGAGGAACGTTGTCCATAGGTGGGACACAACTTCGCAACTAACAACGTGGTGCAGAAGATAGGCTGAGGAAATGTCAGGTGACCCCAGCCTTTTTCTAAGTAATTTTCTATGTAGCTCAACCGTTTCCCCCCCCCCCTTAACGTGTGTTGCAGTAGGAAATGCCTGGATGTGGGTGCTAAATTTTGAAACTACTTTCTGCCCACGTCTAGTCCCATTTACATGGTTAGAGAAGTATTTTATTAACTTTGTTACTCATGGAAAATGCCTTATACTGCATAGGACTATTGGTCAATCCGCCTCTAGTTTTGTTCAAAGTGACTGCCAATGGCTCTCCAGGATTCCAGGCAAGAATTTCTCATGGGAGAGATCTGTGAATGTGCAAGCTTTGTAAAATCTATGTACACACACACACACACACACACACACACACAAAATCTACAATACAAAATTCCAAACCTGTCTCCATTTGTCACTAAAAATAGATTTATCAACTGGTGTTGTAGCTACTGATTTAACATCTGTAAGTATTATCACTGACAATATTGGTATAACATACAATAAAACCTGTTGGACCGTCCATAAGGATTGGGAGGCATCATTTTGATAGCCTTTTTATGGCCAATATTTGTTATGTCAGGTACCTCAAGGCTTAGATCTTTCTCCCCTCCTATTTTTATAGTATGTGTTATATGAAAGTAGGAGTACATTTATACAATGAATCATTTTTAAACAATTGGAACTTGAGACAAAATCAGTCTCTTGTTTGGCCCAGGAGAACACCTGAGCTTCTGGAGAATTGCTGCTCCACCAATCAGCTATGCCACTATAAGCCCTTTCTTATGCCCATCAATCTATTCCTACAAAAGTAGAACAGCCAAATTTTTCTCCTGACTCTTATAATCTGCCTTGCTACTCTACCATGACTTACATTTGGTCTCCATTTTAACAGGCTTCTTGGGCCAGTTCCAGAGATATGACCTTTTAAACCTCTTTTCTCAAAAGATTTAATCCATCAATTTCTCAAGTGTTTTTCTACAATTGTCAGTCGGGCTCAATTAAAATAATATAGACAATCAAAGTAATGTGAACATCAACTCTATAAAATTGCAAAAGAATGGGTGCATGAAAAATCCACAAGCAGAATGGTACTTTTAAAATCACTTGCGTTGTCTAATGACGAAAAGCATATCTTTGATTAAATCCTCAAAGCTTATGTCAATCACTGATTTTTTCCCCCCGCAGTTTTCTTGGAAGATAAAATTTGAAAGCCTTTTCCTAAGCCGCTTATGTCATAGGTAAACAGTTCCTGAGATCAAAAATGTATGAAACATGAGATATCTGTTCAGTGACAGCTAATTACAATGTCTACTGTAATTCATAGGAAAAAGGCATTACAAATATTCCTATTACATTTTTTTTCATTCAGAATCTAATAGTTGAAGAACACCAACACTTTATACCAATATGAATTGAAATTCTTATGTGAATATGAAGAGTGCATAAAAGAAAATTATTCTATCATTTCGGTTATAGACAGCAAGCAAAACAAACTGGTTACTGTAATATTTCCTTTGAAGTTAAGAAAACCATGGACAAATAAGCACAATTAGTTATAAAATTGGGCTATTGACTGTTGTCTTCCATCTTTCAGACTTTATATGCCCTCAAATTGTGTTACAGAATATTTCCAACTATCTAGACAAATTAGGTAAACAAGCAAGAGATTTTAGGGTGGCAGGTTATATTGATCTTCAACCTGCTCCAACAGAAGAAATTCTGTCAGAAAAATGGAAGTTTCCTTTAGATTCTAGGAATGTGGAAACTAACTCCAGAGGCTAGAATAGGACAGACTATTTCTTTGATTCTCCTATCAATAATAATACCAGTTTTGCAACAATACATATATATAACAGCGCAATAATTTCTTAACTTTGAGTATAGTGGTTTAGAAATGTGCTTTTGAACTCTCCAGATCGCAATTTAGAAAACAGAGTTCTAATAATGGTTCCATAGAACAATTATAGATAACTTAAATAGCTACTCCTAAATGAAAGAAAAAGGGCTGAACTCAAAATCCAATGTGGAAAGCAATGGCCTAACCCATGGCCAGATACTATACATATTTATTCAGGAAATTCCTGAATATGTATTTAATTGAATAAACATAGTTGCAATCATCTGCCTATGTAATTTGGAATAAAGTCAGTATATTGTAATTAGCATTTTCTTGCAAGTATACAGATTCAAATTTTCAAAATAGTCTTGGGCAGAAAAACTGAGTTAACACTTTATTATGTTGTTATTATTATGTAACTGGAGTATCAAAGCATCATTTGCAGATAAGGATCTACAAAGTAACTGGTTAATTCCCAACCGCAATAATTCTATTTAACTGCTTTCCATCTAATTGTACCTTATTTCAAACAGGGGATTCCTCTCCAAGATTTATGTCCCAGCTGGAATATATTTGGGGGGGGGGGGAAGAGAGGAGAAGGTGAGCACAGGGTCAAAGGAAGAAAACATCAGATACTGGGGAAAAGTTAGCATCCTTCATCAGTGCAAACTGCACTGTACAAATATCCCAATCCAGAGAGAGAAACTGGAAAGCCCGTATGATGTAACAGTGAAGGTGCTGGATCAGAAACCAAAGAGACTTAGAGTTCCAGGCCTCAGTTAGGCATGAAAAGTGGCTGGGTGAATCATTCACTCGCTCAGCCCAACCCACCTCAAAGAGTCGTCGTGAGGAAAATAGGAGGCAGGAGAATTAGTTTGCATCCTTGAGTTATATATAAAAAAGATGGGATAAAAATATAATAATAAAAAGAACAATCCTGATTGTAAAGTTATATGAAAATACAGATTTGTTTTATGTTTATCTCAATACATAATGAATAAATTTGCCTACAAATTGACTAATAGTCCAAGAAATAATGCATTTGAATTATTCTAAGGTAATGGTAAGTGCTATTCATTTGGAACTAACATGTGGCTTGATAAACATTATTCAGACTGATGTAAAGAAAATTCTCATAGCAGCTGATACCATTTTGCAAAAACATACCACTGGCATGTATGTGAGTCCAAATGTTGCAAGAAGATGGGATATTTATTCAAGTACTGTATTAGCAACCTGTCTCTTCAGTTATTGCCAGAAACCTAATACCCCAAAGCTGTTTTGTAAACTTCCTCATTCCTTGTTCAGCCCAACTGCTAATACCTTAAGATATGAGCCCATACATATAAATACAAGTTTATACTGGAATTTCAGTACTCCCAACATTCATAAAATTTATTATTATCTACAACTTGATTGAGTACAAGACAAAGCTACTACTATGAACACTTGAGTACATTAAAAATAAGCAATACGTTGAAATTTTTTCAATGTTTCAATTTATGTCAGTTCAATACATTGCTAAATGGTTTTTACTAACAAAACTTACTTTTACATGTTTCTCCACTAGTTATTTGGTTCTTGAGTCTTAATGAAGAAGAAGTATTATATGGCAGAAAGGCCTCCACCCAATGTGTAATAATTCCTTCACTCACCATTCTCTTTGCTAATGTAGCAGGTTTCCAGAAAAATATGTCCACTGAATATTTTCAGGTTCCATTGCTTGATCAGGAAGAAGGCATGTACGTAAAGAGAAATGAAAGGATAATAAATTGAGCATGAACAAGAATATCAGTATCTGTACCACTATTGCTTGGAAAGCAATTCAGAGTTGAAATAAACTTATGGATTAATGCCTGCAATTCTTAATAAACAAAGAAATGAAGCAATATTATATTCCTGGCAAATGTAGTAGGGATGATTTGGAGGATTTAAAATGAGACAACTTGAAGAACTGCTTTGAAGGGAATATTTAATGTTTTGTAACACTCTTCATCAGTAGATTTTTTTGTTGGGCTGCTACAGACTTCCTTTTCAAAATATCCATCTAAAATAAGCAGAAACTAAGAAATCCTCCTGATCTCAAACAGAATAATAGAAATTGTATTTTTGGAAAGTGCCAGAATGCATTTATTTCTCCTTGAGGCTTTCTGCACAATTGATAAGCTTGCTGCTTCTGTCAGGAAACTTACACATCTAGCCCTAATAGTTTTTTTATAACCAACTATTGCAAATGTTCCCTCTCAAATAAAAGCACTGCAAAATTATTGTGCTGATCAAAGTCTTTTTTGTATATTAAAAGTAAAAAGATAGAAGAATGCTACACTTGCATGGAAGATATTCCAATCATGCAGAATTTAAAACCCAGAATTCTGCTACTGACATTTTCAGACAAGACTAGCTATGGAACTAAAACATTTTCAACTATATACAAAAGTAAATGGGAAAATTTACATGTTATTTATCCTTCCAAGGTTTAGCACGGTATAAGCCAATTAACAAAATTTAATTTTGATTATTTACTAAAAAAAGTATACTTCCTAGTACAAAGCCACTTAAAAATTGTACTGCACAAAATCTAGCTAATACAATGAAAATTTGGTTAAAAAAGCTATTTTCAAAAACACTTTACAAATAAAGGCTGTTAACTAGGTGAAAGTGAGGTCAATGAGAACCAAAAGCCACGTGCCATGGTGTGTCACAAATACAGGTATAGTTTTAGAAGATTTAATACAGAGTCTCAAAATGATTCAACCTTCTTTTCAAGTTCACTCATCAGGTGGTTCCATCTCCTCTGAAGGTACAATGTCTTGTGTTTCTTCTGTTTCTTTTTCTTCATGTTCTGGATTCTGCTCAGTAGCAAAATCTTCTTGAGATGTGGTCAAATTGCATTCCTCCATGCGTCCTTGTAGTTCTTCTCCATCACCTTTATTTTCTGCACTTTTGTCAGTCACTGGATTTTCCTCAGAAGGATTGTCTTCACTTTTACTTTGCTCTTCATTTAGGTTTCCTTCACCTTCAGCTGCTCTTTCCTCAATGATCCCACTTGTTCCTGCCTCACTTTCTTCATGTTCTTCTTTCTCTTCAGGATCATCTGTGAAGGGATTCTCACCCTACAAAATACAATACTGTCTTGAGTTTTGGACATTTTAGTCAGAAATTATCAATGCCCGGAAATATAAAAAAGGTACCTTATAAAAATATGTAGTTGGAGGTGTTAGTAATTTTTATTAATGCAGTGGAAATGACACTTGAAAATAATCAAATGGCATAATTCCACTGATGGCCAATAGAACACGTTTAACCACAACAAGCAGATCTGTTTTAGGAGATTTTTTTGAGATTAATGAAGTTTCTGCTCCAGATTTGGGATGCATATTGGATGGAAAGGAAGGAAAAGCTGGAATTCTTGAATAGTTATGCTGCTAACGTTTTCAAAGCAGATCTGAAAATTAACTTGGGCAATAAATGGCATAATCTTATATGTAGCGTGAGCTTAGTGGAGCAGAATGCCTACATCCAATCTCTAACTGCCATGTAGATGGCACTAACTGCCATTTTCCTGGTATGAATTATTAGGTTCCTTATGCATTTCTATTGTTTCTCTAATAATTTTGATAATGTTGGCAGAATGCTGATACTCTCCAGATTTAGTTTGTGAAATGGCCCTTGTGGTTGATGTCTGAATAGATCTATTTTGGAAACCATGACATTCCAACCAAAGCACATCTTGATAATGCTCTGAAGTAAAGTTTCCGAAAAGAGAGAATGTACATGAGCATCCCAAAGCTGCTCACAATGAAATGGGCACCATATCAATTTAATAAATAAATAAACATTAGCCAACATATTTCTTAGTTTTTATTCTAATTAGGTGACATTCATTTTTTTAAAAAAACATTCTCATAGGAAAATAAATATAATTGAGAAATACCAAGTACGCTTAAATTTAAATGGCAATAATCCTTAAAACTGGAGCTAAATGTGCATATAATAACTAGCAGTAAAGGAATTTATCGCACTATTAAAGCTGAAATCTATAACAATAAAAATGGAATCTAAGAAATAGAAAACTAAGAATCTGGACTCAGAAACAAAAATTAGATACAGAAAGAACAAAGAATTTGAGTGCAAAAAAGAGAAAATAAGCACAAGTTTAATATAAACATCAGTAGTATGCTGCAAAAATAGCACATCTAAAAGTATCAGGGATAAAATGTTATGCTAACCTTTAGATAACTCTCCAATTTTTTACTGATAAGTTTATTGTTAAGAATACTTCTTGCAACTACTAATGACGATTTCTTGGACTGTTCCATCGTAGCCTAGAAAACAAAACCAACAATAAAAAGAAATCATGCATGTCATTATTACAACATGAATGTACAACTTTTTCATTTCAAAGTGACATTCACTTAATACTAATCATTCACTTAAAAGGGGGAAATGGTAAGGGAAGAGGCATATGTTCAGCTATAACAAAAAGCAAGTACTGTGCATTTGTCAATCAATTAAATTTCATAATTAGTCTTTTTTCATAAGTTACAATGGCCATCAGAATAAATGTATATTTGATATATATTGGACCACTCTCATAAAGATTTTGTTAGCTTCAAGGTAGTGAACTCAAAGACAATAGTGAATTGCAAGCAGAGATGTCTAGACATATGTAATAAGAAATGTACAAAATCAAAAGGGAATCTGCATCTTCAATCAAAGAAATAATGGAAATATAGGCTACCATTTGTAACTGATTATATAATAATTATACTTACAATGGAAGAATGTTATTACTTAAAAATAAAAAAATAAAATATTAATATCTACACTGCATTATCCAGTTATTTTGAAAAGGAACAGGCCATTTTTAAATTTTATTTTGAAATGAACAGGCAGTTTATTATGAACAATTCGTATTACTATTTTAGTCATGAATCTGCAAATTTTTTGGCATTTACCTGGATTGGATTTGACTTTAGACTTGGACTGAACCTTGGTTAGGCCTTTTCTACTCCCCCCCTTTCTTTTGGCTGGTTAATGCCGACAGGCAGATTGTGTTTGCTCTCCGGCTGTGGACACTGCATTGCCATGCTCACACCCATGCTGTGCCTATTCATGTCGGGGTTGCAAAGAGCTGCAGGCACTCAAATGCAAGAGTGAGCCTGAGATTATATATGAAGTTGAAGTCAGCTGCTGCACTTTTGGAGGCTTGCTATGAGGATTAGGGCCTGGGACTGTGATCTGACTATTGGGACAGGGGATGGAGCCAGCTGGAACACAAGTCAGTGGAACGTCAAGGGAACTGGCTGGAGGTTGGGCCGTGTCCATGGGTTGATGTGTGTGTTGTGCTTCTGGATCTGTGCTAGTGCTAATAAAGCCTGGGAACCAGAGAAGGGTTGAGGATGGACTAGGGCTGTACCAGGCTTACTGTCGTGTTGGCTGCTATTATGGAACTACTGCTGGTTGCCACTGTTGAGCTGTATTGTATTTTAATTTTTTGCTGCTGGCATCTCTCATCACATGAATTAGATTTTACTGCAAGGGACTTTCCATTTGGAGAGGCCAACCAAGGCACTGAAGCTTGGTTTATCGGAGGGGCTGGGTGAGTGGAATACACATACATCCTAAGTTTTTTTCTCCAATAGCTCCAAAGAGAGGGAGAAGATTATTTTCCTCCCCAAATTTGTCAGGTGAGTGTTTTCTCCCTATGCTTCCCCTTCAGGGTGAGAATCTGAGAAGGGGATTGGCTGTGGATATCCTATCCTGATGTCTGGAGATTATGAAGGTCTGGATGGAGAACAATAGCTTCAATGAAACCTTGGCTTTGGGCTTTGAGCTGCTCTGGTTTTGGGCCTTTACATTTTAGTAGTAGATAGGCCTGCACTGCACCAAATAGACCCTGTGCACAATCTGGAGGTCCTCCTAGACCAGGGGTCGGCAACCGGAAAAAGGAAAAGAGCCACTCAGAACCAGTTCTATCACACAAACAAAAAAGTGGGAGCCGCAGAAAGTGCGTGCGCGTGCGTCCACTCACGCGCATGCACAAAAAACATTTTGCGCATGCACAAAATGGGAGGCACCTGTGCGGCAACGGGTCTCCCCTTTGGAGAGGTGCGCGCCGTCCCGTCCGGAGACCTGCCGCGTTTGTCAAACATGGATGAACGCTGAAGCTGTGCAAACGGGATGGCGGCGGTTTGGCGAGTGCGCGCGCACCTCTCCCAAGCCGCTGCCGCTCGTCGGCAGGTCTCCGGACGGCGGCGGCTTGGGAGAGGTGCGCGCGCACTCTCCAAACCACCGCTATCCCATTTGCACAGCTGCCATGTTCGTCAATGTTTGACGAACGCGGCAGGTCTCTGGACGGGATGGCGGCGGTTTGGAGAGGTGCGTGCGCACTCTCCAAACCACCGCCATCCTGTTTGCACAGCTGCCGTGTTCGTCAATGTTTGACGAACGCGGCAGGTCTCCGGACGGGACGGCTTGGAGAGGTGCGCGCGCACTTTCCAAACCGGCGCCATCCCATTTGCACAGCTGCCGTGTTCGTCCATGTTTGACGAACGCGGCAGGTCTCCGGACAGGATGGGACGGCTTGGAGAGGTGCGCGTGCACCCGGAACGGGTGGTGCCACTCTCTATTTGGAGAGGTGCGCGCGCACCACTGCCCGTTCGAAGAGGTGAGCGCGCACCGGGCGGCTGGGAGCCGCAGGAGACGGCTCAAAGAGCTGCATGCAGCTCCGGAGCCGCGGGTTGCCGACCCGTGTCTTAGACTCATGTCTAGGAGGACATGAGTTAATAGCAGTTCAAAGAGTTAGTAGCAGTTGTGGCTAGTAAAGCTTTTGTACAACTTTATACCATGTGCCAGTTGCACCTATTCCTATACTAGGAGGACTTATTCATAGTCACTCATTCCCTGGTCACTTCCCAGTTAGACTATTGCAATGTACTCTATCTACCTCAGGCTGTCTCTGAAGAGTATCCATAAATTTCAGTGATTGCAAAATGTAGCAGTGGGAGCAGTGATGTGTTTTTTTTTCATCAGCTGTATTGGTAGCCAGTTTTATTGGGTCCAATTCAAAGTGCTGGTGTTGACCTTCAAAACCTTTCTTGGCATGGGACTGGGTTATGCGAGGGAACACTTCTCCCTGATTTAATCTACCTATCTGATCCAGCAGAAAGGGCATGTTACGGGTTCCATTGCCTAAGGAACTACATTAGGGGGGGTTCTAGCGGTGGGCCTTTTCTGCTGCGGTGCCCACACTTCTTCTCCTCCCTGAGGTGAAACTGGCCTCATCAATGTTGAGCTTCTAGAGATCCCTTAAGAGCTGGTAATGCCAACAGGCCTGGGGACCCCAGGGGATAGGGGACCAATAAAGTGACTCCACTATTTTTAGCATTCCTTCATCTAATATTCTTTGATTTAGCTTGATTATATAAATTGGTTTAATAAATAAATAAAATTCACTTACTCTACGGTTGTGGTTATGATCAAGGGATTTGAGATGCTTCTGGATGATTCCATATTGCATTGGGATGAAAAGGTCACAGGCAACACAGTGAGCAGCCTCCACCTTTTTTACAAAATGTTCCATACCTATATCTAAGTAAAATAAAGCCCATACATTACAGCCTGTAGTAAAATATGCATTACCTCATAAGAAGACAACTGACTTTCAAGGAACCTAGAAACACTGCATCTTTTGTAAGATTCCAGCAATATCATCAGATTAATTTCAAATATAAATTTGGAACTGAATAATAACAAAAAATGGAAACCTAGCCATACAAACTAGAAGAAGGAATGGGGGGGGAATAGATTCATTTTTTAGGGTACCGTCACTTGTAAATAAAAAATATTTTTCTAAGAAACATCCCTATTCTGTATAATATCTTTAAACTGCTTGTAATAACATTATTGTTCATTCTTTCCCATGAAATTATGTGCATGCAGAGACAGCTTCCAAAGCTGTGTATAAGCCTCGAAAAATCACTCATTATTATACCAATTTGAAAAGATGTTTATATGTGCTCCTATATATTTTGACTCAAGAGATCTTAGCCAGCAGAATATAGAATTTGAGACCAACATACAGAGAACAATGAAGCATTTGCTAATCAACACACTTCTTCATAATAGTTATACAAGAATATCCATAACTTTATACCTGAATTTTAAGATACTTTCAGATCAAAAACATATATACCTTGTGTAAGATCTTGGTCTTTGTAAATCTGTTGTATAACTGCATTAATATCTTCAATTGCTTTACGACGTTCTTCTGTCTTCTTTGTTTTGTTAGCTACATATTCCTGCATTGAAGAAAACTTGTTAATACTAAACCGAATGCTAGTAACATTCAGAGTAGGCCTTCCAATCAAAATCCAATCTCTTATTCCTCTCCCAATTTCTCCCAAGCTATATCTTCATTTCTTTCTAAGAATTAAAAAGAAAGAGCAAAGCAATCGTATGTTGCTTTAAGGTGAAAAATACAAGTAAAAAATGCTTTTCTGGCATATATAGGTAGTCTACAGCTAATTACTGTAATTGGGATTGCAAATTCTGTCATTAAGTAATGTGGTTGTAAAGTGGAAAAAAATCACGGCTGCACTGAGATATGATGGCAGTTCTTACTGTACTTCTTAAGTGCAATATCATGTGACCATGACTTGCAAATTCTTGATAGCTTCTGCACTGATTTTGCTTATTGGAAGCCGGATGCAAAGGCTATAAGTAGGGATCATGTGACAATGGGATACAGCAATTGTTGTAATTATGTGCTGGTTGCCAAGTGCATTAAGATCATGTAACTGCAAGTGTATTATAATGGCCAGAACTTTGAGAAATGGCCATAAATCTCTTAGTTCAGTATTGTTATATCTTCAAATGGTCACTGAATAGGGGAGGTCGTTAAGTGAGGGCTACCACTACTTGACATCTTTCACAGTAAAGTATCACTGGTCCTTTTGGAAATATGAATAGAAGGCAAGTTTAAGGAGAAAAAACTCACCTGCAGGAAGTCAGCAGTCTGCTTGGGTAGCTTGGTTCCAACAAATGTAAAATGCTCTTTATGAAATTTGCTTTCCAAATGATTGGTCATCTCATCTTCATAGAAAGTGCGATATTTGCACAATGAACATACAAACTGAATCCTGTAAAGAAGCAGCAAATAAAACAATTATTTAAAGATTTGCTGTTTTGGGCAGTATAATCATTTGGAACTTCTCTTGAACTTAAGAAGAGAAGCTGATGTATTTTAGATAGAACTCATCTTTTCTAGTACAGAAAGAACCTCCACCTCTTTTTTAAAACCCTCCTGAAGTCTTATAATTTTACTCTCTGAAAATCACCTGTCCCTAAACATAATTTGAGAATTGCTGGGATTACCAGCTCCCTAATTTTAAATCTTAAATTAATCTTAAATTAAGGGACGTGGTGGCTCAGTGGGTGATCAGAAGGTCGGCAGTTTGGCGGGTCGAATACTGAGTGCCACATAACAGAGTGAGCACCTGTTACTCGTCCCAGCTTCTGCCAACCTAGCAGTTCGAAAGCATGTAAAAATGCAAGTAGAAAAATAGGGACCACTTGGTGGGAAGGTAACAGCGTTCCATGTGCCTTTGGCATCTAGTCATGCCAGCCACATGACCACGGAGACATCCTCGGACAAGCGCTGGCTCTTCGGCTTTGAAATGGAGATGAGCACCGGCCCCTAGAGTCGGAAACGACTAGCACGCATGCGTGGGGGAACCTTTACCTTTTTAATCTTAAATCGCCTTATTTTCCCTCTATAATTGCTCAAAATTCCAGTAAAAAAAACAACTCAGTGGCAATATGAAAAATATTGGTTTCTTCCCTCTGTAACTTGTTTCTCTTTTACTATTATCCCTAATCCTAACTTAAAAATAAGACATCAAGTCAACTTTCATCAAGTTAACTTTCCCTATGTCAACAGAGGTTGGATATATTGTTTTACAAATAAAAATATATAAATATAATGAAATAATCAAATCTGAAAAATTGGACAATCTAAATACTAGTATAGAGCCCTGGTGGCGCAATGGTTAGAATATGTAGTATTGCAAGCCAGCTCTGCCCACAGCCTGGCGTTTGATTATGATGGGGCTCAAGAGTGACACAACCTTCTATCCTTCTGAGGTTGGTAAAATAAGGACCCAGATTGTTAGGGGGCAATATGCTGACATTTGTAAACTGCCTAGAAAGTGCTGTAAAGCACTATGGAGCAGTATATAAGTCTAAGACAATCACTTCAATATGAGCCAGCAGTGTGCTGCAGCTGCCAAAGAAGCCAACACAGTGCTAGGCTGTATTAACAGAGGGATAGAATCAAGATCAAGTGAAGTACTAATGCCACTTTACAATGCTTTGGTAAGGCCACACCTGGAATACTGCATCCAGTTTTGGTCACCACGATGTAAAAAAGATGTCGAGACTCTAGAAAGCGTACAGAGAAGAGCAACAAAGATGATTGGGGGACTGGAGGCTAAAACATATAGGGAACGGTTGCTGGAATTGGGTATGTGTAGTTTAACGAAGAGAAGGGTGAGGGGTGACATGATAGCATTGCTCCAATATCTCAGGGGCTGCCACAAAGAAGAGGGAGTCAAGCTATTCTCCAAAGCACCTGAAAGCAGGACAAGAAGCAACGGATGGAAACTAGTCAAGGAGAGAAGCAACCTAGAACTAAGGAGAAACTTCCTGACAGTTAGAACAACTAACCAGTGGAACAACCTGCCTCCAGAAGTGGTGAATGCTCCAACACTGGAAGTTTTTAAGAAGAGACTGGACAGCCATTTTTCTGAAATGGTATAGGGTTTCCTGCCTGAGCAGGGGGTTGGACTAGATGACCTCCAAGGTCCCTTCCTTATCATCATCATCATCATCATCATCATCATCATCATCATTATTATTATTATTATTATTATTATTATTATTTATTATTAAAGTGCTATAGAGTCATGCTTTCCTAGAGAAACAGCTTACCTTTCTACCATACGATCACGGTATCGTTTTTTTTGCCTCTCTTGAGTTTTCTTCCCAGCCTGCAATTTGCGTTTAATTTGGCTGATTTCTTCTTGAATTGTCAGAGCACCTAAATATACACACATACACTTCTATATGGATACATATTGAAACAATATCTATCTTTTATATGCATACATATTGAAACAATATCTATTGCTTTAAACACCTAAATCAGTTATTTATAACAACTTTAAAGAAGCAGATGAAAATAATTACTGATGCAACCTTGGAGTGATGATCTTATTTGCTATTACAGTGCTAGGTGGGGTTAGAAACTATGAAACTAATTTCTTTTGGTCATAAAATGTAGCTAACACATCTTAGAATTTGTTCAGTAAAGATTGGCTACAAGTGCTATGTTGTTAATGTGCAGTTCAGGAGTTAGACATTACCTTACAGGGAATAGGCTTGTTCTAGCACCATCAAATTTTGGACTCACATCCCAAGATGCCTTCAGACAATGTGATTTATATCAAGGATGCAAAATAATTTCAGTTATATCTATAATCTCAGGTTTTGAAATATGGTAAGGCATCAAGAATTAGAATTTCGGCATGGGAGATCGCCAAAAGGTATTAACACAGTAAATATGAATTTACATCTGATTGCAACAATAAATTAGTAATAATGTACTTATTTCCAAGCTTTTTAATCTCATGTCATATATGGTCAAATAACTTCAATTTTAAATTCAGATGATACAACTTGATAATATTGAAAACTGAGAAATGAATTTAGTATTGTATTTTTTGTCCAATATTGGGCTCCCATTAGTTTTTATTTGATAAAGAAAAAAGATGACTATTAATGATTCAATTGTCCTTTAATGATTCAATTGCTTCCTTAAACAGAGCATGTCATTATCCATGTATATTACTACCTGAAGACTTTTTTAAATATAAGTATAATTATGTCTTGCAAGTTTTCTCTTTACAAACTTTAGAATAAAAATAACTGAAACTGATGAAGTGATTTTAATTTCTTTTTTGCTTTAATATTTAATGTTGTAAGCCACCCAGAGTTGTTGGATGGGCAGCAAATAAATTTTCTAAACAAACAAACAAGGGTACTGCACAAAAAGTAATAGCTTTCTTAATAGCTTTAAGTGCAGAACTGAATTTTAGTTTAAATTAATCTTGGATATGATCCTATGTAAAAGCTGTAAACAGAGAAGTCTTCTCCATATGTTGCCCTCTAGACATGTTGAACTACTGTTCCCATGCAGTTACAGAAGTAGTTAAACATATGTTGATTGCACCATGTTGGAGAACATTAAATAAATCTGAAGACTGCACAATTTCCCTGATTACATGTAGTGTGAATCTATTCTGGTTGGCATTTTGGGGACCAATATATATGTTTTGATGATTCAGCTGAAGTTATTTCCATGCTACTTCAATGGATTATAGGATTATAGGATTATAATCCTAAAATGTTTTACCCAAAGAAAGATTACTCAGCATGCAAACATTGATCTTTCAGTGGATTTACAAAGTTCATAAAATGGCCACGCTAAAACTAATAAATAGAAACATTCAAGTTGATGCAACAAATCAATCAAGAATTAAATTGGAAGAAAAATAAAATTTAAGTGACAATATTGAGGGATAAGAGAAAGACAAAGTAAGTAACAAGTTGAAATCCCTACTAGAGATTTCCAATAGGAAATTTACCAGCAATCTAGTAGGAAACTATGTAGCTTGGAGACAGGCAATGTCTCACTTTAACAAACTGGACCAGAATTATAAAGATGGAAGGAATGTGAGGCATTCATAAGTGGAAGAGACAATTCCTATGCAGGATTCTAATATTCTTCCCATGAAACAAGCAAGCAACCATATAAGTTCTGTGATAACTTTTTTTCTTTATAGGAAGCAGTACACTAAAATTAATAATTTGACTTAGGTGGAAAGTTCCACAGAATGCTAATGAAGGAAATCTGGAATCTGCTACTTCCTGCTCAAAACAGACCAATCCAGTCCACATCTTCACATATAGTTTGACAGCAGTAACTATTATTGATATTTTAAAAATATCCTGTACAATTATACCATTGTTATTCTCATAATACATTATTTATAATTAGAATAAAATCAATTTAGCTAATTAAAAAACTAAGGAAATTAAAGAGCATTAACTGATTAAAGTGATGATAAAATATATTGGCCTTTAAAAAGTCAAAGGGTATTTTCCCCTTTCTGACACTTATAAAAGAAAGGTGGTTTGGAATCGAATTAGTTAATTAATTATTAATATTGCGGAGATGGGGCGTTGTCTCACCTGAACGCCTTTTCTCAGCATGGCGATGGAGAATCCACAGATGGGTTGATCTTGCCTTTCTGCCCTAGAGACTAAGTCAATCAACCTTTGCCACACCTCTCTTCCTCCGGTTCGAAATCCCCAGTCACGACGAAGGCACAGCAGTTGATGATTTTTCAAGGTTGTGGCTCAAATTCCCCTGACACAGGACCGGATTGACCCTTCTCCAGCATGACGAATGGAGAATCCACAGATGGGACATACCAAAGCCTCACTGTCCCTATGGGTGGGAAGAAGTCTGGGGCTGTGTCCCACTATCTGTTACTACTCTTTGGAGAACTCTCCTGCCAAATGAAGCGTCTACTGAGGCGAAGTTATCTAACTTATAATGCCTCACACATGGGGAAGAGGACGACCATGTCACTGCCTTGCATATCTCTTCGATTGACGCCTGGATCGCCCATGCCGCTGAAGTTGCCGCACTGTGAGTGGAGTGTGCGGTGATTCATCTTGGAACTGGCAAGGATGGCTTGCACAGTCCCTGCTATGCAAGCCCTAATCCATCTGCCGATAGTAGGCAGTCACCCTCTGACCCATTGAAGAGGGCTGGAATGAAATGAATAGAGCTTAAGATTTGCGAAAAGAGGCAGTTCGCTTAATACAGCGACGCAAGGCTCTACGAAGTCCAAGGTCTGCCATTTACGTTCCAAATTGTGGGAAAGCTCAGGACAAAAATCTGGCAGCACAATCTCCTGTGCCCTGTGATTTTGGGATGAAGGAAGGGTCTAAGCGTAGGACCACCCTGTTGTTATGAAAATACGTAAGTCATCTCTAATTAAGAGTGCTTCCAAGATGCGCCTAGCCGATGTGACGGCTACTAGGAAGGCGACCTTGAGTGTCAAGAACCGTAGAGTGGAGATTTTGATGGGCTCAAATGGAGGTGAAGTGAGAGCCTGTAATACCTTGGACAGGTCCCAAGAGGGATATCTGTGAACCCCAGGCGGGTTGCTGTTACTTGCTCCCCTGATAAAGGAACGTACCATGGGGTGTTGAGCCAAGGGTTCTGAGTTGCCATATGTGAGCAACTTGTCTGCGAATTGTGTTGGGTGTAAGACCTTCTTAAGTCCCTTCAGTAAATAATCCAAAATTCTTGGAATAGGAATTGTAGCTGGATCTAACTGTTGTCTCCCACACCAGTTACAGAAATTCTTCCATGTGGAATCATAAATTCTATTAGTTGCAGACCTTCTTGAAGCCTGAATTTATTTATTTATTTTTTTAATTTGGTAATCACGGTAATCATGGTAATCACGTCTGATGAGTAGGTCTTTTTTGTTAGGAGTCTCCTTTCAAATGCCAGGCGGTTAGCTGGAGCCACTGAGGCTCTGGATGTTGTAGAACCATCTGGCTTGGGGTATCCTCCACGGAGGAGAGATCGAGAGACCTATGAGGTCGGCATACCACGGCTGTCTTGGCCAGTGGTGAGCAATGAGTATCACCTCTGCCCTTTCCTGCAGCATCTTCCGGATAACTGCCTGGATCAGAGGGAGAGGGAACGCATACAGGAGCTCTCTGGGCCATGGGCTGCGGAGGGCATCTACCCTTTCCACCCCTGGAGACGAGAACCGGGAGAAGAATCTCGGAAGCTGGGAATTTGCCGGGGTAGCGAACAAGTCCAGCGCTGGATGACCAAACCTCTTTGATATCTCCCTGAAGAGATCCGGGTGCAGGCGCCACTCGGAGTGGTCCACTGTTGCCCTGATCAAGAAATCCACTTGCCGATTTGTCTCTCCCAAGATGTGCTCCGCCTTGAGGGACGAGAGGTTGGTCTCTGCCCAGGTTCCTAATAATTGAGCCTCGGCCATGAGGGACCTGGAGTGGGTAACCCCTTGCCTCTTGATATGGGCTTTTGCCGCCACATTGTCCATGAGGACTAGAACGTGTTGCCTTGCCACTATGTTGCAAAAGTGGCTAGAGCCAGATGTATAGCTCTGAGCTCCAACCAGTTTATGTTGTGCTTCAGATCTGACTGGGACCACCGTCCCTGGGCCAACTGGAATTGCAGGTGCGCTCCCCAGCCAAACAAGCTGGTATCCGATGTTAGGATGAGTCGGTTGGGTTCCTTGAATAAGGTTCCCCTGGCCATTGCTGGGGAGACCCACCACTGGAGGGATTTCAGGGATGGGACCCTTACCTTGTGGTTGGAGGAACTGGTGCCTAGTCTCTGGAACAGGAGCAACAACCATTGGAGGGTTCTGGAGTGGAGTCGAGCCCAAAGAACTACTGCTATGCAGGAAACCATCTTTCCTAGCAGTTGAAAAAGGATTGCTAGGGTGACTACTCACTCCCTTTGAATCTGCGTGACTAGGGATTGGATACTGTCCTGGCATTCCTGAGACAGATAAACCTCGCACTTCCTTGTATCTATCACTGTGCCCAGGTGAAGGAGGCGGGTGGAGGGAACTATCTGGCTTTTCTGAAAATTGACTGAAAACCTGTGGTCCTGGAGGGTCTTGATGGACAATGCCGGTTCTGACTGAGCCAACTGGACTGAAGATTGAATGAGGATGTTGTCCAGATAACACTGGACATGCACCGGGATGGTCCTCAGATGCGCAGCCAGAGCTGCCAGGACCTTTGTGAATGCTCTGGGGGCCAATGATAGGCCGAATGGTAGAGCTCTGTACTGAAAATGGTGACCTGCGTAGCAGAACCTGAGGAATTTCCGGTGTCTGGGAAGGATGGAAATGTGTAGGTAAGCCTCCGTCAGGTTGATGGACATCAGGAGGTCCCCCCTTCTGATGCCTGCTAATATGGATTGGAGCGTTTGCATTTTGAACTTCATGTATGCCAAATGGATATTTAATTTCTTTAAATCTAGGATTGCCCTCCACCCTCCCAAGGCCTTCGGAACGATGAACAGAACAGAATAAAAAAACCCGTCCCTTCTGCCCTGCTGGTACCAGCTCTATGGCCTGGATCTCCAGGACATGTCAAATGGTCTCTTTCATGAGGCTTCTTTTGACTGGATTTTTGGATGGTGGGCAAGAGACGAAATGTCTCGTGTGTGTGTGTGTGTGTGTGTGTGTGTGTGTGTGTGTGTGGAGTTGAACTCTAGAATCAGGCCGAATCTGATGGTGTTGAGGACCCTGAGATCTGTGGTGATGTTTTGCCCCCTATGGGAGAGGCACCTTTGCTGTCACTTGGACCTTCTGAAAGGATGGCCTCCCACGCCTGTTTGGCCTGAAATTGCTGTCTGGGTCTGTCCCTGTTACCATATCTGTCGAATTGATGTTCCGGTCTGGGAGGATAAGGGCGGGAGTAATGAGTGAATTCCGACCCTGTGTTGGTTGAGCAAAAGGACTGCTTGCGGGCGTAAGGGGTAGCTCTCCTGTCTGCTCTCCTAATAAGAGGGGACATGACCTTACGCTTATCCTTGTTCTCAATCAGATAAGGGTTTAGTGCCTCTCCAAATATCTGGCCTCCCTTGTAAGGGGCTGAGGCCAACTGCCACTTGGACCTAGCATCCGCTTGCCACTGTCTGAGCCACAGGAATCTGCGGGAGGTAACATTAGATGCTAATGCCTGGGAGGAAAATCTGGCCGTGTGCAATGATGAGTCAGCTATGTATTCTGATGCAGCCACTAATTTGTTTAAATCTTGGTGCATCCGTACCTCTTCTGGTGGGACCCTAGCCTGCAATTGGTGAAGCCAGAGGAGTGAAATTCTGGTGAAAAAGGAAGTTGATGTAGCTGCCTTTACCGCCCATGACGAGGCTTGATGGGTCCTGAGGAAATTAAGCTCACCTTTCTTATCCACTGACTTCAGAACCTCTGCTATATCCCCGGACACAGTGAAGGAGGAAACCAATGGTGCTAAGGGCTCATCTACAGTGGGGACTGCTAGCGCCTCTGACAGTGCTAGAGCCATATTAAATAACTTTTTATCAGCCCCCCCCCCCCCGGGATGGAAAAGTACCTGGCGTTCCCCATTGTCTTTGGACTACAATGAGGAAAAGGGAAGGACAGGGAATGTCCTGTTGGGTAAACGTTGGATCTGAAAAGACCTTACTGGTAGGTCCCTGGCTGGTGGAAGGTTCAGCCTGAGGGACACTTTCAGGACCAAGTTGGGCAGTGCTCCTGGCCTTGGGAAGTAAGGATTTAAAGAGGGCCGGATTAAACAGGTCTACAGAAGGAGAGGGATCAGGAGGTAAGTCCTCATCTTCTGACATCCCCTGCTCTCTCTGTTTCTCGTCCCCTATGAACGACATTCTACTCCTGGAGGAATGGAAGGGGGAAATTGACCCTGGGTATGCGGCTGCTTCCACCTGGGATAGATATGATACATTGATGCTATCGACTCAGGTCGAGCTCTCTGGTGTAGGGTCGAAGCTACGCCTTGGGCAACAGCCTGAGAAATCAGAAATTGCATTTGGTCTGATAGTTCTGTCTCCTGAGCCTCTGGAGGGTGAAGTCCTGCCGCTGTAGGAGTGAATGTGGCCTCTGGGCCCAGAGGTGTATCTGCACTCGGAGGAGCAGGGATCTGAAGGCCAAGCCCCTCACTGGAAAGGGGAACCATCTCCACTAGTTCTGCCATGGGAAAAATGAACTGACCTGTTTCTCCTTCTGGAGACCAGGCACTTGGAGCAGCAGAGGTTGAAGGAGCTTGTTGAGGGCCAAAAACCGATGCCTCCATGGGAACAGAAGTAATCCGACCAACCTTTGCATCTTTCTTTTGCTTTGCAGCTTTGGAGAATTATTTACCAATGCCTGGTGTCTCCTGCTTGCTTCTTTCTCAGCAGCTTTGGAAGACCTTTTGCCAGAGATAGCTTTGGATCTGTGTTTCCCAGCAGCCTCCTGCTTGGTTGATCTGGATTTCTTGTGCCTGGAAGAACTGCTGGAGGCACCTTGAGATATCTGAACTTCTCTAGTTTTATCTGCCGTTGTAAAATCAGAGATATCACAGTAATAGCAATCTCAATGTGTCTGCAACAGAGAGGTGATCTCAGTAGCAAAGAGCCAAGTTGAGGCTAGAAGTGGTGGCAGCACAACCAACTTAATGGGTTAGCCAGCGCACTTAAGATCCTGTTAGTGGCAGCAAGACCAACTTAATGGGGTAGCCAGCACACTTATAATCCTGTTAGTGGCGGTAAGACCAACTTAATGGGGTAGCCAGCACATTTATAAGCAGCAAAATTGGTGGTGGTAAGAGGTGCTGAAAATGGCAGCAGTTAAAGCGGGCACTCAACCATGCCCTGAAGTCTTTGGAAATTGCCTGGACCGATTGAAGACCTCCGTAATGGCTGGGAGGCTGGAGGCTGTTGTTGTTGCCTCTAATTGTAATAGGAGCTGCCAAGGAGACTGGAATTGGAGAAGCAGCACCCTCGAAATGGCGCTCCTTAATTCTTGCCTTCTGGAATGGCCTGAGAGTGTTTGTAAGGCTTTCAAAATGGCGGCTGCTAGTAAGCGACCTCCTGCTCCATCATTATGCTAAATTAATAAATGCGGCAGCTGCTTCTATGGCCGGGATAATAAGACTGCTTATTAGATTCTGGCCAAAATTGACTCTATTTGAGTCTAAACAGCCCTCACTGGAAGGGAGGGTCCCCACCCAGGAACAATAAGAGCAGCACTCAAAATGGCAACCAGTACACTTCTGCCCTGCCTAAAAGCTATTAATAGCCTGAGGCTTCAGCCAAAGCCTGCAAAACCCCTCTGACTCTCAGAGGTTTGAAATGTAGCGCTGATATCAGCACAGAGAAGGGAAGGGAAGGGAAAGGTACAACCTGGGAAAATCCCACTGTTTTGTCTTCCTGCTAGAAACAACAGCCAATCTTCACCACATCTCTCTTGGTTTAAGACTAAGTCGTGACTGGGGATTCCTAGCCGGAGGAAGAAAGGCTTGGCAAAGGTTGATTGACTTAGTCTTTAGGGCAGAAATGCAAGATCAACCCATCTGTGGATTCTCCATTCGTCATGCTGGACAATAGTGATCTTAGGAATCAAAGGTTCAAAACTGAGTGTATTTCCATTAAGAAAGAATAAAATTTATTCTAGGGAAATGTTAAGAGTTACTATTTCCCAATAAATTCTGCAACTATACCAATATACCAATAAGCATTTTGATCATTACAAATTTACATAACAAATACTAAAGATGACAATTTAGGTTTTTAAAGCCAGATTATGACCTAACCTGTAGGTAAACTTGGCATTAAAGATGAATGAAATACTTCCATTTGTAGTGACAAATATTTATTATTTTTTACAATCCCAGGTCTTGCAAAGAACACACAAATCTATGCATATTTATACTTGCCTTTCTCTGATTCTTCTTTTCTTTCTTCATCTTCAGCACCATCTCCCTCTCCCTCCTGAAATTATAATTAAGAACACTGAAGAATAGGGCTTAGTCATAACAGATTAAGTACTGTTAGCTACCAAAATGATTTAGAGCACAACAAAAAAATTATTTATTTATTAAATTTATATACTGCCCTATTCCCATAGGACTCAGGGCGTTTTACAGGGAAAATTAAAAGCATAACATACAAAAATTAAAATCAGTTAAAACAATTAATTCAAGTCCCCGAAATTTAAAACTAAAACCCAATTAAAATTAAAACCCCTCAGTCTGCTACTAGGGTGATTAATAACGACTACTCTATTTGACTATTCAGTTCTTCATTTGTTTTAATTTTAACTTGCTAGTAACAATGCAGTCCTTCAATGTGTATTCAGTTTTTTTGTTTCCCAAGTCAAGTATTAGGCTGAGGAATACTATTATTATGGTGATGCCTAATATAGCAGTACTACAAAATCAACACATAAATGACAAAATCCATTATTTTATACATTTTCTTCAGGGCTACAAAGTAGAACTGTGCCATTGCTCATCCAAAGAGGACTAATCTTCATAACGTAAGTTATTATGACCAGATCAATCTGATTGTACAATGTTTACATGATCCAGCCACCCAATTCGATGCATTGCTCAAACTGTACTGAGTGCTTCAGATTGCTTGTTTTCTGAAACCGTGTATTTTAGTAATAGCATGTTATATTTTGCTTTGGCCCTTTACAAGCATTTGCCCCATTATTTCTTCCATTTTTCTTCTTATATGAGTCCTAGATATAAGATTTGGCAAAAAAACCCACATAAAATGGGGCAAAACTCACTTAACAGCTTCCTTGCTTAGCAATGAAAATGTTTGACTCAATTGTGCTCTTGCATCAAGGACTGCTTATACTGTATAGAAAGATAAGCCAAACCTTTGGAAGTTGACATTAGTGGTAGTTGACCTGATTAGAGAACTGCAAAAAGCAAGTCATAAAAGGCTGCCACCGCTGTTCAAGTCACCAACCCATTTCCTTTACATTTTTTAATCTAAGAAAAATATCAAGGCAATCACATTGCCAAGAATTCCTATTTAGCACAGCTTACAAAGGTGTGGTTCACATAGTGTGGTGGGATGGAGGGTTTGCTATCACTGTGTGTTGGGGGGAGAGAGCACACGGGGAGGCTCAGCTAATCTCAATGTACACATGTTGTACTTTGACAATAAAGGTTTATTATAGTATTTATTATTACTGTGGGTGCCAGCAAGATTTTTAGAGTGTAATAGTCACATTTCTAAATTATTTGTGGTAGCTGGATTTGACTATAGATCTATTTTTTTCTTCAGAACTGCTCCATTTAATTGTATTAGATTAATTGTATTTCCAGGTATGTCTTTAGGTTAGTCCATCAACCTGGAAAAAAAGTATTTTTGAGTCCTTCCTTATCCTAGATTTGTTGTTTTCAAATGGTAGATTCCAATGGTTTATTCATTATCCCTATATTCCACTTACGATCATTCATTTACTGACCACTCAATATTACAACAGTTATAGCTGAAAAAAGTGACTTATGGTGGGTTTTCACATTTACAACAGTTGCAACATTCCTAATGGTCATATGATCAAAATTCAGGCAATGCCAATTGGCATGTATTTATGATTGTTGCACTGTAACAGGATCACGTGATCACCAAATGTAACCTTCCCAACCAGCTTCTGACAAGCAAAGTCAATGGTGGAAGCCATATTTTCTTAATGACTGCATGATTCATTTAACAACCAGAAATTCAATTAACAACTGTGGCAAAAAAAGTCATAAAATGGGGCAAAACTCACTTAACAACTTCCTTGCTTAGCAATGGAAATTTTAGGCTCAGTTGTGGCTGTAAGTAGAGAACTACAGTGAGGGGGGAAATTATTTGATCCCCTGCTGATTTTGTATGTTTGCCCACTGGCAAAGAAATTTTCAGTCTATGATTTTAATGGTAGGTTTATTTTAACAGTGAGAGACAGAACAACAACAAAGCAAATCCAGAAAAATTCATTTCAAAAAGTTATAAATTGATTTGCATTTTAATGAGTCAAATAAGTATTTGACCCCTTCACAAAACATGACTTAGTACTTGGTGGCAAAATCCTTGTTGGCAGTCACGGAGGTCAGACATTTCTTGTAGTTGCCCACCAGGTTTGCACACATCTCAGGAGGGACTTTTTCCCACTCCTCTTTGCAGATCCTCTCATTAAAGGTTTTGAGGCTGACATTTGGCAGCTCAAACCTTCAACTCAATCGACAGATTTTTTTTTTATTTGGATTTATATACCGCCCCTCTCCGAAAGGACTCGGGGCGGTATACAGGGCAATTAAAACACTATAAACAACACATAATATATAAAATTAAAATGAGATTAAATCAAATAGCCCTAAACAATAAACACATACTAAAATTTAAAGATTTTAAAATTTAAATCTAAAAACCCAGTCCCTCAGTCCAGGCCGGCAAGTTCAAATAGCCAAGTCTTCAGGTCGCGGCGAAACGAGCGAAGGTCAGGAGCCATCCGGAGCTCAACTGGAAGCTGATTCCAGAGGGCAGGCGCGCCCACAGAGAATGCTCTCCCCCTGGGGGCTGCCAGTCGACATTCCTGACTGACGGCACCCTGAGGAGGCCCTCTCTGTGGGAGCGCACAGGGCGATGGAAAGTTAATGCCGGCAAAAGGTGCTCCCGTAAATAACCTGGACCCATGCCATTTAGGGCTTCATAGGTCATCACCAGCACCTTGAATCTCACCCGGAAGATAACTGGAAGCCAATGCAGCTCGCGGAGCAGAGGTGTTACATGGGAGTATTGGGAGACCTCCATCACAACTCGCACGGCTGCATTCTGCACCAGCTGGAGCCTCCGAGTGGTATTCAAGGGCAGCCCCATGTAGAGAGCGTTGCAGTAGTCTATCCGAGAGGTCACGAACGCATGGGTGACTGTGCGTAGGGCATCCCGGTCCAAATAGGGCCGCAACTGGCACACCAGGAGAACCTGGGCAAAAGCCCCCCTGGTCACAGCTCCTATATGATCTTCAAAATTGAGCTGTGAATCAAGGAGGACACCCAAGTTGCGAGCCCTATCTACGGGGGGTAACACCTCACCCCCTATAGATAAAGATGGAATAGAATGGACAACCCGAGATGCCGGTACGCACAGCCACTCAGTCTTGTCGGGATTTAGACGAAGCCTGTTCCTCCCCATCCAGACCCTCACTGCCTCCAGGCAACGGGACATCACGGGGAGGGTATCACTGAGTTGATCTGGGGTGGAAAGAGCTGGGTATCATCAGCGTACTGATGATACCCCACCCCCAAACCACGAATGATCTCACCCAGCGGCTTCATATAGATGGTGAACAGGAGAGGCGAGAGGACCGACCCCTGAGGAACTCCACAAACGAGAGACCTCGAGGCCGACCTCTGTCCTCCTGCCAACACCAACTGTGAATGACCCAGAAGGTAGGAGAACCACTGTAAGACAGTGCCACCCACTCCCAACCCCCTGAGGCGCCACAGTAAGATACCATGGTCGATGGTATCAAAAGCCGCTGAGAGGTCTAATAGGACTAGGACAGAGCAACCCCTGTCCCGAACCCGCCAGAGATCATTCACCAGTTCGACCAATGCCGTCTCCGTGCTGTACCCGGGCCTAAAGCCCGATTGGTAGAGGTCCAGATAATCTGCTTCCTCCAGGAACAGAGGAAGCTGATGAGCCACCACACTCTCAACAACCTTCGCTAAAAAGCGAAGGTTGGAGACTGGACGATAGTTATTCAAAATGTCCGGGTCCAGGGCAGGCTTCTTGAGGAGGGGCCTCACCATCGCCTCCTTCAAGGGGGCGGGGAAGCTACCCTCTCTCAAAGAAGCAGTTATTACTGCTTGGAGCCAGCCTCGTGTCCCCTCCCGAGCTGCATAAACCAGCCAGGAGGGGCACGGGTCCAGTAAACAAGTGGTGGAACTCAGCTTCCCCATGATCCTGTCCACTTCTTCCGGAGTCACAGGATCGAATTCTTCCCAAGTAATATTCCCAAGACCACTCAATTCCCCATCGTCAGACTCTGCCCAGTCGGAGTCCAAGCCGGCCCGAATCTGAGCGATTATATCCACCAGATATTGACTAAATTCCTCGGCATGACCCTGCAGGGGCTCCTCCCTCACCTCCTGATTCAGGAGGGAGCAAGTCACCCCAAACAGGGTGGCCGGGTGATTATCTGTGGACGCGATGAGGGCAGCGAAGTAATTAGACTTCGCTGCCTCCATCGCTGCGAGATAAGACCTCGTGAAGGTTCTTAGTCGCAATCGATCAGACTCAGACCGGCTGGACCTCCAACAGCTCTCTAGGCTCCGTCTCCGACGCTTCATCTCCCGGAGCTCCATGGAGAACCATGGTGCCTGCTGGGATCTGCGCTGGCTCAGGGGCCGCATGGGAACAACGCAGTCGAGTGCCTCCGTGGCCACTCTTTCCCAGGCTTCCACTAAGGCATTGACCGGGCTGTGAGCAAAGATGGCAGGCACAGATCCAAGCGCCTCCTGGAACCGTTCAGGGTCCATTAGGCGCCTGGGACGGAACCACCTGGTCGGTTCCGTAACCCCACGACAGGGGGGGGCAAAACAGAAGGCCAACCACAGGAGGTGATGATCGGTCCATGACAGGGGAGTAATAAATGGAGATCCCCCTCCGAGATCATCAAGCCACTGTCCAGATAGAAAAGTAAGATCGAGTGTGTGACACCCCCCCTCATGAGTCGGGCCCTGAATTACCTGGGTCAGGTCCATGGCCATCATGGAGGTCATGAACTCCCGAGTCAACCCCGACGAAACCTCCCAAGGATGGCAGGTTAAAGTCCCCCAGAACCATAAGTCTGGGGAACTCAACCGCCAACCCAGAGAGGGTGTTGAGGAGCTTGGGCAGGGCTGCTGCTACACAGGTAGGCGAAAGATATGCCAGCAACAAGCCCAACTGAACCCCAGGGCCAAATCTCAGGAGAAGCAACTCACACCCGAATATCTGAGTAACGGTAGCGTCCCGCGGACACAAGGTCTCCCTTACAACCACAACACCCCCACCCCTTCCCTGAGCCCGGGGTACCCGGTGGAAGAGGCGACGTGGGTGTCGCGGGAGGATGTCCATGCTCCACGTTTGATCCGGGCATTCCATCGAGCCCACCCTGGCAGGCCGGGGGGTGGGGGTCTTGGGGGTGTGTGCACAGTGAATGATGCTATAACCCTGTTTTCTGCATCCGCAGGAGGACCCTTGGTAGGGGGGGCGGCATGTCGGGCCGAGCACGCCCGACATTCGGACGGGCCGCGGGGTGGCTCACCAGGCCGCCAGGCCCCCACAGAGCACCCCGTCAGGCCCCGAAGGCATTCGGCCCTCCCCAGCACTCCGGAAGCACCCCGTCAGGCCCCGAAGCCTCCTGCCGGCGGCCGTCGTCTCCCGGAGGGCCGGGACAGCATCCGACCCTCCCCAGCGCTCCAGAAACGCCCCGTCAGGCCCCGAAGCCTCCCGCCGGCGGCCGTCGTCTCCCGGAGGGCCGGGACGGCAATCGGCCCTCCCCAGCACTCCGGAAACACCCTGTCAGGCCCCGAAGCCTCCCGCCGTCGCCCGTCGTCATCCGGAGGGCCGGGTCAGCACGCAGCCCTTCCCAGCGACCCGGTAACCGCCCGGAGCAACGTACCAGGCCGCAGGGTCGTTCACAGGCCTCCCTGTCTCGTCGCCATGCTGCCAGCTTCCAGTGACGGTTGGCCACGCCCACGCTGCTCCAACGGATCGGGAACGGGGACAGTGAGAAGAACGGCGCAGCGGCGGGCCGCCTGTCAGCTGGGGAGGCCGCGGACCAGCCAGCCGGGCTCCAGAAGCTACTTACAGGCTGGGAAGGGGCCGTGCGAAGAACGAGGCGGTGGCTGCCCAGCGCCCGAGCCGCAGGGCACGAATGAGTGCCTGGGTGGGTCAGGGGGTGCTGGAGACAACCGGTGGGCCGGGAAGGGGTTTAGCGAGCAGCTCGCGGTGATCTGGGGTGGTGCGGGGAACGTAGAGTCAAGGCAGAACTCTGGGGAAAAGGAGGGAGGGTTAGGCTGGGGGGTAACTTACCGGCTGCATTGGTGGTGGGACGGGAGCCAAAAGGAGGGAACCATGGGAGGTGGGGTTTAAGTAGGGTGGGGGCGTGGTGCTGTAATTAAGGGTGTGGTGGTGGGAGTTAGCCTTGTCGGTTATTTAACAGCGTTGACTGTGCTGTAAAGTCAACGCTGACTTCATTTGTCTTTGAGCGAACGTTTATGCGGATAATAAACACAGCTTGGAAGAACCAGCTCCCGTTCCGGTTTCTCTCTTTGGGCGATTCGTCGGACGGGGCCTGATAGTAAGTCAGCGTTCCTTAATCTTTGCGGGGAGCTCTTTCCTCAGAAGTTGCCATGGCAGAGGGCACGGAGGATGCTGCACCACTGGCCGAGGGGCAGGAGGAAGCTGGAGCAGCGGCTGGGCTCTTGGAGTCGGTGGAAGTGGGGGAGGAGGCGGTGCCCTCGGTGCGGCGGAAGGAAAAACCCCCTCCACTCGAAGGCCCTGGTTCGGGGCTTCAGGAGGCTGCAGTGCGGGGTCGCAGCAGTGATCGGTGGACGTATGCTGATGGGGATCATCGAGGACTCGGCCAAGGCCTGATGAACCGGCCTAAAGGTGCGTCTACTGAGTGGAGGGAGCGGTGTTTCATGGAGGACAGCGGTGAAGAATGGAGTTACTCCACCGTTCCGGGAAACCGTACTATGGAGGTTCTCAGAGAGCGGTTCGGGGAAGTGAGGGGTCGGGAGCCTGGGCTTTGGTCTGCTCCAGAAGAGTCTGATCAGGGGCAGTGGTCCCTCTCAGGTGGTCTTGCTCGACGGTCTAGCCCACCCCGCTTTCGTATGGACAGCCCAAGGTACCAGGGAGCAGCTCGCCAGCCTGAGGTTCCCAGAGGTCCCGGGGTTTCGGCTCCCACTACGGCGGTACCGGGCGGCACGACTTCCTGGGACAGCGTAACCGGAAGACCAAGACCGCAGCCGTTACGACCAGACGGGGGGGGTCCCAGCCCAGGGGATGCCGTTGGGTCCTTGGGGTCAAGGGCTGGCGTGGGGTCCTCCGCCCCTGACCGTGGTCTATGATGGTCATCCAGACTGCCTGGCAATGTTTTTGGGGCAGGTGATTAATCACATGGACCAATACGGCCCGGCCTATGCGTCCCAGTGGGCGATGGTGGTGGCTGTCACAGCGTGTCTACAAGGGGAGGCTGCAGCCTGGGCGGCTGACCTATACGGCGATCATGCCCGTGAGCTCGGGGACCTTGGTCTTTTCCTGGAGGCTTTACGCGCTCGTTTTGAGGATATCTCACGGGTGCTCCGTGCCGAGGCCGAAGTGTTGGATCTGCGCCAACAAGGAAGACCGGCCGTACGTTACGTTGGGGAGTTCCGGAAGGTGGCCGGGAGGCTACGATCATGGCCTGAACGCCTTCTTGTGCACCACTTTAAGGCTGGACTGGATAGTGCTTTGCGACGAGCTTGTGTGGTAAGAGGGGTTCCGGCCCGTCTGCAGGACTGGTTCCGGGTGGCTATTGAGCTGGACATTGGCTTGCAGGATACTCGAGGAAGGTCTGAGGGGGTGACCGGGGGCCGGCGGCCGGCTGAAAAGGTGAAGGTGGAGGAGCGGCCCGGCTTGCCGATGGCCAAGGCCAACCCTGTACCACCACCACGTCCGGGTATTAGGTGTTTCCGATGTGACCAGCCGGGTCACCGGGCGGCTGAATGCCCGCTCCCGCCAGCCCGGATGGTTCCTCCAGCGACTTCGACACGGGCTTTGCCTACTAGGAAGACCTCGGAGCGGTCCCGGACTGCATATCAAGCCGCTGACGACAGCCGTCGGGACACGACACCTCCTTTGGCAACCGGCCCCGTAACTACCCAGACCGTGCCGACGGGAGACCTTGAGGATCTGGAGCTGGAGGACGACCCGATGGTAAGCGCTCCGGTATGCCCTTTTGTGTTCCCCGTGGTATTGGTGAGTCCCGTATCTGGGCAAAGGCGGGCGGTCAGGGCTTTGGTCGATTCGGGGAGCACCCGGTGTCTTATCAACCGGAAAACGGTGGCTGCAGTCGGTATCCGGTTGCAACGACTGGTAACCCCTCTGCGTTTCCAACAAGTGGATGGGTCGCTCCTTGGGGGGGCTCCTATCACCCACGTCACCGAACCTGTCCGGCTGGAATTGGGGGCTCACTGGGAAGTTTTGCGTTTCGTTGTGGTGCCCTCTATGACTGAAGCTCTTATTCTGGGCCTTACGTGGCTTGATAAATGGGGCCCCATGATTTGGTGGGAGGGGGGTAGTCGTCATCTTCGGGTGGGTCTGGGTCCCGAGCCCCCTCTCCACCATTCCTTCCTGGGGCCGGAGGACACGGGGATGCGGGAGAAGGTTTGCGGGGTCACGGATGATTCAAAGGTGCACGTACCCCGGGACTACTCGGATTTAATGGACGTCTTCGATGAGCGGGAGTGCGATTTGTTACCACCCCATCGGCCGACGGATTGTGCTATTGAGTTCGAACCTGGGGCCAGACTACCTAAGCCCCGTATGTACGCCATGTCTCCAAAAGAGATGCAGGAGTTACGGCGGTACATAGATAAGAACTTGGAAAGAGGATTTATTCAACCAGCACGATCCCGGGTGGCGGCGCCAGTTCTTTTTCGTGAAAAGAAGGATGGGGGCTTGCGTTTATGTGTGGACTACCGGGGGGTTAATGCGGTGTGCGTGGAGCACCTCTATCCCCTCCCTTTGATGAAGGACATGCTGGCCCATTTGGCGACAGGCCGGGTATTCACCAAGTTGGACCTCAGGAAAGCCTATTACCGGGTGAGAATCAAAGCCGGGGACGAATGGAAGACCGCATTCAATTGTCCTCTTGGCAGTTTTCAGTTCCGCGTAATGCCATTTGGCCTACAGGGAGCTCCCGCTGTGTTCATGCAATTGATCAATCAGGTCCTGCATGAGTTCCTGTATCGGGGTGTTTTGGTATACTTAGACGACATCCTGATCTACTCGGACACATTGGAGGAGCATGTGCTTCTTGTGCGGCAGGTGTTGTCAAGGTTGCTGGAAGCGCAACTCTATGTTAAACTGTCCAAGTGTGAGTTCCATAAGGCCCAGCTGGACTACCTTGGGTATCGTATATCGTCGGCGGGGGTGGAGATGGACCCTAAAAAGGTACAGGCCATTCAACAGTGGCAAGCTCCGCAGACTCGGCGACAGTTGCAGAGTTTCCTTGGCTTTGCCAACTTCTATAGACATTTCATCCCACGTTTCGCAGCTATCGCCCTGCCGTTAACAGATCTACTGCGCACACGACAGTTGAAGACACGCCCGCGTCCGGGGTTGAAATTGGAGTGGTCCATCGCGTGTCAGCGGGCGTTTGAGGAACTGAAGTCCCTCTTTGCTAAAGAGCCCATTTTGAGACATCCCGACCCCACGCTGGCTTATGTCGTACAGGCGGATGCGAGCGATGTTGCTCTTGGGGCCGTTCTCCTTCAGCGGAACAGTGCCGGGGTCCTGCAGCCATGTGCTTATGCTTCTAAGAAATTGACTCCCACCGAACGGGCCTGGGCGGTGTGGGAGAAGGAGGCGTATGCGGTCCGTTGGGCTTTGGAAACCTGGCGACATCTGCTGGAGGGGGCCTCCCATCCGTTCGAACTGTGGACGGACCATAAAAACCTGGAAGCCCTACAAACCCCTCGTCGCTTGTCGCCTAAACATGTCCGATGGGCCTTATACTTCCGTCGTTTCCGTTTTGTACTGAAGTATGTGCCGGGGGGTCGGAACTTTCTGGCAGATGCCTTGTCGCGCATGCCTCAATTTGACAGCAAGAGGGAGGAGGTGGTGCAGGCACTCATCCCGGCACTGGCAACCGGAGGGATTGGTTCGGAGAGTGCTAGGCAGGTATCGGAGGAGACTTTGAACCAGGCCATCCAAAGGACATTGCAGGAGGATGCCTGGTTGCGGAGTAATCCGGGACTATTGACAATGCGGGACGGTTTAGCGTGGCATGGAACACGACTGTATGTGCCCGAAACCGTGCGGCCACGCGTTCTGCATGGGTGTCACGACGCCAAACAGGCGGGACATTTCGGGTTTGTGAAAACCTTACATCTGGCACGTCGTCAATTCTGGTGGCCTCGCATGAAAAGTGACATCGAGCAGTACGTACGGCGTTGCCATATTTGTGCCACTACAAAACCCCAGGTTGGGAAGCCTTTGGGGTTATTGCAACAGGTAGCTGACCCAACTCGGCCTTGGCAGGACATCGCCATGGACTTCGTTGTGGACCTCCCAGAGAGTAAGGGTCACACCGTTATCTGGACAGTAGTTGACCTGTTTTCTAAACAGGCACACTTTGTCCCGTGTAAGGGGTTGCCATCAGCCCGGCGCCTAGCTTGGTTGTTCCTCACACAAATATACCGACTGCATGGAGTACCGCGGCGTGTGATTTCGGATAGAGGGGTGCAGTTCACGGCCCGGTTTTGGAGAGAGTTCTTGCGACATATTGGCTCGTCCCAGGGATTGAGTACCGCTTATCACCCCAGTACCAACGGGGCCGCAGAACGAGCCAACGCTGCTGTTGAACGCTATTTACGAAGCTATGTTTCTTTTCGGCAGACAGACTGGGTAGACCTGTTAGCGCTTGCTGAGGTTGCATACAATAACACAGTTCACAGTAGTACTGGCTTCTCTCCATTCCGGGTGGTCACCGGTCACGAGTTCGTTCCCTTCACTGAGTGTCCCCAGGACGACGGATCTCCGAGCTCACCGCCTGACTGGATGCATCAGATCACGGCTGTCTGGGGGGCAGCAAAAGAAGCGTTGGATCGGTCTGCCGTAGCATCCAAAGCACAGGCAGACAAGAAACGAAAACCCTTTGCTACGCCGCGGGTGGGGGACCTGGTTTACTTGTCCACCAAGTATTTACGGTTACAGGTTCCGTGCCGTAAGCTAGGACCCAAATACCTCGGGCCGTTCCGGGTGGTGCAGGTAATAAACCCGGTGACGGTACGGCTGCGGTTGCCTAAGTTTTTGGGTAAGGTCCACCCGGTGTTCCATAGTAGCTTGCTGAAACCTGCTCCAGCGGCTACCGCGGCAACAGGGGAGGAGGGTCCCGGACCGGTTCACGCCGATCAATATGAGGTACAGGAGGTCTTGGACTCCAGAGTGCGGAGGGGCGCCCTACAATATCTCCTTCGGTGGAAGGGGTACCCGGTGGAAGAGGCGACGTGGGTGTCGCGGGAGGATGTCCATGCTCCACGTTTGATCCGGGCATTCCATCGAGCCCACCCTGGCAGGCCGGGGGGTGGGGGTCTTGGGGGTGTGTGCACAGTGAATGATGCTATAACCCTGTTTTCTGCATCCGCAGGAGGACCCTTGGTAGGGGGGGCGGCATGTCGGGCCGAGCACGCCCGACATTCGGACGGGCCGCGGGGTGGCTCACCAGGCCGCCAGGCCCCCACAGAGCACCCCGTCAGGCCCCGAAGGCATTCGGCCCTCCCCAGCACTCCGGAAGCACCCCGTCAGGCCCCGAAGCCTCCTGCCGGCGGCCGTCGTCTCCCGGAGGGCCGGGACAGCATCCGACCCTCCCCAGCGCTCCAGAAACGCCCCGTCAGGCCCCGAAGCCTCCCACCGGCGGCCGTCGTCTCCCGGAGGGCCGGGACGGCAATCGGCCCTCCCCAGCACTCCGGAAACACCGTCAGGCCCCGAAGCCTCCCGCCGTCGCCCGTCGTCATCCGGAGGGCCGGGTCAGCACGCAGCCCTTCCCAGCGACCCGGTAACCGCCCGGAGCAACGTACCAGGCCGCAGGGTCGTTCACAGGCCTCCCCGTCTCGTCGCCATGCTGCCAGCTTCCAGTGACGGTTGGCCACGCCCACGCTGCTCCAACGGATCGGGAACGGGGACAGTGAGAAGAACGGCGCAGCGGCGGGCCGCCTGTCAGCTGGGGAGGCCGCGGACCAGCCAGCCGGGCTCCAGAAGCTACTTACAGGCTGGGAAGGGGCCGTGCGAAGAACGAGGCGGTGGCTGCCCAGCGCCCGAGCCGCAGGGCACGAATGAGTGCCTGGGTGGGTCAGGGGGTGCTGGAGACAACCGGTGGGCCGGGAAGGGGTTTAGCGAGCAGCTCGCGGTGATCTGGGGTGGTGCGGGGAACGTAGAGTCAAGGCAGAACTCTGGGGAAAAGGAGGGAGGGTTAGGCTGGGGGGGTAACTTACCGGCTGCATTGGTGGTGGGACGGGAGCCAAAAGGAGGGAACCATGGGAGGTGGGGTTTAAGTAGGGTGGGGGCGTGGTGCTGTAATTAAGGGTGTGGTGGTGGGAGTTAGCCTTGTCGGTTATTTAACAGCGTTGACTGTGCTGTAAAGTCAACGCTGACTTCATTTGTCTTTGAGCGAACGTTTATGCGGATAATAAACACAGCTTGGAAGAACCAGCTCCCGTTCCGGTTTCTCTTTGGGCGATTCGTCGGACGGGGCCTGATAGCAAGCCAGATCGGCATGCTCCTCTTCAACCAGCTCTCGGATAAGGGGAGCCTTATTAACTACCGATCTGGCATTAAGGTACACCAGCCTGAGCTCAGGGGCCTGCTCATCCCCGCTCCCGGGAATACGGGGTAAATCCGGGGGGGATGGAGCGTGCCACCTCTTGAAGATCTCATAGAAGATTTTCTATGGGATTAAGGTCTGGAGACTGGCTAAGCCACTCCAGGACCTTAATGTGCTTCTTGAGCCACTCCTTTGTTGCCTTGGCTGTGTGTTGTGGGTCACTGCCATGCTGGAATACCCATCCATGACCCATTTTCAACGGCCTGGCTGAGGGAAGGAGGTTCTCAACCAAGATTTGAAGGTACATGGCCCCGTCCATCCTCTCTTTGATGCGGTGAAGTTGTCCTGTCTCATTAGCAGAAAAACACCCACAAAGCATAATGTTTCCACCTCCATGTTTGACGGTGGGGATGGTGTTCTTGGGGTCATAGGCAGCATTCCTCCTCCTCCAAACACAGTGAGTTGAGTTGATGCCAAAGAGCTTGATTTTGGTCTCTTCTGACCACAAAACTGTCAGGACCCACCCCAAACCACGCCTTAGGAAGACAAAACTCTTGGAGCCAAATCTAGTCCAAAAAGAAATCTTTACTATGACATGCTTGGTTGTAGGAATACAAGACAGGACTTAATATTGTTCCATGAACTAAACCCTTATAAAGAGTTCCCGGTTTAACCCCCCTTAACACCATTTGGTCAGTCCCCCATCATTTATCTCGTATCATCCCTCTCGTGGGAAAAAGGAACTTAGGACCTTTTATGTTTATTGATCTCTTCAGTGACACAAGCCAGATGCTAGCCCCCCCTTTTGTTTCCCCAGTTCAAAAGGCTTCTCTTTTCCTTTGAAATGCCTAATACCGGTTCAATACACATCCGTTCCCTCCTCTTCGGGAGATGGCAGAATCCATGGAATAATGTTTCAAACATACATTTATGAATATGAAATAAATGCATAATATAAATGGCTTCTGACAGTCCACTCTCCTTAGAAAAAAGATGTGTCCATCTGTAGGGGAAGAAAAGAAAAGAAAAAGAAAAAAAAACATATGTAAATGTTAACTCGGTTTTTTCGGATATTCTGTATGAAATCTCTTAAGCATCTTTGGTGCTTTAACGTGGCGTTTGCTGACCCATTCGTTTTCTGAGGAGGGGAGGTGTTTCCAAGCCACTAAATATTGGGTCGTTCCATGATGTTTCCTGGAATCCAGAATTTCTATCACCTCAAAATGTTGTTCCCCTTCCACCATGATGGGAGGTGGTGGTGGTGTTATTTTTGTTCGTAGGGGAGATTGTTGTTCTCTCTTTATTAGACTGCAGTGAAAGATTGGGTGTATTCGTCTAAGATTTGTAGGTAGTCCTAATTCAACTGTTACTGGGTTTATGATTCTTTTAATTGGAAAAGGTCCAGTGTATTTTGGTCCTAGTTTTTTACAGGGTTGGAGAGACTTAAGGTATTTAGTGTACTGTAATTGAGCAATCCATTCCTTTAATTCTGGAATTACCGGTTCTTTTGGGGTTAGATCAGGTATGGGGTTGAAGCTCTGGCCTGTAGCTACTTGAAAAGGACTGTAACCTGTGCTGGAGTGAACTGCATTGTTATATGCCACTTCTGCGAAAGGCAGTAGGTCCGCCCAGTCCGTCTGTTGGAAACTTATATAACATCTTAAATATTGCTCAAGTACTGCATTAGACTGTTCAGATTGCCCATTCCCTTGAGGATGATGACAAGATGTCAGTCCTTTAGTAGTTCCTAACAGGGATAAAAATTCCTTCCAAAATGCTGAGGTAAATTGCACCCCCGTCAGATATTATGCATTGTGGTGCCCCATGCAATCTGTAAATATGCTGTACAAAAAGTTTTGCTAATGCTTTTGCAGTTGGAATTTTTTGGCAAGGTATGAAATGGACTTGCTTAGAGAACAGATCAGTGACAGTCCAGACAACGGTGTTTCCGTTGCTTTCTGGTAGTTCTACGATAAAGTCCATGGCTATTTCTTTCCATGGGGCTGAGGGATTCGCCACCGGTTGTAACAGTCCTGGCGATTTCCCTTGTAACCTCTTGGCCATTGCGCAAATTTGACAACTGCTCACATAGCTTTCTATGTCTTTTTTCATAGATGGCCACCAAAATTGCCTTTTAGTTAAGTGTAATGTTTTTACAAACCCGAAATGTCCTGCTGATTTTGTATCATGGCACAGCTGCATGAAATTGGTCCTGTGGGTGGCAGGTATGTATAACTTCTCACCCCCCCAAGGTAACCCATCTTTAATAGTGCACACATGCCTATTTTTCTGGAACCATCCATCCCCTTCCAAGGACTTTCGGAATTCTATTCCAGTTTGGCTATCCACTTTCGGCTTCATTTTTACTTGTGCCCTGGTGGTGACTGGTGCTGCCAGTTGTTGTTCTGGTACGAGTGGTTTAAAGTCAGTTACTCGTGTGCTGTTATATTGGGGCATGCGAGATAATGCGTCTGCCAGGAAGTTCTTCCCCCCCCCCCGGCAAGTGTTTGAGAGTGAAATTGAATCGGTGAAAGTGTTGGGACCAGCGGGCTTGCTTAGGAGGGAGTTTCCTGGGCGTTTTTAGTGCTTCTAAATTTTTGTGGTCAGTCCAGACCTGGAAAGGTATTTTATTTCCTTCCAAAAATTGGCACCATGTTAATAACAACCACCTTAATGAGAATGCTTCCTTCTCCCATATTGGCCATCGTTGTTCAGTTTCTGTAAGTTTCCTGGATGTATATGCGCAAGGTTGCAACGCCCCCTCATCATTTTCCTGTAGTAATACGGCTCCGACTGCTACATCGCTCGCATCTGCCTGTATTACAAAAGGTTTGTTGGGATCTGGGTGTTTAAGTACAGGTTCAGCAGAAAAGAGTCTCTTTAGCCTCTCAAATGCTGCTTGACATTCCATTGACCATTTTAGAGGCTGGCTGGGTTTCATAGGGGACCCCCCCCCACCTTCGTTTTCAACAAATTTGTGAGGGGCATGGCTATTTGGCCAAATGCGGGGATGAATTGGCGGTAGAAATTTGCAAACCCCAGGAAACTTTGCAATTGCTTCCGTGTGCGGGGGGGGGGTGCCCACTCTACTACTGCCCTGACCTTCTCAGGGTCCATTTCGATGCCCTCTGGAGATATGCAATATCCCAGGTAGTCGATTTTTTCCTGATGGAATTCACACTTCGATAATTTAGCATATAAATGGACAGCTCGCAACTTTTTCAGGACTGCTCTGACTAGTTTGATATGTTCCTCTTTGGTTTCTGTGAAGATAAGAATGTCATCGAGGTAAACCAGGACCCCCTTATATAGGTGCTGTCTTAGCACGTCATTAATTAATTGCATAAAGACTGCAGGGGGCCTTTGCAGTCCGAATGGCAATACTTTGAATTGGTAGCACCCCATTGGGCAGTTGAATGCAGTCTTCCATTTGTCTCCTTCCTTAATCCTAATACGGTAGCATGCTTCCCTCAGGTCTAGTTTGGTAAAAATCCTTCCTTTCGATAGGTGGGATAGCATATCCTTCATTATGGGAAGGGGGTACAAATTACATTCACTAATTGTATTCAGATTATGGTAATCCACACACAAGTGGAAAGAACCATCTTTCTTCTCCCTGAACAGAACCGGGGCGGCCACTTTGGGTTTGGCAGGCTCAATAAATCCTCTTTCTAAGTTTTTCTTTATGAATCTTTCCATTTCTGCCATTTCCCTTGGGCTCATGGCATACATCCTGGGTTTGGGGAGTTTTGCTCCGGGTTTGAATTCTATGGTGCAGTCTGTGGGGCAGTGGGGGGGAAGCTCATCTCCCCTCTCCTCACTGAAAACTTCAGCCAGGTCCCTGTATTCCTCCGGTATCTCTGGTAACCCCTTCTCTTTCCCCACTGCTGCTGTCTCCTCCCTTTGGGTTGAGGGGGTGTTTGGGGGTTTTACGTTTTCCTGTTCCCCTTTTGGGAAGTTGAGTTCTGCTGTCCTCCAGTTTATCCCGGGGTTTCATTTCTTCAGCCATTCCAGTCCTAAAATCATTGGGCATTCCATGCCTGGGGCCACTATAAACGTTATGTCTTCCTCATGAGACCCCAGGGATATGTGGATTGGTAAAGTGGCTAGGGTAGCTGGTCCCCTCCTGCTATAGATCCATCTAATTGACTGGAGGAGATTGGTTGTTTTAGCCTCCTCACTGGGATGCTCAGTTTCTCCACCAGTGTTGGGCTGATGAGGCAGCGGATGCAGCCAGAGTCTATCAGAGCCTTTATTTTGATGGCTTTAGGTATAGAGGAAGCTAATATAGTCACTGTCTTAAGTATGGGTGGAAGAGGTCCACTTACCAATGGTTCTCCCTCTGAGCTGTCTTCCGAGGTGTCCACCACCCCTGCGGTGTAGGCTGGAGTCCAATCCCAGGTTTTGGCAGGAATTGTGGACTCTACAGCCTCTGTCCCCTTCATGGAAGATTCTTTTGGGTTGCCTTGAGACTTCCCCAGCTTTTTGGAAGATGATGCCTCTGTTTTGCATGGAGGGGCTTTCGAACGACATTCTGCAGCACGGTGGCCCTCTCTCCCGCAACTGAAACATCCCTTTGATTTTTTAGCCATGGCCGGTGGGTTTTCCCCCTCACGTGTTTGCTCGAGTGGCAGGCAGCCCCATGGCTTTCCTCTGCATTGTCTCTTCAATAGGTCTATTTTCACTTCCTCTGCCAGGACATACCAGTCGAGATGGTAGGAGTCTCCTCGAGGCAGGCAAGCGTCATACAGGTCGTAGTTTAGACCGTCTTTGAAATAGCTGAGGAGGATGTCTTCTGACCAGTTCAGCTTGCTGGCAATGGCCCGGAATTCTTGGGTATATTCGGCCACTGTTCGCCTGCCCTGCCTCACCATTTTGATTCTCTCCTGGGCCTTCCAGTCAGCCAAAGGGTCCTCGAATCGTTGCCTCAAGGATGACATGAATCGGTTGAAGTCGTTGAGTTCTGGGGCGTTGGAGTCATGCAGGTTCACCACCCAGTCTGCAGCCGTCCCGTCCAAGGCAGATTGCACAATTCGGATGCGTGTTTTGTCACTGGGGATGTCCCATCCGTACTCTTCCATGTAGCTGAGGACTTGGGTTAGGAAAAATCCCAGTCGTGATGGCTCCCCCTTGAACTTTGCTTCCAGGGGTGGGAATCTTTGACTGGAGCATTCGTCTGTGCCACGGAGGGTATCGCTCATCTCGATCCCCGTCTGTGGGTCTGGGGAGGGGGGGTACTGCTGAGTCAGCGACTCTTGTTCCATTGGACGGCCCTGGGGTTTCAGGTGTTGGATTCCTTCTGTTACCCCTCTAGTTGCGACCCCAAGTGTTGCCTCGGTTGCAGTTTCCAGCTCTCTCCTCCCTTAGTGAGCTCAGGGTTGCTTTCATCAAGTCAATACCTTTTTCAAGAATCCGCTCTTCCTCACTGGCGTGCAAGGAGTTCTCCATCTCTTGTTTCCATTCCAGTTGGTGGTCGCTCCGTCTCAGGGTCACTTCTCCCGAAGCCTTTTCCCACTCACTTTTCCTTCCAACGCCCATCAACCACCGGGGTTTTCGTTCATGCTGCTCCACCATTTCCTCCCAGGAGGAATATGACGCTTCAGCTTCCCAATGTTTCTGGGAATTCGGCTGGAAGACTCCTTCTCCGTGGGGCTTCCCTCCTCTCTTGCTTCATCATCAGACATCATATTTATTTGTAAAGTCCCCCGATAAGGTTTTTCCTTCCAGGTTGACTTCCAGTGCAAGTCCTGTCTAATGTCAGGACCCACCCCAAACCATGTCTTAGGAAGACAAAACTCTTGGAGCCAAATCTAGTCCAAAAAGAAATCTTTACTATGATATGCTTGGTTGTAGGAATACAAGACAGGACTTAATATTGTTCCAGGAACTAAACCCTTATAAAGAGTTCCCGGTTTAACCCCCCCTTAACACCATTTGGTCAGTCCTCCATCATTTATCTCGTATCATCCCTCTTGTGGGAAAAAGGAACTTAGGACCTTTTATGTTTATTGCTCTCTTCCGTGACACAAGCCAGATGCTAGCCCCCCCTTTTGTTTCCCCAGTTCAAAAGGCTTCTCTTTTCCTTTGAAATGCCTAATACCGGTTCAATACACATCCGTTCCCTCCTCTTCGGGAGATGGCAGAATCCATGGAATAATGTTTTAAATATACATTTATGAATATGATACAAATGGATTCTGCCAATGCACATCATTCGATGTTCATTGGCAAACTTCAGACAGGCCGGTACATGTGCTTTCTTGAGCAGGGGGACCCTGCGGGCACTGCAGGATTTCAGTCCTTCATGGCGTGGTGTGTTACCATTTGTTTTCTTGGTGACTATGGTCCAAGCTGCCTTGAGATCATTGACAAGATCCTCCCGTGTATTCTGGGCCGATTCCTCACCATTCTCATGATCAGAAATCTTGCTGATTGATAGGGGAACAAATACTTATTTCACTCATTAAAATGCAGAGAGGGGGGGGTGAAGAAAGAAAATCGAAGGAGTATATGTCCAACTGTCTCCACCTCTCCTGAGCTACAGAAGCAGAGTTAAAGTGCTAGCACATTTCTGGAGTAAAGAGAAGGTATTCAGACAAAAAGTAGTGTTTTAGATACATACAGTAAGCCCAATTTCTCACCTTATGTAATCTTTTTTTTTGTAACTGCTATCTCATTCACAAATTAGATGAGGTACAGAGCACCAATTATACACAGGCCTCAGCAATATTTCCTGCAATAGACCCTCATTCCCACCCAACACTGTAACTTTATTACACATTTCTGCTTACCTCTACTCTGACTCTTTATTGTCAATTTTTCATTTAATGTTCTGCTAGGAGTTTGCCACTGCGGTCTGATTCTTTGAATACCCAACAAGCTTCATTTTTTACTTGCTGCTTATACAGTTACCACACATGCTTTATTTTATCTATACTTAGCTTATTAGCTTTTGACCAGCCTGCATTTACTAATTACTATATAGTTTATGAGGAAAATGACTTATAAGAACAGTTACATTAATTCCTCAAAGCAATTTCGAACACATTTTCATTCTAAAGGACCGAAGCAACCACAAAATAGCTCATCAAAGCTATCCTTCCACAGATTAGGTCTATAAGGATTCAACCAATTATTTCTCTTTTGTAATCACTACTGTAGTTTAATAAACCTTTATACAAGTGCAATTTTGGTTGTAATTATGGTATATTCTTAGAAGCCTAAGAAGATGTAGAAACCATCAAAGTAAATCTGACTGAATAAACTCTTTGTTCTTTGTCCAACGAAAGGAGGAGCAATACACCATTCATCCCTACACAGGATTAGCTTGCCAAAGCATCCTTTCCAACCCTTGTTTCTATTATATCAAATGAGAATGACAATCTTTGTAATAAGACTAAATTCAAACTCACATTTTTAGAACCCTTCTCAGCAGCTTCTCCTTCAGGCCCTTCTTCTAAAAAGAGCAGCATATCAGGTGACTATGCATAATACAAAATAGCTGAAACATTTAATCAAAAATATTGGTTTTTATATTGTCAATCTAAGTATGCAATGAAAACAAAACAGGATTACTTCTCAGTCTAGGTAGACCTTAAGAGGTAAACTCTTACCATTATCAGAATCTGAGTTATCTGAGTTATCTGTTTTTGCTGCTTTGCTGTCAGGTTCATCAGAACTGTTAGCTTGTTTACGTTTACTACCAGTTGGCTCATTCTTTATTCTTTTCTTCTATGGAGAGAAACATAGGAGTACTTTCAGCCTTAGGTAATAATTAATTATTTTCTTATTATCAATAAAAAAATGTATATCGAGACATACTTTTTTATACTCAAATTACCTCAAACAGCTAAAAACATGCCCAGATTTAATTTGGTCTATTTCATACAAAGCTGAAAGAACTTTTCTCCAAGGACTTTTCTCCAAGATTACTGGTTCATATTGGATGCAATGAGAGTTTCCAGGAATAATTTTTTTAAAAAGCAAACATCTGAAACAAGGAACCTGTTTCCTATAATTAAAATAATAAATAAATCACTTAACAGATACCTTTGCATTCTATTTATTAAATTTATAAGGCCTCCCCCTCGCTATCCAATTAGCATTGATAAGCAACCACTGCACATGTAACAGTGGTGTTACATGTGCCACTCTAGGGGCCTCAGGACTGTCTGGGCTGCTGCCTTCTGAAGCAATTGTATCTTCCAAATGCTCTTCAAGGGTAGGCTCATGTAAAGCACATTACAGTAATCCAGATGACAGCTGACCTGGGCATGAGTGACTGAGCACAGGGCCTCAAGATCAGGAAAAGAACTGATGCACAACACAAAGTTGCACAAAGGCATTTCTAGCCACAATCGCTACCCACTCCTTGAGGAGTATGACACTGGGCACTGCTGAAGGACATAAAGAACATGGAAAAGACTGCATAGGTTGCTTACTTTAAAATCTGCATCCCACATTTTCCAGTTTCTCCTCATTCGTTGTTTCATGCTGCCTCCTCCAAAACGCATATTGCCAGAGAAACCTCGCATGCCCTGGTACATGTTGTAATCAGGAAATAGTTTGTGGGAAAAAAGGGATGGTGGTCTATTGGGGCCATGGCCCCGTCCTCCCATTGGTACTGGTGGATCATTCCATTGTCCACCCATACGTCCATATGAATGTGCCATGCCTCTGTTATTTCTTCCATCTCTGGTCCAGTTTTGACCCCGGTGGCCAAAGTTGTCACGCGCTCTGTTGTGGTAGTGGTCCCTGCGGTTCCCATAGGAACTGTCATAGTGACCTTCATAGGCATTGTCAGTTTCATGTTTGGCCTCACTGTAATCATAGCCAGATCTGTACAGATCACGCTCATTCATTGCAGACCTTGAGTCATAGGGTTCATATGTATCATACCTACAAGGGTTGCAGAGCAAGGTGAGAATCTAGTCAGTAATATACAGAGCAACGTATTTAAGAATCTGTAGTAGAAGCAAGTTATATTAAAAATAAAAACAAAATCAGAATTATTCTATATTCAGTAAAATCATTAAAAGCTGAAGTCATCAGTTGGTTTACCTGGTGTGCATTACAATGCATTACATATAAGGGCTGAATAAAAGAATAATTCTCAAATTTAATCTCAATAAATCATCACAATAGTAATCTGATTAGATTTACAAATATGCTTTCAACTGGGAGAGTTATGCAAATCATTATAGTTTATTTATTCCTGATTCACACGCCAATTTCTATACATATTTGACTACGTTAAACAAATAAAATCCTTGGGAATAACTTTACAAAATAAGTTTCTACCAATTTATGCTATCGGGCAATTTTTGAAAGAATCAAAACTCATTAGCTATATAAAACAATATATTTCATACATGATCCTAGCCAGTAGGATTGTAGAAAAAAAAACAACATCTAGGAAAATAATAGTTTGTACTTCTTATAATGAATGGCTAAAACAATCTAACTTGGATATTTTTTTCAACTTGAAACGGCTTAGAGTTACCACTATTTCATGATAACATTTCACAAAGTTCCAAAGATTAAAAGTTACACTTATTAAATTGTAATGAAGTGTCTGCAGTCATCCAAATGTGATGATATATTTGAAGCTAAACCACTTATACTTCTGTAGCATGTTGTTTTGACCGCTATGGAAAACTAAGAGTCACGCTGTGTAAACAAACCAGCACTGGACACAAGGACACAAATTGTGTTTGGTATCGAGGATCCGAAAGCAAGGATATGGAAAGGAAAGAATGGCTGAGGAGGAGACTTTAAAAGCTAACTTAGAATAGAAAACAAGGTAAAGTGAACTGGACCATCGACCTAATCTGAAAATCCTCATACCAATGTACAGCATAGTATGTATGGCTCACCCCACTGCAACTATGCTTTCTGCAGTGTTTTCTTGGAAATTGAGTTCAAGTATTTAGTCACAGTGTACCATTAGCCCACTAAGCTCAAATAAGAAGGCCCACTCTGTATAAGACTGAAACCTGGAAGATGTTGAGAAGGAAATCTCACTGATTTAAGTGTGCACAAAACTGCCACTTTAGCCATTCTCAACTTGGAAACGTTATCTGGTGAGGGAAACGCTTAGAAATTCTTATAAACCTTTCTAAGCTTTATGCGTGGAAACCATTCCAGCCTGTAAGGAATGAGTCATAAAGACAGAAACGCCTATTAGAATGTGGATAGTTATCTGCCACAACTCTTCTTCTCAAGGTAAGAGAGACATTATTTGAATTAATAGAAAAAGTAACAACATATCACAGGAAATACATTTCATGCCAATTAAATTGTAAATGATTCTGTAATTTCTTAAATATACTTTTATAGCAATGAAAAACGGTAGGGTGGAACAATACAGTCAACTACGCAGTAGCATTTTAAAAATAAAAGTTACATTAAATGGCTCCACAAAACCAAAAGCTAGTTTGGGAAGCTAAAGCTGTATATTTCAATGTATGTCAATACAACAAGAAGACAATACAAAATATGTCTAATTCAGTCACTATATTTCAACTACTCAGCTCTTATTCAATAAAGGAATATAATTAAGAAAAAATTGGAATATTGTAATCATTTGATTTAATGATATTTAAATATTTGAAGCTCCAGGTATAAATAGTAGATACACCCTATTTAGACCAGATTAGATTAGTGATGGCAAACCTATGACATGTGTTAAAGCCACAACATTTTGAGTGATGACAACTATTCACAAAAGCATGCCTTGTTCTTATGTGATTTTTGGAAGCTGTGTGAGAATGGGATGTGCTCTTGTACAGCCTGTGGAGGTTGTGCGGGAGGGTTATGCTCTTGCATGAAAATCACTTGAGAATGGGCCGTGTTTTCACACAGTTTTCAGAGGCCGCAGAGGCTACAAAAGTGCTTTCTCTGAAGCCATTTTAAGAATGAAGAACTTGTGCAATCTGGACAGGCCACAGGGGCTTATCAACAGAAAGAGAACACCGCTTGGGATCGTACACAAAATTGGAGTGCATTTTTTAAAATAAAAGAATGTATAAAAATAATTCTCTTTTGTTCCTGGGATGCTGTAACATCAGCAAAATCAAGTTAGGCATTTTCCTAATTTTTGACAAGCCAAGCCCAAAAGGTTCACCACAACTGCTCTAGATATATATCTAAAATACAGAAGTACTGTCCAACTATTAACTCTAGGGTAAATTATCAAGTGTTTAAAGAATATATATTTTAATCATTAAATCTCATATCTAAATGCAAAATAATTTATTTTAACATATTTAAAGACTTTAATATGCAGAAATTTAAAAAACAAAAATGTAAGTATTCCAAATGTATGCATTTGCTTTAAACTAACTTTTTTTTTACAAACTAGCACATTTACATTAACAATGACAGGTACTGTACATTAAGGAGATTCTCTGTATATTTTTAATTTCAACTAACGCAAAATCCAGAGAAACCTAATGAATGTGCTATTTCAATGGGGTGTAAAAGTGCAGTCTTTGGATAGGTAACTGTTTTCAGGAACTGAACAAAGCACTCAAACCTGCATTTATTTCAGAACATTTTATTACAATTCAGCTATCATATTTTCATCATTCAGACATATTTAAGCACCTTACTTGCAAAGTTCAATTAAAAATACAAACTTAGCTAAGTCTGTATTTCCCATATGTTTTCTGTAGTAGTACGGAGCAATATTTAGGCAATAGCACAAGATTAGATCAACATGCCTTCCAGAAGCAGAAACTAGCCTGTTCTATAACTATTACTAAGCCTTTATCTCTACACTCACCTGTCTCCACCTGAGCCATAATGTCCTCCTTGCATCGTTTCAGTGTCTAGATGAGATACCATATCTAAGCGCTGGTTAAAATTTGAAATTACATCATCAGCGCTGGTGCCAGTGGATGCGTTAAAGTTCATGTCTGCATTTGAATTAGGCATTTCCCAAGAGTTTGAAGTGGCCATACCATACCCATAATTGCCAGAGTTATCCTGACCGTATCCATATCCATAATTATAATCTTCATAACCTGAAATGAAAAACAGTTATTGAATTTTCTTTTTATATGTTTAGAATGCTATGCCTGTATAATGTAAGATTGGCAGCACCAAGAGTATCTCTTTCATGTTACAGTGGCTAGTTAGAAAAATAAATTTCTGTATCTACTTCCAATACAACATATAAAATTAAATCTTATTTCTATGACAGCAGCATTTGATACATGTCCTGAGAAACATTCGTTCCATTCATGCCTAAAACTAGCATTGCAACTGTATTATCTTCATCTATAATACTTCAATCCCATCTGTAGATCAATTTTAGGACAAAGCCATATCGTACAAAAACAGAAGTAACATTGTTATTTCCAGTCTATTCAGTTTGTTAGGAAGCTGCCCGCAATGTAATATTTTTTGCTTTAGAAAATGATACTACCTGATGTTTGGAGATAGAAAACTGCAAGAGAAGTACAGTTTTAGAAGATCGATAATCCTTTTCTTCACTGAATAAAGAGATATTCTGTAAAAAGTACTTAGGTCTTGCACATTTAAAAATTATGAATTAACAAAATTGCATAAAGGGGCAGATTTACAGGGAGACTCTTCTAAGTAATGGAAAAGAATATATATTATGGAAGAAAAGATGAAGGATACCTATTTCAGCTTAATACAGATTTGTGAGCAAAGAACATTATTTACCGTATTTTTCGGACCATAAGACGCACCTGACCATAAGACGCACCCAGTTTTTAGAGCAGGAAAACAAGAAAAAAAATATTCTGAACCAAATAGTACCAGTATATAAAACAGGGCTTTTCAACCTTTTCATCCATTGTACCACTTTTAGGACAAGGCAATGTCACCCAGCAACGTGTCAAAAACTTGACGCCCCCCCCTAAAAAAGGAAAAAAATGATAAAGTACAGGTAGTCCTCGACTTACAATGATTCACTTAGTGACCATTCAAAGTTACGACACTGAAAAAGTGACTTATGACCATTTTTCACACTTATGACCGTTGCAGCATCCCCAGGGTCATGTGATTTACATTCTGATGCTTGGCAATCGATTCATATTTATGATGGTCACATTGTTCCAGGGTCTTGTGATTGCCTTTTGCAACCTTCTGACAAGCAAAGTTAGTGGGGAAACCAGATTCACTTAACAATCATGTTACTAATTTAATTTCTCTCTCTCCTTCTCTCCCCCTCCCTCTTTCTTTCTCCTCTCCTTTCTCTCTTTCCCTTTCCTTCTTTCCCTATTTTTCTCTTTCCCTCTATTTCTCCCTCTTTCTCTCTCTCCCTGTTTCCTCCCTTTCTTTCTCCTTCTCCCTCTCTATTTTTCTCTTTCCCTCTATTTCTCCCTCTTCCTCTATTTCCCTCCCTCTTTCTCTCTCCTTGTCTCTCTCTCCCTTTCTCTCCCTCTTTCTTTCTCTCCCTCTATTTCCCTCCCTTTCTCCTTCTCTCTCTCTCTTTTTCTCTTTCCCTCTATTTCTCCCTCTTCCTCTATTTCCCTCCCTCTTTCTTTCTCCTTGTCTCTCCCTTTCTTTCTCTCCCTCTTTCCCTCTCCCTTTCTCTCTCTCACTCTATTTCCCTCCCTTTCTTTCTGCTTCTCTCTCTCCCTCTTTCTCTCCCTCTCTATTTTTTTCTTTCCCTCTATTTCTCCCTCTTCCTGGTTCCCTCCCTTTCTTTCTCCTTCTCTCCCTCTTTCTCTCTCTATTTTTCTCTTTCTCTTTCTCCCTCCCTCTCTCTCTCCCTCCCTCTCCCATTGTCCCTTCCTTCTTTCCTTCCTTCCTTCTTTCTTCCTTCCCTCGCTCTTTGTCCTTCCCTCTCCGCGTTAGAGCAGTACCTACGGAGGCAGCCCTGCGGCCTGGCTTTCTCTTGCAGAAGGCAGGCTGAAACGGAGCAAGGAATGCAAATCGGCCGATCTCGCGCTCCTGCATTCTCCTCCGCTTGGTTTCAGCTTTTCTTGCTACAAGAGAAAGCAGGCTGAAACGGAGCGAGGGAATCTCCCTTGCTTTGTTTCAGCCTGCTTTCTCTTGTAGCAAGAGAAGCTGAAACCGAGCAGAGGACATCGTAGGAGCGCGAGATCGGCCGATTCGCATTCCTTGCTCCGTTTCAGCCTGCCTTATGCAAGAGAAAGCCGGGCTGCAGGGAGATTGCAGGAGCCAATTGCAATCTCCCTTGCTTTCACTTGCGGAGGATGGGGCTGGCCATACGGATCACCTTCGGACCATAAGACACACCCTTGTTTCCCCCCCCCTTTGGGGGGAAAAAGTGCGTCTTATGGTCTGAAAAATACGGTATATTTCATATTTCCTAACAGCCTATCTCTCTCAGGGAGAGATGGTGTACGATATAATCAATAAAATTAAACATTAAATTAAATATAAATTAAGAATAAAAAATAAGGATTAATATATACAAGAAGAAACATATGAATTGAATAGCATTAACTTCCAGGGAGTCAATTAAGGAAGATTACTTCGTGAGTAAAGATAAAATATATATTGACATATTTATTTTCTTATTTAAAAGGAACCATTCAAATAAAGTTATTCTAGTTAGGGATTCAGATGTTTCAGTGACTTGACTGAAGAATATTCTGCACTTGTTCTGAATTTCATTTAAAATAATATTTATAACCCTCCAATAAACTGGACACCTAAATCATCAGTATAGCTTCCACATTATGAAAGTCTCCACTTTCTCAAAGTATTGTTTCTCAAAGATGTAGAGCAATGGTTCTCAACTTTTTTGTTCACTGTGGACCATCTTTAAATACCTTTTGTGCCAAGGACTATGGCCACAGACCCCAAGACTTAACTCAAGATTTAAATCATAACATTTATTCAAGCCTTCAGCGACCCTGTGATGACATTGTGGATCCCCAGAGGTCCATGGACCATCGGTTGAGAACCACTGATGCAGCGGATGATAGGATCTGAAATATTTACCGTACAAATATTCAATTTATCCATTTGAAATGAAGTCCTACTGTGTTTCATGAGGTTAATTGCAAGGTAAGACTGTTGTAAAAATGTGAATTCCCATGGATGCATGAAGTCTATGATACTTTGTTCTGCATTATATATTTAAAGAAGTGCTAAGCAAGAAAGCCAGATTAGGTAAACTGTTGCAAATACCTTTTAAACATCTGTTAAAATAATTAGAGTACATTTAGGTAACTACCGATGGAACTATAAATATTATAAAACCTGCTACTGTAGCTCAGGGATCCTCAACCTCTGATCTGTGGACCGGCATGCCAGCAACCTATCCGCACAAACAAGCAAAGCCCCATCCACAGGATGCAGGCAGCACACGAAACCATCCCCCCTCAGATGCACGAAAAAACCTTTCTCCACGGAACTGGTCCCTGGTGCCCAAAAGTGTGAGGGCCACTGCTATAGCTCACAGGGTGTACCAAAATTCATTATGAAGTTCAGTTATGGCTAACCACCAGCAACAATTTTAGATTTACAGGGAATGGTACAGTTATATGAACTTGAATTTAACCGTAAATGAAAAGATAATATAACAAAGATCCTACATTAAACTAATAAAAATTGTGACATTTTGGTATTTTTTTCTGGTTAAATTAATGTGACTGAGTTATCTATAAAACCAAATGCTAGTATTCCATTAAAACTGTACTTACCTCTATTTGTTCCAGAATTCCAATTTCCATAACCTAGAAAGAAATGACCAAATGAGTATTTCTCAAAATGATTCGGATTGGTGTTTACAAGTAAGTTGTTATCTGCTCCACACTATATGCCACAGTGCAGTAAGCAATAATTTGCAACTCTTGCTCTGCAGTTTTAATCTCATTTATGGGTTTCTCTTTGCTAAAATCTTAAAATTGTGATTATTTTTCATATTCTTCAGTATCTGGAATTGAACAGCCTAAGGCTTATGTTCAGCTGGTGAAATAGCACTATACACCTCCTCTACTAGATTTTACTGTAGAAATATGATGGTATGATCTACTGCTAAAAATTTGAGGCAATCAATACACTAATATATATATTCTCAGATTAGAAGACTATGGAATTAGGTTTTTTAATGAATGAATGAATGTTCTAAAAGTATAGGCAGAACTGATTAGCATTGTTAAAGAGATTACTGGAAACAACAAATATACCGGTATATAATCCCTTAGATCTGTTGTCCTTGCCTGAATACTGATAGTAATATATGGAAACCTTATCGAACAACTACAGTATTAATCTACACTGTCAGAGTATCCATTTCACAGCATACTGATAAAAAATTAAGAATAAAAATATAATTTTGCACCAATTATACATTTATTACTTCCTAGTATTTAACGATAAAAAAGCAGCAAGATAATTCTTTTCATGGGAGTACCACCATCACTGAGACATACAAAAGCAAGTCACTAAAATGATTGTCTGCCCATGTGAGAATATTTAAACCTTATTATACCTTTCTACCTTTATTCATGATCACATATTACCAGTTGTTGGTTATTTAAGATAATACCTAAATACCATTTCTAAATACTCCTAACAATTTTATCCTATATATGTTGGGAAGAAGAGTATCATTTCTGTAAACACATCATCCATTAAACATTAACCACCAATCCTCGGTAAATCATACCTATATATTACACAACTCGAAACTTTAAAAGAATAAAAACCTGATAACACAAATAAAATCTACAACAATGGTGAAAAAACCCAACCTATGTATAATGCTATCATATCTGAATTGATTCTAAGTTTATTTGAAGATAATTGTACAAATGAATGAAGCTTCAAATATGTAAATGTGTTCCTTTTAAATAAGAAAATAAAAATATCTAATTGTAGCTACAGGTAATCCTTAACTTATGACCACAATTGGGACTATGAATCCAGCTTCTCCAATGGGCATTTTTTGCCAGAAATCAGCAGAAAAGTTTGCAAATCACAATTACTTGACAGTAAGACACTGCAACTGGTTGCAAATGAGAATTGGTTGCTAAGTACTCCAATTGTGATCATGGGACTGAGGGGTGGTACAATGATTGTAAGACACTTTTTTTTAAGACCGTCATAACTTTGAACCATCATTAAACGAATAGTGATAAGTCAAGGACTACCTGTAATAAGTTGTATGTTACCTAAATATCTATTTCTCAAGTGCTATCCTAGAAGGAACAAAATTAGAAATGATCCAAGATCCCTTCCAACTATTATTATTATTGTTGTTGTTGTTGTTATCTACCAAGTCCAAGCATACTTAACTTTCTTCAGTAACTGAAATACTGTTTTTATCAACATACTTTTTTCTGTCTGAATCCCCAAAATGATTTATGTATAAAATAAAATATGCACAACTGTTTTCTACAAGTTTTAGATTTTTATTCCCAAAGATCCTCAATACTGATTTTCAATAAATAAAACCACCTCTTGAAAAAGCAATTCCATCATACCAGAAGATAATACATTTTCCCATGTTTCCTATTTTTTTGTCAGAAAAGGAATCCTGAACTCTTCTTTTTGTTTAACCACTGATTTCTAACAGTTTATTTAAAAGATACTAATATAATAAATTCAAGAAATGTATGGAATCTAAGCAATTTGATTATTTCCTTGTATAATCTAAAACCCTTTAGTGCAAGGTAAAGAATCATTCAGAGATCTGCAGAAATTCAAAACAAAATTTACAAAATAAAACCTCAGATATATTATGAAGATATATCTGATAGAAAGACCTGCATATGGATTAGAGGAGAAATGAAAGTATATGATATCATCAAAAAAGTAAAAGAATTGAAATGGAAAGGGGCTGGTCACTTAGCAAGAAGTACTGATTGCAGGTGGACCAAGGCAGTCACAGAAGGGATCCCACTGGATAAAAAGCATCCATGAAAAAAAACCTAAAACAAGATGGATCAATGACATCAGCAAATACTGTGGCCCCAATTGGCAAAAGAAAGCTCAGGACTGTATAGGTTGGAAACATGCGGAAGAGGCTGTCATCCTGCAATGGACAGACAATGGCTAAAATGATATTATGAAGAGATTTAATTTAGCTGATAACATAATAAAACTTCTAAATGTCTGAACAAAGACAAATTTTAGCACCCAATGATTGCAAATTGACAAAAGTATTTGTAGTATGTGCCCCATGAAATTTCATCTGCATAACCACCCTATATCCCAACTGTTTTACTTCAATGCCTCATGTTTAACATCTTAAAAAAATAAAATGTCATATCAGTTAAGCCATCCTACACATGTGACCGAGTTGCAGCTCATAGAAGCTTATGTGTTATAGTAAAATTTGCAAGCCTTGATGGGTGCTTTGAGAGTCTGCCTCATTTGTAGAATACTAAGGGGGGAAAAACTTTACTTAAGAAGAAAGTAGGTTAGTCAGAACTACACAGAGGTCATTCTACACTCCAGTATCAAGGTTTTATTGAAGTATTTGAAATCAAAAGAGGCACTAGACTTAGAAAAATTATTTACAAGACTTAATATATGTGCAGAGGGAAGTTTATCACATTTAATGCACCAAATTGTTGAGCAATTATAAAGAGGGTAAGTATTCAGCTCCACTCCTCTTTAGCATACATTTTAAAACTTTGGTGCATAAGGGCCAAATAAGATGCTATGCACTCCCTGACAATGATCATCACTTCTGAAGGTACCTCCTCAATTGTAGGAAGGCTATTTAGCTTAAACATAACACAGACCTCACCGAAGTATTATGGGGAAAAATGTTGCACCATATGAACACAGAGAAAATAGCCAAGAAAGCAGTGGTGGGATTCAGCCAGTTCGTACCAGTTCGGCGGAACCGGTAGTTATTTTTTTGTTGCCCAGGCCCAGAACGGACTTCCGGAAGCGGCATCCACAGAGAGAACCAGCTGCTCACATATTTGAATCCCAGCACTGCAGGAAACCCATAAAGATCCCGAACCTCGCACCCAGCTTTGGGGAAAAAAAAGTCTTTAGTAGTTTCTAATACTGAAGGAAGAGTAAGGCAACAGGCCTAGCAAACCTGTCTTTGTCCTATACCAGGGGTAGGCAACCTTGGCTCTTTTATGACTCGTGGACTTCAACTCCCAGAATTCCTGAGCCAGCATGGCTTAGCTTGGAAGCCTCTCCCTTTCCCCTCAGCCTGGCTGGCTCAGGAATTCTGGGAGTTGAAGTCCACGAGTCATAAAAAGAGCCAAGGTTGCCTACCCGTCCCCTACTATAGCATTGCAACTGTGCACTACTTGTATGACAGAGGGAACCCGTCTAAATCCGAAAATGGATCCATGCTAAAACGGTTTCAGGGTCGGAAAGATACCACAACGGGGGGAGAGAGAGAGAGAGAGAGAGAGAGAGAGAGAGGGGGGGGGGGAGGGAGGGAGAGAAAGAGAGAGGGAGGGAGGGAGAGAGAGAGGGAGAGAGAGGGAGGGAGAGAGGGAGGGGGAGAGAGAGAGAGGGAGGGAGGGGGAGAGAGAGAGAGAGGGAGGGAGGGAGGAAGGGAGAGAGAGGGGGAGGGAGGGAGAGAGAGAGAGGGAGGGAGGGAGAGGGGGAGGGAGGGAGAGAGAGAGAGGGAGGGAGGGAGAGGGAGAGAGGGAGGGAGAGGGAGAGAGGGAGGGAGGGAGAGAGAGAGGGAGAGAGGGAGGAAGGGAGAGGGAGAGTGTGTGTGTGTTTAAGGGAACTACTGCCGAAGCGGGTTCCGTGCGTCTCCTCTCACACCCACTCGTGCCACAACTACTCGCAAGGACGGGGTGGGAGCGGGGAGGTCTTATGCGTGCCGACGACAGGCTGGCTACCCAAGATGCCAAGGCTCCGTTTCTCTTCACGCCGGCGGCGCCAGAGGATCGACGCTTCTCTTCGTTTCTCGCGCTTCCACAAGTGTGTGGGGGAGGGGGAGGGGGAGGGGGAGGGGGAGGCGGCGCCGCCGCCGCCGCTCGGGCAGGCTGAGCTCCGACGACCAGAACGAGGCGACGCACCTCACCACCCTCCTCCGAAGGGCCAAAGCCCCCGCCTGCCCGCCCGTTTCACCAGAACGACCAACGAACGGCTTCCGCTTCGGCCTGGGACGGCGGCGAGGAGCTCGAGCCAGCGATGCCTGAAAACTGGAGCGGGGGGGGGGAGGCCGGCAGGATCGTGACCCCACCCCCCGGACTGTTGCTATGGGCCGGGCCTATCGCCCTCCTCTCGGTCCGCTCCCGCAGAGCCAAAGCCGCCCCCTTCCGTGAGCCGGCCTTTCCGAGAAGCCCGTCTCCTCGCCCACTCCCTCACCTGAATAGCTCATGATGGCGGTGGCCGTCCCCAGCGCTTCCCGACGCCGCTCCTTCCCACCCGTTACCTCTCCTGCGCCAGACGGCAACCGTAGCTCGCTTTGGCCCCGCCTCCCGACACCGATCGCCTTGGTCACTTTCCCAGCCTGTCTTCCATTGGTGGCTGTCTTCCGTTCATCCCGCCCCCTTTCGGGTTCTATTGGGCCATGAGGGCCCAAGCGCCGCAGCTGACTCGACGAGGACAAACGCCCATCAGGTGTACTGGTTAAGGCGGTAGGTAAAGAGGAACGTCAGTTTTATTCCACCAGCAAATGATGTCTGGCCGCTCGACGTCCTGACGAAGTGATTGGGTCTAAACTCTTATCGCTGGTGGCGAGCGGGTAAACGTCGGGTGCCGATTTGCGCGCGCTGGTTTTCTAGATTGCAGGCGGGCCGCCTGTTTTCTTTCGCGTCGGTTCAATAGGAGGCGCCGCTGAATTCTTGTATTGGCTAGGACAGGGGTAGGCAACCTCGGCTCTTTTATGACTCGTGGACTTCAACTCCCAGAATTCCTGAGCCAGCTGTGCTGGCTCAGGAATTCTGGGAGTTGAAGTCCACGAGTCATAAAAGAGCCGAGGTTGCCTACCCCTGGGCTAGGATGAGCGCGCCTTTTATCGGGGGCTGCCCTTCGTCGGAGAGCTGGCTAGTTCGGGGTGCGGTGTCCTTTTGTGTGGCCAGCTCTCTGCCTTCCTTCCTTTGGCTCCTAAAGATTCTTTGAAATGCTGGGACGTCAGTTCCCCGCTTTCTCTGTAGCCGAGGGAGTATATTCAGATAACGAGGGAACAGCCATTAGGTGGTATTGCAGACTGAGCCTTGGAGGCGATTCCACCGAGCGATAAAAGCGATAAAAGCGTTGACACCCAGTGCGGGCTGCAATACTGTAACACGCATCTAGCTACGTGCTTTGTGTAGGTGGGGCCTCTCTTTATGGACTACTACTTAGCGTCGTTTGAGCGCCCTCTCATGCAGAAGATAAGTGTATAATAAGCTCATGGAGAATTATCGATTTGGTCGCTAGAAGTCGAAATTGATGGCACACAATCGGTGCAGAACATCAATGAATATGCTGTTTGGTGGGAAAAAGTTTCCACTCATGGTATCGGGTGTATCATGGTTCGTTGTTTTTTTTTTCAAAATGGCCAATAGAAAGGGTTATTCTATATGGAGATTCTCAGTCATCCAGATCATAATGATCCCAAAGGTACTTTTTCACGAGGCAACAGGACTTTGTTTTTCTTTGAAGGCGTTTCCATTCTCATCCTAGAAGCTTCTTCAGCTCTGACTGAATGGTGGGGAATGGAAGGATTTATATAAATCATACAAATCCTTCCATTCCCCACTCCCCATCATTCAGAGCTGAAGAAGCTTCTTGGATGAGAATCGAAACGTCTTCAAAGAAAAACAAGAAAGTCCAATTGCCTGATGAAAAAGGACCTTTGGGATAGAACAACTTATGCTGAATTAAACTGAAACCATTTGAGGAAACGTTATAGATTTAGATAAGGGACGCGGTGGCTCAGTGGGTTAGGATGCTGAGCTTGTCGATCAGAAGGTCGGCAGTTTGGCGGGTCGAATCCCGAGTGCCGCGTAACAGAGTGAGTGCCTGTTGCTCGTCCCAGCTTCTGCCAACCCAGCAGTTCGAAAGCATGTAAAAATGCAAGTAGGAAAATAGGGACCGCTACGGTGGGAAGGTAACAGCACTCTGTGCGCCTTTGGTGTCTAGTCATGCCGGCCACATGACCACGGAGACGTCCTCGGACAAGCGCTGGCTCTTCGGCTTTGAAACGGAGATGAGCACCGGCCCCTAGAGTCGGAAACGACTAGCACGCATGTGCAGGGGAACCTTTACCTTTACCTTTAGATTTATCCCAGGTTACATGCAAATTGAGATTGAGATTAATTAAAACTTCGAGTCAACTCCTGGTGACTTCACTGACATACCCACACAGTATTGTTTTCTTGACAGTTATAGAACTGATTAGTCATTGCCTTCTAGGTCCAGTTTCAGATTTGTTTTATTTCTTGTGCTTTAAGCCAATGAGCTTCATTAGTCTGCAAATTTTAGCCTGCTAACCACAGTGAATGTATAAAATCATGGCTGTCTGACAGAGAAAATAACTCTTGGCAGTGAGATAAAGACTACTGCCTTTTCATTAGATTGAGTCTGCAATACAGTCTACTACTGCAATGCAGTATTGTTCTCTAATAATGAAACACCCCTTGAAAGAGTCTGGCTAAATCTTGCTAAATCTGATTCAGATTGTAAGCAGGGGCTCTGAAGTATGAGCTGATAGCCTTTAAATATCGGCTGCTTTTTTAACCTCTGGCATTGCTTCCTATTGCGGCCCAATGTTTTCAGTATAAGACTACAGCACTGCCACAGATTGACACCCAAACAAAACCTGTGGAACTGGTTGGCCATGGTTGGGCTCCAATGACCTTGTTAGTATAGTATTCGAAAGGGAGTGTACAAGGGAATTCCAAAGGCACAGGTTAGACTGGGACATTGGGAAGCAAAGCTAAAAGGGGGGGGGAAACCCACACACCCTGCCCAAATATTGAAGAAACAATGTCAAACCAATTTTGCATTATTGGCAAGAAAACTATATGGAAAACCTGTGTCTGTGAAGTCCCCGTGGACTGATTCTACTTTGAATAGGATGGAGTTTGGATTTTATCTTTCTATAAAATAATTACTGTAATATTAAAATGTTTATTTTCAACATAAAGGTATAATTGTATCACACCAGACAGAAAGCAATTTTATTATGAAATTAAATTGATTATTTTCTAACAGAGCAAAACTATAGCTAACGTTTAGCATTCACTTTATGATTCTAATATTTAATTTCAAAAACTGAGTAACACACCTATACCTCCAGAGTGCTTTTAAAAAGGTATACAGTAGGGCAAACTGAACAATTTCCCTTTGTTGCCATATTTGAAAACTAATTTTCAGTATTTAATGCTTCATAACTGCTATTTAAAGAATCTCTGATTCTTAAAACTGGGGTTTCTTTCTATTTGTAAACTCAAGAATCAGACTATGGAAGATATAAGATTAAATGATAGGTCAGGGGTTCCCAACTGGGGGTGCTCGCACCCCTAGGGGTGTGAGATGATATTCCAGAGTGTGCAAAAACTTGAGTTTACAAAATTATAGTGTATATGCATAATTTGTTGCCGTTATTTTTGAACTTTTGTAAGGGGTGCGAGAATATATCAGAAGCATTCTAGGGCTGTGGGGTATAGGTCCTTGAAACCTAATGTTGCAAATCTGTCTTTACAGGTCTCATTTCTTCCTAGATTTGTTAAATAGTAGTTGTAAATAAAAACCTAGATACTTCTTTTTTACTGAGCTATCAAATGTGAAATCTTAAAGTGTAGTGTCGTGTATAAACTACACCAGCTTCAGACAATAGACATAATAAAACCAAACATACATTTTCTGGCTTTGTGTGATTTATGAACTCAAGATAGTTTTTATCTAATTGTTTTACCTGCCCCAGGATTGCAGGGCTCAGATCAGTCCACCTCAAAGAACACACAAAAACTGTGGCTTTACTCCCACATCTAGGAGGCGGCAGACAACCAGGAGCCAGGAGGGGGTAAGCACTAAACAACTGGATCCTGTTGCTTGTGATGCAATTGGATGCCCAAGAGCACGGGTGTCAAACTCTCCATGCCACGTGACGTGTCGCGACATATCGCGACTCTTTTTGCATTGCCGGCAATGGAGTGGGCGCGGCTTCGGTATGATGAAACCAGCCTACAGGCCGGCAGTTTGACACGCCTGCCCAAGAGTTTTGGCTGCTACTGATTGATTATGGGTTTTCCATTCACTGTTGTTCCTGAGGAGGTGCTACTATTCTGCTTGAATGTCAGACTCAAGCCTTTACAAATTAGTGTTTAGTCACTTATGAAACAGGACTTTAACTAGTCAACTTGAAGCAGTGTACAGACCTGGTCATTTCACTTTTGGGTGCCTTTTCTTTTATTATTAAAGGCAATCACTTATTAGGCTGCTGAAGAGTAAGGACTGCTGAAGAACCTTGTGTTGTTGTCTTTGCACCTGTTCTCTCTGGTATTGCTTATGAGACGTTTCTTTCAGTTGGGGCGAGATGAACTAATAGCGAACATTTCTATCCTTACAGAAGCAGCAGAGTGAGCACTGAAGGCAGCACTGCTGAAGGCCACAGTTCTTCTGAGTTGACTAGATCCATCCATTCCAGCTGGAGATTTCATGTGGCTTAAAAAGTCCCTGGATTCATAACCGGAGGGACAGTCAACCTTTGCTGACTTTGACAGACTCTTGGAACTCTTTTGAGAACCTTTGTGGACTTATTTTTAAACAGCCATGACTTCTGTCGGCCTTTTGTTCCTTTTGCAATCTTTATGTGCAACAAATGGATATGGGATAGGCTAGGAAAGGGGTGTCAAACTGCCGGCCCGCAGGCTGCCGGCCCGCGCCCACCCCATTGCTGGCGTGGGCTTAGAACAATACTCCTGTTCAGCTCAAGCTTTATGTGATCAAAAATGCTGGCCTGCAAAATAAAACTTATGGGATTTTTCTCCTTGTCAACACCCTCCCCCCAAAATGGAAGTAAAGGATATCCTCTTTTTCCTGTGCCCCCAAGTACTGATTGGTGACAAGCTCCTCTCGCGCCCCCCCCCCCATTTTGTAGACAGGATTTTAACATTTAGCTGAATTTGTTGCAAATGTGTATTTTGTTTTTGAAATCTTTCTTAACGACACCTCAAACAGCTGTAAGGAACTTCAGGATGAATTAACTTCTCAGAAATACAATAGTATTGAAAACAAAATGCCTTAGATCAGTTGTTAGTGGAACATTAGGGGCATGTGTCTGTATCTATATATTAATCAAAGCTGCTGCATTTTTTATGAAAGCTTAATTACACAACAGATATTAGCTAAAATAATTTCTCCGTCAAAAAAACAGGGAAACTTTTCAAGGAAACCAAAACACTTGGGACTTGGATGACAGATTGGAGCGGGTGAAACATTTACTGCTTATAGGAATGGCTATGATAGGCCTTGCCCTGCTTGGATGTTGTCTTCTTAAATGTACCCCTTCAATATCTGCAACCCAGTGTTGCCATTATTCTTAGTTTTGCCCCACAGAACACTCCCACCATAAATCCCATACAGTGTCAAATGTTAATTGTTCACTTGCTTAATTAATGCAAGGGTAGTTTAGCAAATTACTATGTTGAGAAACAAATAGGGAATTTGTTGCCTGGACTTTTATGCTTCATTATTAGCATTTTAATAAAGGTGATATTAAGCACTTTAGCATAGCATCCATGTTTTCTTTTGAAGTTTAAGAAACCATGTCTTTTCTTTGAGCCAAAACTATTTCCTTTGCTGAAGTCATTGAGCGTTCCCCTGGGTGGGAAAGGAGGAGATGCAACTTATTTTAAGGGTGTCCTTTTTTTCATTTCTAATCAATGGCTTTTATACTTTATGCTTTCTGATGTATCACATGTATGAAACGTATGTGCCACTTGTTTCTGTACTGAATATAGAGATTTGACTGCCCCAACTTAATAAAATGCTTTTTGCTTTGCCTGAAGAACTTGTGGGTTGTTTTTTTTGTGTTTTTTGGGGGGAGTACAAAAAACCATTTTCCAAAGACACTGAGTATTTCTCTCTCAAATTCAGGGACTATGTTGTTTCCAGTTTCATGACAACCTGGGTGTCCGAATCTTATGTGCAACAAATACACCTTGGAAGGCTCCTAATTCTTGATCTAATTTCAAACCATCTCACCATCCTGAGGACTGCTGGCAGGTGACTGGAGTTACCAGGATTTTTATTTCAATAAATTTGGGAGAACATACCTTTTATTATATACAATTAGAATGTTTGTAGCCCAATCCTATATCCATCTTAAAGCTGACTGAACAACTCTGTGATTTCAATTTTATTTTTCCTCGATTTTTTTCTTTTTGTTTTTATCCTCTCATCTGATGAAAAGTTCAAAAAAATTCAAATTGAAGATATTTCCCTGCTATTAATTTTAAAACAGGGAAATATAAAAGGACTGTTTTTAAAAATGTATAGCAATAATGAGAGTGTCAATTTAAAAAATAACATACTACGATTAATGCATACTTGAGAATAGTGGCCACTTCTAGGTGGCCACGTGGTCCAGGGATTATTGGCCTTTCCTAACATGAGGTTCACAGTTCTTCAAACTATGTGCAAAGGGGGAGGGGAGGGGAGGGGGGGAAGAAGCCACAAGGTCTCTGGGTATACAGTGGGGTATGTTGGGAGAGAGGCAATGTGAATGTGCTGCAACGTTTCTGTGGTCAGTCATAAGGGCAAATGACCTTGCAGTGGCCATAAATTCAAAACGTGGTTATAAGTAGTTTTTGGACAGTCTGTCGTATCCTGAATTTAAATGACCACATGTATCTTGAGGATGACCTGTATGACACAGCATGCATTTTAGAGGCTTGCATCTTTACCATTTTTCTGGTTATGATCTCACTAATGTTAGTGATTCTCACAATGCAATTTGCAATTGAACTGAAATCAACAATTAAACTCTGCAAAGGAATCTGTTCAGTTTACTGAAGGGGTTATGCTGCCTTGTCATTGTAGCTTTCTGTACTTAGTTAAATGTGGAGGGGGAAAAATCATTGACATGGAATGATTTTAGATTAAGATCATTTCATACTGTAAGGATACAGGACATGGATTGATATTTAAAATATCAAAGGGGAAAAATACATCTCAAAATAAATGTCCTCTTGATAAAAATGAGCTTACTGATACTACTGGTCCCTTAATTATGCAAGACCTTAATTATATTTTTGATTGCCCTAATCAACTTCGTTTACAATCTCCTATGCCGTATTAGTTGTGAGAATATCTTGGATGATGAACAAGTGAAAGCAACATTTTTTGAAAGCTTCGTTTTTTCCTCAAGAGAAAAGCAAAATAAAAACAAAAGCACACAATGCTTCAATATATGCTAAGTGGTAAGATCTAGGACTTTTTCAGAAAACTGTTTCCATATCCACTCTTGGAATTCCCTCTACATCAGACATGTCAAACACAAGGCCCAGGGGCCAGATCCGGCCCGCGAAGTGGCTTCATGCGGCCCGCGAAGCCATCCTGGAAACAGTGAGGGAACGGCCCCCACTGCCTTGGCCCTGGCCCAGAGACCCTCCTTCTGCCAGAGACCCTCAGATCTCTCCCACTCCTGCCCAGGCCCCCATAGGCACCCTTGATGCGAACGATGCAGAGCTGGCCACGCCCACCCAGTAGGCCATACGCACTATAGCCACGCCCACCCAGTAGGCCACACCCACCCAGCCCCCTGAGGGCAACCGCAATGCTGATGCGGCCCTCAATGAAATTGAGTTTGACACCCCTGCTCTACATAAACCCTAGGTTTCTTTTTTATTTTATCTTTTTGGTACTCTTTCATTTTTCTACAAAGACTCAAAAAGCACACCTTCAGATTCTCCATTTTGTTTCCAGAACAGAAGTTTAATCTAATATACATATTCCTAGGTACAATAATAACCAGAATATGCCTATTGAAAAAGTTAAAAGGTAATTTCTCTCCGAGCTTTGATCAGCTTGAGTTCCAAATAAAAACAAATGTTCATCATTTCTACACAAAACTAGAGTTTAAAAAGTTGAGGTTCAATGAAGAGAAAGAAGACGGCAACAGTCATCAAAAACAGGAAAGCAGAAATTCCAGTAGGACTTACTGTTGCTGATCCGGGAACTGCACCAAGTGCCTGCTAGAAAGGAAACAACACGTAAAGCCCCTCCAACTAGAAGTCCCAAAGGCTGTGCTGCAAGTTCTTCAGTCACTCCTGGTGATAACTTATTAATTCAGAACTGGCCAGAAGGACACGTCATCTTCAGGCAGAGGTCAATCGTTAGCCCAAGGTTTAAGATAAAAGAGAATCTTACCCCTCTACCAAAATCACACTGCCATAGTATTGCAGAGTAGGATTACCTACATATAAAATTCCACAGGAAACAAAGATAACCAACTGACATTAGGAAGCAAGGAAGAGGCAAACGTATATGGTCAAGGAGTTCTTGATTTCCCCTATAACGTACTGGGACGGAGAACCCCATTACACACAGTTAGAGGATGTGAACATGCAGAACAGGATCCAACGTCCACAGAAACTAAAGACTTGTCACCTAAGGAATCAAACATATATTAAGGTCACATATAGAATCAATACCTTTCCCCACACAGCAACTTAGCTCTGCTTCTACCCTCCCAGCTTATGTTCGGGCTCAAAATGATCCCCGTGTTCACAACTTTCACTAGAACCTCATATTCATAACTCTCACCAAAACATCTTCTACAGCCTGAACTGCAACAGAGCAAGTGCGTGTTTTCTCCTTGTAAGGAGAGTGTGTCTTTGGAAAAACTTGCATTTACTGGAAGGTTAAGGACAATTCTTTTTTGCTTTTTTTTCTTTCTTTGGGGAGAAAAAAAACCATCTTCCCTCTGCGCAGACAGGACACACACAAGAGGCTCTAGTGTGGAATGCCACTGCTGTCAATAAGGACATCTCCCAAAACCCCGAACATGGTTTATTTAGTGCTCAAACTCTGGACTCTTCTCTTAGCCTCTTAAAGTCCAAATTAAGTCTACAAATACCTGGACTCTGTGGCGAAGTTATAGAATTCAGAAAAACAAATATTGTGTTCGCCCCTCCCCCCTATTTGTTCAACATTATTCTTGTACATTTGGAAATGTAAGGCAGAAACCCTGGAATGCTGGTGCTTCCTAAGAACTTTGCTACTGGGCTTCGGCTACAGGTGGTGCTGCAGGCACATCAGTCCCACTTCGCAACGGATCGGCCTTGGAGAAGTTAGTCTCCAAAATGTGGCGCTGAAGATGCCGCACCCACTCCTCTTGGATGGAGAGGGGTCCTTGGAACTCCACTTCACAAAATCTGCGGAAAGAACACAATACCTATTGGTATCCGTCTGAATGCCAGAGTGTGAAAATTTATATAATGCGAAACCTCGACGGAGACTCCCAATTTTACCTCTTCGTTTCCAAACAGGTTTTGAAAAAGAAACATTGTCTTGGGGTCACCCAGATGCAGGGTGTCGCCAGAAATATTCCCATGATTAATATCTAATTGTGAATTCGAGAATTGATACAACAGAAGAACGAGACAAACCTGCACTTCAGTGTGTAGATGTTGCCTACAAATTTCACCAAGGAGGTCTGTGGTGGCCTAGGAACCAGAGAGGGCACCGGTCTCACTCTGGGGGCTGGCTGGCGGACCTCCTCAGCCCTCTGTTGCAAGTCGGTGGATTCCTCATCCCCAGGTAGAGGAGCCTCAATGGGCCTAGCCTGCCTCCGTTCAAATTCTAATGAAGAGAAAGGTTCAGTTCAGAAAGTGTATGGAATATAGCAAGTCAATTCCAGCTGGGATAGAGGTGGAATAAAAACGACTTTTTGAACATGAAATGTATTCAAGAAAGCCAATGCTGGGAAGGGGGATAAGAAAAGGATGGGAGTCTGAAAGTCACGCCGGATTTTCTAAACAACTCTGCCCATTCTGGCATACGCTCTCTGAGCTCTTCACCTAAAAGTTAAAGTCTCTTAATCAACCTTACTCAAGTCCTTTGCTAGAATTTCCCAGACCATTTGAGCCATCAGGCGCAGGCAAGTGAGGTGTTTACAAACTAGGAGCACTCCAAGCTCTGCCAGCGTACCCACCTCCCCACAAGGAAGCCAAGGGCCTCCTCTGCCGAGGCTTCTCTCCAGCAAGCTTTGCAATGAATAATAATAAACCTTTATTGTCAAGTACAACATGTGTACATTGAGATTAGCTGAGCCTCCCCCCGTGCTCCCTCCCCCCAACACACAGTGACAACAAACCCTCCATCCTACCACACCATGTGAACCAACTACACCACACACCGGCCTCCCAAGTCAATTCTGCAAAAGTTCACAGAGATTATGTCCCATTTAAAAGCCTAACAGCCCACGGATAAAAGCTATTTTTCAGCCTGTTGGTACGGCTGGCTATACTCCTATATCTCCTACCGGATGGTAGGAAAGTAAAGAGATACCGTCCAGGGTGTGAGTCATCCCTGAGAATCTTCCTCACTCTTCTAAGGCAACGAGCCCTGGCGATGTCATCCAGTGGTGTCAGGGGACAGCCCACAATGTCTTGTGCTGTGCTCACCACCCTCTGTAATACTTTCCTGTCCACGGCTGTCAGACCAGCATACCAAACCACAATACCATACGAGAGGACGCTCTCTATAGCAGACCGGTAAAAGAGGGTCATTAGCCGTTGTTCTACCCTGTTCTTCCGCAAGACCCTAAGAAAGTGAAGCCTCTGTTGGGCTTTTCTAGCCACCTGGGTTGTGTTAACTTTCCAGGTCAGATCTTCACAGAGGTAGACTCCCAGAAATTTGCAATGCATCTTGTGCTGACAATCTAAGAGCAACGACTCACTGTTGATGTTATGCTGATGATGCTCCTCCAACTTTACAAGCGACAAAGGAGATGTGATTGCGGGCCGCTCACCGCTGCCATAACCATCCACAGCTTTACTGGGCTCATTTGGCATCATCTCCCCACTTAGGCTTCTGCTCATCAGTGAAGGACTGCCTGCCTGCAGGCTCAGGGCTACTCTCTTCCCAGAGGCATCACCGTCACGCATGTGAGCAGCATTGCGAAACTTCTTTGCAAAGGGCCGCCCACCTTGGATGTAGCTGCGATAGGCTCCGGCTTTCTGGGGGCGATGTTTGATCCACTCACTTAAAGTCTCAATTGGGGATCCGTTCACACACCATTCGGTTACTCCAAACTGTCTGAGATGTGCCCGAGCGTGGCTGGCTAGCGCTTTACGATTCTCAAAGTAGAGGCCGCAGAGTTCGCAGCAGGCTTCACTGGCTGGAAGCAGAAAAGGCAGGGAGCTGGACTGAGCAAAATCCTCAATAAAGGACGTAATCAGCACTTCAGGTTTTGAATGATATCCTTACCTGTTCCATCTCAGGATTTCTATGTCTCCCTAAATATCACTCGGGACTAAGGCTTTTGAAAAGTTCAGTTTGAAATCCCTAAAGCACTGCTTTCTCCGACTCTTAGCTTACTACTTACAAGCTAACCAAACCCGCTATTCTTTGTATGAAAGCAGTTATGCTGCAAATACCTTTGGCCACTTTGAGGGCATGGAACTATGGCTGGGATACAGTAGTTTATTTATTTGTTTGCTTCTGCAAACCTGATGGAACTTCTTTATGAACCAAGGTGAGAGGGTGGGAGAATTAAACACACAGGAAGGAAGAAAGATACGCCCACGTTCTACACTTTAAAACTACCCCAACAGATGATTATTTGCATTAAGGAGCTTGTATGAAACTGCTAAGTATATTACTACTGCAGGCTTGAAGCTGCTATAAAACAAAATCGAATACCGAAAGGTACCGGCTTACTATTTAACCATCTTTTTCACTCTACCCAGTCAGTAAGCAATTCAATTTCACTGTGAAAAGCCCTGTCACAGAATTCCAAATTTTATCTGAATCCCACTCATATCCCTTCCCTGTACCTTGACAGCACTTACATGTATGAGTGGGCTTTTCATGCAGGAGCTTGGCTTTGAATGGTAATTCAGTCTGGATGTAAGTTTTCTGCTTCATTTCACTGTGGCCACCCAGTCGTTCATCTGATAGTGGCCGTTTAGCAGAGAGCGGTGCCAGGAATCCTTCCTGTGACTTGAGCAGTGACAAGGACATATCCCGACCAAGATTTGATTTTCCAGTCTTTCCGCCCAGTGGAGACAATGTCATGGGCTGCAGAATTTTCCCAGGCGATTTAGGATCAGCTCTATCGTCTCCCATAGCTGTGGGAAGCTCAATGCTCATTGTGTTTGGCTCCTTCTTGATCAAGCACGGCTTGTTCTTTTTCTTTATGATTTCACGTAGTGTATCAATGGGAGATCCATTGACTGACCATTCAGTTACTCCCATCTGACGTAAGTGGGACCTGGCGTGGCTAGACAGCCCCTTCCGGTTCTCAAAAAACTCGCCACAAAATTCACAACGAATTTCCCGGACAGGGTCTGCACGAGCAGCTTAGATAAAAGACACACAGAAAACGTTTAACAAACAAGGAACTAGCAGCAAACCAAACCCCTTATTTATTTCTACAGCATTTTTCAAGTCACATTAAGGGTGGGGAGATCTAACCTTGTCTATATCTTGCTTCTCTACAGCTACTCATCTGGAGCTTTAAAAAGCCTTGAGACACTGGTCATTTATGCTTCAACCATTTGCAACTTGAAGGATAGCTCTTCTTCAATATTGCCATCTTTTAGATACGAGGACCGGAATTTTTGGCAAGTGATATGCTGACTGGTGAATTCTAATATTTAAAGTCTAGGCATCGGGAGGTCAGTCAGTTTGGGGGAAGCTAGCCTAGAAAGATTGAGTGTTTGGACCTCTATTTTGCCAATTACTAAATGTTTTAAACCTTCTTGCTTTATTAAGGAACTGTCAAAAACAAAACAATCCTTTTCCACGGTGCAAAATACATTTGCACACACAGGTAAAATTGTCAGAACGGCATGCAGGGTCTTGTAATCCAAAATTCACCGCTTAGTAAAAACAAACACAAAGAAGGGAAAAAAATCTTATGAAATTCCAACCGCGGTTCCATTCAGACATGCATCACAAAACTAGGGATCCCGTACCCATCACTAACACTTACAGAGATTGAGTGGAGACATCTCCTCCCGTGGTGACCAGGCTCTGTCAGACAGATGCGATTCGTTGTGAAGTCCCCCAGATATCATTTCCCGCTTGATTTCCATCCGTAATTGGTCTTGCTTCAATTTCTTATGCAGAGAAGAAGGAAGCCCAGAGAATATTTTTCTAGCAGTCGGGGGAGGAGAAGAGGTAGGCGAGTGCCCCATGGGGCTTCCTGGCTGCTGCGCCTTCTTAGAGATCCCAGGCATGTGGCCTTCTCCTGGGCTACAGGGTTCCAGAGAACCTCCGAGGACAGACTGGCTGACTGATTTCTGACCATGTGCTGGGGAACTCGAGGTATGGGTCCGAGGCTGAGCTCGCCTTTTCAGAATTTCTCGGAGTGTGTCAATCGGAGAACCGTTCACGTACCATTCAGTCACCCCCATTTGACGTAGGTGGGATCTGGCATGGCTGGAGAGCCCTTTGCGATTCTCAAAATATTCCCCACAGAATTCACATCTGATGTCCCGCACAGGTTCTGCGCCAGAGGCTGAGAATAAACAAGAAAGAAGAACCAATAAATTAATGTGACTGCAATAAAATAAAATAAAATAAAATGAGCAGGAAAAAGCAGGATGATGTGGGCACCAACTATGTATTCCTGTCCCAATATGAAGCAAGTATATAGTGCAAGGGTTTTTTCACAAGCAAAGCTGGTATTTCAGTAAATTTGGCCAAAACAAATAAACATCGATAATTTCCAATAAAACACCATGACATCTAGGATAGATATGGTCAAAACAAGGCTCCCTGTTAATATGGACAAAGAACTGAGAACGGCAGAAAATGTCCAATTAAAAAAGGGTGAACGCAGCTGATACAAGATAATTTCTAATGTCAAAGCATAACACAGTTGTACACTTTCCTTCTAATCCAACTTCATTCAGCTTTTGAGGGAAGAGGTTCAGGCATTTCCATGGCGGTTATCACACAGTCACTTTTAAAATACAAAAGCCACCCATCTGGATTAAGCACGCTGACTTACTGCACACTGAACAGATAATCCCACAGTATAAATTAAGAGTTATATTTTCTATCCCATCATTCAATGTCTACGTAAGTCTCCCTATCAAAGAACTCACCCCCAGAAAGCTCGGGGGGAAACCACCAAGTGTCACTTATTTGCCACCCTGCAATTGTCTTTAGGTAATACAGAACAATCAAAGCAAAGAGGTGCCATTAAATACGCCATATGCTATTAAATATGCGGTGTGTGTGGCTATCAATCAATTGTTAATCACCAGTAGGAAGATACCCTTTGACTGGTTTTATCTATTTACATTAAGGGAGGAACACAGCTAACATCTTAAATCACCTTGAAGTTACTCTTCTTCATCCCTGATATGGGATGTTAAAGCATTAGTTAAAGCCCTGGTATAAATGGCAAAAGAAACAATGTTCATCCTAGTTCTGAAAAAGCTAAGACCTTATGTGTCAAAGAGAAACAAATTGGTATTCAATATTCCGTTGAGACTGAATACGCCCAGTGAGAGCCCTACAAAATGGAGAAGTCAGAAATCAACCCATGGCCACAAAAAAGGCCAGGGCTGCAAAAGAAAAAATGTCTTAAATAGCAAAAAAATAATAATAATCTTCTCCTTCCATAAGGAACAACTATGTGGAATCCACAGTTGTCTTTTGAAATTTCTAACTGCATAGAAACCAAGCATATCCCTGGGTCAAAAATTGGTTGTCTATTTGGATCAAATAGAGAAAATGCCTAGAGAAGGAATGGGTAACATCAGTATATGCAGAGGCCAGCTGGGAAAGCTTTAATATAGCACTCAGAAAAAGCTTTGAAAGGGAAAGCGCAATGGAGAATGCAAGCCAAAGAGTATGTTTCTCCACCCCACTATTGGTTAAATAAGACATAAGGCAGGTAATGACAAGAGGTCTGCATTTCTAAGTGCACAGCTCCATGTCACATAAACAAGACTAGAGGGGTAGAGGGGGAGGAGGAGGAAGAGGAGGAGGGGACAATAGCCAGCGCTGATAGAACCTACAGAGATTGAGTGGAGCCATCTCAGCATCTGATGCCCAGTACGCACTGGAAGAAAGACCCTGTTTCCTTTGTAGACTGGCCACAAGTGACAGCCTGTGCCCATGTGGCTTCAGCTTCTTGGATGGTGGAAGGGAGTGAGGTGAGAGTATAGATGGCTGTTTGCCCAAAGGCCTTGGTGAGTGTGCTTGTTTCATGCCTGTGGTAGGTGTTGCGGTAGCTGTGTTCTTTGGCCTGTGTCCATCAGAACTCCCAATCTCCCCTAATGATTCTCTCTCGCTATGGAGGAGAGAGGAAAGGCGGCCTTTGAAGTCTTCATTTTTGATGAGATCATTTAAAACATCAATAGGAGATCCTTTAGCATCTGGATTGCTCACTCCCAGGTGTCTCAGGTGGGCTCTAGCGTGACTTGACAGCCCTTTTCTGGTTTCAAACCAGGCACCACATAACTGGCAGTCAATTTCTCTGCCCGAGTCACTATCTACAGCTGCGGAAAAAAGAAACATTGATCACAAGAGATACGATTACATAAATAATGTGTCTCAAGCACCTTTTAAAACCTGAAGAGGACGACTTTTGTCTAAAGGACTCGTTTCTGACTTTGGAAAGGGTATGTTAAAAAAAGTATTTACCTACAGGAATAATTGATATATATAACTCCAAAGGAGAGGCTTGTTATTCACCCATAGCACAGCTGCAGATTTAATAGTTAAAACAGACAATTTTGCAGAAGAGATATTTGATATTTCCTTTCATTGACTCAGGTCAATTTTTTCCAACAAAATTCTCTTTTTTGATGCATGGGCTTGTCCTCAGCTTAAACCAACAGGTGTTTTAAGTATGTGTAACTTTTGAGAACGGAATAATAAAAAAGTTAGTTGCAATGTCAGATTTTCAAATATCAATTGATGCCAGAAAAATCAGATGGCAGAGAGAACAGCGCTATTTGTATTTGCCTAATATTTCATGACTTGAAGCTTCTCACCAATATGGTCAGCACAGCTAAATAACATTCAGCTGAGTGGAATTCTTCCCATAAGAACTCATTTCTCCCATCTGTCCAGTTTCTAGAAACATCTTGATTTAATAAGCTTTCATTTTGACTTCAAAATAAGATGGAATGAGAATTACCTTGAATTACCTAAGATGGAATGAGAATTACCTCTTGCAGTGCTATGCCTTTTATGAATTACAAAACATTATATAAACATTTAGAATTGGAATGATACCAAAACTGACAGGAGTCGTTAGTCAGGTTTTGCAGGACTAATATTTTAGGAGCTTATTTTAATTAATTACATTTATGCCTGTGACAAATTTACGTGAATGTTCAGAAAAGCCATATAAGCCATAAAGAAAATGACAAGTTATAGTTTAAAAATCTTCTATTGGGTATGTAAGACAAAATACTATGTGAAATGTCTTTATCCAAAACAAAGCCTGCATTATTTTCACATAGGTCTCTAGAACATAAAGTGCCTAGGCAAGGCATCCATTTAAATATGAATAATAGCTCAGAGCAGGATTGAAAAATTAAAGTTTCTTGGCAACCCCTTAAGTGTTATAAGTGATGCGGAATTGTACCGTATTTAAAGATTATAGTGCGTGTCTTAAACTATTACATTGTGAACAGTATGTATGCCCTCAATTCATTCTGAAAAGCAACAAACAGTACTAGGATACACAATTGAATTTTTAGTCAGTGAAACTAGCATAGCATTCAACGATGGGATGAATATATGAGGTTGAAATACATTTTACATAAAAAATAGTGCTGTGGGCTTTACTGCTGTTACAACAATGAAAAGAACCACAACAGAAGCCTTATGTACTATTATTCCTTATCCATTTCCTACAAGGAAATAGTGCTCTTAGAATCCTTGTTCAAACCCCTCAGACAACTGCTCTTTCTTTATAATTCTACTTACCTCAGCCTACAGGCAACACTAAATGAAACTCACTGTAAGCTACCAGTAACAATTACTGAAGAGCTGAAAAAGGCTGAATCAAATAGCACAGACACTAAACATTCTCCCGTGCAAAAGAACGTCAAAGGAGGATAGTGGCTTATACCGTTTCTACAGATATTTTTTTTAAATTCCATTTATATCCCGCCCTTCTCCGAAGACTCAGGGCGGCTTACAAACTTAGCAGTAGCCTTCATTCTATGTATCTGCCTGCTTATTAGGGCTTTCACACAACCCCCAAGTGGCATTATTACAAAGTTAGCTTAATTGCCCCCAACAATCTGGGTCCTCATTTCACAGAAAGCAAGGCTGAACAGACCTAGCCCTGAATACTGAAGCCAGAAATATATGCTAAATTAGTTTCAGATCAAAGAACGTTCCAATATGAGTCACGAGTCCACAAATCTTAAAATAAATCCCAACGAAGATGGCAAAAAGGAAAAAATGTGCTCGTAATGGGGGGAAGGCAGGCCGTTGTGTAACAGAACAGAAAATTTTCTTCAGTCAGAAAATCAGTGGTGCCAGCAATTGTAAAGAACTATCTTGTATTCCATAGTTATTAGGATTTTTTTTTAATGATTAGATCTTCTCAGGAGTCTAAAAATGTAATCTATTAGTTTCGAAGTAAAGTAACTTTGCTCAAGATTTTAGAAGGAGCAGATAGTGGCCCTTTCATGGAGAAATATCCTTGAGTTCTAACTATAAATACATATGATCTCTGGGCTCAAATAAAAAAGGCCCACACAAAAGCTTTGTAGCATAACCTGGAATTGTGTAAGTATGATCAACCTTCCTAGGGTTAAGCTGGACAGAGACTAGTAAATTACACAGAATTGCCTCTTTTGCTGAGATCAAGTATTTAGGGATCCCCCCCCAAAAAAATGCAAACCCCACTTACTTGGAGAAAAACACTCCATCTAATCCAACCATAATCTCAACCTCAGTAGTTCTTTTGGAACAGGAATCTTTGAACCAGATCAAATGGATCCTATTTGTCTTATTTGCTCATATGATGGTCCCTGTCGCAATACTACAATGTACACAGGTTGCAGTGTGTGTGACTGGAGTAACCCCAAGTAAAGCCAAAAGTTGTACAATGTGTCTCCCGAGGGGGGGCAATCCTGTATATTGGGGTGGGGGTGGGGAGGGGGTGTTTCACGCTACAAGGCAATGTGAAATTCAAGAGCTCCCCCGCAGGAGCAACCTGCAAGCCAGCTCTCCTATTTGCAAGCAGCATCAGGATCAAACAGACTCACTTAGATTTAAAGGGCCTTCTTCCTCCAGTTGTGACCACTGTGTTTTAGGTGAACTCTGCAGAGGGCCCAACGGTAGCTTGGGGCTTTTGTCTTCAGGGTTCTTTTCTGGAGGAGAAGCAGGCAGAGCAGATGCCATTTTCTTGAGTATGGGAGATCCTGGTTGGGAAACATTCTTGGGGGTGAAACCTGGAGGGGATTTGATTGCTCTGTTTACAGGTGGCTCTTGTGACCTTTCCGAAGCTTTGTCGAGAGGCGGCGGCAGTGTTGGCCGTGAGGACCCTGCAGACCCTTCTTTGGGAGAGGCAGATTTTTTGCTAAGACTCGGAGAGACGGGGCTGCTGTTCGCTTTTCCTTTCTGTTTCATCAGTTCATAAAGTAAGTCGATAGGAGCTCCACTGCTCTCAGACTCGGCCACGCCAAGCTGCCGTAAGTGAGAACGAGCGTGGCTGGACAGGCCCTTGCGGGTCTCGAAGCAGGTGCCACAGACCTCACATTTCGTGAGGTTTGGTGCTGGAAAGAGGAGAGTGACTTATTGAGACAGTGTTAAGCTTCACCCTAGACTACCTTTGCTACCGCTCAGTAGACCAGAAATGTATTTATCTTATCTTGCTTGGGACCCTTCTCCGTAAAACAGCCAGGCTAGCCGAAGAAAATGACTTCCGCGGTCTGTCTTACGACAGATAAAATTGGCTGAATGGTTAAGTGGCGGCTGCAAATTTCTTCAGCAAAAATCAAGTCAAGATTTAACTTCTCCTCCATCGTGAAGCCATCGCTCTGAAACAAGTTCACACATAAACTGGTTTCAGCTGCCCTACCATAACTAAATCCTAGAAACCACACAGGGCCAATTCCCCGCTCTGCCTTAACACAACACTATAACTCTTGCTATACTTTCAGACGTATTGCAACTGTAGTTTCTCACCTGCTGCTGCTGGACAAACTGCAGTAATAGGACTCTATTATGTCAGGCTGCAATAGGGAGAGGTGAAAAACAGGTTCTTCCTCCCTCAAGTGTCAACGATATTCCATCTAATCCACTGAGGGATCAAATCTATCAGCCTCTTCCTCTCCTGGATTTTTCCTTTCAAACGGCCCATTATAACAATACGATATAATTTGAAGAATTGGTGCTCAAAAGCAATTATTTTCCTCCCCCTATTTCTTTTGTTGTTGTTGTTTTCAAATATATGAGCTTGTGGAAGGAAAATGTCTTTTTATTTATATTTTAAACTGCCCTTGAATTGTTTTCAGCTGAAGAGCAAAGCAAATTTTTTTTTAAAAAAATATAGCTATTGATTAGCTATATTAAATAAAATCAAAGAGACTTGCCTATGTTTCAGTCTTGTCTATGCATCTTGTCTATGTTTCAGAAACATACGAATGTAAATCAAATCAATATTTAAGATTCCTGCAAAATAAAACTTCATACAATGATGAAAGAAACTTTGTGAATCCCCAAGTTATATTTAATCTGGCAGTACTGCAACCTACAATGTGATCTGAGTCTTACCTAATTCCTATTAATTGATAAGAGATTCTGGCTAAACAAACAACACACATCTCCACTGAACACACTGAATCAACACTCATACTCTATGGATTTAATAACTGGTGGCACTTCGTATAATATCAATGACTTCAACCAAAAGTTTCCTGTATCTGTTGATGAATCCTACATACCAATTTTAAAGTGTTCTGCCCACTTCTTTTTACAGAGCTGCTTAAATTCATTGTAATGTTGGGGCTTGTTTTGCCCACAAAATTCAATTAGGGTCAGGATTTGGACTCAGTCATTCCAATTTGAAATTTCTTCTCCTTCAGCCACTCCCAAATAGATTTCTTGGATTCCTAGGATTGTCATGTTTCATGACCCACTTTGGTTTAAAATTCAGCTCAGGGATAAATATCCTGATAGTTTTCTGTAGAATTTGCTGATATAATCCAGAATCTATTGTTCCATCAACAAATGTGAGACTTTCAGATTCTGAAGATACAAAGAAGCTTCAAATGATTCTCTGGCTACCAGAGTTTCTTTGTTGGAATGCAGTTTTTTCCTCCAGATATAATACTTCTCATGAATGGCAAACATTTCTAGTGTAGTCTCATTTGTGCACACACTTGTTCAGTGTTTTTTTAAATGCTGGGCTCATGAACACTGTTAAGAGTCAATGCAAGAATGGCTTATAGATCCTTTGTTATTACCTATTTGTAGTTTCCCACAGTATTATATACTTTGTTTTCAGGGTAATTTCTGCTGGAGCACTCCTGAGAAGAATAACAATGGTACTAGAGTACATTTTCTCAATCTGTATGCTATCTCTCTGATCATGGACTGACAGAGGCCAATAACTTTGGCAATGATTTCAGTACCATTTCCATCCACAAGGGCATCACCAACCCCTTTTCTAAAGTCTGTACAGATCTCTCTTGATCAGAACACGATTCATTTCCACAAACCTGAAGAGCTGATATCAACGGTGACAACTAACTGTGATCATCCAGTGACATGAACTCTCCTTTTTATAGACAACACCTTAGGCTCATACCTGATAGTTAACGTATATGTAGAAGCCTGATATATTGACTGGAACATCTAATTCAACTTACCACTTAAGAGAGGTGGTAATCCTAAAACTTCCTTTACTTTTCTAACAAAAAGCAGTAAATATTGATTCAAGGTGTTCAGTAAAAATGTGGCACAGTGCACTGTTCTAGTATTGTTCATTTAGCCAGTAGTCCAGGATTGGATAATTCTACAGACATCTTCTATCATCATACTGTCTCTGTATGTACAAAACGAATTTGTGGCTACACTTTATAACAATAAGAAAATATTTTGAGTCTCATTGAGTATCTAGGCATATTATGGTCGGCAATTCACATCTGAAAAAGGATACTTCAGTTAGATGAATGGTAATTAGATTAATGAACAGAGGTGTACTTTCAGATACATTTTTGAATTATTTTTAAAATGCATGAACATATATAGAACAGCATTTCCCAGCTCTTTCCTTTAAGTAGGCTGCTAATATTAGGAGCAGCAACATTTAAAGATTACATCTGACTCACTCAAACAGCACCTATGGTATTCCAAAATAAAATTAAAGATTAAAAATTTAAAAGATCCAATATGTATAAGATTGCTAAATCTTACTTGAAAATTTTGAGTTGGGTTTTATAATCTCCTGAAATTTTTCTTTTGATATTCAGATGAAGGGTCACCTGAAGTAACTTTATAGACCATTAGAGTAAAATCATTAGTAAAACTATTTTACTACTATACACATAAATATTTTAAAGTGTTTTATAGATTTATTTCTGTAATATTTTATCTAGATGAATAAGTGTTTTAATCATGAAAATATTACACTGGACCATAAAATTTATAATTAAAGTAAGCTGAGGCACAGAGAAGAGTTTCTTCACCATGGACACCACACAAGGTTCAGTAGCAACCACGATAGAAGGTAGACTCACTTTTGGCATCTTGGGAGTCTGCCTTGTTGCTTGAAGATTCAGGAGAGAGTGAGGTTCCTATTCGGTTTGGAATCTGATCTAGTGACCCAGCCAGAGAATTCTTCTTCTGGAGGAGTGGCGAGCCCATCTCTGAGGTAATCATCTCCTCTTCTTCCTCAGAAACCATAACTACCATACAACAGAAGGGAATATAGGGACTGAACTGAAAACTGTAGATGAGGAGTGTGACAATATTAAGACTTGACCAGGTTAGTTAAGAAAAACCATTTTTCTGATGAGCATAAACTATACTAAGCCATCAGTGCAGTCCTATGTTTGGAATTTAGTTCCACAAAGATGAACTAGATTTAGTTTTGCGGCATATGTATCTTATTGGGGAAAAAATAGAGCATTAAAACAGGATATTCATAATACAATCCTTATTTTTCCTCAAAATATATATGGGGCATTCAAAGGCTTTCAAAAATGAAAATATGGAAAATAAAATCAACTATGTGCAAATATCACAAATCAGATTATTCCTTTATACACAACAAATCCAAAGGAACAAAATAAAAATACCACAGATGATTAAACAAAATTTTAATATTGGTAAACAACAAAAGATATTGTTTCCTTGAGTAGGAAGTCATAAAATATTTTGAATCAATATTCACTGAACTAAATGAATTTATGAATGAAAGGTAATATAATAACATCTGAAATCCTGTTACTCGCTTGGATGCTAGTTTCAATTTCAGCAAAATATTCCCTGCCTGTACATATGAACAAAAGAAAAGCCCTGTGAGATCAGGCCCGAAGCTCACCTTATCCAGCATGTTCTGACACATAAGTGACCAATTTGATTCATTTCTCATTCTGGATTGGAGAATGATAGCCACCTTCTACTATCTAATTCTCAGCAATTAGTTTATAAAGAATGCTGCCTACAGCCAAGGGAATGGTTAAAAGCCATTAGCATTAATATTCATTGATTCCTTCATGGGTCTGTTCAACCCCCTTTTAAATCCAACTATATTGGTTGCCCATTTTACAACTACCGACTAATTGTGCTATGTGTGAAAAAGTATTTCCTTCTTTGGTCTGGAATCTCTTTGGATTTAGTTGCAAAGTACCTCACTCAGTGGCATCTACAATTTTGTTAAGCATGTAAAAATTAAGTGCACAGTAGAAGAAAAATTGTAACAATAAAATCAAGTTAACTGAAATCAGTAACTGAAGGTCAATATGCCAATTACACAACTCACAAAAAGTTGTAATTTGTAACTGGCAAAATTACCAATTTCCAAAATAAAATAATTTGAAAAAAGATGTTGGGGAAAAAGTTACAAAGGCAATGTTTCTCCATAATGGAGGGGGCAAGCTTTCAATCAGAACTGTGCATGAACCCCAATTCTATTAAAGCGAAGAGTTAGCATGGTATATTGGGACCAAATCTCCACTCAGCCATAAAGATCATTGAGTGACCTTGGATCTTTGCTACCTCAACCTATTTTATTTCATAGGTCTGCTGTTAAACAATTTAGCCTACCCTGAGCTCTGTGGAGCAAAAGCAGGGTAGGAGTGTACTTAATAAAACATACTTTAAAATAACTTCTGGGTAAATATACATAGACTCAAATTACAAAGAATATTGACATTCAATAGTAAGTTTAGGGATCTTCTATTAAGTAAAACTGATTCAATTTTCACTACACATCAGAGATAATTATATTTTATAAACTCAGGAAACTAATTAGTACATCAAAATATAATTACTTTGTTGTATTATTTTATCTTCAATTACAGTTAGCTTTAAAGACAGAATCAATCATTCTGGAGTGTAAGCTGTTTGGAAACTCGGACACATGAAGCAATTTTTCCCATAATCATAATACCAACATCATATACATTTCTTCACAGTGTAACCAGTCAATTTCATGTGCCTTTAGCTTTTTAGCTAGATAAGTTAATCAACTCTTAAATTTAAAAAAAAAGATTTTCCAAATCCATCCGACGACAAATATACGTTAACACGGAGGCCGCTCGTGTTTAGAACTGACACAATTAGGAAATAGTAACAACTGAGTGTAGATTCTCCTCACCAGCCTCCCCCCTCCCCCCCAAGGACAAAGATGCTTTATAAAACGAACTCTTCTCCCAAATGCCAGGTTTCCCCATATTGGGAGGCAGGGATCAGCCGCGACAGGCGCTGGCCAGTGGCTGCGGGTGCTGCAAGCTTTGAAGGCAAGGCGGATGAATGAATGCTGACCACTGTTATCGTTAAAGACTGGGGAACCGAGGCCTTGACAGAAAAGAGATCCTGGCCTGCGATCGGGCAGGCGAGGAGAATCGGGGCGCAGCTACTTGTCACTCAACCCCATCCGACACCTCCTCCAGGGAGCATCCAGCGCGCGATCTCTTCTGGAGCAGCCCGGGCTGCTCCGGAGGCCGGGAAAAGGGGGAATCCAGAGAGGGAAGCGACATCTAGCTGTCACGCCGAGCTCGGCCTTTCTACTGGACAAGCCGAGTTTCCCCTTTTGTTACTTTCCAGGGTCTTACCGGCCTCCGAAGGCGGCCCCGCACCCTCTTCCTCGTCTCGGGGCCGCGCCGCCGCCACCGCTTTTGTCGCCTTGGGCTGCGAGAGGGTGGAGGCCGCCATCTTGGGTCCTGCACATGCAGGGCGGCAGCGAGACGGGACGGTGGAGCGCCGAAAACTCCAGCTGAGAGAGATCAGCCGAAGTAATCGAGCGCCGAGCCAACCTAGGAAAGCCAGCTCTGGAAGAGTTAAGAAATGTCCATAGATCGGGAGCGACCCAGGATTTTTTTTCTAACAACCAAGCTAGAGATTCAAGGGGAACCGTTCTAGCACTAAACTACCGATTTGTCGAAATGCATATAAGGATAGGGAAATTCAGCTTACTGTTCCAGCAGACCAAAGCAGTAACTAATCACAATTTAAGCTCTCTATAATGCTGGAGGATTTGGATAAATTAATCAGTTTAGCTGAACTCTTAAACGAAAATGATTTTCAGATTCTACCCTAAAGAATATAGCATCATCAACACAATTGATACATCTTTATGGACAGATAGTGTGTCTAAATCACAACTTTTATGAAATTAACAAACACCTAGAATTTCATTCATTCAGTACTTATTGTATCCTAAGGTCAGACTGCTTTCAGAACTATAAAAAGAGATGAAGAATTTCATAAAAATAATTTATCACAGATATAAATGAATTCTGGAATTACTAAACTTTTAAAGTACATATATTTTGAAAGAGGCATTTGCTTGGAAATGCTGAAAGAATGCAATGGAAATTCTGAAAAATTACTAAAAAAAAAACACCCTACAAGACTATCAATGATGCTATCAGGAGCCAATACTGATTTGAGGGGGAAAAATATTTCAATGCCACAAAATAGTTACTTCTTTCAAAAGATTTTTTTTTAATCAAACATCTAAATCCAAACTATAAAATGGTTCTTTTGTACTACAGCACACATATCTTATGTACTACAGCACACATTGTCAACATGGCTACCTGAGCAGGAACGTCCCCTTATTATGAAATGCTCTCCCTAAGACATGTGTCATGACCTTCATTTTTACCTGGGGTTCGTTGCATTTTATTTAATAGAAAAGATACTATAGCATGAAACCTAATGAAATTGTCTTTCAAACCAAATTCTCCTCAGCATGTACCAAGACTCGATCTGATACCTGGCCTGAAAGTCTGACAAATGGCTAAACCTGAAAGACTAAGTACTGTACCTGTCAAAATTACCATTCATCACAGTTCTGTAAATGGATGGTTTTCTGCCAGTTGGTGACTGGGCAAACTTTTCTCCATGGTAAATGAGGAATAGTCCATCAACTGCACATCAGAATTGAGAGAACCAGAATAGTAATGTGGCCCCAAATGTATGCTGATTAATCTTTCTGCTGGTTGACAGGTAGAGAGATATAACTTGAACTGAGTCATGACAAAACAGCTCTTTTGCCTAATTTTTTCCTACTAATCACAGTCTCTTTTCTTCCGGTAAAGTATTTATTGAAGTTGTAAGCTCTTCAATGCTTTCTTCACTTTTTCAAAATAGCAGGTACTCTGTTTTTTTTAATACATATTCATAGAAACATTACAGCTCTAGCATATTATTCTATACCCATTTACCAAGAAATAAGTCCTATGAAATTCACAGGCTCTTGCTTCAGAAAAGACACAATACAATTGACTTTTGTACGCAAGAAAAGTAGATTAGATTATTGTATTACAATCTTACATTCATCAAGAATTCCTAATTAGATGAGATTTATTCCCATGTAAATGCAATTAAAGAATTAAAAATTATTCATTAGACAATAATATTATTTTTATGTTTTGATTAATCCAAAATGGTGAACAGTCTATATTTAAATTATTGATATATTAAAACTGGTAGTTTGTAGGGTCCCTTCCAACTTATATTGTTGTTGTTTGTTGTTGTTGTTATTATTAATAATAATAAATTTATTAATGGAGCATGGTATATTGAGAAGTAAAAGTTAGCCTCAGAAAACATATTTAAAAATATGCCTGCTGGTGTTTGGATTTTTAAACTTTCTTAGAAAATACAAATAGTATACAGGAACTCCTTGACTTAAAATAGTTCATTTAGTGACCTTTCAAAGTTACAACGGCACTGAAAAAAGTGACATGACTTTTTTCACACTTACAACCATAGCAGCACCATCTGATCAAAATTCTGAAGCTTAGCAACTGGCATGTATTTACAATGGTTGCAGTGTCCTGGGATCATATGATCCCCTTTTGCAACCTTCTGACAAGCAAAGTCAATGGAGAAACCAAATTCATTTAACAACTGGGTTACTAACTTAATTTCTGCAGTGATTCATTTAACAACTGTGGCAAGAAAGGTTGTAAAATAATCCAAAATTCACTTACGTATCTTGCTTAGCAACAGAAATTTTGTGCTCAGTTGTGGCCATAAGTTTTAGATTATCTGTACGGTTAAGTCTAGGGCTTTGCTTGGAAATGACCAGCAAAAAAAAAAGGGATGGGATTGAAAACTATCCTACGGAGAAATGAGGAGGTAGAAAAGTGCAATCTTGCACATTTATTTCGTAATGTATGGATATAATTTTGACTAGCCATGTTTTCCATGGCAGATATCTGTGAACATGTAAACTCTTCCACAGTGACCATTTTTGGGGAGTGATAACGTTCTATCAACATTTCAAATGTCACCACGAACTTTAAAACGTTACCCATTTTGATGCTAGCTTAAACATAAGATTACCTCATCATTCATCATGTCATTATTTCCCTCCCTATTTATATGGGGACGGAACATGCATGTGGTCATGACATGTTTTAAATGAGGCATTATGAAAAAGAATGGGAGAAAAAGCAGAATAACAACAAATCAATGCATCCGTATAATTAATTTTTGACAAAGTTGTGTGTTTTTTTTCAAAACAAATTGCTTACTGTTGTTCAAATTGCTTTAAGTAGCTTGCACTAATATGGGATTTGGTATACAGTAGGGGTCCCCAGCCTCTGGGCTGTAGCCCACTACTGGGCCTTGAGCTGTTCGGAACCGGCCGCAGAAGTGGCGGGTGAGTGCTTGTGGGTGCACTTGCCCACCACTTGCGCAGAACCATCCCCTCTCCCCCCCCGCCCCCTCGCTGATCCTCAAAGCTGGAAAGGTTGAGGAACTCTGGTGTACAGAATGCCAGCTAAAAGCCTAGGTTATCAGCTGCTTATATCAGTTCCTACACTCTTTCATGTCTTATAGCAGGTCCGAAAGTTATTCAAGAGCAAAAAATGTGAACTCAGATATATTTACTTACAGTAGAATTCCAGGCTATATATTAAAAATTGTTTGCCAATAGGAAATAAATTGAGCAACTCTTTGTGACCCATCCTTGAAAGGTGATACATGTTTTTCTTTTCTTTTCTTTTCTTTAAAAAAAAACTACAGTTTTTATGAATTAAACTCCAATTTTTCATGCGTTTCCTATCTCAAAATGTGAGAAAACATGACTACCAACGTTGTCAATTATTCCAACAAAATTCAATGATGCAATCAGATGAGGTTGCAAGATTAATTTTTTAAAAAATGGTCTGGTGGATGTGGAATGCCTAACCTTCTCCTGGGGGATAAAACTGATAATGGTACTCCTTATATGTTCTCTCAATAAGTTTCCTGTTGTGGGAAACAGAATAAAGGATTAATAGTCCCTTGATTTAATATAACAAAGCTGTTATGTTCAATTTGCCACTTTATCAGCTGGAATTTCTGTTTTGGGGGGTGGTTTGCTGTAATTTTGCAAGCCTATTAAGCTCTAGTGCTGTCGATCAAGGAATTCTGATTGGCAGAGTTCAAAAGAGGCTTTTCTACAGTGGCTCCCACCTCTGGAACATGGTGCCCACCCCAAGGTGAAGTCCATACCCATGGCACACATGACTCAACTCTGATTAAATCTTATGTCCTCCAGATGTGAAAGGCTACATATTCCTTCACTGAGAACTTTTGCAACTGAATACTGAACAAGATCATATTTTAAAGAATTAAATATTCTGTGCGTGCCTTCCATCACAGAGAACAGCAGAAACCACAACCATTGGGATTATTTTTCTATATCATTGTGATATTGACACTTCTAAATTCTTCAATACTTCTTCCCTGAATTAATAAAAACTGTAACTGCAGTGATTCGTTCCTCTCATATTTCATCATTTCAGTTCTCTTTTCCTATACATTAAGGGAAAGGTTTCCCCTGTCCAGTCGTGTCCAGCTCTAGGGGTAAATGCTCATCTCTGTTTCTTAGCCGAGGAAGCCACATTGTCTGAAAACATTTCTGTGGTCTTGCAGCCAGCATCACTATAACAGAATAACAGAGTTGGAAGGGACCTTGGAGATCTTCTAGTCCAACCCCCTGCTCAGGCAGAAAGCCCAATACCATTTCAGACAAATGTCTATGCAGTCTCTTCTTAAAAATCTCCAGTGTTGGAGCATTCACCACTTCTGGAGACAAGTCATTCCACTGATTAATTGTTCTAACTGTTGTAGGTTGCTGTTTCTCTCTTTGATTAGTTTCCATCCGTTGCTTCTTGTCCTGCCTTCAGGTGCTTTGGAGAATAGCTTGACTCCCTCCTCTTTATGGCAACCTCTGAGATATTGGAACACTGCTATCATGTCACCCCTAGTCTTTTTTTTCTCCATTAAACTAGACATACCCAATTCCTGCAACTGTTCTCTATATGTTTTAGCCTCCAATCCCTTATCATCTTTGTTGCTCTTCTCTGTACTCTTTCTAGAGTCTCAGCATCTTTTTTTACATCGTGGTGACTAAAACTGGATGCAATATTCCAAGTGTGGTCTTACCAAGGCATTATAAGGTGGTGTTAACACTATATGCCAAAGGATCACGGAACGTTGTTACTTTCCCACCAAAATGATACCTATTTATCTACTCGCTTTTGCATGCTTTCAAACTGCTGAATGGGCAGGAGCTGGGGCAAGTAACCCTGTTGTGCGGTGCTCTGGTCTCGAATCCGGGGTATCAGGTTTCCAACTGACAAACTCAGCATCTTTAACTACTGAGCCATTGTGCCCCCACTCCTATACATTAACAGTGGGAAATTATGCCAGTTTGTTTATATTCTGAACAAATCTAGACTGCATTAACTGGTTTGGTCATCTCACTGTTAACTTAAATGCATTAGAAAAACAATAGAATTCTTTGAATACTTGGAACATATAACCAACTTTCATTTTATTGATTATGTGTTTCCAAGTTCTTTTTGACTCCTAACAACCATATAAATCTTCTCTGTGACAATCTATCCCTAACCTATTCTTTCAAGACTCTCAATAATATATTCATTGCCAGTGTATCTGAATCCAACCACCTTGCTACTGGTTGTCCTTTTTCCTTTCAATTTTCCCAGAATTATAGTCTTTTCAAGAAATATTTGCATATGTCAGAAGTAGGATAATTTGAGCCTCGTCATTTGTACCATTCTCAGGAGTCTTCTCCAAGTCATTAATTCTTTTCCCATCTTGCTTCTTTAAAGTCTATCTTTAGCTTCTACAGAGTGTCACAGGGAATACTACGGCCTGCAAAATTTTGATCTTCATAGGTACAGACACATCACAGCACTTGAGCACCTTTTCCAAGCCCTTTGTGGCTATTCTACCGAGTGCTACTGCAGCATATTTCTTGACTGCTTATTCTTTTATGTTGATGGTTAATCCTAAATTGCTTTTTATGTTCTGTCTATCCTCCACTTTGATATCTTCACTGTAAATTCTAAGGCTGATTGTTCTACTTCTTGTCATTAGTTTGGTCTTCTTTAATTTTAGTCCATTTTTTCACTCTTTTAGTACTAGGAACTGCAGACCCTTTGCATTTTTAGCTATCAGAATAGCGTCATCAGTATAGTGTACATTTTTCTTCCTCCAATTTAAAACCATGCTCATCTTCTTCCAATCCAGATTCCCTTAATATATATTTGGCATATAGGTTGAATAAATAAGAAGAGAGCATGCAGCCTTGTTGCACTCCCTTGCTGATCTGAAGCCAGTCTCTTTCATCAAGTTCTGTCCATATTGTGGCTTCCTGACCTATACACTGTTTCAGAGGACATGAGATTTTCTGGAGTTCCAAGCTTTTCTCAGCACTTTCCACAACTTGACATGATCAACACAATCAAAGGCTTTTCTCTAATTGATGAGGCATACACTGACTTCTTTTTTGTATTCTTTGGCTTTCTCAATTATCCAGCATGCATCAGCAATAATGTCTCCTACTCTTCGGCCTTTCCTAAGGCCAGATTGACCATCTGGCATCTTTTTTTCCACCCAGTATAGGGCTCTAGTTGGCATTAGATGATTATGTCTCCATATTAATTTTATCAAGGAAGCTTTCTTTAATTAATGTTTTACTTTCCTGCAAAAATAAGTCTAACACAGCTTTTCCTGAAATCATTATCATCATCATCATCTCATCTTTATCATCCATATTTCATATGTTGCTTGAATATCCATCTCGTAACATCCCATAAAAGCATGATTTAACAACACTATTAAGGTTAAAATTGATTGCTTAAATATTAGGAAGAAAATTAATAAGGATTGCATTATGACATCAATGCTTGTTATTCAGGTAATTCTAGCTAGGCCGCTTTGAAAAGTTACCTACTGATTTATTATAGTGTGAATGTGGTTCAGCATTTCACAGACCGAAACTGTCTCACCATCATCTCTTTAAACTGCTTTTTCCCAACAATAATCTCAAGCTAATTAAAGATACCCTGGTTTGGTTATTTTCCATATAATGAGGATGTGTTATTGGTCATGTTACAAATTGATGCCTTCATCACATTTGTACTGTTCTCTTCTAAAGCAAAAGTAGGCATTATGTGCCTATATGCATTTCCCATAGCATTCCAAACTCACACTGCTAATATTCAGCAGTAAACAGAAATCTTAGCATTTGAAATTTACGTGATATTTATTTTGTTAGTATTTTTGGTATAAATATATGAATTTTACTGTTGAAGTTTGCTTCATTTCCAGCATTCTGAGGCTGAATGGGGAAGACAAATGGATCACTCAGCCTCTAGATCAAAAGTCAAGAGGAGAAAGCAAGTCCCTGAACAGAGGCTTCAGAGGAAATACACTGCATATCATATACAGTGTAATTTATACATGCACACACACGTACACACATATAAATATATACCCACAAATGTTATGATCCAATTACCGATGAGGAGGGGGGGCACAATGGGGGGAAGGTGGGATCTGCTGTCAATTGATCAACCACCTCCACTGTGATGATCTCCCATTGAGGCTGCAAGCCAACTGGCACAACCAGGTCTTTAGTTCCTTATGAAAGGTCAGGAAGGTTGGGGCTGACCTCACACCATGGGACAAGATGTTTCAGAGGGCACATGCAACACCAGAGAAGGCCCTTCTCCTGGACCATACCAGCTGGAATAATTGGGCTGATGGGGCTGGCAGCATGCTTCCTCTGCCGGCATGGGTGAGATGAGCCAAACCCAGTGGGATGAGATGGTCACTCAGGTAGGCTGGACCCATGCCATGAAGGATTTTAAAGGTGATTACCAACACCTTGAGTTGCACTGGAAGCAGACTGGTGGCGAATGCAGCAAGCGGGGCAGTGGTGTTACATGGGCTATTCTTTGGGCCCCAAGAACCGCCCACACCACCACACACTGCACCAGCTGAAATCTCTGAATGTCTTCAAGGTTAGCCTCGTGTAAAGCGCATACAATAGTCCAACCATGAGATGATTTGGTCTCTACTGTTGGCCTCAATCATTTATTACATTAATTTATTTTGCTTTTTTTTAAAAAAAAATCTCTCTGGTAGTGTGATATCTCCTGGTAAAATCTAATGCAATATGTTTCAAACCAGCATATTATAGTTTAGATTTATGTTGAGTTCTTAGATTTTTGTCCATTGTGTCATACTTCTGAAGTATTTTATTGAAATCTTTTCCATGGAATAAAGGAGATTAAAATCAGGGGGGGGAAAACATATTTGTGCTTTCTTCCCATTTCTTCATTCTCTTGCTTATCCAAAAAAAAACAAAACCAAAAAACCACAAGCAAACAAAACCCCACATCACTGTTATGAAAGGGAAAAAAAGGCACACTTTAGGTCTATCTGTTGAAAGCACTTAATCTGGAAGCACCCATATACTTTTAAACTTTTTCCCCTAAAGTCCAATTCTTCCTGTTCAATTTCTTTATTTTCTCCTTTTCTTCCTTTTCTTCAAAACTCTAGCTCTAAAGCAAGGCACAGGCTAAGTTAAGCTGAAATTAGGAAGATGCCTGTATAATAAATATTTCATGATGTCACAAGGTGAACTACATTCTTGCAGTGCTTCTGTATGTAATAACATGTTTGCATCATGACATATATTTTGTCATTTGCTCCTTTCCCCCCCTCCAATGAGAGACATACTAGTGAAAACAAATGCCCCCTGTTATAAATCAGCTTTCTATGGGCCTCCTCAATGGACCTTTAAACAGTGGCGTAGCGTGGGGGGTGCAGGGGGGGCCGGCCGCACCGGGCGCAACATCTGGGGGGGGCGCGCTCGCACTTGCAGCTCTCTGCCCCTGCCTGGCTCACTCACTCTCTCTCACTGCAGTGCTGGCTGTGCGAATCCGATCCGAGCCGCCGGGTCGCCGCCCACTGTGGAGGGGGGGTGCCAGGCGTGAGGTGTGGTGCGGAGAGAGAGCGAGGGACTATCTGGGGGAGGGACAGTGCAGCGGTTAGGGGGCACAAATTACTTGCCTTGCCCCAGGTGCTGACAACCCACGCTACGCCACTGCCTTTAAAACCCAGTCCACTTCAGCTAATTCATACGTTTTTAGCAAACACCACCATTTATACCCTGCTATTATCAAGGAAACTAGAGAAGGTAGAATATTTAAATTACATTGGCACTGTTTCCTGGATACACATACAGTTTAAAAGGTGCTTACCATGTCTGAAAGCCTGCATGGTCTCATCACCCCAGGAAGAAGGGAAAGGGGAAAAAGTTGATTGTGAAATGCTGTAATCAGATATGGGGATTGTGGTTTTGCAGGGCCCAAACCCAAGCATCTCTCTTTCTTCATTTGGAGATGAGGGATCTGTTTCCATCACATACTGCAGCATGGGGTGTTCAGATGAATTGGCTAGTAGCTCCTTCAAGATATTAATTGGTGAAATGGTAAGCTCCCAGTTAGTGATGCCAAAATCCCGCAGGTGGGCCCTGGCATGGCTGGACAACCCTGCACGTGTGTCAAAGCCAGCTCCACAGAATTCACATCTCATTAAACTGAACGTACTTGGATCAAAGTTTGCAACTATGAAAAACAAAATAATAATCAGTGTCATATAATAAAACTGAGAGGCCATTTATACTCCTATTAGATCATAACGTAATAATATCCAGCTATTACAAAGATATCGTAAAAATGTTTTCGGGAAAGAAAATTGGAGAGCATACATACCCATCTTCGAGGAAATGTAAAAAAAAATATATAGAAACACTGAAAAAATACAAAATGAATACATACTACCTTTTTTCTTCTTCTTTTGGAAGGAAAATTTTTGCTCAATAGCTTTCACTTCTTCTGCAGAGATGAAGTGACGGACATTGTAGCTCACACCCACCCTATTCAGGTGGCCCCGCACGTGATTAGCTAGACCAATCCCATTGTGGAATCTATCAGGACAGTAAGGGCATTTTCTCTCCTCATTTTTCAGTATTGTGGAATCTGTACCCAGAAGATCATCCAGTTCAAGAGATCCTTCTAGAGAGGAATCTAACAGAAATGCACCTAAAGGAAGAGATTCCTCCATTCCAAAGTGTCTTGCAGGTGACAACTTTTTTCTCAGATTCTTCGCCTTCGGTTTCTTCGTCTTTGGGGGACAAATATTAATTTCCTCAACAAGAACAATAGGAACCATTTGATGTAACTGCTGTTGCTGTCCTGCTGATAGGTCTGTACAATCCATTGCCTTCAAAGCGCCTGCAAAAGTCCTTTTGAGTTCCAAGGCAGGTTGAGGAATAACAAAAGGTTTAAAGTATCTCTTCTGTGCTAATTCTATTTCTGTCCTCAAAGGGGATTCTTCTTCAGTTGTCCTATTGTTTATAGATAACCACTTGCATGGTTGTTCCTCTAGCCCACCTGAATGGCTTTGGAAACTCTCTCTCTCAGCCTCAAGTGGCAGAATTGTGCTTTTATTTGTCATTTGGTTCAAGGCATATGGAGAATAAGCTTTTGATGAGGTAAGAGAGGACATTGCCAAGACATTCTGTGAAGAGTTATAAGGAGCTCGTTTCCTAGCCCGAAATCCTGGCATTGGGATGTCCTTTGTATTAGTGCCATTAGTTTTATGAAGTTTTGGATGACCTGCTGTGCAGTCAAGGAAAGAGTTGTAGTGGGGCATAGTGTCACAGTGGTGTTGTGGAAAGTGTCTGTCTGTTTTGCTCAAATAATCACTTTCCAAAAATCTTCCTGACTTGCTAGGGCTATAGTCATCCCTACTAGTCCCAGGCTGGTTCATGTCTGCTTCCAAAGTCTCTGTGTTCCATGGCAGGTGGGAATGAGCATATTTCATGTGTTCTTTTAAAACATTTTCATTTGGTGCAGGGAAGCTGCAAAGCGTGCAAATGCTAAGCTTTTTGCTTCTACTGTGTGCATTGTGTGCAACTTGAGATATATGTTCATTTGGCCTGAAATGTTTATAGACATTGTGCATAGAGCTGTTCTGTGGTTCATTGCAAACAGAACTGCCAAACACATTCTTCAAACCTTGGTTTTTCCTCTCCCTAACATGCATTTTTGCATGCTGAACAAACACTTTAGAAGAATTGGTTCCAAACACACATTTTGGGCATTGTAGCCTGGCATCTCGCCCTTCATCTGATAATTCATTAAGCTTCTGAATTTCTTCAATGATTCTTTCCCTTGATTGCTGATGAAGCCTCCTGTGCTGGTCTAGAGAGTCAATGTCCCCAAAAACCCATCCACACTCATTACAGGCCAACTGATCCAGACCTCTAGTGTCTTCTCTGTCCTGATCCAGCTTCAATCCTCTGTTATGCTGAAGCATATGATCCATCAAATGTTCTTTCATCTTAAAATAGATGCTACACTCAATGCACGTGTAAACAGCTGGATCCCCTTCCTGGCCAACACTGTCTTTTTCTTGCTCCTCCAAAAGGACATTGCACGTATAAGGTCTTGTTTCATCAAAAGTGCTACAGGAAGGAGAGTCCACAGATTTCAGGGGAACATGTTCCCTAGTGTCTTTATCAGTAACAGTCCAACCATGTTTATGGACAACAAGATCCATAGCTGTCTGAAGTCCTGATTTCTCTAACGTCCAGTCAGTTGGATTAGCAGAACTTATTTCATCTATATCAGAATCCACTGCCTGTCCCTTCCAGGGAGAGAACACACACTCTACACTGTTTGCTTTATTTAAGTGGGGATTTAGCATTTTTCTGAACACTGGCAAAGCCAACAAAGAAGCTTCTCGCGCAGACTGTCCCTTAATAGATAGGTTTGTTTCTACATCTGGTGATTTACTCATGTTTTGGGGGAGCGCCCCATGCCCTTCTCTGTGCCCAGAAATCCAGTCAAATCTGTGAAAGTCTTTTTTCTCCAGCACTTGACTTTTGTTTAAGTGTTCTTTGCTGAAGGTGTCTACATGCTTTGGTTCACTGCTGTGGTATCTTTCATCTTCACTAACAGTCTGCATTCCAACAAGTGGTGGTGAAGCCTGAGAGTGTATGTGCTCGGTCTCCCTTCCTAAATCCTTAGTATTCACCTGAAGCATTGTTATGAGTTTGGATTCCATTGCAGAAGTGAATTCCTTTGGGTTACAAGGATTTCTCCATTCAGCTTCCTTAGAGTTCATTGAGTCCTTCAAACCAGAAAGTTTTTCTAAAGTGCTTTCCTCCCTGGAGACACTACCCATTGTCTCCAGTATAGAGCAATCCCACAAGACATTCGTGCTTGTTTGATCCACGGATCTGTTAGGATCTGCTTTACAACAGCCTTTCCTGAATTTTAAACAGTCTTCTGTCTTGTTGCTGAAAAGAACAGTCAAGGCAGGTCAGTTAAAAACTATAAATTAAACTATCGCAAGACAATTTTTATTAGTCTATGTGACTATTAAAGAATAATTGTTCTAAGTCCAATGCCAGTTTAAAAAGAAACAATTACCGTAATAACAATCCCCAAGGAACTATCTTTACACTGTGAAAACTTGTCTTTGTTTGTAACCTTCCATTGGGTGAAATGGTGCATCGTAAGGCAACAATTATTGAACCAAGACAACTCAAATGACAATCTTTCAAAACATGAAAAAGTTAATAGGGGTTTTTGTGTGTTTTTAACATGCATAAAAATTGGTTCTCATATTCTCTGGCCTCTTGGCAACTGATTCCTCATTCAGTATTGGCAATTGCTTCCTCATTCAATATTCTGTAAATTTGCATCATTGCATCCATTTCTTTTAAATTCCTTGCTCACTTTTGGATGGTAGATTCTTTATGTGTGTCTGTGTGTGCTTAAAGCTCAAAGCATTGTTAGAGACCCCACACATCCACTTTACGGTCTCTTCCTATTGCTCCTCTCTGGGAGGAGGTTTTAAATTATTTCTTAACAGGACAAGCCGATTCTGTAATAGCTTTGTCCCCTATGCTGTCTGGTAAACTCGCAAGATTCATTTTTCTTGCCATGCACATGTATACATAATCCAAACTAGACTGTGTCATTTCTCTGTGTCATATAATATATGTAGGTATATGCATAACTCTGTATTTATTTATTTGTTTTTGTCATATTTACATAGTGTATATCGGAGATAGTGAGCCTTTGAGAGCTGAATGCAATAAAATTTCATTTTAATGTATGCCAATTAGTGTCCATTCAAAGTGACAATAAAGTTATTATTCTATTCTATTCTATTTTATTCTATTCTACAGCACATATGTCCACATGAGAGAGTATGCGTACATATTATTTGCTGAGCATATAGAAAAGGGATGCTGAAATCATGGCTTTTTGGATTTACCAAAATACCCCCAGCAGTCTCAGCCAGAATGGTTAATAATAGGGGAGACTGAAACTCTTGTTTAGTTTCACAGCCACATTTCTCCAACATTATTGATATAGCAGCAAGGACTATTAAAATATGAAGCAACATACTACTTAAATGGTTAAAGGATGATATTAAACCAGCTCTAAACGTATCCATTTTTTTTCTGGCAGTCTTCCACAATTTTACACTTTTTTCACAATTCCCAAATAAATGTACTCAGGATCAATCCTCAAGTAGTAAACATGTTGTATGTTATCCATTTATCTAAAATGTACATGTATCTGGCTTAATTATGCCTCAATTCAAAGACAGGCTGTGGAATTTTCCCCGAAGAATTATATGGGTGAGTTTATACATTTCATTTTGCACAACATTAAATTAAGCTTAATGTTCCAATGCAAGTGAAAACTAAACTGGTCCACAGAATGTTAAAATGCTAAGCTAAGTCACTGTCATAAATGCGAACACTTACCAGGCTTCTTTCTTGTGAGTTGTGACAGATCTGATACCATGAGACTGGCTGACCTCATCTGCAAGAGAGGAAAAAGTAACATTACAAGCTGGCAGCACAGAATATTGAGGGTTTTGTATAATTTACAATCATGTAATTTCAAAGCAATACAGCCTTCCCAGCAGATAAACTCACCCAGCTTGTGTGCCTTCATGGGGGTGATTTTGGATAAGCATGGGATTTCTAACCCACGCTATTTAATCTTGAACACAAACAATTTGATATAATCATTTTTGCAGTAAAGCAGTTTAAAATAAATAACAACGGATTTGAAATTAAGCATGTCCATGAATTTTTCTGATACAAGTCAAATTATTTAGCCATGCTTGGTTTTGTTTGAGTAATTTCACCACTATGGGTGACACCACATATTTTGCATTTTCTAAATCGCACTCAAGAAAGAAGTAACACATAGGCTGCATTAACAGAGGGATAAAATCAAGATCACATGAAATGTTAGTACCACTTTATAATGCCTTGGTAAGACCACACTTGCAATATTTCATCCACTTTTGATCACCATAATATAAAAAGGATGTAGATACTCAAGAGTACAAAGAAGACCAACAAATGTAATTAGGGAATTGGAGGCTAAAACATACGAAGAACGGTTGCTGGAATTGGGTATGTCTAGTTTAATGGGGGGGAAAAGACTAGGGGTGACATGATAGCAGTGTTCCAATATCTCAGAGGTTGCCACAAAGAGGAGGGAGTCAAGCTATTCTCCAAAGGCAGGACAAGAAACAATGGATGGAAACTAATGAAGGAGAGAAGCAACCTAGAACTGAGGAGAACTTTCCTGACAGTTAATCAGTGGAATGACTAGTCTCCAGATGTTGTAGGTGCTCCAACACTGCAGATTTCTAAGAAGAGATTGGGCAACTATTGTCTGAAATGGTATTGGGCTTTCTGCCTGGGTAGCAGGTTGGACTAGAAGACGTCCAAGGTCCCTTATTCTGTTTTTCTGTTAATATCTTCTAGATCGGTTAGAAAAAAACCCTGGTTTTCCACAGGTTATAATGTGAAGAAATGAGAGTCCGAAATGGCAGTATTTTACATTTTTAAAAAATCTATTATGTTCCCTCATAAAGTCCAGTGGTACCTCCTCATTGTGGTTGGGGGTATTCCTAGGAGGGATAAGTAAAGAACATCAGAACTGTATGCCAAGAGTATACAGTATACAGTGACAGCTAAAGGTATGAAAGTCATCCCACAGCTAAAGTGCATCTCTATTCAGCAGCAGTGATATTGGAACCAGATGATAGATAAGTAGTCCTCAATGAGCAACCACAATTGGGACTGACAATTCACTTGTTAAGTAAGGCAGTCATTAAGTGAAACCATGACTATGCTTACAATCTTATGTTAGCTTTCCTTTCCTTCACAGATCTGTGAAGGTTATAAATGTAAGGATTGGCTGCAAAGTTACTTTTTCATCACAGTTGTAACTGCAAACTATGAAGCAGTCACTAAGCAAGGACTACCTGTGTAGGATATAGGAACCAAACGATCACTTTAGTAGCAATAGTAAGGCAGCAATCCATACTGCAACCACTCCTGCATTTTTACCAAGAAAACCACATGGAATAAAAAAATATAAAGTGACGACAATATAATGCTGGGTGATAGGCCCCTCAGGTCAGATGGCACTCAATATGCTATTGAAGAGCTCAGAATCTTTTAGAGTACTAATGGAGTTTTGACATGGCTAGAATTAAAACCTATACAGGATGTCTAATTGCTGATGTTGCCATATTGTACAGGTAAAGAAGATCCAAAGCTACAAAGACAGAATTATAGAAAGAACGTGGAATGCAAGAAGCAAGAACATAGGAAAGTTTAACAGAGTGAAAGATTAAGTGAAATGACTACAAATTGACATCTTAGACATTAGAGAATTGACATGGATTGAAATTGTACATCTTCAGTTCGATCAAACTGTTTATTATTCAGGACATGAAAAACAAAGAAGGAATGGCATTGCTTTTATAACTGTAGTTACAATAAGAATAGTAAGAACAATACTTGGCTACAATTCAATCAATAACCAAATAATATTGATGAGATTTATTTATTTATTTTATTTATTTATTAAATTTTTATACCGCCCTTCTCCCGAAGGACTCAGGGCGGTGTACAGGGCAATAAATATCAAAATGTAAATACAAAAGTTAAAAAAGAGATTAAAAAAAATTAAATAATTATGCCCAATAATACAATACTAAAAATGTGTTAAAACTTATTTAAATCCAACCCCAAACCCATCAGACCAGGCCAGATTGTTCAAATAAATAAGTTTTTAAATCACGCCGGAAGGAGCGCAGGTCGGGAGCCATCCGGAGCTCAACCGGCAAGCGGTTCCACAGGTCTGGCGCGCCCACAGAGAACGCCCTCCCCCTGGGGGCCACCAATTGACATTCTTTGATCGGAGGCACCCTGAGGAGGCCCTCTCTGTGGGACCGCACTGGACGTTGTGTATGGTGATCATTCAAATTTATGTTCCAACTGCCAATGCAGAAGAATAGGAAGGTGCTGTATTTTATGATCACGTTCAATTTGAAACCGACAGAAGATGCAAGCAAAATGTGCTGCTTGTGATTGGAGACTGGAATGCCAAAATTGCCAATACGAAAGAGGAAAACATAATTGGATCGTATGATTTAGGAAGCTAAAATGAAGCAGGAGACCAATTTATCTTATTTCTGCCACTCCAATGAATTCTTCAAGCTAACACTGGCTTCAAACAACCAAAATAATACCTCAATACATGAACATTACCAGATGGAATATATGGTAATGAAATTGATTATGTTGTTACTAAATAAAGTAACTCAGTTATAGCATTAAAAACATGGCCAGGTGCTGACTGTAGAACAGATCCCAAACTGCTCATATGCAAATTCCAAGTTAAACTAAAGGAGAAGGAAATAAATTTGTAGGAGATGATCTTGAACATATATACTCACCATTTTCAAGGATTAATTAGGAATTGTTTTGAGTTTCTGATAGAAAATGAGAGGAACAGTGGAAAGAATTTGAAGAATGACTTCTTTAAGGATTAATGTGAAAAAAGACTGCCAGAAATGAAGAAACAGAAGAAAGTAAAAAAAATGAGTCAAAACAAGCCAAAGAAATTGCCAAGAAGAGAGGCCAAAGCCCAGAAAGACCAAAATCTCAGAAAGAAATTTAACAAAGAATTACCGAGACTTGTTAGTAGAGACAAGAAGCAGAATTTCAATAACATGTGTAAAGACGCTGAAAATGGAAACAGATATGGAAAAACAAGGAACGTCTTTCAAAAGATCTCTGAACTCAGTAGCAGTTCCAACCTTGAAGTGGTATGCTAAAAATACCAATGGACAGATAGCAACAGATTCAAAAGAAATTAAACAAAAGTAGAAGGAGCGTACTGAAAAACTGTACAGTAAGATGTCAACAGCCAAGATTTCTTTAAAAATATTCCCTACTTTTTTTTTAATTACATTTATATCCCGCCCTTCTCCGAAGACTCAGGGCGGCTTACAAGCTTAGCATTATTACTTATTACTTATAAGAATCTCTAGTACTACAAGATGAAGTTAGATCAGCATGCTTTTGACTACCAAGTCTGAAGGCTATGGGAACTGATAGAATAACCACAGAAATTTGGCAAACTAACAGAAGAAGAATCAGTAAAAGCTCTTAACTAACCTATGCCAGCATATTTGGAGAATGACATAGTGGCCAACCAATTGGAAGGGGTCAATCTACATACTAATACCAAAAAAGGAGGCTTAGCAGAGCGTGCAAAGTATTGTACAATATCCTTAATTTCACATGCTAGCACAAATAATGCTTAGGCTCATCTAATACAGATTAGAGCACTATATGGAAAAAGACATGCCAGATGTTCAAGCTGGCTTTAGAAAAGGCCAAGGAACATCAGACATTATGCTGATGCACACTGGATAATTGAGATAGCCCAAAATACCACAAATAATTTAGAATGTGCTTCATTGATTATAGGAAGGTCTTTGGTTATGTTGATCACATCAAGCTGTGGAAAATGCTCATAAAAATGGAAATCTCATTATCCTCATGAAAAAATTATATACAAGTCAGGAAACTATAATATAGACAGAACTTTATGAAACAAGTTGGCTCCAGGTTGGCAAAGGAGTGGGACAAGGCTGCATGCTCTCTCCTTATTTATTCAACCTATATGCTGAATATATATTAAGAGAAGCTAGATAAGAAGTAGATGAGTGTGACTTAAGTGGAGGAAGAAGTATCAATAAACTGTGCAATGATGATAGTTGGTTATTAATCACCGATCAACTCTGATAGTTAAAAATAGAAAGGATTTAAAATCAAGGAGCACACCGAAAAAAATGGGACTAAGATTGAATTTAAAGAGGACCAAACTAATGACAACAGGCAGAAGAACCAACCAGCCCTGGGACTGATAATGAAAATTTTGAAGTGGTGGATAGCTTCTGCTTTTTAGAATCAACCATCAACAGTAAGGGAACAAGCAAGCAATGAATATGCCACAGACTAGCACTTGAAATGCATCATAGGAAGGCCTTGAAAAAGATATTTAAATGTTGGCTGTGTCTATACCTACAAAGATAGAATCATGGCGTTCTCTGTGACATTTGATGGAAGCAAAAATTGGAAGCAGGATAGGAAAAGTATTGCCACTTTTGAACTTTGGGGTTGGAGAAGATTTCTAAGAATATTATGGATAGTGATAACAAATGAATCATTGAGCAAATCAATCCAGAGTTCTCACTCAAGGCACAAATGATCATATTCAAATTCAGACACACATTGTGTAAAGACATGGTTTTCTAGTGAAGGCTCTAGGCTGGGAAAGGTAGAAATAAAGAGAACAACCAGCAGGCAGGTGGACAGTCACAGTTATAGTGGTGATGAGCCTTCTATTGGAAAACCTGAAAATTCCAGAAAAGGGATAGATCACCATGGGAAAATCTGTTTCCAGTATGTGACTGCTAAGAGTCCACTATAACTTAATGACACAATATATCAAGTAACTATAATGTAATATATAGAGTTTAGTTGCGTGGTGGTACAGTGGTTAGAATGCAGTATTACAGGCTGACTCTGACCACAGCCAGGAGTTCGATCCTGAACAGCTCAAGTTTGACTCAGCCTTCCTTCCAAGGCCAGTAAAATGAAGACCCAGATTATTGGGGATAATATGCTGACATTTCTAAACCACTCAGAGAGTGCTGTAAAGTACTGTGCAGAGGTATATAAGTCTAAGTGCTATTGCTAAGTGCTAACGCTATATTTTGAACTAGTCTGTTTCTTTTCTAGGAAATTTTATCTATTATATTAGATTTGGGGTTAGCTATCATAATGTGGTTACTTATTCAAACTGAAACAAAAATAAGTATCTCAGATGGGCAGGGAAAAGGCCACGAGTTAAACTTAAGATTATACAGGATACTCGTGAAAGAGGTGGTCTTAAAATGCCTAATTTTAAATTATATTATGAAGCTGCTGCGTTAGTAGGAATAAGTGATTGGATTAATTTGACACAAGAGAGATTATTAAATCTTGAGGGCCATGATGTTGTTTGGCTGGCATGCATATTTGTTGTATGATAAGAAGGTAGATAATGTCTTTAGAGTGCATATTTTAAGACAGGTATTGTTGAGAGTTTGGAAGAAGTACAGACATAAATTAGATTGTAAGATACCATTGTGGGCAATTCCAAAACATGCAATAGAAAATATAAATGTTGGTTTTAAACATGATGTGACTACGTACAAGGAGATTTTAAGCTTGGAAAGAAATGTCTGGTGTTTGAAACCATATAGTCTCTTGCGAGACGAGAAGATTTTTCAGACTTGGTTTCAATATACTCAGCTACGGGCCAGGTGGAAAGAAGATCAGAAAAATGGTTTTACAATGACTGATGAAAATCTGATAAAGCAAATCAGAAATCAGGGTCCAGCACATATTAAACGGATATATCTTGCTTTGATAGAAATTGACTCAGAAACAGAACTCGTTAAGGATTGTATGATTAAATGGGCCCAAAACATCCAAGAAGTTATTACAATGGACACATGGGAAAGGATTTGCGTGAGGAACGTAAAATTCACACAAGCTCAAAATCTAAGAGAAAATTTTTTATAAAATGTTTTACAGATGGCATTTAGATCCTAAAAAGCTGGCAAGTATGTATCCGAACTATCAGCCTAAACGCTGGAGGTGTGGTGAAGAAGATGCAACATATTTTCATATATGGTGGACTTGTAAAAAGGTTAAGGCTTTTTGGATAAAAATTTGGTGGAATATGCAGAAGATTTTTAAGCAAAGGATAAAGTTTTGTCCGCAACTTTTTTTGTTGGGAATAATTACAGATGCTACGGTTGTGGACACTAAGTTGATGTTGAATTTAATTACGGCAGCAAGACTCTTAGTAGGTCAATATTGGAAGAAGGAGGAACTGCCGACTATAGAAGAATGGACTTTAAAGGTTTCTGACCTGGCAGAGATGGCAAAGATCTCGGCTTATTTGAAAGATCATTCGCAAGAACGCTATGTTATGGAGTGGAGAAAATGGATTGAGTATATTCAGAACAAATATGGGACTAAGAAGTTTCATGTAGCATTTGAATAAGTCTTCCTTTCCTTTTTCTTTTTTCTCTTTTTTTTCTATATGTATTTAATATTATTAGTGTTTGTAATTATCCTATATGAGCCAGAGAGTGATAGATTTTAGAGTCTATGGTTGTTAGCATATGGATGTTTATGATTGTTTTTTTTTTGTTTTTATACCTTGTACTTAGCTCTGGGAAGTCGGGGGGGGGGAGGGGAGGGGGGGGAGGGGTAGGGAGGGAGGGATAGGGGAGGGGTAGGGGGTATTGTTAAAGATAAAATGTATGATAAAACTTTTCAATAAAAAAAAAGTATCTCAGAAATCTTCATATGCCTCCCCATGGTCTAATTTATTCTAACTCAGCAAACTCTGAATGATTCCTTTTTATCCTACTACTTACAAATATTTTCTTTCAAATGTTGACAGTCTTATGAGGATGAATCACATATTTAAAAAAAGAATATGTAGAAATTGCTAAAGTTATGTTTGTGCAGTATTTTTGAGAATAAACCAAAATAAATTTATTTTGGAAATATGAATTGTGCCAAAATCAGAATATTTGAGGTCTCCTCTAATTATAAGCATACATATATCCCGATTGGCTAACTTTTCCAAAATATGTTTCATATTACAGTACTGTATGTCCACATTTTTTGCATGTCTACATTTAGAATAAACCTTCCATTATGTTGCAGCTATTTCTACCAATCTCACATTATATTTGGGTTTAGAACTTACCAAAAATTTAGTAAAAAAATGTTGTTCTTTTAGCCGGTCAGTAGTGTAGGATGTACCAAATCTTGGTTCTGTGTCAAAGTATTGACAAACTTCAAGCAAGATGGTGTCCAAGTACATGAGTTCTTAAATCAACAGAATTTATCTTGTCAGGACCCAAATGCTGGTAAAATGAATTAGAGAGGCAGAACCTGGCATTTACCCATCCTATCTTTACAGTTCTAAACAGTGGAATATTCTTCAGTTGCAGATCAATGCTGATCAACATTGTAAACAGCATTTATTACCTAAATAGAAAGCCAATGTTGGAAAGATAATAGAACCATTTTCAGCTACTCCAGATGCCCTGTGAAATTCTTTCCAGAACACTCAAGAGAAATTTTATAAGAATAAAATTGGGCCCTGGGGAAGGCTGAAGAGATCATACCTATCAGGAACACCTTTCTTGCAGGATGTTACAAGTGTATTGAATCAGTTATGAGAATAGTAAATTCTCTTCTATGCAATTATGTTTTGGACAAAAAGCTAGTGCTGCAAAGATTGAGCGATGCTGAATATCAATCTGAAATCAGTTTCCTTTCTCAGAGCTTTAGAATTCTATTAGATACAAGTTCCTAAGAATCTGCAAGCTTCTTGGGACATTCTCACTTCCTTTAAGTTCAAGAAAGGATTTTTAGGACTAGGCTCCCATTATTGTTTCTATATGGCTGCTATGACTACATCTTTGTACCCCAATGTACAAGGTCTTGTGAATCTGGAGAACTGAAGTATCCACAATATTCTTATTTACTGTAACTTCCACAAAGATCTATGAGGCAACTTTTCAACTCCCCTTTCTTTTATTGCCAGTGCTAGGGAGAACTGATAATTTCTATAGCCACTACATCCTTTCAGGCTTAAATTGTGACATCACCAACATGACAGCTAAATTAATCACTGCAATAATTAAAACTAAGCAACAACCAACTTCAGACTCAACCTGATAGCTTGGTGTCCTTGGACAATTTTATTTTTCTTTCCCTTCTCTTTCTCTATTTCCTCATTTAATATAACCCTAAATTATGATTATAATAAACTATTAGGTATTAAGTAAGCATCATTAACTATGCCTGAAGTATCCAGGTAGAACTTTATTACTGTATTGTATATCTCTGCATTTTATCAGCACATCTTGAATTAGCTAAAAATTTAATATATTACTATTTAAATACTATATTAGAGTGTTTTACCACAATATAGCTTGGTATATACTTCAATTTTCTCTCTATATATATAGTTTGGTATTCCAGTTCTTACCCATTGTATTAACTTTCTCCTCCTTTCTGCTCTCTTTTTTGTGTAAATTGTTCAGCTAACTTTATCTCATTCACCTTCCACTCCTATAATATTGTTACTGAATTGTACGTACAGTACATAAAGTCATTGGGTATAATAAAGGATTTGGTTTGAATAAGAAATCTGCTTGTTTCATCTTGGGTTAGATGTACAATTTTACATCTATAATATTACTCTACTTTTGGTCTGCTTTTACAATTTAAAATGATCAATTCTAATGATAGTTCATCTATCAATCTTGCTTTTTTCCTCATTTATATATGGCTATAAGTACTATGCCAGAGCAGATAAATTATATGGGTGAGTCACAAATGGGAAGTTTCAATAATCTGCATATTGCAGCCACCATCTCATTCGCCCACGTTGATACCAAAAAGTTACAATACTTCATGGAAGACTTTTCTGAGAGACATGGTGGAGAAGGAAGGAAAGAAAATCTAATTATTCTTCCTGTATCTCTATAATTTTAGTGAAAATGAGCTCCACTGAAAGCCCTAGAAACAGCGGTGAAAGGCTGTCTTCCTCTTTCTACTATTTTCCATTAACATCCCACTTTTGTAGGCATGACAAGAACCAGAAGCAAAGGAGAGACTACTCAAAGGACATACTGCTCAAGGTGCATACATGAAAAATGTAAGAATTTGTAAATTAAACAGAGAATGGGTTCATTTGCTTTGCCAATTTTTAAAACTCCTTTTTGATGCCAAATTTTAGTGATATGTGTCTGTGTGTGTGAGAGGGAGAATGAATTAAAAAGACTAATAAGAGAACCTAGCAGCTATTCTGTTTGTGTTTGTGTGGATGTGGGTCTGTGTATTTACACATGCCCATAAACATTGCAAAGCAATTGTAACTCAACAGAAACTACCTATTGGGCAGAAAGGCTGCAATGTAAATTAAATATTTTATTTAATTGAGTATGATTTATATGCTAGATAATTAGCTGTCTATGCTCTATTGCAGGGGTGTCAAACTGCCAGCCCACGGGCAGGATGCATCATAGCGAAACCGCGCCCACCCCATTGCCAGCAATGGCTAAAAAGTCGCAATACGTTGCAACACGTCACATGATGTTGCGAGTTTGACACCCCTGCTCTGTAGAATTCAAATAAATATTTATTGAGGGAAGTCAACCCCCCCCCCTCAGAGAAGGAAATATTAAAAGGGCAGAATGTTGTATTTCCTCAAAGGATCTTAAAGAGGCAGAAAAGCATGCCCAGTTTTTCTTAATAGTCCCAAGTCTCCCTCCCCCAAGCAGAAACCAGCTCTGTAGAAATGCAGATTAATAATCCATTCAGGAAGGTTGGAATCCTCAAACTAGAAGATTAAGAAGACAAAGACACCTAAAATCTACACCCAAACTCTAAGAAAGGACATAATAGGATTAATCCACAGATGCCAAATGGGCATACTCAGACTCAGGTCAAAGTACATGACACAGGAAATACAAAGCCTCAAACAGGAACAGGAAACAACCTCAAGAGTCCCAGAGAGTATAAAAACCCACCCCCTACATGTGCTCTCTTTCTTTTCTTCCAGAGCCATCTTTCTGTCTGGCTCTCCTTTTCAATAAACTGTAACCTTCTTTCTAAAGCAGTCACCATGTTGTTCATTCCTGGCTTGGACTGAACCATGATGAAACCAGACTTTTCCTTCAACATTATTTTAAATATGTACAATGAAGGTTTTTCTAGTAATGTTTTGGAATTAACAAGAGCTAATATAAGTTTAGATGCTTGATTTGCAAGAAGTATATCTTTAAAATATATTTTTAAACTTTGTACTTCCACTTCTTAAAAATCCCTATTAGAGAAAATGCTGTTACAAGAACTGAGCAATTGGAAAAAATTATCCTTATAAGAGACATAGGAAAATACACGTTAGAATATTAAAAGATGGAGTTCTTCAAGCAAAACAGCCAAATACAGATAAAGCAGAGAATAGCAGAGGTAGAGCTTCAGAATTCTTTTGTTCATAGGAGCTTCAGAACATTCTATTTTTAGAAACTTTTAGAGGAAAAACAGAGCAATTTATCTTCTGGTGAATATGAAACTATACTTAGTCTATAAGACTTCACTTCTTGGGAACAGCAAGAAATGAATTTAATATTTTGACCTTTGCACAGCAACAACACTTTACCATCCATAGTATAATCTAAAACAAAGTCTGCATCTTAATAAATACTAAATTTTAGAAATGCATAAAACAAAGCCAGATTCTCCCTTTATCCTTAGGTTCAAACCCTGATTGATTCAAGTGGCAAAACATTCCAAAATCTAAATAGAACAATATGGTACATTATTTTTTAAAAAAGCAACAATTACGATAATCTAATAATATACAACAAGGAAATACAACATATTTCTCACTCATTAGCAAACATAAGATATATTGAATACTCATTAATACTGTATATGACATAATAAAAATCACAAGAAGTTATAACCCTCCAGATTTTTTAAAATTCATTTTGGCATTGAACAATTTGTTAATCTTTCCAAAACCATCACTATGACCACCACCTCCTCCTTCTCCTTCTTACTTTGGACTGACAAACAGCTGCAACTATTCAGGAACATAATGATTAAAATGCTGAAGATCTTTTGAAAATATTCACAGAAACAAAATATAATGAATTTCCAGGTTTACATTAATTCCAATAATTTAGAAACTGTTTGTAATATTTTGTATGTTGTCCATATTGTATTAAATTGTTTCACTTCATCTAGCTCTTTCAGAGAAAAACAGTTTTTATTTCATTATGTGGTCAAAGATTATCACAGTCTTAGAAACTTTGAAAATACAATGTTAGAGTATAGACAGATAAACATTTTCATTCCTTATTTTTAAATATCAGTCACAGTGGGTCATAGTAATAGTTTTTCAAACAGTATATCTTCTTTATAGTTTTAAAATTTTATACAGATTATCATCTTTTAAATTAAAAAAATAGAAACAAGACAACCCTAAACTAAAAACAATACTCATATTTTACCATTTTGTTTACACTAGCCCTGCAGAGCTTAGTCAAGGAAAAAATCACAATGATCAATTAAAAATCCTGGCAGGCCACTAAGAAATACCTGTAGTATAGAATAGAATAGAATAGAATAGAATAGAATAGAATAGAATAGAATAGAATAGAATAGAATAGAATAGAATAGAATAGAATAGAATAGAATGCAGGAGTAGGAGTAGGATTATAGGAATAAGCTTTTCCACAGAGCAGCAGAAACGCTGGAGTTGGCTATATGTAGTGGTGAAACATGGAAATGCTCAGCAGCATGCCTTTTGGGGGAGGCAGCAGCAGTTGTAAATTTACTATTTTTAAAAAAAATGGTGGGCTGCACAAGGCTGCTTGGCAGGCTTCAGACCTCATGTGCATGCCTGCTTTAGACCAATCTATAAGAAAGATCTACTGAATTATTCCTTAATTTCACTTTGACTTGTATATTTCTTTATTTAGATGTTTCAGAAGGCCAGGAGAAATTGCAGCTCCAAAATGTTTTCCGTTTTCCTACTTTATTGTATAAAGATGCTTAGTTTACATAATTCTCATCATTCTGATATTATTTCCATTGCAGTTATTCTGAGTAGGTTAGAAAGTCTCATCAACTTTCATATTTACATTTTAAAGACTGGGTGATTTATAGAAAGACATTGGAATTTCCTCCACAAGAGATTTTTTTTAATATAAAACATACACTCAGATGTTACTCTTAGCAATGCCCCAGCAAGTCAAGATTGACTCCTGGTGATTGTGTAGAACAAACCTTGCAGTATTTATCTGTTTTTAGTGATAATCTGCAGTTCTTATCTGCTGTCTTCCCTTTCATTATGCCAAAGATAGTATTTGTTTCTAGTTTATCACCTGCTCATATCATATGCTCAAAATATATGAATGTATACTTGCCATTGGTCTATAACCAATTGGTCCTCTTGCAGTCCATGGTACACTTGATAACGATTTCCAAATCCATGATTCAAAAATATCTATGTACTTTCTTTTTCAGTGTTCAGCTTTCATGCTGTGCATTGCCAGCACAAGGATCATTGCTTTTATTATTCTGATTGTTATTGACATTTAAATATCTCTGTGATTTTAATCTGAGCCTTTCAAAACATGCCATTACAGCCTCTTTTTGCTGCTATGATCATCATAAGTTCCAGCATCAAGTGCCAGCATCAAGTTCCCTTCGTCCAGTATGCTCACACAGGGAGGGTCTTCTCAGGGTGCCGCCGGTAAAAGACTGCCGGCGGATAACACCCAGGGGGAGGGCCTTCTCTGTGGGTGCGCCTGCCCTCTGGAACCAGCTGCCCATGGAGCTTAGGACTGCCCCCAACCTTCGTTCATTTCACCGGGACCTGAAGACCTGGCTCTTTGAGCTCTCCAGCCCAGGCTGAGAATTTTTAACTGGGGTTTTTATTTTTAGGGATGATTTAATTTTTTTAATTGTTTTTAATTTTTGTATTGATTTGGTTTTAGCTACCCTGTAAACCGCCCTGAGTCCTTCGGGAAAGGGCGGTATATAAATCCAATAAAATAAAAATAAATAAAATAAATAACATTTCCTTCATTTGATCCCCACCCTATATTTGAAGCATTGTTAAATCATTTTTGTTGTAATAGTGGGAACATCATGTTTCCCTCTTATCTAACATAGGTTTTGCCATGGGTATGCTCTGATGCACTTCACTGACCATTCTACCAATTTCACATTCAGATGACTCCTAGGAAATAGGAACAATCTGGTACTCATTGGCATTAGAGTAGTGCATGCATACTTGGGTGGGCATTGTCTTCTAAGGCCACCTGGGTCATCTTGAACATGTGGGGTGGGTTTACATGCTGAAGCAGCTCTCTCTGTCTCTCTTTAACAGCTTCATGCGCTGTTCAGAATGCTTTTGGATCTTGATTTAGCGCTGTTCCAGAACATAATAATATTATAGGATAGCATTAAACTCCTGTCCAAATGAGTTCAACTTTCAGCTAGTATCAAATGATAATTAGATTCTCTTTAAATACACCAAGAGCAAAATTCATGCATAAAACCAGTGAATTTTATTTATTATTAGTGCATCTAAGCAGCTCACTACAAAAAACAAGCAAATTATAAAACCATAGACAATATTCCATTCTAATCTTCGTATAATTGTAATAATACTATATACATCCTATAGTTGATCATCAATCATAACGTTCTCTTTCTAAGCCCCAACCTGAGCCTAACCAACATTCAAGTGTGTGAATGGTAGAAGTTTTATCATCATTTTGTAATATTTGTAACAAGGGAAGGAAATGCAGGGAAATCCACAAGTCTTGTCATGAAACATAAAGACAGCAACATTTGCTAGTATCATACTGGTGGCAGAGCAAGAATAATCTGTAGGAGGTAGCAGATTTTATGCTAGTATATTTTTTTAAAATCCAAGGATGAGGATAACACTTTAACTTAACTATGGGCAAGTGCCTTTATTCATCATTAGCACATCTCTATAATTAATCTTTTCTCCAGCATGTGTCCCTCTTTTTTAATTCTTAAATCCAATATCTATCATCCATGGCAAGTTCTCTTAAGAATGCTGGTCAACTTTACCTCTGCCTTAATATTTAACAACAAAATTATTAAATTATGTAAATTTGCTGTATGTCCCAGAGAGATATTATATAACCAATTGTTACTGCTTTTCTCCATATAATGATAAAAGAAAACTCTCATTTATGACTAATATTCAAAAGACTAATAAATGGCAAAAACAGCTGTACTGTATATGTTTAAACAACAAAATAATAGACAAACCTGTTATTAATTATAGAGGGGAACAAACGTCTGCATGGTAATAAGGGATGAATGGTTAAATCCTGGGTAAAGCATATTCCTGGTAAAAGCTGGTAAAGCATACAAAATTATTCCTGACATGTACAATTTAACCTAATCTATCATCTGCTAGATATTTAATGTAAACTTGTTTAAGGGAATCTACAGCACCATTTTATTAGCTATAACAATGTATTTTCTGTTTTGTGTTTTAAGAAAAGAGAATACAATCATTTAGCATTTTGTCTTTCTACCTTCCATCAACTTTGCAGGCATTCTTTTTTTTTTAAAGGCTGGTTCTGTCAATATACTCTTTATTCCAACAGGTTTAATTTTATTGGAAACAATTTTAAATCATAAAGTAGGCATTACAGTAAAAAGAAAAAAGAAAATAAATATTAGGAAATAAATAAATATTAGGAAAAGATGCTAATATTGGAATGGGAATGGGAAAAATCCTTTAAGTAAAGGAAACAATCAGAAAAAGCTATAAACAAATACAGTTGTTCACCAAGGAGATTTCAAGTGGAATTCTTGTTTGTTCGCATTTATGCCCCCTTACCAATCTTGCTTGTGATTATGCGATCACCATTTGCAGTTTTTTCTATCAGCTTCTCCAGAAAGTCAATAGGGAAACTGGCATGGAAATTTGCAAGTGGAAGGGATGTTGGGTATGAGGTCCATTCCCTCAGCATGTTGAAGGATTTCCCCTCTCCTCTGTACAGGGAGGGGAAATCTTCCTGTATGCTAGAGGAACGAATCTCAAATCTGGTAAAGACACTAGCAAATACCATTGTTCCTACAATCATTCTCCCCGCTGGGATGGGGAGAAGGCCTGGGCCTTCCAGATGTAATGGGAGATCCACGCCATCTCCCTGGCAACGCTCTGTTTAATGACCCTCACAATCACTCAACAACCACCACTGGAAATGCTGGGCTTGTAGTTTTTGACTGAAGCAGTCACATGCCATTTTGCTTAACCACTTTGCTCAATGACTTAAGATCCTGGGCCTAGCTGTGTTTGTAAATGGAGGACTACTTATATCATTTAAAGATCTAAGATCACTTTAAAAAATAAAAACTTCCACAAAGTAGACATCAACATTCAATTAGGAGGTCAGGGTGAACAAAATATTTTTTCCTGGCAACCAAATTTTTGTAGATAGGAAACAGGCATAGGGACACAACACCATAAAAACTAAAAGCAAACTGTGATCCTCCCCATGTACTTTCATCAGGTAGAAATGCTGGTCAGATAGTTTCCCTTGGAAATCACTGAATGAGAATAGTTAGTTTATAAATTTAAACCAGACTAATTTAGAATTGCATATAAAATACCATCCCTGCAACAGAGAAGGAATCTGATCAATGGTTAGAAGTTTCTCCTCCCTCCAGGCTATTTTCCTGATAAATATTTTCCCTTTGTCTTCAGATCTGGATACCTCAAATCATGACAACAAGGAGAGGGGAAAAATCCTGTTTCATCTCTCTGCATTTCCCATAAAGGGAAGCTGTAAAGTTAGCAAGCCACCTTTCCCCTTGAAAGACCTGAAGCATGGGAGCCAACAATGTAAGGCAGAGGTTCCTCCAAATGAGACTTCTTATAACATCCAAAACAGTAGCAACATTATCAAAATGCAAAGCTAAAAACTTTTGAGTTGTAGTTCATATAAACCACAACCAAGACAGAAATATACTGATTTAGGTTCTTAATACAAACAAAAGTTTGGTGCTGGTTTTTACCTGGCTTAGAGTCCTTGTATGCAAAGGTCTTAAGAAGTATCACTCTGAGAAATAGGATAAAAGGGAAGGTATTCAGCAGGCAAGCTATTAGTGAGCAGTGATGGTGCAGTGGTAAGAATGCAGGCTGCTTCTGCTGATTGCTAGCTGCCGGCAGTTCACGTCTCACCAGTCAAAGTTGACTCAGCCATCTATCCTTCCGAGGTTGGTAGGAGGACCCACATTGTTGGTGGCAATAGGCTGACTCTGTCAACCACTTAGAGAGGGCTGTGAAGCGGTATACAATAAGTTTAAGTACTATTGCTAAGTCTATATGTTATTGCTAATAGGAAAGGGTGTTGTTGTTTTTTGCTACTCTGCTACACAAACTGGAAACCTCCTACATCTTTTTTAAAGCTATTTTAAGCTATACATTTTCCATATAGAACAAAGGCGAAATGCTGATAAAACTCTTATTTCTGGCAAGATTGTTTTATCAAGATCAATTTTAATTAAAAGCCCATCATAGAAGGCTTATAACAAATAGTATACGCATCAGAATGGTGCAAATAACAGTATTTTGCATACTGATGTTTAAAGTGAAAATGTCAGGGGTCAGCTAATGTTGCATTTACAGTAAACTATGTGCTATAGAAAAAAATTCAAAATGAAGTAGATACTATTTATGGCATCAAAATAATATTGTTGTTTCTGTAGCTCTGTATATTTATCTATTTAGCAGTATTTTTATGCCCATACAGCCCATACATAGGAGACATCTTGCATTCACAGATTAGGTTCAGGGCCTCAAGTGTCAGGTCTTAGGAGCTACCAACTTGCCAGCAAAATTTTAAAAACCTTGGAGGTGCTCTAGCTACAAGTAGTCCTTGTTTAGCTACTGCCTTGTACAGCAACTGTTCAGTTATGACGGTGATGAAAAAATAAGTTTGTGACCAATCTTTGCATTTACAGTGCATTCAGAAAGTATTCAGACCCCCTTCACTTTTGTCAATTTTGTTATGCTGCAGCCTGATTCTACAGTTGTTGAAATTCATTTTTTTCCTCATTAATCTACACTCAGTACCTCATAATGACAAAGTGAAAACAGAATTTTAGAAATGTTGGTAAATAAAGTTTTTAATGAAAACACAAATTTCATTTGGTATTGATTATTCTGTCATGAGAGCCATTTTGGTCTAGTGCAGGGGTAGGCAACCATAGCTCTTTTATGATCTGTGGACTTCAACTCCCAGAATTCCTGAGCCAGCCAAGCTGGCTCAGGAATTCTGGGAGTTGAAGTCCATGAGTCATAAAAGAGCCAAGGTTGCCTCTACCCCTGGTCTAGTGATTAAGGAACTGGCTAGAAACCAGGAGACCTATGAGTTCTAGTCTCACCTTAGGCATGAAAACCAGCTAGGTGACTTTGGGTCAGTCACCTCAGCCCAACTTACCTCAAAGGTTGTTATTGTGAGCAAAGTAAAAGGAGGAAGGAGTATTAAGATATTTTCATTGCTAGCATTATTTTTAAAAATAATGAAGGCAAGATGAAAAATAAAAAATAATAAAAATAAAATGAAATCCACCAGCTTTAGAGAAAACAAGCTATCAGCTATAACATTACATTTTGCCAAACTAAGTGCAAAATTTGAAGACAGAATATACCCCTGTGCTAAATTCATTCAAAAATTCTGTAACATCAGTGAGAAAATAGTGAGCAGACTATGTTATAGTCCTTTAGAAATTTCACCATTCAACAGTGGTCTTCTCTGCTGCTGAAGTAAATGCTATCCTCCCATCCTTTAATTAGCACAAATCCTTGCTTACTGTATAAATTTTGCTCTCCTCAAAACTGATCCCTCATCTGCCTCTGTTCCAATTTAATGATATGGCTCTGATTTTTGTGCATGCAGCACATGACAAGCAAACAGACCATTCAGTTCCTTCAGCTTTACCATCCTGCATCCATTAGTCAAAACAAGAATGGGCAGGTTTTGATATGCAGGTTGTGTCTCTTCTCGTTTCTGTCATAAGTTAAATAGTGTAAAAAATAATATATTTTGATTGGTATGATGAAGTTAGTTGAATCACAACGAGCACTTTTACTCTTAATTTCTGTCCTCTTCCTTTTTTCTCTTTGCATAGGTAACAACGTTCACATTCCTCCATGCTTTGGTTGAAAAACAAGTAAAGCTCTTGAGGGAGACAACTGCAGAAGAGCAACAGACGAGGCAGCCTGGAACTGGAGTGGAGGAAGTGTGCCCACATCAATTTAAAACTGCTAGTAAGCACCACTCGGACCTGACCATTTACTGCTGACCTGAGCTCACCTCCTTTATGGGTGATAAAGTATAACAATTTTTTTCACACCAGCTGCCCTTGGATGATGTCAGTTTAAGGAGGAAACCCTATTTTACCAGGCAAAGACCGAAGGAATTTTAGTGCCTAGTTTAAGGAGCCGTAGTAACTCAGTAGTTAGAATGCAGTATTGCAGGCTGACTCTGCCCACAGCCAGGAGTTCAATCTGCACCGGCTCAAGGTTGACTCAGCCTTCCATCCTTCTGAGGTCAGTAAATTTAATTTAATTTAATTTAATATTTGCATTTGTATACCGCCCTTTCCCTGAGGACTCAGGGCGGTTTACAGGGAATTAAAATCGAAACATACAAAAGTTAAAACCAATTAAAAAAGCATTAAATTCACCCTGTAGATTAAAACCCCAGTTAAAATTTTCTCCTCAGCCTGGGCCCGAGAGCTCAAAGAGCCAGGTCTTCAGGCCCCGGCGGAATGATCGGAGGTCAGGAGCAGTCCTCAGCTCTACCGGCAGCTGGTTCCAGAGGGCAGGCGCTCCCACCGAGAAGGCCCTATCCCTGGGTGTCACCCGCCGGCAATCTCTCACCGGCGGAACCCTGAGCAGACCCTCCCTGTGGGAGCGCACTGGGCGAAGGGCATTTGATGCCGGCAGCAGGTGTTCCCTCAAATAACCCGGACCCAGGCCATGTAGGGCTTTATAGGTGATAACCAGCACCTTGAATTTCACCCGGAGGGCAACCGGAAGCCAATGCAGCTCGCGGAGTAGAGGTGTTACATGGGAGTATCGGGAAACCCCCATTACAACTCGCGCGGCCGCATTCTGCACCAGTTGAAGCCTCCGAGTGGTCTTCAAGGGCAGCCCCATGTAGAGAGCGTTGCAGTAGTCCAGACGGGAGGTCACAAGCGCATGAGTGACTGTGCGTAGGGCGTCTCGGTCCAGATAGGGGCGCAACTGGCGCACCAGGCGAACCTGTGCAAAAGCCCCCCTGGTCACGGCTCCTATGTGATCTTCAAAATTGAGCCGTGAATCCAGGAGGACGCCCAAGTTGCGAGCCCTATCAACGGGGGGTAACACCTCACCCCCCATCGTTAGAGGTGGAATAACTTGGTTAACCCGAGACGCCGATATGCACAGCCACTCAGTCTTGGCGGGATTGAGACGAAGCCTGTTTCTCCCCATCCAGACCTGAACCGCCTCCAGGCACCGGGACATCACGGAGAGGGCATCACTGGGTTGGTTCGGGGTGGAAAGAAAAAGTTGGGTATCATCAGCGTACTGGTGATACCCCACCCCAAAACCACGAATGATCTCGCCCAGCGGCTTCATGTAGATGTTGAACAGGAGGGGCGAGAGAACCGACCCCTGAGGGACTCCACAAATGAGAGACCTCGGGGCGGATCTCTGCCCTCCTGTCAACACCGACTGCGAGCGGCCCCGGAGGTAGGAGGAGAACCACCGTAAAACGGTGCCTCCCACTCCCAGCCCCCTGAGACGCCGCAGCAGGATACCATGGTCGATGGTATCGAAAGCCGCTGAGAGGTCTAATAGGACCAGGACAGAGGAGCAACCCCTGTCCCTAGCCCTCCAGAGATCATTCACCAGCGCGACCAATGCCGTCTCCGTGCTGTGTCCAGGCCTGAAGCCCGATTGGTACGGGTCCAGATAATCAAAATGAGGACCCAGATTGTTGGTGGCAATATGCTGATCCTGTAAACTGCTTAGAGCAGGGCTTTTCAACCTTTTCACCCATTGTACCACTTTTAGGATAAGGCAATATCAGAGTACCACCAGTCGCCCAGCAACGTGTCAAAAACTTGACCAAAAAAAAAGGAGAAAAAATGATAAAGTACAGGTAGTCCTCGACTTACAACAATTTGCTTAGTGACTGTTCGAAGTTACAACGGCACTGAAAAAAAGTGACTTACGACCATTTTTCAAACTTATGATTGTTGCAGCATCCCCAGGGTCATGTGATTTACATTCGGACACTTGGCAACTGATTCATACTTATGATGGTCACAGTGTCCCAGGGTCATGTGATCACCTTTTGCAACTTTTTGGCAAGCGAAGTCAATGGCTGGAGTTGGCGTGGCCAGCTCATCACTCAGGTTGCAGGGTGCCTGGGGGGGGGGAAATCTGTGGGTCTCTGGTGGAGGGGGGTGGGACTGGGGTGGGAGCCCTCCTTCCCTCCCTCTCTCCCATTGTCCCTTCCTTCCTTCCTTCCTTCCTTCCTTGTCCCTTCCTCCCTCCCTCCCTCTCATTGTCCTTCCCTCCTTCCCTCAGGTTTCAGGGTGCCTGTGGGGGGAAATCCATGGGTCTCTGGTGGAGGGGAGTGGGACTGGGGTGGGTGCCCTCCTTCTCTCCCATTGTCCTTTACTTCCTTTCTTCCTTCCCTCCTTCTTTGTCCCTTCCTCCTTCCCTCCCTCCCTTCCATTGTCCCTCCCTCCCTCTCATTGTCCTTCGCTCCTGCCCTCACCCACAAAGCGCAACACCAGCCCAAGACCTGCCAGAGCCCCGGTCCTTTCCTTCTGTGCCGCCTCCTCCGCCCCCCAGCCAAACCCTTCCAGTGACTTTCAGGCAAATTACAGCCCTGTATCTATTGCGCCAGGCTCGCCCCATGCACAGCAGGCAGGAGACGTGGCGGCATTTCACCTTCTCAGAGCACGTCGCACTTTCTCTCTCTTCTCCCCCTGGTCAACTCTATCTTTCTCACCTGCTCACAAGCCCTTTGGACCCTGGCTCCTGGCAAGCGAAATGCGCAGGAGAGCGAAATCGGCATTTCTGAGCACACACTGATCCCGCGCTCCTGCCCAGCTCACTTGCTTGCGGAAAGAAAGCGGAAACCAAGAAGTGAGCTAGGCAAGAGCATGGGATCGGCGTTTCTGAGCGCAGCTCAGCTGTACTTACACATGCCAATCCCACGCTCCTGACCAGCTCACTTGCTTGCGGAAAACATGCTGCTTGCTAAGTGAAGTCCCAGGATCAGCAGGCTACAGCAAGCGAGCTGGGCACAGGCCATTCACTTGCTAACCCTTCCCCCCAAGACACAACACTTGTTCACTCACCCTTCCTCGCTCACTGCTCCACAGAAAACAGGCCGGGCTGGTCTGCCCCTTTTATACCTCTTCTTGTCTCCGCCCTCCTCCTTTTCTCTTCCGGGTGCACTGAAAGCTCCAGTCCAATAGTATGTCGCCACAGATCCTGGGGATTTAGGCAGCTCCAACTGATCTCCTCCAGGTCTGTGTGGCTCCATTTTAATTGGTTCCCTCCCCCACTCCAAGGGCTCGCGTACCAGCAGCCATGTGCTTGTGTACCACCAATGGTATGCGTACCACCAGTTGAAAAGCTCTGGCTTAGAGAGTGCTGTAAAGCACCATAAGTTTAAATGCTATTGATGCTGCTACTCATGGGCTGGAGTTAAACTGGCAGAAAAAGGATATTGCCAAGGAATATTTGTGCATGGTTAGACACGTCTTTAGATATTAACATTCTGACAGACACTAATTATTGAAAGAAGCACTAACAATCAGTGAAGGAACAGATTTGTCCTGTAGATTATTCACAAGATTGCTATTTGAGGGAGGACACCTGGTTTTTGGATAACATGTAATATGGATAGTCCTCAACTTATGACCAGAACTGAGCCCAAAATTTCTGTCGTTGATTCATTTGAGTTCTGCCCCATTTTACAACCTTTCTTACCACAGTTGTTAAGTGAATCACTGCAGTTGATAAGTTAGTAATCCAGTTGTTAAGTGAATCTGGCTTCCCCATTGACTTTGATCATGGGGATGCTGCAAAGATTGTAACTATGAGAAATTATTATTATTCAGTGCCACTGTAACTTTGAACAGTCACTAAGTGAACTATTGCAAGTCAAAGACTATCTGTATAAGAAATTACATAAATAATCAGCGATGACTGAAAAGTTGAAAGTTGAAGGAAACCTCATGAATATATTCATAAAATTGCCAAGAACTAAGTTTAATTTTAAAGAGCCTTTACTTCTAAACAATTACATTTTCACTGAATATACAAAATACTTTTAAAATTTACAGTTTCTATTAACAGAATACTGTAAAACAGGGCTTTTCAACCTTTTCACCCATTGTACCACTTTTAGGATATGGCAACATCTGAGTACCACCAGTCGCCTAGCAAAGTGTCAAAAACTTGATGACCAAAAAAAAAGGAAAAAAAGTGAAGTACAGTAGTCCTCGACTTACAACAGTTCGCTTAGTGACTGTTTGAGGTTACAATGGCACTGAAAAAAGTGCCCCCCAAGGCACAGCCGAGCAAGACACCTGCCTGCCCACCCAGCGGCACTCTTCCTCCCATCCGAGGTTTTCATTGTTGTGAGCATTTCTGTTGAGGATTGGCAGCGGGGGTGGGGTGGGGTGGCGGTTGGTTTTTATTCCCCCCCATCTGCTGGGTGGTTGCAGCAGGTTTTGGTCACTTCACATGACCCTGGGACACTGTGACCGTCATAAATATGAATCAGTTGCCAAGCATCTAATGTAAATCACAAGACCCTGGAGATGCTGCAACATTCTAGCTGATCGGTACTTCTTTTGGGCTCAGCAGAAGCGCCAGGATCAGCACCGAGCTCCAGCTGGAGCCTGGCACTGATCCTGGCCCTTCCGCTGAGCCCTGACAGCCCTGCAGCTCCAGCCATCTCTCGCTCAGGCTTGTGTGGTGCTGCCACCGGTTCAGCTCATTCCCCTCCCCCATTACCACTTTTCTAGGATGGTCGCGTACCACCTGCCAGGTGCCAATGTACCACAGGTGGTACCCGTACCACTGGTTGAAAAGCCCTGCTGTAAAACATAATGAGATCAATGGATTATCATTACTGTAGCATATATTATTCTAAATAATGTACTATGACAATAAGCAACACTTCATTGGCCTAAGATTCCAACTGATGTGTCTGCTATTCCATGTCTGCTTATTCAAGGTTTCTGCTTTCCCAGACTATCACAGTCTTGGTTTACTTAAAGCTATGAAAGCTATGTTATTATCTCTTTCGTACAGATTTGCATTTCTATGAGTTGTTACTCTGCTTTTTTTTAAATATTATTCCAAACAATTATTTTTGCTTTTTGGTTGTAGATTAAATAAATTTAAAATTGTGCTCAATTTTCTCTTTATAGTAGTGAGAATCATTTTGTATCATTTCATATTGCCGTAATTTCGAAAAGGAATTCCCAGCTATATGTGATACTGGTCTTAATGTGTTGCTTTCGTTGTTTAGCCATTTTTTCCATTTAATATTATTTATCAGCTAAATCCTTTCAGGTTTTTTTAATCTGACTCTTTACTTTTATCATGTTGGGATCTTCCTGCTTTTCCAATTGGTTTGTACCCAAGGTATTTTGTGACAACCTGGAAGACTTTTTTTTTGGTACTAATGAATTCCATTACATAATTTTCATATATTTTTTATTGAACATTTCCTTTTGTATGTATACTGTAACTATCACTATCAACACAGATTAATTATTAGGATAGCAATGTTGGAAATGTCAAATTTACCTGCCACTCATTGACCATGATATCATCTTCTCCTAACCAGGTGTATTTTAATCCACCTTATTATCAACATCTCCTCATAGCACGAATCTCTTGAAATGCATATCCCACAGTTTTTCAAAAATACATTGGAAGGGATAGCAAGATGCTAGGTGGTATTTGCTTTCAATTCAAAATCTAGAGGACGTCTTCCTGAACAGCTCATAGCTCAATAATATTGACTGAAGATATGATGGTTTTTAGCATTCAAAGTTCCTCATTCCTGCTGCTCATAGTCAAAAAACATCCATTGTCAAACTTAAAATTTAAATATCACAAATTCAATAACATGATTACCTCAGAGAAGGGAGCTAAGAGAGACAGCTGTTAGGAAGAAAGAGCAGCATATTATGAAAGAGATCCTTGTGTGCTGCCTGTCAAGAGCCTTACGAGATGCTGGGTGAACTGAATTACCCTCAGTGTGATATCAGGATAAAAGCAAGAGAATTCTTTGGTCAGCAGGACACACATTATAAGATCATTTTTCTCACTTTAGCGAACTCTCCTGAATACCTCCTGCTCCATCAGCTAAGCCACCAAGGCCTTTGCTTGCAAGCACTAAGAACAGGTTTTGTAAAAGCAGGTTTACATTGGCATTTACAGGTCATCTTCTGTATTATTGAGATTATGTACTATTTACAATCCACTCCAGTAATATTCACATGTGTGGTGGAACAAAAGCATAAAGAGCTCAAAATGAACAGTGAGCCTGGAGTTCTGTCAGTGTTATTTGGATTTTTTTTGTCTAGTAATTAGCCTGACTTAAGTTAATATATATCAATATACATATTTAGATAATTTAAGGCTTTATCTGAGACCTTCTATCCTAATGTCAGACATCTGTCTTTGCAGTCTATATTGGAAAATGTTAACTCAAACAACAAGAATCTATGTGACAATTTATTTATCGTGCTGTATTTACTTAAAAGATGGTAAAAAAAAACACCATGGTAACCCAAGATTTCTAGTAAAGAAATTACTTTCAAATAAGATATTGCCAGTTCTCTGAGGTAGGCAATGTCAAGTAACAGATGCAATAAAGATTCCAGGAATGTTCTTCATTGTTGCAAGGCAGAAGAACAGAATCTTGAAAACCTATTGCTTTTTCTCTAGTTCATTTTATACTAAACAAAATCAGGAAAGAGGATCTTTTGAGTTTCTTTCTCAAAAGCCCTCTTTCTCAGGACTGAACAATCTTCTAAAAATCCTCTCTTACTGGCTGAATAATTCCTTCTCCCCCCCCCCTTCCATGTATATAGACTTTCACAGATACCCATAGTTAGGGAATTTGGGTGGAAAAATCTCTTGCCCATTTTCTCCCAATTTTTCTTTGTATAAGTCTGGAAGCCTGCCTTTTTTGGGGAGGACAAGCAGTCCACATCTTTTCCTCTTTTGATTGGTCTTTCCTATCAGTGCCACAAGTAATTCTCACACCTACTGTATCAAGTTGGGTGTTATTGTTGCTATGCAGCACCTGAAAGTAATTGAAATATTAATAATGTAAGTATTTCTATAAAAAGGATCACTCTTCTCAGACACATCCCTTGGGTTCTTATTCAACAATTTAGCACTGTATTTGATTTGGAAAATATCTCATGTACCTTGCAGACTTCCATTTTAGTTTAAGGAATTAAATATTAATTAAAAATGAATTGGTCTCCATGTTATATCTTTGCAGTTGTTGCCTATTGCAGAAAAGCTTTGGTATATTCCACAGTATATCTATAAAACATATTGCCAAATACTAAACTTTAATGTTACCAAATGGAAAAATAAATTAGTTGTGTTAACTAATTAGATTCATTTTAAGTGTAAATTAAACTGAAGTTAATTTGCCTCAACTTTTTGAGTAAAATAGCACATATATATTCCAAAAAATAGACCTCAGCCCACAAAAAATTGGCAGGAAATCTGCAATTTGTCTTGAGAGACAGAATGGTTCCAGTGTTTCCAATATGGCACAGTTTCCTTACATAGATCAAGGACTGAAGAATGAATTATTCTGCTAAGAGGAAGGCTATGTAAGGGAAAAGAAAAACAACTACGGAGGGTCTAGGTCAGGGATAGTCAGCTATGCTGACTCAGGAATTCTGGGAGTTGAAGTCCATGAGTCATAAAAGAGCGAAGGTTGCCTACCCCTGGTCTAGGTCAAAGATAGGCAACAGTATTATTAAGATGCTCTGGGTTTCAATTTTCATAATCACTTGCCACAGACCACGCTGGATGTAGTTGATGAGGGTAACAGATGTAGAACATGGCAGATCTTTGATTTTACATATGCCAAAATAATTTTTTACAGAGATTCTGAAAAAGATTTTTATAAGAGTAAAAAAATCGATATTTTCAAATGTCTGAGATATATATGTGGTAACTGATCTCATTCCAATGATAGAGATGTTATTAATTTCTCATTCTTTAATCAATTACTTTTTATATTAGCTGACATAACATAGTTTGAATTTCTGAACTGTACAACTTTTATTTTGGAAAGGTACTTTGCTGTTAAAAATACGTATTGAGTATGATTGCATTAGTTATAATTTATAAAATCCTTGTCCTGCTCTTTTCATTAAAGATATTAGGGACTGAATAGGTGTCTATTAAGTAAGAAAAGAAGGATAAAAAATAGATTTAGGAATAATATATTCTAAAAAACTGGCTTCAATAGCTAGAATTTTTAGATATTTATGAGACCATTTTAACTTTTGCGTTCTATCACCAACACAAGCAGTTATTCTAGAATGATTTACATCTTAAAAATTATTTCCTAAAGAAATATTTACAAAATTGTTACTAATGTGTATTGTAATATCCACAACGCCAATATTTCTAACTAAACATATTTTTTATAAAAACTATGAGTACAGCCCAAAATGTTGGTTCATGTATTTTACATCTATAGAATTACATTTACTAAATCCGTCAGGCATGAATGACCAGGTCCACATGAGAATAATCAATTCATCTGATTTGTTGCTAAAGGTCTATCCACAGGAATCTTCTCAACTAATGGTTAGCACCTGCTTAGAATTAGATAAGGATCAATAGACTTAAGAGGGTTAGACTTAGTTCTCTTGTGATTACCTAGTGCAGGGATGTCAAACTCAATTTCATTGAGGGCCGCATCAGCATTACGGTTGCCCTCAAGGGGCCGGGTGGGTATGGCCAGGGTGGGCGTGGCCTACTGGGTGGGCGTGGCTAGAGTGTGTATGGCCTACTGGGTGGGCGTGGCCAGCTCTACATCGTTCACATCAAGGGTGCCTATGGGGGCCTGGGCAGGAGTGGGACAGATCTGAGGGTCTCTGGCAGAAGGAGGGTCTCTGGGCCAGGGCCAAGGCAGTGGGGGCCATTCCCTCACTGTTTCCAGGATGGCTTCGTGGGCCACATGAAACCACTTCGTGGGCCGGATCCGGGCCCCGGGCCTTGTGTTTGACATGTCTGACCTAGGGCTTCTAAGCTGCTTCCCGTTTTCACTTCACCCCTAGGCTCTGGTATCTTGTCTCCTACTGAAACACAAATTTCTTCTTGGGTTTAAAGATATAAGGATTTAATCAAAATCACTTACATTAAATCAAAAGCCATAATCTAATGGTATTTTGAAACATCTTTTACTTAATTCATTATTTTTTACTTCTATATAAGTGCAATTAGGCAAGGTATCAGGTAATTGTCTAAGTATACAAAGTGGGGAAAAAACATTCAAGAAGAAGGCAATGGCAAACTACACTTCCAGTGCTACCAGGAAAACTCCATGGATGTAGTCATCAAGAATTGAGATCAGCTCCAGGGATTTTTCTATTTATAAACATCTAGAGCAGCAATCCCCAACCTATTTGACACCAGTTTTGACACCAGGGACCAGTTTTGTGGAAGGCAATTTTTCCACTGGAGAAGAGGACAATGCAACTTAGATCCCTCTCACACACAATGTACACTAAGGTTTGTGCTCCTCCCTCAGGAATCTAATGCCTGATGATCTGAGGTGGTGATGCTAGCACTGGGGAATGGCTGCAAGAACAGATGAAGCTTCGCTTGCCCACTGCCATTCTCCTCCAGCTGTGAGGCTTTATTTCTAACAGGCCACGGACCATTACCGGTCCGTGGCCCAGGAGTTGGGGACCCCTGATCTAGAGATTTACAAAGTAGAAGTCAGTGGCTACAAAAATAGTATTTTGACTCTGTCAGGCAGAAAGAAATGTCAACACTGCTTATTAAAAGCAAATTATCAACTATTCATAATCTGAAGTTGAATCCACTGTAAAGATCAAGTATCCAAAACACATAAAGTAGCAGCAACGATCAACCAATGGCTAAGTATATGTTTCTGTTGCAATACAGGCTGATATTTGGATCTTCACACTTTTGACATGGTGCAGCAGGTAACTCAAATTACAGTACAATGCAAAATTTATAATAATTGAAATCAAACCTCAAGTATTGTTCTCTATCTCCCTCTCTCAGAAAATGAACATTGAAAAAGAACATTTCTTGTCTTCAGTTTTACCAGCAGAAACAGGATTACAAACACACCGTAGGCCAAAAAAGCTACACTGGGACAGAGGCCCATTGTTTTTTTAGCAGCCTTAAGAATTCTGTTAATGCAAGACAGGATTAGCCGTCTTGCACTACATTTAGTTTATTTTAAAATGAGACACATAAATTTAACAAAATGTTATCTTTGTATCCATATAGTTACAAAATTATATAAATGTATTTTAATAAGCTATTTAAAAAAATCTTAAGAGATACAAGTACAAGGTCATGGTCTCCAGAAGTTTAGAAACCGTTGTAGAAAATAGTTCATTCATCAAAGCTATAGCAGCCAAAGTGTAACCAATCCATCTTTTCATGCACACAAGGATACGTCAATTTCTTCCCTCGTTCCAAAAACATGGCATCGACTTCCAGAGTATGGTCAGCAGTTCTACTAAGCAAATATAGTCCATGTTTAGCGACCACAGTTGAGACTAGCAACTCTGTCACTAAGCAAAGCAACTGTTACAGTAAGCGGGCAGTCATATGACTGCAACTGTGCTTTCTGGCTCAAAACTGACAAGAGTAATCAGTTCACACCTTTGACTTTTGCCTACTTCCTAACCTCCCTCCCTTCCTTTGGAATAGTAACCCCAGGACTGGGATAATTAACAAGAAGGAATCAATATTTGTATTTACATTCATTTGAGAGGAAGGGATTACAAGAGAACAAGCAAGCTCTCAATGGGAATACATAGTGAAAGCAATACTGGCACTGGCAGCTTCAAGTGCATTACGCCAAAAGCCTGCTGTATTCCCCACTATGCCTGCTTATTACTCTCTTGTAGTCCTTTCCTGTATAAACTTTTCACTGGGGGGAGGGGAAAGAAATCAAGCATAGAAGAAATTACCTATCGTAATTGCTTTGTTTTTTCTCCCCCCCCCCCGTCACCTCCTGCTGGCATCCTCACAGAAGGAAGAGATTGGAGAATAAAAAGGCATACAATGGGGAATAAACTGGGCTGTTTGTGTAGCTGCAAACACCAGCACATTGCTTTCAATGTGTATTCTCCACTATGTATTTCCTTACTTTCTTGTATTGCTTTCCTATTCAATCTCTCTGCTCTAAAATCAGGAGAGGGGAAGAAATGCAACGGGACATTATGTTCTGACAGTAACGCCAATCACATGACTCAGGGACAGTACTGGCATAACTTCAAAAGGTCACTGAAGGAGGCTGCTGGTAAATGAGGATTACCTGTAGAAATCATCTGAAAACAATCATAGAAACTTGCTCACTGAAAACACCACTCTTGATAATAAGATGTTTTATGTTGATTTATCCTTCCAGTGAAAGTTTCCTTCCCAAAACTCTCAGCCTGGATAGGCGCCCCTAGACAAGCAAGACAACACCTCAACCTATTAAATAAATAAATTTCACACTTGTTCTTCTGGCTAAGCAATTGGCCAGAAATGGGCAATTGGCCAATTTCTAAGTCCTCAAAATGCCAGTTTGTCACATGTATCCTACAACTGTAATTTTCATCTTGTCCGATTAGTTTAGGTGGGAATTTTATCGTGCCATCTCAGGTTCATTGGTCAGGATTCTGAAAGAAGTACCTTTGCAATAGTTACCTCTGACAAAAAAAAAACCTATGGCAGTTTCCTACACAATTTCCTATGTCAGAGATAAACTGTTATATATTGCTGAAAAAAGAATGTTCATTAAAGACATAATAAACCAAAATAAAATATGTGATTTCTGATCCAATTTCCAGGTGCACCACATACTGAACTGCAAATATCAACTTTTAGCTAAAAAAAGAATGGCTTTTAGTCATTCTGGCTGTGAAAGGTAAACTTGAAAATGTGTGAGTGAGGCCTAATGAAATTTCACAGCTTCTTAGGAAGCATGTTTTTTAGTGCTCTGTATATTTCTCTTTGTTTCTTCATGACCAGCAGGAGCTAACAAAATTGGCAAGAAAAAGAAAAAAACAGGCTAGCAGAAAGACATTTATGTAATTTTTTAAATTCAGCTATTTCTGACATGTCATTTGGAAAACATTTGAGCAGGCATTCACTTTTCTTATATGTAAATAAAAATATCCATGGATGGATGCTCAGTCCATAATTAAGTATCAAAGAAGCAATAATCATAGCAGATATAAAAATATAATAGAGATCAGGGTTAATAATACTGCAACCAGTTTTTAACATCCAAAATCAAAAATTCTGATACATTCCACACAATATTTGCCATAAGAATGGATTACTATGGGAAAAACTGTTTTTGTCTGTTACAAAAAAACTACACTGACCATGAAAAAGGGATATTTTTTTACAATAAAATAACTCAGCTTGATGGAACACACAGAAAAAGAAATTTTATAGAGTTCCAAGGAAATCGCGTACCACAACTGAAATTCAAAGACCACAACTCTCCAATGGGCAGAAGAGATTTGATATTGTATTTATTATCACAGTAATAATAATTATTTCTATAATAAATAATTACAGGTAGTCCTCAACTTACAATTCATTTAGTGACTGTTCAAAGTTGCAATGGCACTGAAAAAAATGATTTATCACCATTTTTCACACTGATGACCATTACAGCATCCTCATGGTCACATGATCAAAATCCAGATGCTTGGCAACTGACTCGTAGTTATGACAGTTCCTGTGTTCCAGAATTATGCAAACCCCTTTTGCAACCTCCTGACAACCAAAGATAATGGGGAAGTCAGATACACTTAACCACGTTACTAACTTAACAACTGCACATGATTCAACTTAACTGTAGCAAGCAAGGTTGTAAAGTGGGGCAAAACTCACTTAACAAATGTTTCACTTAGGAAAAGAAAGTTTGGGCTTAATTGTGGTCGTAAGTCAAGGACTACCTGTATTGGATTTCTACACCTCCTAAACATCTTCTAACCTCAAATAGTTTTGATTAAGGGTACATTTCCTTGCTTCACTGTAGACATTTGTTAGGAGACAAAACATATGCAGTGTTCTACCAATTTGATGAAGCCAAGAGACATGTCCAAACAAGGCTTTTATTCTGCAATTACCTCAACTGATTTTTTTTAAAAAAAATCTGTAACCTTAATATGTTTTCCCACCGCTTATTTAACCTTCTACATCAACACAATGTACATAAGCTAAAGAGGAACTTATGAGATGCCTGGACAGTAGGACTGCTAACTAAAAACACTCCAAGACTAGCCCCCCATCTACAAGATACAGCACACAAGCATTTTTGTGGACTTCCTTCCTACAAGCCTTTTGTGAGATTTAAGGCTTCAGTTCTGCTCCTTAATTCACCTTTATGAAAAAGAGTCCAAAATATTATATCCCACCCACATCAGTGGTACCATAAACTGTATTTTAAATTCCCAGACAGGGTACAAAGAGAAAGGGTTGTCCAAACTTGAAAGTTTATTCAACCCCACGTGCAGAAATCATTAAGAAAAAATGCTCTTGCTTCCTAATTTAAAAAAGTTGAAGGTTTCCACGGTCCAGTTGTGCCCCTAATACTAGGATATATATTTTTATCCTGTTCCTGTATATCTTAAATAAACATATGACAGCCACGTTACATATTTCCAGCCTTAATCTAATTATCCACAGCATAAGAATAACATTGAGATCTTTCTGTGATTTTGTTCTTGTTAGATAATTCTTTCATTTTCATTTCAGGGTGGCTCTCTATGGAGCAAGAAATAAAAGCCCTATGGAGCCTGCCATTATGTAGCACCAGACTTACCTGTGACTTCAGAGTCTTCCAAAGCAGCATCTGAATCTTGATGAATGAACAGGGATAACAAATTGGTACCCTCTTTATGACTACACATCTCAGTCACTTTCCCCTCTCTATTCATTGCTTCTAGTTTCTCTGAAGAATTTGGGACAGCCTCTTTCAGATCAATCCCCCCTTCCTTTGATGCCCTCAACAAAGCTGTATGCTCAAGAGATGTTTTTGCATCTTTAAAAAAAGCAGGAATTCTCGCTTCACCTTGGGGACACTCAAGAGCAATAAGATCCTCTTTGTTTGACACAAGGGTCATTGGCACAGCTTTTTCTTGATCATCCTCATGCTCTTTCTCCTGTTTTGATAAAGCAGTGGAAACCGATTTCTCCATTCCTTGTGGATTCCGCTGTGTCAATTTCATAAACCAAACATCAAGGCTTTGGTGGATTTGCAACAATTACTGCCAGACAACCTATAATAAAAAAGGTATCATAATGTCTCATGTTTAGAATAATTTAGAAGGATGAATTTCACACAAGTCCCTTTTCAAATATGCTGATTGAAATTTAATGTACCTATTACAAATATTCATTACGTGATTTAGAACAAATGTCTTTTATCTAGGGGTAGAGGTCATTGCTGGAGTAGAACAAAAGAATTTTGTTCAACAAATTTGAATAATATACACCAACTCAAACATGTTTTATTTAGAGCCTTGTCTTGTCTGTAAGACAGCTTAACTCATAGATGCCAATCTGTAACATACTGTAGGTATCACAGGAGGATATTTATATATGGCTGAAGTAAACCAAGGAAGTCTGAGATTTCAAGCATCACACTTGACTTCAAGCATCAAGCTATACTGCCCTATACAGAGCAGACTTGAATAAAGCCACTTTAATATTTACTGCATAAGATATGGCATACATATTTTGCAGTCTTGACTGTTAGAGTTCTACAGTATTAGTGTGCTTTCAACTTGATTTGTGGCACATAGGTAACATAAATTCTATATAGTGCATAGAACAGTATTTAAAGAAACATATTAATGAAAAGTATGTCTCAGCTGCATGTTATCTATTGTGGAATAATTCATCAAGTCACGTTCTGAAATAAAAGTATAATATGAAGCTTACATGACATGAATGAACAAAGACAGTTGTCTATATCTATGTATGCATGGGAAGGGAAATAGAAAAAAGCACTAGCACGCATATCACACTCAAACAGGAAGCTCTTAAAACATATGACCAATCTGTATTACAGATACAGTCAGTATTCAATTCAGCTGTGTTATATACGATTAAATATAGAATTGCAATCTATGTACAATTCAATAAAATGCATTTCCTAAAAGGAAAACACAATTTTCTCCGGTAACTACCTACACCTAGGATTATATTGAGTTTATTCAATTACACAGATGAAGGTATATTACGGCGCAAGTCATATCAAACTGACAATTCTCAAATCATATATTATACATATTTTAACATTTTGCTCTATTTGTCTATTAATTCCAAACCAATTAATACATCAAGGGAATTAACTCTTTACTCTTCTTTTATATACAGAACTTACTACAAAATAAATCAGAAAAAAACAGTGCCACAACAATAAATAATATTAAATATTACTTAACTCAATCTTAAAAAAAACTTTTTAAACAGTCTCAGATAATCAGGTTTACTATCTAACTCCAAAGGGACCATAAAATAACTATCAGTCAAGATTTTCTAGGAATGGCATTCTCTACTCAGCAGGTCAGCATTCCAGTAACCATCTGCCAAACTCTATTTGGCAGGAGACACCTTGACCAATCATCCTGACTATAAGAGGTTCATGTAATTTTGCTATGATTTCTATTATCTCTGCCCAAATAAACTAACTGCCCATGTGACATAATTTCTTTCTGTATAAACTCTTCTTTCAAAGTAAGATAAAACTGGTTGAGATTATATTTAAGTAACTTTTTTATAAAAAATCCATATCTATATTTAACTTGGAATTCCATGTCTTAGATGTGCCTTCAACCTTTTTGGCCTGTGAGCCCATTGCAGTTTTGAAGATGATATGGCTGGGTGCTTTCATAAAATGTCTGGCATGAATTGTGGCTAATATTTAGTATTGGAACAAAATATTCATTTTTAGAAAGGAAAGCAGGTGTAATTAGAATGCAAGCACACTGTTTTAATTCCATGTTTCTTGTATCAGTTCTCAAAAAGGCTAGCTAATTTTGTTAAATCACCTCTGAATTTTTTTCTAAAAATAATTTTCCCAAATAGATTTAATTTTGAAATTACTTCCTTTCAAATGCAAAAATCAGCAAACCATATAGTGCAAATATAATCATTCTTTCACAATGATGTTCAACAATAAATAAATAAAAGGAGAAAGTGAGACAGACCTGATTCACATCCAAGTTTCTTTATCTTTTATGAGTTCCTATATAAATGACAATTGGCTATGTTCACATAACTAAGCCATGAACAGACAACAAGGACTTACTCAGTTCTAAGCCAGTCCCCTCCCAGCCACATTATCATTTGGTAAGTGTGTAAACCTAGTCACTGTTTTTCTGTCTCCAAGATATTACACATGTATATTCTCTTCATCTATCATACAAATAATCATGCATTCTATTCCTTAATCACACAAATATAGGCATACATCTTTTTCTCTTCCACTCTGTAAGGCTGATTCTTCCTCATTGAGTCAACCATCCAATTTCCTCTCCCAGGCTCTATTTATCTCCCCTTTGTTGGCTCTCCTTACCTTCTCACTGAAAGAATAGGATGAATTAAAGTTTAGGCTATCCCTTTGACATTCAAGCATACTTAGTTGCAATACGTCTGATCCTAATTTAACTGGTTGGAAAGCAGAACTGGCCTCCAACTGGATATAAATTAAAACACACTTACCTTTTTTTCAACTATATAATTTTGCTGAATCATATTCTATTTGTAATCTATCATTCAACATATTTTTCTTAAGTATCATTTCCAGGTCAGCTATTCCCTATATGTTGTTGTACTCAAGATGTTATAGACCAAACAGAAAAATGTTTCTGCTCTTTTATTAACCCAAGAAGTTCATTAATGGGACATCCACAGCAAGAGAACTAAACCCAGAATTCTAGCCACTGAGATTATACTTTTAAAATAATTGTACATAGGATCTATAATTTTTTCCCTCTCATTTTATAATATCTATTTTTTGCTTTGAATTATATATGAAGTATTAACCTCATCTTGCGGGGTAAAATGGAAAAAAGGCAAATTAATTAAAATCATAGACCACTTTACAAACCCATAAACATTAAGTTATGGTTAGCTTGAAGCAGATAAAAGGCAAATTACTGTGGATGGTCATATAAGCTGTGACCAAGCCACAGTTTGGGTAAACTATGTTTTATAGGACATTTATCACATTTGGATGACCAAATTGCTATTTATCAAATTTATAAAACTGCCCATCTCACAAGAAGCAAAAAAGTGCAAAAACAATAGTTATTCATATAAACATAGCTGTATTAAAAACATTACAAACACTGCACAACATGTAAGGAAGTACCTTAGTGAGTACATGGGATTTGGATAAAACTGCTGTACTTCATAGTTCTTCATGAATAACATTTTAAACAATATACTAACTGAGAAATTGGTAATACCTATTGTCACATCTTCAAACAATAGCATATGGTTCTACTGGAATCAGATTGTTCCCTTAAACAGTAAGATTCAGACAATTCATTTGGAATCAAGAAAATATGGTTATTTCATCCCAGAACCAATGCCAGTGGAAAAACAACAAATACAGTTACCACTAGGAGGAGATAGATATTCATAAGTGAAATTAAATGAGGCTGTGGCTGTCTAAATATGCATACATGGCATGTGGTAAAAACAGAAGACAACCACTTCACAAACAGTTTCTTCAGGATGTCATATTTGTTATATCTTCCTTTTATATAAATTGTTCTTGAATGACACATTGACCTCCACCCAAAGGTCAACAGTCTCTACAACATGCCTCCTCACAATCTGCCTTGCTGTGGCGAGTACATAAATTGACCTTATAAATGTTTGAGTTTGCAAAGATGCTATCAAGAAAGGCAGTAATCAGCAGAACAATGGTGAATTATAATTTAGTTTTTAACATATTGCCCTAACCTACCTTCAACATTCTTCAACTGGAGCCTTTGTGTCAAAGAACTAAATAAGACAGGCCACTAATTTCTGATCTTTAATTCATATAGCATACTGAATGTGGGAAGTTGATACATGCAGGATTCCCTTGCCATGCATCTTTCACAAGAAAGGCACACTTACTCATGATATAAGTCATTCTGGTGAGTTCTGAGTAATTAATTTATCTCAGGTACAACTGTTAAAAAACAGCAAAGCACTGCAATTTGTTATTCCACCATACCCTTGCAAATGGCAAATGCAAAAATGTAAACCAGAAGCACCACCACTTGCTTTTCATGAAATAAAAACACAACAAAAACCAAACGGCATTATTACCATGATTTACTAAACCAACAGCAGTCCATATACTAAGGCTGGGTTTAAACATTGTCATGCTTTCTTCAATAAACTACAATCGCTGGATTCACACAACACACTAAGCGAAACCCAAACAAATCACACTGTGTATTAATATAGTGTGAAAACAATTAAAAATATCATAGTTTGAATATCCTTACTTGGACATTTTTCAAAATAATCCACACAAAATACTGGAATAGTAATGTAATCACTGCCGTTTAAATAAATCAAAACTTATGCATGTTTATTTTGAAGTTGTCATTATATTTACTCTTAGAGAAGTATACGTAAAATTGGAGTGATGAGGAAAAAAATTGTACTTCTGCTTCCAGAACTTATAACAAAGTTATACAGATATAACTTCCTCTTAAGAGATTGTCATATGTTACTTTACAGTATGTATTTGTTGATATATCAGAATTTTGTAAATGAAAGAGAAAAATTTGTGCAAGATTTTGACATGCATAAAATGCTATTTTTATTTTAAAAAGTAATAGCACAGTCACGCTAGGTCTCAGTTCTTTAGAATCTTTGCAATCTGAATTTCAACTATATAGAAGGCAAAGAAAGAAATGACAAAGATAACAAAGAGAAGGAAAAGAATTGCCAATACATGTTTTTAGCAAATATTTTCCCTGCTATGAGTGAAGAAGGAAACTGATTATTAGCAAATACAGGTCATAACTTTTCAGAAGCCTCTATCTCTGCTCTCCTGATTGGCAATGATATCCAGAAGGAGAAATTTAGAATGACCATGCTTTTCTTGCTACTTTCATCAATACCATTTAGGATATGTATTGCCTGTATGGGTATAGAAACATTCCCACATATTTATTATTTTTGAATGTATGTGCAGTAATATACCTATTATCAATCAACAGATGAAGAAGCATTGTGTTTGAAAATTAGACAACGATTTTAATCATAAGAAATATAATTATAAAGGTGAATGTAATGGAAGAATTCAAAATGTATTAATAGCTCCTTAATTTAAAAAAATGAATTCATTGTTTTAGCTGCAACTAAAGATTTGGAAATAACAAATACACATTTAATCAACACCTACCTGAAAAAAATAAGCTGAAAACAAGTGTCTTATGTGTAATAAAACATTATTCTTTTGTCATTGTTGTTTGTGCTTTTGAGTTATTCAGAGTCTTGATGACTGCCTGCACTAGCCTCTACAGTTTTCTTGGCAAGGAATTTGGAAGTGGTTTACCCTTGCCTTCTTCCTAGAGCTAAGACAGGAAGCTCAAGTCACCTTCATGACTAAGACAAGACTAGAACTCAGGATGTCACCGATTTTAGTTTAATGCCTTAATTGCTATATCAAATAGCTCTTGTTAATGTGTTGTAAACAGACTTTCTCTTTTGGTTAATTCCTGGGAGATATATACAAACATATACTTAATCAATTTTCAATTATTAGTTAATAGACTTAATTCAATAGTATCTTATGATGAAGAATTCAGTAAAATGACAAACATAACCAAATACTACTAGGAGCCAACAAGGGTATCAGTTTTTTCAACAGCCATATAATCTGAAATTTATTTAAGGTAAGTCGCAATTGATATGTGTGAATGGGAAAACGCCTGTGTTCTGACTAAATCCTGATTTTTATCCTCAGTATAAAAAATAGTTTACAACATGTAAAAGCACAATACAGTATACTCAACCCAACAATTATGACAGAGTAAAACCACTGCAGCAGAAATAACATAATTACAAGAAAGCATATTTGGGAAATAATTCCTTAACTGTTATATAACAGAGAAAACCTACTCTTCAGTTACCAGGCGGTCATTTGTGATCACTGAACTATCTCACAGAGGACCCAAAATGCTTTTAAAATCCAAGGATATTGAGGCATGGGAGAAACCCTTCCCTCGAGGGTCTAATCTAAAGCCAAAGCTTCTTCCATGAATATAAGAATTTTTTAGTCTTTGTAATTTTCTTTGCTTGTTGCAGATACAGCAATAAAATCTGGTAGTTTGTTAAACTGTATTTTATTGATACAATTTGAAACTCACATTCAATTTAAAGCTATAGTTAATAGAAGGGCAAGAATCTCCAAAGCCCATCTTCACATAATACTATTGAGAATATTATTTTGTTGTTAGCTGCAAAGTCGTGTCCAACCCATCGCGACCCTATGGACAACGTTCCTCCAGGCCTTCCTGTCCTCTACCATCTTCTGGAGTCCATTTAAGCTCATGCCTACTGCTTCAGTGACTCCATCCAGCCACCTCATTCTCTGTCATCCCCTTCTTCTCTTGCCCTCTATCTTTCCCAGCATTAGGCTCTTCTCCAGTGAGTCTTTCCTTCTCATTAGGTGCCCAAAGTATTTTAGCTTCAGGATCTGGCCTTCTAAAGAGCAGTCGGGATTGATCTCCTCTAGGACTGACCGGTTTGATCGCCTTGCAGTCCAAGGGACTCGCAGGAGTCTTCTCCAGCACCATAGTTCATTTGAGAATATTATAACAAATCTTTATTTATATGATGATCCATAAAATGCTATGATGGGCATTAAGACTACAGGATTAGGGAAGGTCTGTGTCTGTTGAATCTACTGGATAATCATTCTATAGACACAATTGATGTATAAAATGTTTAAATGAGCAAAAATATACATGTACAGCTGATGTAATGTTGACTCTACCTGATAGAACATGCTAATAAGTTTTTAAAGAATTACAAGCTTCTTTATTATTTTTGCTACAATGTATTTGAAGTTGAAGCAGTAGCCTAAATGGACTCCAGAAGATGATAGAGGCAGAAAGGCCTGGAGGAACGTTGTCCATGGGGTCGCGATGGTTCGGACACGACTTCGCAACCAACAACAACAACATTTGAAGTTACTGTATCATTGAAATATCTAAGAACAGACTCTCAATATACCTAATGTACTCTAACATGGTAAGTGTCTCCTTTGAATTCTGCATTTTGTAACTTTTCCTAATATCCAGGAGACAGCAGCGAAACTCAGTAAAATAGTTCTTTGAAGCAAAACTATAAAACTGCTTGTTATATGTAGCTAAAGATGCATCCTTTTGGATAGCTCTTGCTATTACCAATATCCTTATTCCATTTATCTCTTTATTACAATGTATGTGTTCTTGTGTATGTGTGTTTGCATGTATTCAAAATAAGAAGGAAGAGGTAAATGGTTAGGATTTTCACTGGAAGGCAGTTTTATTTAAATTCCATTAAAATTTTGTGAACTGGCAAGACAATTACAGATCAATATTTGGAAGAACCTCTAAGTGAAGGAAATAGAAAAGGGATTATCAAAGATAAACATGGCCTTTTTATAAATCTATTCCTAATATCATTGGTGCCTAGAATATTTAATAATATTCTCTTTTTCTTCCTCAAAATAATGATTAGTTTACAATTTCAGTTGTCAACAATTTAAACATTGCATTTATCCTCACTGATGAGTTGAGATTCATTTCATCACATTTTTGATATGACTTGCTCTGTGTCCTTTCAGCATCCTATTAGATACTTCCTACTGGATAGCACTAGCCTCACTCAGAAAACTCAGGTCTCAAACTATGACATATGCTGCAGGATTTGGATAATGTGAATTTTATGTAAGAATTTTTAACAGGAAATATTTCTCACAGGTTATAGAATCAAAGAATCCATAATAAAGAATATATTCCTGAGGATTCAGTATATCCCTATGTTTTCAAATGTATTTTCTTCCAAATACGTAGGTTTAAGACTGTGTGCCTAGGTACTGTGTGCCTGTGTGCCTGTTGTAATTGTTTCACAGGTTAGCTATACAGGTAAGACCCTAGTAAACTGCTTGATCAAAAAAAAAACACATGCCAAATGAGCAGCCAGTCTCAGTGATAGGAACCTTAAAAGAATAATTCTACACATTTTTACTAAGAAGCAGTTCCCATTGAGTTCAACCGAGTCCTGCCACCTAATTGGACACAAGACTGCAATCTTAAGAAAAATACATTTTACACAGGCCGTGCCTATTATCAGCCACGAGCCATGTCCATTATCCAGAACAGAGAAGCAGTCCAATTGTTTTGAGCCAGTTGAGGCTTATCCCTTTCAGATGCAACAACTAACAAATTTTGCGAGAACTTTGCCAAGGAGTAAATCACCATAGAAATAATCCCCTCTCCTGGACAATTTACTTCACCCACCCGGATGGTGTTATGCTCTCCCATCCAAGAGGAATGTGAATTTACTCCCTCAATGAAGAACAGACAGACAGACAGACAAACAGACACCCGCTCACACCTTTCATCACCATCATTCAAATCTTACCGCCAAGGGCTACAATTCAGGTGTCCAACACTCATGAACCGCTGAGTCCCTGCAGGGCCACTCTCACCCTTTCCCCGCACCTGTCCTGTCTGAAGTGACCTCCCAGCCTCCTCCTTGACTCTTCCAGCTCCTCTGCTGTCCCCGACCAGCCTCCACGGGACCTGTCATTTGCCCCGTGTGAACGCAGCTGCAGGAGCCGTCCACCCTCTCCGCGCGCCCCTGCTTAAAAAGGAGCCGGACCCGCCAGCCCGCCCGTGGCCTACCTGCCACTCACCTCCCTGACAGCGGGACTGCTTTTACGGGCACACTCGCCTCCCTGTCACTTGTTTCCCCCCCCCCGCCCGCCCACGAAGCACCGCCTCCTGGCTCCCTCCTGGCTCCATCCCCTCCGGCCAGGTCCTTCTTCCCGGTTCCGCTCTGCCTCCCGGGCCACACTCACCAGCCTGTGGCGGGGGCCGCCGCCGCCTCTGTCACCCCGCGCCCCCCCCCGGGAGCTCAGGGCTGGGTCGGCTGGTTCGCTTCGCTCTGGCAGAACTGCTGCCGTCCCTTCCTCTTCGGTCCCCCGCCCGGCTCCGGCCTCTCCAGCAGCAACAGCAGCGGCAGCAGCCGAGGCTGTCGCGCCGGGGACATGGCTCCTTTAAATCCCCCTCCCGCTCCGTCCCACGAACTCCCCCCCCCTTTTTTTTTTTTCCTCTCCTTCCTACCCGGCCAGCCCAGCTGCCTGGGCTGATCCGACCGCCTCTCCACCCCTCTTCCTTAGAGTCGCAGGCACAGAGCGTCTATAGCAACACAAAACGGCCGCAGCGCCATGTTGGGAGAAGCAAGGCGAGACGCTCCCCTCTGGCTCGCGGGTGACGTCACCGGCCGGGGGCAAGGTAAGGGCCTCGGGCTCCATTCTACGGGAGGCCCGGGGTCGGCTCTCAGCCGGGGAACCGGCGTCGCCGGGGGGCCGTGGAAAACAGCTTATGCTCCTCGCGGCGGCCGCGCGGCTTCTTTGCAAGGCGCCCTGTCCCCGGAAAAGCGAGCCGGGGCGGAGCGACTTTATATGCAAAGGCGGATGGTACTCGGGAAGAACGGAGGAAAACGGGCAGGTGTCCGGACTCCTCCGCCTCCAAACCTGGGCGACGCAATCGCTTTCCGTGGGCGAAAGCTCCAGCCTGACTCCAGCATTGACTCGTGGCGCAAATCCGGGCTGAGCGAAAGAAGCCAAGAAGCGGGGAAGTTAAGGTCGTGGCTACTTACTCCGCCTGCCTCGGCGGTGTTCTGCCGCGCGTCTCTGGAACCAAAAGCGCCGCTGAAGATGCCACAATCGGGGCAGGAAGAACTGTCGGCTGCAGACTTTGTGCGCTTTTTCAGAAGGCTAGCCAACCTGAGAGGAGGGATCGCCTCGAGGAAGCCGTCTGCGAGAAGAATACACGCGGATTCAGATGATTGACGCATCCCCATGCTTTTCTTTTCCCCGCACAAGTACATATGTTCAACAATCACTCGGGCAGGACTTCGCAACCCGTTCTGCATAGCCAGCCAGCCAGCCAAACAGTGTTAATGATGAAGAAAGACATTTTCTTCTCATAGATAACGGGATTAGAAACTTTCCGAAGAGTTTGGAAGGTGTGTGGGGTTCCCACCCCCCACCCGGGGTTCCCACCCCCCACCCCCTCCCGAAAGTTAGATCATCTCCCTTCTTTCCGATTTGTTTTTCTCAAAAGATTTTACTACATGAAATCAGATGTAGAAATTGGGACTGTGCAGCCAGTGGTGGGATTCAGCTGGTTCGCACCACTTTGGCAGAACTGGTAGCTAATTTTTTGTTACCCAGGTCCAGAATGGATTTCTGGAAGCAGCATCCACCCAGAGAACCGGCTGTTCACATATTTGAATCCCACCACTGCGTGCAGCCCAATTCAGTGCAAATCTATATGTAGATCTCGGTATATTTCAATGTAAACCTCAATGAGTAAACGGGAGACTATTTCATAACATGTTCATTTAGGTTTGCAACTTTGGCTTTCAAAACCCAAGTTCAAATAAACTGCAAGTGCCACGAAGAGACTGCATTATGGCCACAGTTGGGAATGAAACTTTCATTGCTAAGTGAGGTTGTTGATATGTGAGTCACACCAATGTTATGACTTTTTTGGCGTAGATGTTAAGCATCATGGTCATTAAGTGAAGCATGTAGTTATTAAGCAGATCTGGCATCTTCCATTGACTTTGCTTGTCCGAAGCCATTTGGGAAGATCGGAAATGATCATATGACCCTGGGACACTCCAACCATGACTGTTGCCAAGAGACTGAATTTTTATCATGTGACTGCAGGGACATTACAATAGTTCTAAGTGTGTCGTAAATCACTTTTTTCAATTTACTGTGGTAAATTCGAATGGTTTCTAAACAAATGGTTAGAAGCCAAGGACTACTGTATAAGATAGTGGTTTTTTTCTCTCATTCAGCCCTTACATGATTCCTGTTATGTATTCCTCTAGCTCATTTCATGCAATTGGAGTAGACATCTATATTAGTCTATACTCACCATTCCTAAGTTTAATATTTTAAGATCAAAAGGGACAAAGAGGAGACAATTGTTTTGAACTCTTTGTAAGAAAAAGGAAGCTCTGGGTGGTTAAACTTTTATTGAATTTTAGTAAGCATGATGAACTTAACAAAACATGTTTCAACATGTCCTTCAAAATAAGCCTGCTCAATAAACACATATTATAGAAAGATCCTTTATTACTTTATTGTTGAAGGATATAAACATAGAAACTTAAAGGTCTGTCAGAGTTTTCTTCTGCCCTCTTTTATACCAAAAAGAATCAAGACAAAGTTTCTTGTATTTTCCCTTAAGGGTTCCTGCACAACTTTGTCAAGATTATTTATGCATGCCTGTATACAGGATGTCATTAACATACCTTTATATATGCAGTTGGATATCATGGTGGTTAGAGTGCCACCTTTGACATTGGAGACTAGGGTTCAAATCCTGGCTGGTACCTACATTAGCAGTAAGGACTCTTGGACAAAGACCCCATAATGCTTTACTTGCCTACCTCAAATATGACACAAACTAGGTGTCATGGTTTCGACAGATGAAACTCTTCAAAAGAACTTCGAGGCATTATTTACTTTTAAGAATCTTTTATTCGAGAAACGAAGTATCGGCACTACATAGTAGAAACCAAAAACTAAATTCCCATCCCCTGGATACAAAGTATCAAAGCACAATTCCCTCCCCCAATAAACAGTCATAAATCACATTCCTTTATTAGCTTGAAGCACGGGCTTTCTCCCCAGCTATCCAGCCCGCCAAAACTCTTTTATCAACTCTGGGCAAAATGACCTTGGATTCCCACAGCTGAGTTATTATTGTTATGACTAGCTGGACTCTCATCCACATTTCCCCTCCCTGCATCAATTAACTCTAGAAGCAATAGAGAAAAATGGCTGCATTTCCATCTGTTGTCAAAGCAAGAGCATCCGATGTTACCGTTGACACTAGGTCTAGCAGTATCATGCCAGCTTGGATATCACCTAGATTAACAAGGTGCGTGTCATACGTTTGGGAGCCAGGACAATCTGATAAGTGAGCTACTGGAAGAGAACCTGGAATGGGTGGAATGCTACTGGAACAGGACTGCTAATGTGAGGGAATATATGAAATGTATGAAGAAAGTATGGATGGACGGAAGATCTGTATCCACTGAGCAAAAGCTAGTTACCCAATGCTTCAACATAGCGAAGAGGAAGTTGCTCTCACAACTTGAGATAAACCAATGACAATTACATGTCATATTCAGAAGACCCAGAAGAATTAGATATGCAGCCAACACTTGAAGCTGGAACATCACTACCACCCTCTCCATTAAAGAGCACATGAAGCATAAGATCGTGGATAAATTAGCTACTCAAGAAGCATTGTGGTTCATGTGGTTAGGATGCTGAGTTGTCAAGCAGCAAGCCCACATTTGACACCTGATGCTGCTGAGGGGCTGGGTGAACTCCCATCCTTCATTCCAACTCTTGCCAGGGACATGAAAGGAGCCCCCAACTAGGCATCTCCCAGGCAACAGTGATGTCAGTGGCTAGTCCTTTCAACCCGGAAGTGCTATGTGATATGATACTAGCTAGCTACCTCACCCCTTGAGACCAATTACTAGGGTTCAGTGGAAAAATACCATCAGATAGTATGTTACAAGATGTCAATAGAGCCCTCATGACAATTGCTATTACCACTATAACAAACTAGTATACATTATAGCCACCATAATACTGGAGATATTTGACTACAGAATCAAGAAGAACAGCACTACCTACCTACCTCCTTCCCAGAGAATGAGGTTTGAGATGAAGATCAAGGCAACTCAAAGAAAAGTTAGCCAACTGGTGCAACTACAGAGGTGAGTGGAGATTAAGGATAAGACTTAGCTACTGAAAAAACACAAGGACCTGACTGCACCTGAAATTCTAGAGATTGCTAAACAAAGACTCAACGCACTGGCTTCCAGAATAAGGAGATACACTAGAGAAGCAGAGGCAAGAAAATAAATCCCTCTTCTCCAAGGGTGTACCTCGAATTGCAGTGCAACAACACAGCAGCACAAACACCAACAGCAGAAACTAAACAGTACTGGAAGAGCATATGGGAAAAAGAGAAGACACATAAGATCAGTGCAAAGTGGCTGAAGGACTTGACCATTGCTATCACAGTAACAAACATCCAACAGTGAGTCAAGAACATGAAGAGCTGGACAGCACCTGGCCTGGACATGATTTACATTACTGGCTAAAGAAACTAACAGCAATGCATTAATGTCTAGCAACACAGATGAATTAGCTGCTAGGAACAGGCTTCCACCCAGACTAGCTAACACAAGGAAGGAATGTGCTGATTATGAAAGACTCCTACAAGGGACCATGATCATCTAACTACTGGCCAATAATCTGCCTCCACATGACATGGAAAGTCCTACCAGGCATCATAGCAAGTTACTGGACCATATGAGCCAGTCCATGAGCATAGCTCATAGGGGCATTGGGAATAACACCAGAGGCTCAAAATATCAGTTGGTCATAGGTAGATCAGTCGCCCAAGACTTAAGGTCTACACTGACTAATCTGAACACAACCTGGATTGACTACAGGGAAGCCTAAGACTTAGTGCCACACACACTGCTATATAAAGTGAACAGAACACTAAGGACCTTAAATAATATCTAAAAGTAGAATCTAATTAACTTGTTCTGCTAACAGAACCACTTTCATCTGTAGTACACGTATTCCTCTACGTACAACCATTCATTTAGTGACTATTCAAAGTTACAATGGCACTGAAAAAACTGATTTATAATCATTTTTCACACTTACGACCATAGCAGCATCCCCGTGGTCACATTATCAAAATTTGGATGCTTGGCAACTGGCATGCATTTATGATGGTTGCAGTGTCCTGGGGTCATGTGATCACCTTTTGCATCTCTCTTGACACACAAAGTCAGTGGGGAAGCCAGAATCACGCAACAGTCATGTTACTAACCTAACAACTGCAGTGTTTCACTTAACAACTGTGGCAAGAAAAGGTCATAAAATGGGGCAAAACTCAACTGTCTTGCAACAGAAATTTTGAGCTCAATTGTCGTAAGTTGAGCACTACCTGTATACTGTATACTGAGGGATGAACCTCTAGTTTTCACAACTGTGAATCTACTGTGAAGAGACTGGGGAGAAGAATCGTTATCTTTTGCATGCTAACTTCCTATTTTCAGAAAACTTGATTTCTCCCCAAGTCTCCATCTTTAATTGTGTAATTCGTTTGAGAAAGGGCCTTTAGTCTTTAGAGAGAAATAATTCATACATGTTTGGTTATATAATTATAATTATTTGAGTATTAAAAATTAGATTATTGATAGGAGGTTGAAATCCTTTATGACCTTGAATTCAATAGGAATTCTGAATAGATAAAACCCATTTCCTTATGACATCTAGTATAAGCTTTCAGAGAATAAAACTTTTATCCCAGTAAACTACAGCCTGACATAGTACAAGATACTGCTCTTTTTCCATTAATAAAAGTATAATTTATTTAGATAAAAATATGCAATAATATGAAAACCGCAGAAACTATTGATTGTAAATGAAATAAGAATGCATGGTCTAATATAGGATGAATTATTTCATGATAATATTCGTAATACAGAATGAGAGGACAGAACTCTTTAAGATTTTCAGTGTAAGAAAATTATAATTTCTTATAGATTGAAACATTGAATCAAGTACTGAATTATACATCATAATATGTTACCAGTGACTGGATTGATAACATTGCAACTGCAATTTTCAAGGTTAAATATCTCAAATTTCAAGAACCATAGCCCAAACAAACCATAATGTGCTAGTAATAAGTGATAGTGCTTTGGCATAGACCAATAATATAGCAAACAATAAGAGAACAGACGCTATCTTGATTATATTTGTGTATATTATATTTAAAATGATATGAAATATAGAAAACTAAAAATAGGACATTAAAAAAACAGTGTGATAAATGCTTGATCATATAGTTTATCAATCATCTATATTCAAATGCTAATACAGCAACTAGAGCTCTTTGCCTAACCTTGAAAGAATAAACACAGTAATACTGCCACCAAGTGACTTCTCAAAGACAATTTTTATCTGTAGATCAGCAATGGTACTGGAACAAAAATGTCTCTGTTTTATTTTTCATTTTGTCAATCTACAGTACATGCCTATCTTGATATTACCTGAAAAGAAACTACATTTGGAGCTTTTTTTCAGGATAATTTGTTCTGATATAACAATACTTCCAGATGTGTTCAAATAATTAAGGATGAGTCCATTGAGTATCCCAAAAATGAGAATGTATGGATCAGAAGTTCCACCTGTGCTATAATTGACACTACAAAGTGAATTACTATATAAAATATATATTGTATAGTATATACCGTATATCAGAGGTCCCCAACCTTTTGGGCACCAGGGACCAGTTCCGTGGAGAGAAATTTTTCTGCGGACTGGAGGGTGTGTGGTTTCATGTACTGCCTGCATCCCACAGATGGGGCTTTGCTTGTTTGTGCAGACTGGTTGCTGGCATGCTGCGGCCCGGTACTGGTCCACAGACCGGGGGTTGGGGACCCCTGCTGTATATCATATTCTGAGCATTAGTATAGCAATAGCACTTAGACTTATATACTGTTTTATAATGCTTTACAGCCCTCTCTACACGGTTTACAGAGTCAGTATATTGCCCCCAACAAGCTGGGTCCTCATTTTATCCACCTCGGAAGGATGGAAGGCTGAGTCAAGCTTGAGCTGGTGAGAACTGAACTGCTGACAGTCAGCAGAATTAGCCTGCAATATTGCATTCTAACCACTGCACCATTAGCATTGCAGCAACTGTGCACAGCGACAGTCTGCCCAATCTTTTAGCTAGGGTATGTTCTAAGGATAAAGAGTGATATATAAATGTACAACAAATTTAAACTATTTAATATATGTTGGAGCTCCTTGTGTGAAGGCTTTAAAATATCTTAGAATATGGGGGGATGGAGGTGGGGTGAGTGACATCTCTCAAACACATCTCTCAAACTACCAACAGAGTAACTGAGTTTGCTGAGATGTAAATTCATGCAAATTATGCTGAGATCATCTGCATGTATTGGGCTACACATTTCCACAACACAGCACATTTTATCAGAATATGGGGAACTGATTATCATCTGATTTGAAAGACAGACCTGCAACCAGATAACAGTTTCTCAGTCCAACTGATCAAGTACTCTGTGGATTGGTAAAACAACCTGTCATGTACAATTATTTTTCCAGTGAAGTAAAAAGCAGCATTAGGAATATACTAATTTCCAAAAAATAATGCAAGAAGGCAGGCTACCTATCCAACTCTCAGATGAGTTGCTGTTCACAATTAAAACAACATGACTGCCCAGACTAAATCAGCATTCCCAACAGTCAGAAAAAAAGACTTGACAAGGGTCCACAGACACTCCTTAGTCTGATCTTAAGGGACTTCCAAAAATCTTGGACAGTAGGAGCCATGTACCAGTATATCTCCAATGGGTTGTTGTTCCAGATTGAAACAAAGATAGTATGCTTGCTTGGTTCCAAAGCATTCCCTTGGTCAAGCAACAATATAACATTTCAATGAGAGGATCTGGATTGCATCAATTCTGTCTGAATGGACTGGACAGGCAGAAACAACTGGAGACAGATGGGCCTTCAAATAATAAAGCCCTATGCCACGAAGGACTTTATAGATAACAATTAACACCTTGAACTTCACCTGGAAGCCAACTAGTAGGCAATGTGGTTTGTGGAGCTGCCATGACACGTGGGAATATCAGGAAGCACGCATGGCTACTTGTGCTCCTTGGACCATTTCTAGATAGGCTTCAAGGGTAGTGCCATATAGAGCATATTGCAATAGTCCAGTCATGAGATGACTAGACTGTTAGTGACCCTCTGAAGTGCCTCTTGATCAAGGAAAGGGTGCAACATTTGCACAAGACAAATCAAGCAAGGTCCAATTCTTTGCAGGGATTGCATACTAGTCTCAAATAAAGAAGTACAACCAAATTTATCAGTACCGTATTTTGCTTTTAGTTTTCTTCCCTGCAAGCTGTGTACTCAACTGTACCCTGTACTTCAGTTCCTATACATAGCAAGATACAGCGCTAAGAAATACAATATATCTCATGCATATTCTGTTCATACTGACAGGCATTTCTAATCATATGAGTGAAAAATAAAAATTAATTTGAGCACTGAATTTTTCTTGCCAGTAGGTTTTGTTTGATTTATATTAGAATGTTAATGCTGTTGCTTTAGCTAATGTACGTATGTACAATATGCTGTTAAATGTTTTGATTTAATAAACCAACTTTCTAAACATATTCTTAAGCATTAAAATCTGATTATACATGGTATTTCTGTAAAAATATCAATAAATATGTCAATTTCATTGGGCAATTAAAATGAGACACAGATTATATTTCCTAACTTCACCTTGGTCACTATTATTATTATTATATACACAAAAATCTGAAATCAGAGTTGCTAATTTTTTAGCTGATGTTGGCCTAAATTCACACTGAGTTCTTCCCAAGAGCCTAATGTATCATAATATACTGGCATAGTATATATGCAGATCCAAGCAGGTGGCTTTTTGACAGATGGACATTTTGTCAATGTGCAGATTTTTTAATACCATACCATCTAAGGCTTTTTAGTATGGCACCCAGTGTCCCAGTAACCACAGATCATCACTGTCAGTTTATGCAATAGTATTTCAACTTTTATATTATTTGCTTTTATATTTTTTTATATTCTTGCTGTTGTCTTTGAAACATTTACTAATTCAAATAAATGTCCTCAAAAATTGCAAATTTCAGTGCATTGATTTAACTATTGTCTTCTCTGTATGTGATTGATGTGATTACCCACCCCCAGGGCTCTTTTTCAGTATTTACAAACACTCTGACTAGGTCAATGCCTAGATACTGAAGAGGGTGATGTCATCAGAAAAAGCACATGTCTTGTTGCAGCATGGAGGCTTGTTAATTCCTTCCGGGACAGAACTCTGTTAAAATGCCGATTGAATATGAAACAATGGTGGTAGTGCCCTGATAGTGTATATATGTTACTGATTATTATTCAGCGCACCAAAACGATGTGATTTTGTTAATTGGCTATTGCTGTGCTGCACGTTATGACCTCCATAAGCTGTCTAGAGCATTATGGGTAGCATGGTTTGTAAACCAACTGCAGACATTTGTGTTGGATTAAATAACAGGCAAGGATTTCATCAAATGACTGGATTGGAATTTACCAGCATTGGTAGGTGTGGAATTAAGTATTTAGTCCAGAACATTATGAAAGAAACACTAGTATAAACTATCATATGTTTTATTACAAAGGGTTTAAATATGTTGCTCAGAAAAGGACATTCCACATGGAGTAAAATCCTATATTTTTAAAAGGAGAATTTTATTTTATTCAAAATGTAGGTCTTATGGAACAATAATGCTATGTGATGCTTCAATAAACTGAGATTGATTCCCCTATTTTAAAACATTGGCATTTTGCAAAGCATATTTGGCAGGTGCCTATGACGATATTTCTCTCAAACGTATCTGTCAAACGATGGGAAAAATTTATTTTCCTGGTGATAAGCAACTTATTGTAGCAGTCCTGGTGACACGCAAAAACTTGTCAACAACCATTTAAATCCTGAAGCAGGTGAAGTTTTGACAACATGCAACATTTCATCAGCAGGTATATTGGTCATTATATGCCTGCCCCTCCAAAACCCACCCCACCCTTTGTGCAGCTTGCAGAGTTTGTTTTGAGTATTTATTTTATTCAGAAACTTTGTATTGTTTCTCCTGAATTATGTCACTTAACACGCTCTGCTTCAATTCAGAGAAAATATGTGACTTCAGACCCAAAGGTGCTTTTCAAAAGGTAACTGGACTTTCTTTGTTTTTTCCTTGAGGATGTTTTGCCTCTCATCCAAGAAGCTTCTTCAGTTCTGAAGAAGTTCACTTCTGTTCACTCTTGAAGAAGCTTCTTGGATGAGAAGTGAAATGTCTTCAAGGAAAAAACAAAGAAAGTCCATTTGCCTTTTGAAAAACACCTTTGGGACAATCATGATCTGGATAACTGAGAATCTCCATAGACATGTGACTTCAGATATCTTCAGTGAACCAGTACACCTGAGTTCATTGATACTCTATTGTGAGTTTTTAATAGTAAAAACAGTCTCTGAATTGCAGTATTTACATACAGATGTATTTACATACAGATGCGACTATCAAAACTGTTAATATTTGCTCATTTGCTTCCAAGTTAATGGAAGCTTGGCAGGAAATCAGTACTGCATAACAAAGACTGGTGTCTTAGAATGCATAAATCCTTGCATATTAATAAAGGGAACAGGTAATTTAATATTTATCTATTTATTTATTTAAAAGACTTATATGGCTTCTCATCTTATACACCATAATCCTGGGTAGCTCAAGAAACAATAAAAAAATCAAGACATGAAACCTTACTAAAAATTGCAGTACCCCACATATCAGCATTCTGTGTTACTAGGCTTCATTCTCACTATGTCGAAATGCTTGTAGGTTAAATTTAGGAAAATACCATCACCACTTTTTATTTGTTTATTTTATTTTTATTTTAATTCCATTTATATCCCGCCCTTCTCCAAAGACTCAGGGCGGCTTACAAGCTTAGCAGTAGCCTTCATTCTATGTATATGCCTGCTTATTAGGGCTTTCACACACACCCCAAGCGGCATTATTACAAAGTCAGCTTAATTGCCCCCAACAATCTGGGTCCTCATTTTACCTACCTCGGAAGGATGGAAGGCTGAGTCAACCTTGAGCCTGGTGGGATGCAAACCTGCACTAATTGCAGGCAGCTGGTGATACTTAAGGAGGCATTAGCCCACTGCTCCCCTGCCCTACTCCCCCTCCTCTTGTAATCAAACATAATTTTAAAGTTCAGTATAAAACACTACTATTAAATTGAATACTATACCATTCAGAAAATAGTTTATTAACTCGGATGGGGTATAACGAATAGATCTCATAGATCCTGAACAAATATATAGCCTCCAATTAGTTTTGTCCTCAATCTGAAACATCTTCTAACCACTTAACCACAAAGCTCTTGTAACTGGGCTACAGCAGTTGCTATTTTTCAGCTCATCTTAGATCTTGAGTTATGAGAAAGTATTGTAGAAGGGGAGCCTTGTCAGTCTATGGAGGAGGCAAAAATCAGAAGTCTTCATCTTGATGGATGAAATTTAGCTCCATGGCCTTCTCTTCATCATTGCAATGGTGTCAGAATAATATAACAGAGTTGGAAAGGAACTTGGAGGTCTTCTAGTCCAGTTAAAGTTAATGTTTCATGGCATCTTTTCTAACAAACACATTATATTAAATGGCATAATTCAAAAAAGCTTTTGCCTTTTTTTAAAGGCTCAATCTTAAAGGAAATCAACCCTGACAGTCCTTTGTAAGCACAGATACTGAAGCTGAAGTCCAAATATTTTGGCCGCCTAAAGAGAAGAGAGGATTGGTTGGAAAAGATCCTGCTATTAAGAAAAATTGAAGGCACATGGATAAGGGAACTGTAGAGGATGAGATGGTTAGATAGTGTCATTGGTGCAGTGAACATGAATTTGGGCAAATTTGGGAGAGAGTGGAGGACAGAAGGGCTTGGCATGCTATGGTCCATGTGGTTGTGAGGAGCTGGACATGACTTAGCAACTGAAAAACAACATATTTTTTCAGAAAAAGTGCTTTGATTTCTTCTGTGAGGATAAATGAGGGAAAATTCTTTCCATGTTTCCTTCCTTGGACTCATAGAATAGTGGACTATAAACATAAATGAAATGTATTTGACCAAGTCAAAGGATGAGACTGTTTTCTCCCCACCTCTCCCTTTTCTCCATCCCAAATCAACTGCTCTTTACTATCAAAGGTCTTTCTGTGGATCCATCCTCCATCCAAGATAAACCAAGGATAGGTACTTCTGCCGTACTTTGGTTCCTGCTTTTGCTTCAAGATACTCTCTTGAAATCAACTATAATATTTTCAATACTATTTTTAGCTACGGTACTTGGGTTTCCACAATACATGGAGCCTTGTAAGCTAATTGCTTATATTTTAGTGTACTCTAGCATGTTTTGTGAATTCAGCCTATGTGGTAGTCTTAAAATCCAGTGTGTCTTGTTACACCAAAAAATGCTTTTATTTTATTGATTTATTATACTTATGTCTGTGCCACTGCAGCCAAAATGACTTGGTGGCTCATAGAGGAAAAGGTTGATGAAGTACAGTACATTACACAAACAAAGCTGAAGGCTTTTAAGACATATTCATCTTGGACTAAATGTCTATAATTTTAAAAACATGTAATATTGTTGTTCCTGACCTACTTTAATTTGACTTTCTTTTTAAAATACTTTTTGTTTAACTTTTCTGTAAACCATATTGAGTGCATGACCCTTTAAAAATGGTAAAGGTAAATAAATACAAATGGTTTGAAGTAAATAACAGATTTGGCTTATTGTACTAACCTCTGATCTTCAAAAAATTCTTGTTTGTTAAACTTGACTGAAAAAGTGGAACATATGTCATTGTTCCATTTACCAGTACGGTATGTCATGGTGTCTAAGAAGAGGATTTCCAAGATCTTATGCAGTTATCCTTTTCAAATCATCCTGTAAATGCCAAGGGAATCTGGGACTGTGAGAGCTGTAATAAAAACCTTAGCTGACTGAAGCACAAATAATCTTGGTTATATCTGCTAACTCTGAGGACAAGCAATCTCTTATCAAGGGAAAGTTGTTGTAAGAGCATAGAGTATTATTTGCCGTGATCTGCCAAATAAGACCTGTCATTTGGTGAAACAGGGTATTCTGTTAGGACTATCAACCTATTCTTAGAAATAGAACAATATATATTGGGCAAAGACACCTAAATATAAACATATGTTTGAATGGGTATAATGCACAAAAAAGGTATATACTGTTCAGCGGGAATTAAAAATTTAAAAGTGCGTGCTAAGGGTGATGGTTAAAAAGTTGCACAAAATATATAAGAGAAAATTGCACTCAAAAGGTGTGAACATGACAAAGTATTATGTATGCCAATGCAGTTAATATTTTTAGCTTAAAAATGCAGAAAACTTTATGGATCAGTTTAAGTACCTCAGTAACTGACAATAGCAGCGAGTGCATTTAAAGCAATCAGTGTAAGTTAAGAAAGACTCAGAAATGTTTCTTTTGCTGTAAATAGCATCCCCTTTTACATGAATGCTAAATGTTAAAAGGGAATATTTGCATAAGCAGCTTTCACTTTATACAGTATACAGTATGAAAATGATTGCTACTACCACATTGTACCATCCTAATGTAGAACAAATTCAGGATTATATCTGAAAAAGCAAACAAGGAGCGTTGATTCTTTTCGCTTGAGCAACTGAGAATTTACTTTCTCTGCCGTGAGAGAATGTCTATAGAGGAATTAAGAAGTTTTTACATTGCTTACACTTCATTTATTTTTCCAAATAGCATTTTTTAAAACTAGTTCTTGCCGCAATAAGTTCTTGCTATTACAGTAGTAACCTATTCTTACTACCGTCCCACTCCAAACTCTTACAAATCCAATCCATAGTTTCATTCCATCCGGTTGCCTGCCTGTCTCCAGCGCGGCACAGTCAACCTTGTTGCCTTGCTTTGATCCCGGTGACGCTTGTGAATGGTGGATCCCGAAAAGCTCCAAAGCGCGTGCAGCACGCCCATTGGCTCAGCCGGCAGCCTGTCTAGCGGAAGGGGATAGCGTGAGTGTGGGTTGTACCGTAGCTCTCTGCTGCTGTGTCTGTCGGTGTCTGGGGCCGACCCGGCGGGCGGTGTGGGGAATCGGGGGTGGGAGGGCGCGCACGCGCGCGCGCGCGCGCGCGGGGGGGAGAAACAGGGGGGGGGGAATTCGGTCCCGCGCGCTGTCTCGGCCAAGATGGCGGCGGGGACGGCATCGGCGGCCGTGGCCCGGTTGGAGGGCCGCGAGTTCGAATACCTCATGAAAAAGCGCTCAGTAACCATCGGCCGCAACTCCTCGCAGGGCTCGGTGGACGTCAGCATGGGCCACTCCAGTTTCATCTCCCGGCGGCACCTGGAGATTTTCACCGCCCCGCCCGCTCAGGCCCAGGCCCCTGCCAACAGCGGTAGCGGCCCCGCCTCGACGACCCTCACCGGCGACGGGACCGGGACTCAGTCGCCGCCTGTTGCCGCCGGCGCTTCGTCTGGCAGTGGGGATTTCTACCTGCGTTGCCTGGGCAAGAACGGCGTCTTCGTGGACGGAGTGTTCCAGCGCCGGGGGGCGCCACCGTTGCAGCTGCCCCGCGTGTAAGTGTGAGGCGGAGGGAGGGACTGCCGGGGACACGCGCTCGCTCCGGCGAAGACCTTCTCTTTTGCCCGCCGGTCGCCGCTCTCGCCTGCCCGGCGTCTTCGTCGGGGGGCGGGGGCGGGGGCGTGAGAGGCGAGCCTGAGGCGTCTGCAGTCTCTCCGGGGTCTCCAAGGCCGGAGGACACCACTCGTGGAGCCTCGTTGTAGTGGCGGCAGCACCCGCACAAGGAGGCTTGAAGGGTGTCTGCGGCAGCTTCGGCAGCAGCGGCGGCACATGAGCCCCGCTTCTTCGCTCAAGCTGGCCTAGACATGGCGCTTGTTGGTTCGCTCTCTGTTTTGTCCAGCTCTGGGATCACAACTCCTGTTGGGTTAAAATCCCTAGTTTATTTTTATTTTATTTTTTATTTTAATTCCATTTATATCCCGCCCTTCTCCGAAGACTCTGGGCGGCTTACAAGCTTAGCAGTAGCCTTCATTCCCGTCACGGCTGCAGTTATGGATAAATACTTTTTTTTTTTTTTTCCATGACCTAGACTTGAGCGAGAGTTGTCTTCTCCAGACTGCACATTGATGCGCGTACCGGTCTGCTGTACTTTTCGAGTGGTCTGTGAGAGGCCTGGTGTTTTTCAACAGAAAATGCACATGTACTTTCAAGTTTTTAAACCAGTTCTCTCCAGGAAGGTTTATCTTGTGGCTAAAAGATTGTGGGTTTTAATAAATAAATAAAAAAAGAAAAAAAGAAAAAGGTGAGAGTGGATGGCTTAGAAAAAGGCTGATTTTGAAAGTGTTCTGTTGGTGAGAAAATATTTGGAGATCGTTACTCTTAAAATAGAAAGGGCATTTTGCAAATTCAGTAAGTACAATAAGTACACCTTGCTTATGAAAGTGGATTAGTGATGTGTTTATTCATGGTGTCATCTTACTAGTTATAACTGAATGTGTTATTTGACTTTTGTAATTTTCCTTATATTTGCAAGGATGTCATTTATTGGGAAAGCCAGATATTCTGTTTTGTTTTAATTTGAATTAAAACCAATAGGCAGAAAGGTAGAGCCCCTCACTGTATTGCTTTGCATGCTCTACAGATGGAAATAGGACATATTTTACAGTATTACAGTAAGAGATAATGCTGTAATGTTAAAAAAAAGACAGTCATTCAGTGAGGAATGAAATCTCAAGTGTTGAAACTTGACATGTTTTTTTAACTACTGTTCAGATTTATCACAGTTACTGTGATTACTAGATAGTTTTGAGAAAAAATGCCCTAGTGACTCTCCTGTGTAGCTGTTTTGAACAACTTCTTCATTAAATCCTGTTTTTACAGATTACAGAACTCTGGAAGTCTTTTATTATTTGAGTGTATCTTGGGTGTAAGGCATAGTATGAAACAAACTATTATATGATTATCTTTGATTATTTATTCTATTATAATATTGTGTATAACTTTCCACAGAATGTTATATTTCATAATGGTAGTTCATTTGTGTTTCCACCCATTCCAAATTTGAAAACTATATTTGCCTTCAAGGAAAAAAAATCCCCCAGCTCCCTGGCATGGTCACATTTTACCTGTGGAATTTTGGGATATTGGTAATATGTTCCTGTGCTGCATTTTTTTTTTTTTTGAAAGATGATTTTGGATAATTTAACCACTGTTTCGTTAACACATATCTTCTTTAAATATTATTGTTAGCTAAAGACATAGTTGCTAATTTATGATATGCAGTTCTATTCAAAGTAAACCTGATACTTACTGAAAACATTGATTTTTAAGATCAATCTTACAATTTCAATAGAAATTTCAAATGTGATTAAATTTACAATCAATGTTTGTTATCCCAATATTACCCTAAAGAAATGCTTCTGAATTTGAAGACAATTTTCCAAAGGAAAATTAAGTAGAAAAATCTCATTTGTCTATACCACTGTATTTCTAGTGAATCTAAGACAATACTTCTATTCAGTGCTTTTTTTGTAAAAGAAAAAGGTGCCGGAACTCACACATGTCATACAACCCGCCTTGCCTACCCTACAAGGTTCCATCCAAAAAAGGTGCCGGAACTCCGTTCTGAGCATTCTATGAGGAAAAAAGCCCTGCTTCTATTTAAAGATGAATTATTTGGGAGAAAAAATTAATACATGTGTAAACATAGCATTTCTGTGGATTGGTTTTTTTCTAGTTTCAGTTGTTGATGTCTGCTAATTAAATAACATCTAGCATAATATCTTTCATAGTAAAGAATCTTAATTAATCTTAATTTCATAGTAATTAATCTTGTTTAATTTTAGGATGAATGCGTAGGTAATTTTGAAATCTCCTTACTTAGGGACTTGAAATGAAATTCCATTCACTTGAGATGTTTGCCAAGATTTCATCTTTCATGTTTCCTTTCTCTTTGAAAAAGCCCTGTTTATCAGTTTACACATATTCAGATTTAGTAGATTTTAATTCCATTAATATTTTGATTTTGAAAAATATGTAAAAGCCATACTGATTTTCATTTATTCAGAAAAACATAATGCAGAAATAACATCAGGGAATATTGTAAATGAAAATAAATTGATTTAATTGAAAAGTTCTCTCTGTGTATGTGTATATGCATGCATGCATATATACATATATACACATATACATGCCATTATCAAATGATTTATGTATGTCGGGTGTCAAACTGCCGGCCTGCGGGCCGGACGTGTCACCGGGAAACCATGCCCACCCCATTGCTGGCAATGGCGAAAAAGTTCCGATATGTTGTGCGATGTCACGTGACGTCACGAGTTTAACACGTCTGATCTAAGTGATGGAAAGCAATGACTTCAAGTATAGAACATGGAGTTTGAAACTTGTTCTGTAGATAATAAAAGTTAAAATAATTATGTTAAGCCTTGTTCTACTTTTGAAAGTGGTATTTTCAATACGAAAAATGTGAAATTGTGAAGCAGAGTGGTGATTTGTACATGCCATTTATATTATAAGAAATTTATAGTAACATAGATTATAGTCAGTAGCTTTATCTTAAATAAGCTTCTTACTCATTTTCACATTGTTTTTAAATTTTCTTATTAAACTGAACATTTGGTATAGCTATATAATCAACACATACCAAACTTTATGTTGGTATAGCAATTGGATTTTCAGTGACTAAACATAGTAGCAGGATTTGTTTTGAAATAAAGGCTACTAAGTAGTGGTTAAAATGTGGAGCTTTGATCTGCCACCATTTTTGTAGAGTTCTACAGGTGAGGTTACCAGTGGGGTATGAGAATACAATGCAGTTTTTGTAAATTGAGAACTTTCAAATTCCAGCTGTTCAACTTGTGATGTTTCATCTTGAGCAAGCATGTCAAACCCGCGACGTCACATGATGTCGTGTGACGTGACTTTTTCCCCATTGCCGGCAATCGGGAGGGCGCGGTTTCATCATGATGCATCCGTCCTGCAGACCGGCAGTTTGACATGCCTGATCTTGAGCAAACATTTGGCTTGTTAACAAATCCCTAATTAACAAAGTGGGTTTAACTGGTACTCTTACTTAAGAAGATTGGCATTGGTAATTTCAGTTAGTACTTTAAAATATTCAGATGAGGTCTCAAAATCCAGAGATTTAAAAATATAAATGTATTAAGCTGTTTTTCCCCCATTTTCAACTATAACATTGGTTTCTTTTCAGTTTACAGAGGTATGAATAGGGCTTGTAATATCTAGCATTGCAAAAGTTGAAGATAATTTTGAGTTGACTTAAAAATAAGCACTATCCGTAATAAGACTATCCAGTAATGTCTTGCATTAAACTTTCTGTCCTTTTTTTTTTTTAAAAAAAATCATTTTGTACTTGCTGTCACAACTTAGAAATTAACAGGGACATTGAGTCTCCTTAGGTACACTATTATCCCTAAAAAAAATGTATAGATAGTCCTCAACTTAATAGTTGCTTAGTGACCATTTAAGTTACGATGGACTTCCCTTGGACTATTCATGAGTGGGATTCAAAGTTACAATGGCCAGTGCCCACCCACAGTCACATGATCACATTTTGAATGCTTGCCAGCTGGTTTGTATTTATAGCCATTTATAGCATCCTCTGGTTATTGTGAGTTATAGGATATTTTTTGCTGGAAATTGGCGTTTACTTCTGGTTTCCGACAAAAAAGCCCAATGGATTTGCTTAATGGCTAGAGCATTTGCTTAATGACTGCTGCAAAAAAGGTCATAAAATTGGATGTGGTCACATGGTGACCTGCTTAATGACTGGCATGAACAACTGTAATTGTATGCTCAATTATAGTAGTAAATTCTGTAGTATATACAGAATTAGGTTTTAACTAAGTAAAAATGCCTACTTTACAGACCACAATCTGAGGAATCTTTCAGGCAGGTAATTGGTTGAAAATCCTGGACATTATTACTATGCTTCACCTACAAAGAAGTTATCCGTGTGCTGTATTTCAAGGAAATAGTTCTTAGTTGAAATATACAGAATGTTTGGCTGTAGAGTGCAATATTTGTATTAGGATCAAAAATTCCTCACTCATGGGCAACTAGGGACTGCTTTCCTCCAATTTTTTTGTTGTTCCAAGGAAAAATATGTTGATTAATAATCTAGTGGGCCATTAGAAAACCTTAACTGTACACTTTGGAATTTTGTACTCTTGATTTCAAGGAATGATTCCTTTCCTCCTCCTTTCAGTTTCTTTTTTATCCAGATCCTAAAGAGAATCTTACCTGATATCAGCTTTGTGATCTTTTCAGTACAGGTAATCCTCAACTTACAGCCATTCATTTAGAGACCGATTGAAGTCACAACAGCACTGAAAAAAGTGATTTAAGACTGGTTTTTTAAACTTACAACCGTTTGCAGCATCCCCGTGGTCACTTGATCAAAAGTTTGCAACTGACATGACAGTTACACTGTCCCGGGGTCGTGTAATCACCATTTGTAACCTTTCCAGCCAGCTTCTGGCAAGCAGAATCAATGGGGAAATCCATACTCACTTAATGACTGCATGGTTCACTTAACGACTGCAATGATTTGCTTAACAACAATGGCAAAAGGATTGTAAAATGGGGCAAAATTACTTAACAACTGCCTTGCTTAGCAACAAATTTTGGGCTCAGTTGTAATAAATTAAGGACTACCTGTACTAACTTAAAAATGTTTTTCAGAATATTAAAAGAAGTTACTTTTTAAAAAAAAAATTCTGTGCAGTCCCAGGGAATTTAAAATGAATGGTTGGTATAAATTATGAATTTTTATATGGTCGCCCAATTCACTCTGGGCTGTTTAGAAGGATAAAACCTCAATACATAAACAATAACCCCACATTCTCCCTGGTGACAACTATCAGGCAAGCCGCTTGATGGGTTGCATATCATTCTGAGGCCCCCAGACAGAAATATGTGTTTAGGGCCTTTGAGGGTCAAAGTAGGAGCCAATCTTATTTTTGCAGGTCCTGATATTCTACAGAGAAGGAGTCACCATGGACGAGGCCATTCTTCTGGTCCCGCTAAGTAGACCTCTTTAGGAGGTGGAACCCGTAGCATTCTCTGCCTCCCCACTTGGGTGTGTTGGTAGATATGACTGGAAAAAGATGGTTCCTCAAACAACCTTGTCCCAAGTCATGTAGGGCTTAATGGTGAGAACTAGCATCTTGAATTTGACATGAAAGCAAATTGGCAGCCAATACTGCCCCCTAGGAGAGATGACGTGCAAAACTAGGTTTGCATAAAACCACGTGGGCTGCCGCATTTTGAACCTACTGAAGCTTCTTAAAAATTCATGGGTAGCTCCACATAGAGCGCTTTACTATAGTTAAGACGGAAGGTGACTAGAATGTGTGTTTGAGCAGGGATAGTTGATCTATGAAAGGGCATAACTGATGCACAACAGTTGTGCTAAGGACTTCCTACCATGACAGCCACCTGTTCCTCAAGCAGGAGTTGTAAGTCCAGGAAAACCCTCAGATCATGCACCAGTGCCATCCTATCCAAGAACAGAGATGGCAATTCTTCATGGGCAAAAGAATCCCAAACCCAGAGACCAATTATAGAATATATATAATTATATATAACTTTATTTAACAGTGTAGTTTTGTTTTTTATTAATGCACTTATTTCAGTGCACTTTTATCAGCATAAAAGTACATTGAAATATACATTACAGTTTGAAAAAATATATATATAAATATGTAGATATAAGTAAAATGATATATAGCTATTAAGTAGCATGATGAGATTAATTTTCAGTATATGCTTAGATTGTGGCTATATTTTTTTCTGAGGAAAGGCATTCCACAGAGAGGATACTATAACAGAAAATGCTTTTTTTTGACTGATGCAAATAAATATTTGTAAGATGCAATACAAACTAAATATTCTTTGGTGATCATAGCAATGTTTGCCTCAAAAAGAGGTACCAGATCTTATTTTCGGGAGATGTCTTACCCGCTTACCTTAGGACCGCTGCAGTTAGGTATCCAGTGCTCCGACATCTGACGCGCTGCTGCCTAGGTTCTTCTGCGGCCACTTGTGGCTGCATGCCATGTGGTGCATTGCGCTGCTGCTGCCGTTTGCGGCATGAGGCTGTGAGGCTTATGCCAATCATGACACTGCCGTCGATTGAAAGCTCATTGTGCCGATCACACTGCCACCGCTGCTCACAACAGGCATGCCATGTGGCTCATCTCACCAATTGTGCCAGTGCTGCCGGTCATGGCAGGCAGCCACTTGGTGCATTGAGCCAATCTTGCTGGTGCTGCCAATTGCGGCAGGAGGCTGCAAGGCTTATTGTGCCAAACGTGCCGGTGCCACACCGGCGCCAGCAGTGCGATGAGCCCCATGGTATCTTACTGCAAAGGGAGGCATGGTGTGATTGGTGTGACGAACCTCACGGCCTACAGCTGCAAGCGGCGGCAGTGGTGCAATTAGCACAAACCTTGCGGCCTCCTGCTGCAGCTGGCAGCAGCGGCGCAAGGTAGCACATGGCGTGTGGCTGCAAGCGGCCGCAGAAGAACTCAGGCAACGGCGCAACAGGTGTTGGGCATGGGAGGCCTGGCTGCAGCGGTCCTAAGGTAAGCGGGTGCGGGGTGCATGGGCCAGCTTCACCCCCTCTCCCCTGCCCTAGCTTGATTTTTACGCCTGTGCCTCACCCCAAAACTAGGGCTTATTTTAGGGGGAGAGCTTATATTGGGCACGTGTAAAAATCAAGCTAGGGCTTATTTTTAGGGAAACATGGTATTACCAAAAACAGATACGCAATCAGTTTGCTATTGAATAATGTACTTGTTTCAATTTCAAGACCTCAGGTAAAAGTTGCTTTCAAGGAATGTATTATAGTAATTGGAAGATAAGATAATTACAGGTAGTTCTCACTTTAACAACCACAGTTGGGTCCAACAACTCCATCACTAAATGATGCTGTAGTTAACCAAAACATCACATGACTGTGACTTGCACTTTTACTGTCAGTTTCTTCATTGATTCTGCTTTTCAAAAGCTGATTGTGAAGCTCTCAGTGGTGATCATGTGACCATGGGATTCTAACACAGATATTAAATGCCTGAAATTGCCTGAATTTGAAATTGCCTGGATGATAATCGTGGCTGCAGGGACACTGTGATGGTCATAAATTCAAGGACTGTGCTTTTTCAGCACTGTTGTAACTTTGAACAGTTGTTAAACATGGCAGTGGTTAAGTAGGATCTACCTCTAATGCATTTGATTAAGCTATGTCCCCTTTATCATTGTACCAACTTAGGCCACTAGTAATAGTGGTGATTTACTGAACTCTCTCCCAAGCTGTATACCTGCTGCTTTTGAGGAAGTGTTGACTCCATTCAAATCAAAAGAATAAAATAAGAATAAGAAGGAGGAGAAGGAGGAAGGGACCTTGGAGGTCATCTAGTCCAACCCCCTGCTCAGGCAGGAAACCCTATACCATTTCGGACAAATGGCTGTCCAGTCTCTTAAAAACTTCCAGTGTTGGAGCATTCATAGCTTCTGGAGGCAGGTTGTTCCACTGGTTAGTTGTTCTAGCTGTCAGGAAGTTTCTCCTTAGTTCTAGGTTGCTTCTCTCCTTGATTAGTTTCCATCTGTTGCTTCTTGTCCTGCCTTCGGGTGCTTTGGAGAATAGCTTGACTCCCTCTTCTTTGTGGCAGCCCCTGAGATACTGGAACACAGCTATCATGTCACCCCTCACCCTTCTCTTCATTAAACTAGACATACCCAATTCCGGCAGCCATTCCTTATATGTTTTGGTCTCCAGTCCCCTAATCATCTTTGTTGCTCTTCTCTGTACTCTTTCTAGAGTCTCAAGTATTTTTCTAGGAATAGTAAGACAAGACTATTGTCTTACCAGGATTAAATCTAAGGTACTGGTCTTGAACAAGACACTGAAATAAGATTCATACAGGCATTATAATTCAGTTTTCATAGATCAGTATAACTCTGTACCATTAGCATATTGATAACATCATGACCCTCATCTTGAGTGACTAATATCAAACATATAAAATGGCATTGGGGACAAAATGATATTTTGTGGTAAGTCAATGCTATCAACTGTGAGGAGAAGTAGAGACAATGTAAAATTGTACGTCCAGGTCAATAGCATCAAACACCTTTGAAGATCAGGCAGAGATTGCAGTCCTTCTGTTCTGATAAGGATCATCCAACCGAGCAATCAAGATAATTTTTTTCTGAAACCATACACACTAAAGGGATACTTGAGAAAACATTTTTGTTACATAATTTCTGGTACTGGACCATTGTTGCTGTAGTATTTGCAGTCTCCCAGAATGAAGGAACTTTGCCTGAAGTATGATGCCAGCCATTCATAAATAAGTAGCCTATGTCCTTGCAGAAAGAAATCTATCCTAGGGCCATAAATATTTAACAACTATTACTAGTACCCATATTCCTTTTTTAGAAGATGTACTACCAATCAACTGAGGCAGTGTCTCATGCACATATGCTTTGATTCAATTGATTATGATCAAGTATGATACAAAAAAATGAGAGTGCATATGGTTTAATACAAACTTCTTGCCTGTGCATTCAGAGTGCACCTGAAACAACCCTCAGAATTGGAATAGATTGTGTGTTAGATATTTTAGTTTTCTGGAAATAGAGCTGGGCAGTTTTATCTTCGAAACACTGAGAAAATAGATCACAGGAGGCATAAGCATTATTATGTCAGATGTTAATTCTAACATTAAGTGGAAGAGTTCTGCTCTGCAGTTACCTGAGGAAGTAGTGAAGGAAGCAGAATAAATCCTTTTATGTATATTTTGATGAATTCCTGGCCATATTTGCTGATAATGTCATAAGCCACTTTTTGTTTTGTGCATTACCCCTGCATATAAGTAATTAGAGTATTCAGTGACTGTATTAAGGTCTCCCTCTCCTTACCATTCCAGTGCTGAACAGATCTTCATTTCTAAATATAGAAAAGTCTTTCAGATCGTTCTAGAATTTAGTTGATTCATAAATCTCTGGAAGTGTATATGTCATAGTCCTGAAGAAAAAAAAATGAATGCTGTAAACCCACAACTTCCACCAAAGGATTATTTGAGATTAAGCTCTGTTATCTATATATCATCCATATCACATGTGGGCAGAACTAGATTGGGGATGTGCCTTGTTGTTCATTCATTTCATAGACAGACTGACATTGGAATATGCCCATGGATGTGGTGAAGTCCCAAATACAATACTGAGATACCTTAGGACAGGGGTGTCAAACTCAATTTCATTGAGGGCCGCATCAGCATTGCGGTTGCCCTCAAGGGGCTGGGTGGGTATGGCCTGGGTGGGCGTGGCCTACTGGGTGGGTGTGGCTAGAGTGCATATGGCCTACTGGGTGGGCATGGCCAGCTCTACATCATTTGCATCAAGGGTGCCTATGGGGGCCTGGGCAGGAGTGGGACAGATCTGAGGGTCTCTGGCAGAAGGAGGGTCTCTGGGCCAGGGCCAAGGCAGTGGGGGCCGTTCCCTCACTGTTTCCAGGATGGCTTTGTGGGCCACATGAAACCACTTCGCGGGCCGGATCTGGCCCCCGGGCCTTGTGTTTGACATGTCTGCCTTAGGACCACTGTTTTAATGTTCATTTTCAGATTACTTTGACCAATGGTAATGCAACAGTTTCATCTATCTTTATAACCTATCACCAGATGTGGTCTCAAAAGACCTACAGTTGCAAGAAAAAGTATGAACCCTTTGGGATTATGTGGAGTTTTGCATGAATTGCCCATAAAATGCGCTCTAAACGTCATGTAAGTCACAACAATAGAAAAACACTGCTTAAAATAATACTACACAAACATTAGCTGTTGTCATGTTTTAATTGAACATAAGATGGAAACATTCACAGTGCAGGGTGGAAAAAGTATGTGAACCCCTAGCCTAATGACTTCTCCAAGAGCTAATTGGAGCCAGGAGTGAGGCAACCTTGACTCCAACCAGTGTGATGATATTGGATGTGTTGCTGACAGCCGTCCTGCCCTTTAAAAACACACACCTGTTTTGGGTTTACTGGTCTCAAGAAGCACTTTCTGATGTGAACCATGCCTCGCAGAAAAGAGCTCTCAGAAGACCTATGATCAAGAATTGTTGACTTGCATGAAGCTGGAAAGGGTTACAAAAGTATCTCCAAAAGCCTTGATGTTCATGTGTCCACGGTAAGAGAGACTGTCTACAAATGGAGAAAGTTTAGCACTGTTGCTACTCTCCCTAGGCGTGGTCATCCTGTAAAAATGACTGCAAGAGCACAGCGCATAATGCTTAATGAGGTAAAGAAGAATCCTAGAGTGTCAGCTAAAGACCTACAGAAATCTCTGGCACATGCTAACATTTTTGTTGACACATCTACAATAAGGAAAACATTAAACAAGAATGGAGTACATGGGAGGACACCACGGAGGAAGCCATTGCTGTCCAAAAAAATAATATTGCAGCACTTTTGAAGTTTGCAACAGAGCACCTGGATGTTCCACAGCACTACTGGCAAAATATACTGTGGACAGATGAAACCAAAATTGAGTTGTTTGGGAAAAAACACAACACTGTGTGGAGAAAAAAAGGCACAGCACACCAATATCAAAACCTCATCCCCACTGTAAAATATGGCAGAGGGAGCATCATGGTTTGGGGCTGCTTTGCTGCCTCAGGGCCTGGATGGATTGTTGTCATTGATGGGAAAATGAATTCCAGAGTTTATCAGGAGATTTTGCAGGAAAACGTACGACCATCTGTCCGCCAACTGAAGCTCCGCAGAGGATGGGTGATGCAACAGGACAATGACCCAAAGCATACAAGTAATTCAACAAAACAATGGCTTCAACAGAACAGAATACGCCTTCTGGGAGTGGCCCAGTCAGAGTCCTGACCTCAACCCGATTGAAATGCTGTGGCATGACCTTAAGAGAGCGATTCACACCAGAATATTGCTACACTGAAACAGTTTTGTGAAGAGGAGTGGTCCAAAATTACTCCAGATCATTCTGCAGGTCTGTTCTGCAACTACAGGAAACGTTTGGTTGAGGTTATTGCTGCCAAAGGAGGGTCAACCAGTTATTAAGTCCAAAGGTTCACATACTTTTTCCACCCTGCACTGTGAATGTTTCCATCTTATGTTCAATTAGAAAATGACAAGAGCTAATGTTTGTGTAGTATTATTTTAAGCAGACTATGTTTTTCTATTGTTGTGACTTACATGACGTTTTATGGCCAATTTATGCAAAACTCCACGTAATCCCAAAGGGTTCACATACTTTTTCTTGCAACTGTAGAGTCCTGGCTAAGAGGTCTTATGGTAACGTAATAAAATCTTATAAACACCCTCCATGAGCTCATCTGTGTTGATGCTTATAAGCAGACTGGATGAAAATAAACTCATTTGATTTTCTCTCTCTTCGTTTATGGAAGCTAAGTCTCTTATCTACAGTTAATCCATAAATGATAAATTCTTATGATCTGTACTAGCTATAAATTAACAACTACATTTTTATCCAGCCCTCTTTGTTATTCAGTTTTTGTTAACTTTTAATGTTTTAATTAATGTTTGATTAATGGTTTAAACATTTTAATTTTAAAAGTCCAGTGTTAGTCTGGCAAAGGTGTGGTGGTCTGGCATAGAATTGCAAGAGGGAGGGCTGTTTCCCAAAGATCTAAGAGATAAATCAGCCTTGAGTTCTTGGTATGCAGAAAAAGACCCAGAAGGGATCCTCTCTAAACCTTCACAGGGTTCATCTGAGATAGATGAACGTGCTTTGGTCTGGCTAAATTCCTGCCTATGGGCAAACAGCAATAAAGAAACTACAGGTAGTTCTTGACCTACAACCATTTATTTAGTGACCATTCAAAAGTTATAACGGCATTGAAAAAAGTGACTTATGGCTGTTTTTCGCACTTATGACCATTGCAGCATCTCCTTGGTTGGGTGATCAAAATTTGGGCACTTGACAACTGGCATGAATTTATGACAATTGCGCTTCCCCAAGTCATGTGATCACCATTTGTAACATTCGCAGCCGACGTCTGACAAGCAGAGTCAACGGGGAATCCATATTCACTTAACATTGCATGATTCAGTTAGCAACTGCAGTAATTTATTTATTTATTTATTTATTTATTTATTTATTTAATTGGATTTGTATACCGCCCTATTCCCGTAGGACTCAGGGCAGTTTACAGGGCAGTTAAAACCATGAATACAAAAAATTAAAAACAAATAAAACAATTAAAATAAATTCAAGCCGCAAGAGTAAATCTAAAACCCAGTTAAATTAACAACCCCACAGTCTGGACCAAACAGATCGAAGAGCCAAGTTTTCAGGTCCCGGCGAAATGAGCGAAGGTCGGGGGCAGTCCTGAGTTCTGTGGGTAGTTGGTTCCATAGGGCAGGCGCACCCACAGAGAACGCCCTTCCCCTGAGAATAACCCGCCGGCATTCATGAGATAAGCTTCCTGTTCAGTGTCATGAAGCAAATTGCCTTTGTTTTCTAAACTATTTTGATTTTTTCAAATTTATCATCTTTAAAATAAGGTTATTATTTGATTGAAAGGAAATTCAGAGAAAAATCCCCGTTTCCACAAATGTTGAACAAAACTAGACCTAATTCTTGTATGGTCACAATGCTGTATGGATTTATTCGTTAATTTGTTTACTTACTAATATTTTAATACTAGGTGATTGCTTTCCCGGATTATATGTATCAATACAGCTATATATCCTTAAAAAGTCTCCAAAAGTAAGTGAGAGGAGAGAGATCAGTTTCTCAAGACCGGAGAGAAGTGATGAGTAGTAGGTTGGCATTTACATGCTGGCATTCAGATCAGGCTGGCCTGATGTTACTTGCTGGAACACTTGCTTGAATAGTAATTTGTAGCTCTTGTTTCTTTAGCTGTTGGATGGGGCCAGAATTGCTGGAGCAAGCAAATGGAGCCAAGGTATGCTGCTCTTCACTTTTCAAGTTGGTAGGAACTGAATGTTCTATCTGGCAGGGAAACTTTATGGAGCTGCTCTTTCTCTAGTTGGTTATATTCACATGACACTCTTGAATGAGTTATCTTGGCCTGGTTAATTGATTCTCATCATGTGCCAATGTTATACTAGTACAGGTTAATTGGTTAGTTATCACTTGGCCAGTTTCTAGTCTTTTTAGCTAATATGCAGCACATTTCTTACTTTTAAAATTTCTGCCCTTCCGAGGTGGACCTCTGTACTTCTTTTAAAATTCAGAATGGCATGATCACTGTGGATGGATTAGATTATGGAAGGGTGTCCTATTCCCTTCTACCCATTCCTGCTTTATTTTTATTGTCCTGTATAACTGTATGTTTGTTTGTGTGTGTGTGTATGTTTGTGTGTGTCTGGTCTTATGTGACCACAGGGATGATTTTTTAGGGATCCCTCTTAGGTCTTTCGGTCTGCCATGAATGACTGAAGATTCTATTAACTGCATGCTCGTGTAACCCAATCTAGGGCATGAGGTCCTTGCTATTCATGTCTTTGTTATAGTTTCATGAGCCTACTGCCACATGTTATATTTGGGGCTGCTTTAAAAGACCACCTGTAGATTTGACCTAAAATGCAGCCGCTCATGTATTACCCAGCATTCATCAATCAGAGCTCATTAACCTTGTAATGAACACTGAATTAGGTTTTAGGTGCAATTTAAAGTGCAAATATTAACCTATGTAATCTTTGTGGCTTGGCATCTTACTACCTTCAGAACCACTTTCACTGAATTGGCCTAATTTATTTGATCTTGATCTTGTCTTTTGGATTTGTTTGGATTTGGGGGCAGGGTTGTATGCTTTATGCTTTTGATTGAAAGTATTGATAGCATGGTGAGATGATGCTCAGTGTGAAATGTGATTGTATCAAGATTTAGATTTCAACTACAATTTATATCTCTTCCTTGCCTCTCTTTAAAAAGAAATTATGTTGCCTAAATGGTGACGGATAGCCTGATAAATAGGTCTCCAGGGCCCTCCAGAATTGAACCACTGGTCTTGTTGGTTCAACAGTAAGCCCATCTAGCTTGGTTCAGTCCCATTCTTCGCCAGTCTGTTTTCTGGTCTGGCAGAGTTTTTCTTGGTGTGAAGGCATACTTCATCATTTGGACATGACTGTCATTAGCACAGAATTCATAGTCAACCAGCATTTCTTCATTCTAATGACCTGCGTCCTATATGCAGATTGTAAGCCGAATTGTCAACTGCCATATGAAGTCCGGTTTACTGGTCCAAAAGCTGTTACACTGAAAACTTTTTGCACATTGATACAACGGTCTCTAGGGAGTCCAGCATATAAAGACAATAAAGAGTATCACATTATGTTACTGAGCATAAAAATACTTAATAAAAGCAATTCTGTGAAACAATTTTGTGGCTTGCTTAGGCCATGGTAATAGTTGCACAATGATGAGTTGTTTTTTGTTGACATTGGAACTAAGCATATGGTGGCTGGCTCTTGTGTGGAGGGTGTCTAGGAGCAAGGTTTTTGGCTCCTTGGAATAGACCAGTGATGGTGAACCTTTTTGAGACCAAGTGCTGAAATTGCAACCCAAAACCCACTTGTGTATTGTCGGGTGCTGGGTGGGCGTGGTCCATTGGGTGCGTGTGGCTGCGGTGGTAATGGCAGACTGGGTGGGACTAAAAAGTTCAATTAATATAACTTTGTGAGATCTTTTTTTTTCCCCCAAGAGAAGTTGATTGAACCTTTTTTTTTTCCACACGGCAGTGGAGGCCTAAAGCAAAAAGGTTTTATAAAACCCAGCTGAAGGCCTAGGACTGGGGTGATGGTGCGTGTGCTCACAGAGAGGACTCGCCACCACGGGAATAGAACCTATTGTAATGCAGAAGCACCGAATTTTTTTATTTATTTTTATTTTTAATCCCATTTATATCCCGCCCTTCTCCGAAGACTCAGGGGGGCTTACAATCTAAAGCACAATGTGCTTAGCAATAGCCTTCATTCTATGTATATGCCTGCTTATTAGGGCTTTCGCCCCCCCCTCCCCAAGCGGCATTATTACAAAGTCAGCTTATTGCCCCCAACAATCTGGGTCCTCATTTTACCTACCTCGGAAGGATGGAAGGCTGAGTCAACCTTGAGCCTGGTGGGATGCGAACCTGCACTAATTGCCAAGTGAAGCTTTCTTCCCTTGCTCACATCACAGCCAGGCCTGGGCCACTGCCTTGCAGTGGTGTCAGAGATCAGTTACTAATCCCTATGAAGGGCCTCCCCTCTACCCAAAGAGTGGGGGGAGGGGTAGGATGGGGCAGTAAGGTTGTCATTGCCTTCCTTTTGGCAGTATCCACTGATAGTAAGAAAAAGCAGGGGGAGGTAGAAAAGAACAGATCCTGGCTTAGTTATAAATACAAGTAGATTGTAGCTGTCTCTCAGGCTGCCTTACTCAAGTGTGGAACTGCCTTTCTTATCATCCCAAGAACGTTGGCCTCTGTGTCCAAGATGAACCTGGTGACCATTCCCATTTTTTTACATTCATCTATGATTCCTGGAAAAGATTGCAAAGAGGCTGTCTCACTTCTGAGAATTGTTCTTTTCTTGTTTGTGCAGTATCTTGCCTTTTATTCTTCTAGACCACAGATTAGCTCATGTTCATTTTTGTTCCCTTCTTGTGTCCCTGTTAATGTGTCCCTCTTGGTGGCTTTTATCTTGAGTGCTGTTTGATCTGTTATCTGTCCCTGGGTGTTGTAGTTTATTAATCATAGAGATCATGAGAAATTAGTTACTTGTAAGTTAATTTTTCTAGTATTCATCTGTGAATTCACATATATAAATTGTCCACCTGTGTAAAAGCCTATTTGGAATGTTAAATTGCATAGGACTTTTTGCAGAATCCCTGCAATGCAAATTAGTGTGCATTTCTTTTTATTATTCCCAGTTCCAGAGACTACCAGATCAAAAGAAAAGTGAACAATCTTGGAACTGAATGGGAAGTACATACAGGAGGTTATATGAATATTATATACCGTATATACTTGAGTATAAGCCGAATTTTTCAGCCCACTTTTTGGGCTGAAAAATTCCACTTCGGCTTATACTCCAGTCAACAAAAAAACTTACCGAGGACTTGTGCGCGGCCGAGGCTTTGGTGCTTCCGGGATCGCGCGCACCTCTCCCAAGCCACCGCCGTCCGAGACCTGCCGAAGTTTGGGGAGGTTTGGGGAGGTGCGCGCGCACCTCCCCAAACCTCCCCAAACGTCGGCAGGTCTCCGTTCCTCCGCGCCCTGCCTGCCTGCTTCTTTCCGCAGCGGAAAGAAGCAGGCAGGCAGGGCGCGGAGGAAAGGAGACCTGCCGACGTTTGGGGAGGTTTGGGCGCCTCCCCAAACCTCCCCAAACGTCGGCAGGTCTCCGTTCCTCCTGCCGACGTTTGGGGAGGTTTGGGCGCCTCCCCAAACCTCCCCAGGTCTCCGTTCCTCCGCGCAGACCTGCCGACGTTTGGGGAGGTTTGGGCGCCTCCCCAAACCTCCCCAAACGTCGGCAGATCTCCGTTCCTCCTGCCGATGTTTGGGGAGGTTTGGGCACCTCCCCAAACCTCCCCAGGTCTCCGTTCCTCCGCGCAGACCTGCCGACGTTTGGGGAGGTTTGGGCGCCTCCCCAAACCTCCCCAGGTCTCCGTTCCTCCGCGCAGACCTGCCGACGTTTGGGGAGGTTTGAGCGCCTCCCCAAACCTCCCCAGGTCTCCGTTCCTCCTGCCGACGTTTGGGGAGGTTTGGGCGCCTCCCCAAACCTCCCCAGGTCTCCGTTCCTCCGCGCAGACCTGCCGACGTTTGGGGAGGTTTGGGCGCCTCCCCAAACCTCCCCAGGTCTCCGTTCCTCCTGCCGACGTTTGGGGAGGTTTGGGCGCCTCCCCAAACCTCCCCAGGTCTCCGTTACTCCGCGCAGACCTGCCGACGTTTGGGGAGGTTTGGGCGCCTCCCCAAACCTCCCCAGGTCTCCGTTCCTCCTGCCGACGTTTGGGGAGGTTTGGGGGCCTCCCCAAACCTCCCCAGGTCTCCGTTCCTCCGCGCAGACCTGCCGACGTTTGGGGAGGTTTGGGCGCCTCCCCAAACCTCCCCAGGTCTCCGTTCCTCCGCGCAGACCTGCCGACGTTTGGGGAGGTTTGGGGGCCTCCCCAAACCTCCCCAGGTCTCCGTTCCTCCGCGCAGACCTGCCGACGTTTGGGGAGGTTTGGGCGCCTCCCCAAACCTCCCCAGGTCTCCGTTCCTCCTGCCGACGTTTGGGGAGGTTTGGGGGCCTCCCCAAACCTCCCCAGGTCTCCGTTCCTCCGCGCAGACCTGCCGACGTTTGGGGAGGTTTGGGCGCCTCCCCAAACCTCCCCAGGTCTCCGTTCCTCCACGCAGACCTGCCGACGTTTGGGGAGGTTTGGGCGCCTCCCCAAACCTCCCCAGGTCTCCGTTCCTCCTGCCGACGTTTGGGGAGGTTTGGGCGCCTCCCCAAACCTCCCCAGGTCTCCGTTCCTCCGCGCAGACCTGCCGACGTTTGGGGAGGTTTGGGCGCCTCCCCAAACCTCCCCAGGTCTCCGTTCCTCCTGCCGACGTTTGGGGAGGTTTGGGGGCCTCCCCAAACCTCCCCAGGTCTCCGTTCCTCCGCGCAGACCTGCCGACGTTTGGGGAGGTTTGGGCGCCTCCCCAAACCTCCCCAGGTCTCCGTTCCTCCGCGCAGACCTGCCGACGTTTGGGGAGGTTTGGGCGCCTCCCCAAACCTCCCCAGGTCTCCGTTCCTCCGCGCAGACCTGCCGACGTTTGGGGAGGTTTGGGCGCCTCCCCAAACCTCCCCAGGTCTCCGTTCCTCCGCGCAGACCTGCCGACGTTTGGGGAGGTTTGGGCGCCTCCCCAAACCTCCCCAGGTCTCCGTTCCTCCTGCCGACGTTTGGGGAGGTTTGGGCGCCTCCCCAAACCTCCCCAGGTCTCCGTTCCTCCGCGCAGACCTGCCGACGTTTGGGGAGGTTTGGGCGCCTCCCCAAACCTCCCCAGGTCTCCGTTCCTCCTGCCGACGTTTGGGGAGGTTTGGGGGCCTCCCCAAACCTCCCCAGGTCTCCGTTCCTCCGCGCAGACCTGCCGACGTTTGGGGAGGTTTGGGCGCCTCCCCAAACCTCCCCAGGTCTCCGTTCCTCCTGCCGACGTTTGGGGAGGTTTGGGGGCCTCCCCAAACCTCCCCAAACGTCGGCAGGTCTGCGCGGAGGAACGGAGACCTGCCGAGGTTTGGGGAGGCGCCCAAACCTCCCCAAACGTCGGCAGGTCTGCGCGGAGGAACGGAGACCTGGGGAGGTTTGGGGAGGTGCCCAAACCTCCCCAAACGTCGGCAGGAGGAACGGAGACCTGCCGATGTTTGGGGAGGCGCCCAAACCTCCCCAAACGTCGGCAGGTCTGCGCGGAGGAACGGAGACCTGGGGAGGTTTGGGGAGGTGCCCAAACCTCCCCAAACGTCGGCAGGAGGAACGGAGACCTGCCGATGTTTGGGGAGGTTTGGGGAGGCGCCCAAACCTCCCCAAACGTCGGCAGGAGGAACGGAGACCTGGGGAGGTTTGGGGAGGCGCCCAAACCTCCCCAAACGTCGGCAGGTCTGCGCGGAAGAACGGAGATCTGGGGAGGTTTGGGGAGGCGCCCAAACCTCCCCAAACGTCGGCAGGTCTGCGCGGAGGAATGGAGACCTGGGGAGGTTTGGGGAGGCCCCCAAACCTCCCCAAACGTCGGCAGGAGGAACGGAGACCTGGGGAGGTTTGGGGAGGCGCCCAAACCTCCCCAAACGTCGGCAGGTCTGCGCGGAGGAACGGAGACCTAGGGAGGTTTGGGGAGGCGCCCAAACCACCCCAAACGTCGGCAGGAGGAACGGAGACCTGGGGAGGTTTGGGGAGGCGCCCAAACCTCCCCAAACGTCGGCAGGAGGAACGGAGACCTGGGGAGGTTTGGGGAGGCGCCCAAACCTCCCCAAACGTCGGCAGGTCTGCACGGAGGAACGGAGACCTGGGGAGGTTTGGGGAGGGGCCCAAACCTCCCCAAACGTCGGCAGGAGGAACGGAGACCTGGGGAGGTTTGGGGAGGCGCCCAAACCTCCCCAAACGTCGGCAGGTCTGCGCGGAGGAACGGAGACCTGCCGAGGTTTGGGGAGGCGCCCAAACCTCCCCAAACGTCGGCAGGTCTGCGCGGAGGAACGGAGACCTGGGGAGGTTTGGGGAGGCCCCCAAACCTCCCCAAATGTCGGCAGGAGGAACGGAGACCTGGGGAGGTTTGGGGAGGCGCCCAAACCTCCCCAAACGTCGGCAGGTCTGCACGGAGGAACGGAGACCTAGGGAGGTTTGGGGAGGCGCCCAAACCTCCCCAAACGTCGGCAGGAGGAACGGAGACCTGGGGAGGTTTGGGGAGGCGCCCAAACCTCCCCAAACGTCGGCAGGAGGAACGGAGACCTGGGGAGGTTTGGGGAGGCGCCCAAACCTCCCCAAACATCGGCAGGTCTGCGCGGAGGAACGGAGACCTGGGGAGGTTTGGGGAGGGGCCCAAACCTCCCCAAACGTCGGCAGGAGGAACGGAGACCTGGGGAGGTTTGGGGAGGCGCCCAAACCTCCCCAAACGTCGGCAGGTCTGCGCGGAGGAACGGAGACCTGCCGAGGTTTGGGGAGGCGCCCAAACCTCCCCAAACGTCGGCAGGTCTGCGCGGAGGAACGGAGACCTGGGGAGGTTTGGGGAGGCCCCCAAACCTCCCCAAACGTCGGCAGGAGGAACGGAGACCTGGGGAGGTTTGGGGAGGCGCCCAAACCTCCCCAAACGTCGGCAGGTCTGCGCGGAGGAACGGAGACCTAGGGAGGTTTGGGGAGGCGCCCAAACCTCCCCAAACGTCGGCAGGAGGAACGGAGACCTGGGGAGGTTTGGGGAGGCGCCCAAACCTCCCCAAACATCGGCAGGTCTGCGCGGAGGAACGGAGACCTGGGGAGGTTTGGGGAGGGGCCCAAACCTCCCCAAACGTCGGCAGGAGGAACGGAGACCTGGGGAGGTTTGGGGAGGCGCCCAAACCTCCCCAAACGTCGGCAGGTCTGCGCGGAAGAACGGAGATCTGGGGAGGTTTGGGGAGGTGCCCAAACCTCCCCAAACGTCGGCAGGAGGAACGGAGACCTGGGGAGGTTTGGGGAGGCGCCCAAACCTCCCCAAACGTCGGCAGGTCTGCGCGGAGGAACGGAGACCTGCCGACGTTTGGGGAGGTTTGGGGAGGCGCCCAAACCTCCCCAAACGTCGGCAGGAGGAACGGAGACCTGCCGACGTTTGGGGAGGTTTGGGGAGGCGCCCAAACCTCCCCAAACGTCGGCAGGTCTGCGCGGAGGAACGGAGACCTGCCGACGTTTGGGGAGGTTTGGGGAGGTGCGCGCGCACCTCCCCAAACCTCCCCAAACTTCGGCAGGTCTCCGGACGGCGGCGGCTTGGGAGAGGTGCGTGCGATCCTGGAAGCACCAAAGCCTCAGCCGCGCGCAAGTCCTCGGTAAGCTCCGGGCGGTCACTTGCTTCGCGTCTCCTGAGGGAAGGGGGGGCGACTGGAACGGGCGTGTTTCCTCGCCTGCTGGGCGCCGCGATTTGCCCGGGGAACGCGCGGGCCCCGAATGGCAGCGTGGAGTGAGGAAGCGGACAGCCAGGGCTTCCCCGAGAGCCGCGGCCACACAGGGTATTCCTGTGTATTCAGGCTTGCAAAATGGCGGATTGAGCCTCTGCTGGCGGCAGAGGCTTGCAGAGCGCGGATCCAGCCTCTGCCAGCGGCGGAGGCTTGCAGAACGGCGGATCGGCTTATACTCGAGTCAACAACTTTTCCCAGTTTTTGGGGGTGAAATTGGGGGTCTCGGCTTATACTCGAGTCGGCTTATACTCAAGTATATATGGTATTATGTTAACCAAGCTGGCAAAATAGATTTTTTGAAACTAGTGATGATCTGCTGTGCTTGTTGAACATTAACCAGAGGGAGAAAAAGCATAGCTAGCATAGCATAAGTTAAAGGTAAAGGTTCCCCTGCACATGCATGCTAGTCGTTTCCGACTCTAGGGGCCGGTGCTCATCTCCGTTTCAAAGCCCAAGAGCCAGCGCTTGTCCGAGGACATCTCCGTGGTCATGTGGCCGGCATGACTAGACGCCAAAGGCGCACGGAACGCTGTTACCTTCCCACCGTAGTGGTCCCTATTTTTCTACTTGCATTTTGACGTGCTTTCGAACTGCTACATTGGCAGAAGCTGGGACGAGTAACAGGCGTTCACTCTGCTATGCGGAACTCGGGATTCGACCCGCCAAACTGCCGATCTTCTGACCGACAAGCTCAGCGTCCTAACCCACTGAGCCACCACGTCCCTCAGCATAACATAGCATAGCATAGCATATTTGAAAAGGTATGTTTCCACATTGATTGTAGTAAATGTAGCTGAAATGATATACTGTACAGATCAAAAAACAGATGTCCTAAAAAAGTGCTTCCCATTCCTGGGTAAATTATCCAAAATTAGATAAAAGTGTTTTTTCTTTGGGTAATGACACGCAAACCCATTACCAAATCACAACAAGGACATTTAAATTGACTTAAAAGTGTTTAATTACATTTGGTAAAAAAGATTTTCTGATAAGTCATTTTGCGTAATGAAGCAAAAAGTTTGGGAAGGTTAACTACTGCTCTAAATAGTTAACCTCCTTCATGGTTACTGTAAGGAGTGATCTACATACTGCTTCATGGTTCATTAAATTTAGGTGGTACACTGATTTTATTGAACAATATCATTATTGAGCTTGTCTAGAACAATGTTTACATATTTCTTAGGTTTATGTTATTGCATAACAATTTCTAGGTTAGTTATGTAGCAACAAAAAGTGTGGCAATTTAACAGCTAACAACAAAAAATGTCTATACAGCTGATAAAGTGGATGGAATTCCATTAAGCTTCATGCAGTAGTATATTTGTTGTCTTTTAAGATGTCACAACACAATGTTTTATTTGTAAGTAGTTCTGCAGCTGTTTGCATCATTTAGATGGCTATAAAATAAATAGCAATAGCACTTAGACTTACATACCACCCCATGGTGCTTTACTGTGGCTGCAGCCTGTTGGGAACAGGGTTGTGCAAGCAGCTGGCAGGTGAACACATATGTAAAGCTGCATTTGTGTAAGTGTGAAACTATCCCCTCCTTTTTGTTGCTGCCAGTCCGCAGAGCTGGGAAGGCTGGGGATTGCTGCTTTAGTTTTACAGCACTCTCTGAACAGTTTGCAACATCAACATATTGCCCCCAACAATCTGGATCCTCATTTTACCAAACTCAAAAGGATGGAAGATTGAATCAATCTTGATCCAGTCAAGATTGAACTCCTGGCAGCGGGCAGAGTCAGCCTGCAATACTGCATCCTAACCACTGCGCCAGCAGGGCTCAAAATCAAATCAGTGGAGTGGGGATTTTAAAAATAATTTATAGTAAATATTGTTGTCTAAATGGTAACAGGCAACATAGAAGTTCCAGTGAATGAAAAAAATAGGAAAAGATGGTAATTGCAATTTCAGCGGGAACTAAGTGTAGGTAAACTTAGTCTGGATCCAATCCAAAATGTCTGTATATCTGTCTGAATGGGTACAATACAATTAGTATACAGTGCATTCGGAAAGTATTCAGACCTGCTTCATTTTTGTCAATTTTGTTATGCTGCAGCTTGATTCTACAGTTGTTGAAATTCATTTTTTTCTCATTAATCTACAACGTGATAACAGAATTTTAGAAATGTCTGTAAATTTATTTTAAAAAACACTGAAATGTCATAAGTATTCAAACCCTTCACTTGGTACTTTGTTGAAGCACCTTTGGCAGCAATTACAGCCTTGAGTCTTTTGGGGTGTGATGCGACAAGCTTTGCACACCTGGATTGGGAGATTTTCTGCCATTCTTCCTTGCAAATCCTCTCAAGCTCAGTCAGGTTGGATGGTGACCATCGATGGACAGCCTTTTTCAGGTTCCTCCAGAGATGTTTGATAGGGTTCAAGTCAGGGCTCTGGCTGGGCCACTCTAGGACATCCACAGAATTGTCCCTAAGCCACTCCTGTGTTTTCTTGGCTGTGTGTTTAGGATCGTTGTCAAGTTGGAAAGTGAACCTTCGGCCCAGTGTGAGGTCCTGAGCTCTGTTGAACAGGTTTTCATTGAGGATATCCCTGTACTTTGCTCCATTTAGCTTTCCCTCAACCCTCACCAGTCTTCCAGTGCCTGCTGCTGAAAAACATCCCCACAGCATGATGCTGCCACCACTAAGCTTCACTGTTAGGATCATATTGGACATGTGGTGAGCAGTGCCTGCTTTCCTCCAGACACAATATTTAGAATTTATTTATTTATTTATTTATTTATTTATTTATTTATTTATTTATTTATTTATTTATTTATTTGACTTATATGCCGCCCTATCTCCTGAAGGACTCAGGGCGGCTAACAACAATAAAAACAACAATACAAAAGTTAAAAGAAATTAAATAAACAGCCCCAATAAATAGGTAAAGTAAAGGTAAAGGTTCCCCCACACATGCGTGCTAGTCGTTTCCGACTCTAGGGGCCGGTGCTCATCTCCGTTTCAAAGCCGAAGAGCCAGCGCTTCTCCGAGGACGTCTCTGTGGTCATGTGGCCAGCATGACTAGACGCCAAAGGCGCACGGAACGCTGTTACCTTCCCACCATAGTGGTCCCTATTTTTCTACTTGCATTTTTATGTGCTTTCGAACTGCTAGATTTAAATAAGTTAAACTAAACAATTAAAAATTTAAAAAAAACATTTTAAGAAACCCTGTCGTCAGAATTGAGGCCAAACAGTTTAATTATGGTTTCATCTATACCAGAGAAATTTGTTTCTCACACTGAGAGTCCTTCAGGTGCTTTTTTGCAAACTCCAAGCGGGCTTACATGTGTTGCACTGAGGAGAGGCTTCCATCTAGCCATTTTGCCATAAATCCCAGATCAGTGGACGGCTGCAGTGATGGTGTCCTTCTGGAACTCTGTCCCATCTCCAGATCTCTGGAGCTAAGTCAGAGTGACCATCTGGTTCTTGGTCACCTCTCTTACTAAGGCCCTTCTCCCCCGATTGCTCAGTTTGACCAAGCAACTAGTTCTTGGAAGAGTTGTGGTTATGCCAAACTTCTTTCATTTGAGAATTATGGAGGCCACTGTGTTTTTCAGCGCAGCAGAAATTCTATTGTAGCCTTCCCCAGAAGGACTAGGAGGGACATGATAGCAGTATTCCAGTATTTGAGAGGTTGCCACAAAGAGGAGGAGGTCAATTTATTTTCCAAAACCCCAGAGGTCAGGCAGGACAAGAAACAAGGAGAGAAGCAACCTGGAATTAAGGAGAAATTCCTAACAGCAGTATTCCAATTGTCCTCCTAACAGTGAGGATAATTAAGCAGTGGAACAGAAATTGTGGGTGCTTCATCACTGCAGGTTTTAAAGAAGAGACTGGACAGTCACTTGTATGAAATGGTGTAGGATCTCCTTCAGCAGGGGGTTGGGCTAAAAGACCTCCAAGATCTCTTCCAGCTCTATTCTGATTCTGATTCTAATCTTGTCTCTGAGCTCCTCAGACGGTTCCTTTGACCTCGTGGCTTTTGCTCTGCCACAGGATGCATTGCCAGCTGTGAGGACTTCTATAGAGAGGTGTGTGACTTTCCAAATAATGTCCAATCAATTTAATTTACGACAGGTTGACTCCAGTCAAGGTGTAGAAACATGTCAGAAATGGGAGGCTCCTGAGCTAAATTTCAAGTGTTGTTGCAAAGGGTCCGAATACTTATGCCAATGTGATATTTCAGTTTATTTCTTTTTAATAAATTCGCAAACATTTCTAAAATTTCTGTTTTCACTTTGTCATTATGGGGTACTGAGTGTAGATTAATGAGGGGAAAAATGAATTTCAACAACTGTAGAATCAGGCTGTAGTATCACAACATTGACAAAAGTGAAGGAGGTCTGAATTCTTTCTGAATGCACTGTACCCATGAGCTTTCATCTAGGACCCAGCTAAGGATCCCATCTGCTTTGGAAATCGTTTTTTTTTTTAAAGGGGGCAGGGCTGACTTAGTGGGAGGTATCTTTTTAATTGGGAATTTGGTAGAGAAAAGGAAGGTGCATATGTGAGAGTGAGACTCAGACTTCTTAATGTGTAAAAGAGCTTCAGGACAGAGGAGAATTTAGTGAAGATAGCAGCATTGGGGGGGTGGGGGAAGGCATCAAAAGGAGCAGCACATTTCCTTCTCTAAAGCACAAAAGTAGCCCAACAAGAACTGAGGGCCACTCCACCCCAGACCAAAATTGCTGAAGGAGTGAAGAAAGGTGAGGACTGTGAGGACATGGGCCACAAGAGTTGTAAAGCAACACCTGAGTAAGTGGCTTCCTCAAAACAACAGCAATAGGATGAGGAAGAGCAAGCCTGGAAGCGATGATGGAGAATCCTGTGTGCATGGATAAAATAGGAACCATGGAACAGAAGGAAGCAAGATGGCAAAGTATAGTACAGAAAATCTCAGGAAGTGTAAACTGAGGACGAAGAAAAGGGTTGGAGCAGATGGAAGCTCTCTTCCCTTTTACATATCCAGTCAAAAGCTGCAGTAGTGGCCAAGTGACCAGATAATAACCCAAAAGGCTTTGGAGAGCAAACCAAGAGGTATCCCAGGAAGCTTCATGAACACTGACAATTGGCCTTGAAGTGTTGGCTTTATCAAAATTTTCAGTAACCTAAGACAACAGATAAACACTGTCTGGGCTGAGATTTGTTTCCAGAGGAAAACACTGCATCTTGCATGTTTTAGAAACACCTGGCTGTTGGCTTCTATTTAGTTAATGGAAATGATTTTATTTATTAATATAAAATACTTTTGAGTGAAAGACGGTACATGGAAAAATGGTCACCCAATTACTAAGCAAGGTAATTCCCTTTGCCATAGAGAAGCAGGATGGTTATTTAGCGTTTTTAGCGGAAATGATTTTATTAATATTCAGGGGACATTTATAGTTGGCTGCTAGAAATGTGATTATTGCAATCACTGGCTTAAATGCAACTAACAAGGAAATGTTAACGTGTTTAGACCATGGGCTGATGGCCACATTTGGAGTTCTGAGTTTATACTGTGTTTTCACAAAATGCCCATCATTATGTTGCCTTGCCTATTCATACACGGTTGCTGTGTTGAAAATGGCATTTATAGCAGTCATTTACCAGAAAGCAAACTGATGAGATTACTTTCTCTATTATTGTCATGTCCTTTTGGATGCTTCATATGTCCCAACTTGCCCTTTTTTCTGGATTTATGAACAAACTTCCAAATAAACTGCAGGCTTATATCTTTACTTTGTTATAATACATGTGGAGCGTAAACAAAGTCTACAGCCATTTTTGTAAAGGAATACACTTCACAGCAGGTATCTAATTTTGTGCTATGCCAGTTTCCTGAAGATTATTAACTGTCAGCTATGAGATCTGAATATGCCCTCCCTTCATCTCAGTATAGCTTTTTGTTTCTTTTCTTTTTTCTACCCTATAATGCCAGTTTTGTTTGGAAGCCTTACAGATTCTGTAAATAGAAAAATAGAAAAAAAATAACATTTATCAGTTTTTTTGTATTAAAATAGTAAGAATGATAAAACGAAAAGAAGAAAGTTGGGTTAGGGCTTATGAGAAGTGACTTGACATGTATAACTTGTTGAAACAGCTTTTTGAAATCTGCAGCAAGCGTAGATAAGCTGCCTCCTTCCTATCAGATTATATTTGCTCATGGTTGAAGATATAATGACCACACAACAAGCTTGTATTTAGTCTTGGTCTTGAGAATTACTGAATACTGTAGTGTTTCCATAGGCTGTTTCTTTTATATTTGTATAGAGGAGCCTCAAATTCCAGAAGCATTACATGGTAAGTTTAATGAATTAATGTCTGATTTCCCTGCAGCTCATGTGACAAGGAACTTTTTAAGCTGCTTCCCATTGATCCCTGCTTTCCAACTCTTTTGTGTCTTCCAGCTTGCAGAAAAGGATGAAGAGCTTGGTTTCTACAGTAACTACAGCCTGCAGGCGTTTTTTTTTTTACAGTATTCTTTTTAGAGTGCAGAGATGCAGTGTATTTTGTTTCTTTAGAAACTTTTTTTCTGTTTGACTGGTGCTTTAAATTTTATATGGTTTAAAGCCGCAAAGGATGGGGAAATTTATACATGTGAGCAAAGTACATTTAATCCAGATGGTAGCTTTTTTTTTAAAGTGTTTAATGGTCACAGGGAAAAAATGCAAAGAAAATTACGATCCAAATGTATACATTCTCAAAGAAATAATAGTGTAAAAAGAGCATCAAAAATGAAAAAAGATAAGAAAAGGAAATGGAGTCAAAATATATTGTTAAAGCAATTAACAGTAAAGAATGCTATATATACCTGTATAATGTGTAATTCAAGTATACAGGTAGTCCTTAACTTAAGACAATTCATTTAGTGACCGTTCAAAGTTACAGAGGCATTGAAAAAAGTGACTTATGACCAGTTTTCACTCTCATGACTGTTGTGACATCCCTATGATCATGTTATGAAAATTTAGACATTTGGCAATTGACTCATATTTATGATGGTTGCAGTGTCCCAGGATCACGTGATTCTCTTTTGTGACCTTCTGACAAGCAAAGTCAATGGGGATGCCAGATTCACTTAATAGTTTAACAATTACGGTGATTGTCTTAACAACTGTGGCAAGAAAGTTGTAAAATGGGGCAAACTCGCTTAACAAATGTTTCACTTAGCAACAGAAAGTTTGGGCTCAATTGTCATAAGTCGAGGACTCCCTGTATATATTGCATTGGCATCTTCGGGAATCAGTCAACTAAAGTGAATGAGAATGGGCAAATTTAATTCAGATGACCATTATAATTACTACTGTGAGCAAGAATTCCTTAGAAGAAATGACGTAGCCCTCAGTCAGTAAAAGAGTGGGAAAATCAGTACTGGATACAGTCTAAAAAAACAACAGAATGATCCCCGTTCAAATCCAAGGAATGATCCCCGTTCAAATTCAGCATTGTAGTAATCCAAGTCTGTGCCCCAACCACTGATGCAGAAGAGGCTGAAGTTGATTGGTTCTGTGAAGACCTATAACACTTTCTAGAACTAATATCAAAAGAAGATGTCCTTTCATCATAGGGGATTAGAATGCTAAAATAGGAAGTCAAAGAGTAACTAGAATAACAGGCATGTTTGGCCTTGGAATACAGATTGAAGCAGGACAAAGGCTAACAGAGTTTGTCAAAAGAACATGCTGTTCATAGCAAACACTTTTATTCAACAACTCAAAAGACGACTATGCGCATGGACTTCACCAGATGGTTAATACTGAAATCAGATTGATTATGTGCCTTGCACCCAAAGGTAGAGAAGCTCTATGCAATCAGTAAAAAAAATCAGAGCTCACTGGCTCAAATCAAGAGCTTCTTATTGCAAAATTCAGGCTTAAATTGAAGAAAGTAGGGAAAAATTAGATATGTGCTAAATGATATCCCTTATGAATATACAGTGGAGATGATGAATAGATTTAAGGAACAGGATCTGGTAGACTGAGTTCCTGAAAAACTATGGACGGTCATGGAGGTTCGTAACATTGTACAGGAGGCAGCAAGTAAAACCATCCAAAAGAAAAAGAAATGCAAGAAAGTGAAGTGGATGTCTTATGAGGCTTTACAAATAGCTGAAGAAGAAATAAAGTGAAAGGCAAGGAAGAAAGGGAAAGATATACCCAACGGAATGCAGATTTCCAGAGAATAGCAAGGAGAGATAAGAAGGTCGTCTTAAATGAACAGTGGAGAGAAAGGAGAACAATAGAATGGGAAAGACTAGAAATCTTTTCAAGAAAATTGGAGATTATCAAGGAAACTTTTCATCTAAAAGTGGGTATGATAAAGGACAAAAATGGTAGGGATCTAATAGCAGAAAAGATTAAGGTGAGGTAGCAAGAATACACAAGAACTATACAAGGGAGATCTTAATGTCCCTGATAACCATGATGATGTGATCGCTGACCTTGAACCAAGCAACCTGGAAATAAAGAGCCTCTTGACGAAGGTGAAAGAGGAGATTGCAAAAGATGACTTGAAACTCAAGATTAAAAACTAAGATCATGGCTTCTGGCCCCATAATTTCTTGGCAAATGGAGAAAAAATGGAAGCAGTGACAGATTTTATTTTCTTAGGCTTCAAGATCACTGTAAACAGTGAATGAAGCCATGAAATTAAAAGATGCTTGCTGCTTGAGATGAAAGCTGTGGGAAACCTAGATAGCTTGCTGAAAAGCAGACACATTTCCAGCAAAGATCTCTATAGTCAAAGCTATGGTTTTCCAAGTAATGTATGGTTGTGAGAGCTGAACCATAAAGAAGGCTGAGCACTGAAGAATTGATGCTTTCAAATTGCAATGCTGGAAGAGTCCCTTGGACTGCAAGGAGATCAAATCAGTCAATTCTTTTTTTTTTAAGAATTTTTTTATTTTACTCAGAACAAAGTTAAAATACAAAATACAACACTAAATAAAAAACCAGTCAATTCTAAATCAACACTGACTGTTCTTTGGAAGGACAGATATTGAAACTGAAGCTCAAATACTTTGGCCACCTAATGAGAAGACTCATTGGAAAAGGCAAAAGGAGAAGGGGATGTCAGAGGATGATATGGTTAGATAGAGTCACCGACACAATGAACTTGAATTTTGGAAAACTATGGCAGACAGTTGAAGACAGGGGAGGCTGTTTTCATAAGGATTCCACACAGATATTAAAAAGTAAGGGTTAAAATGGACATATTTGTCTAGTTCAGACATGTCAAACACAAGGCCCGGGGGCCAGATCTGTCCCGCAAAGTGGTTTCATGCGGCCCGCGAAGCCATCCTGGAAACAGTGAGGGAACGGCCCCCACTGCCTTGGCCCTGGCCCAGAGACCCTCCTTCTACCAGAGACCCTCAGATCTGTCACACTCCTGCCCAGGCCCCTATAGGCACCCTTGATGTGAACGATGTAGAGCTGGCCACGCCCACCCAGTAGGCCACGCCCACTCAGGCCATACCTACCCGGCCCCCTGAGGGCAACTGCAATGCTGATGCGGCCCTCAATGAATTTGAGTTTGACACCCCTAGTTCCTCTAAGTCGGGTGTCAAACTCTCAACATTGTATCACAACTTTTCCCATTGACGGCAATGGGGCGGGTGCGGTTTTGGCGTGGGCTGGCAGTTTTACATCCCTGCTCTAAATAGTGGAAAAGAAGCAAAGAATATACCGTTAGCCTTTATTTTAAATGTGAGTGATAGATAATATAATTATACATTTTATGAATTCCATAGGAAATCCGAACCCATTTAGTACGATAAACATGTATTGATTATATATTTTGTAAAAGCTCTCAGCATCTAATAAAATTACAAGTTGGTTTTTGTTTTTATTCAAATTAATTAAAGTTACAACTAATCTAGAACAGAATGGAATGGAATAGAGCTGGAAGGGACCTTGGACGTCTTCTAGTCCAGCCCCCTACTCAAGCAGGAGAACCTATACCATTTCAGACAAATCTAATGTCTGCTAATTGCCTAGTTTTTATACACACTGATCATTCTTAACAAACAATATTTACTAACACTGCTGTTATGATCTTTGTATCAACATTCATTAATGAGATTGGGTGATAATTAGAATCCATGTTTTACTTGCTATTAGTATAACAATAATATAAGCCTGACTGAATGCTGCAGATGCAATTCCCTTATCAGATATCACGTACAATTGACAAAATTTTGGCACTAAAAGGTCTGTAAAAATTTTATACTACTTTTAGGGTATGTATCCATTCTTTGTGTTTTACCACTGGCCTGTTTTAAAATTATTTGTTTAATCTCTGTCTCAGATAATGGGGCAAATAAAAGTTGTTTTTGTGTGTCATCCAAATGCAGTAGATTTTATTTTGAAACAAATCTATTTTCATTCAATACAGAACTAATTGCTCTTTTCCAAGTTCAGGATCCAATATTTTATTAAAATCTCCTATTACCAGTTTATCATTAAATTCACTCATTCAAATATTGAAAACATTCATAAAACATAATAGACCACGATATGAGGCCTATAAATATTAACCCCAATTATTGGAATCCACGCTGTTATATCAACATGAACATCTTTTTGAATTAAAATGGCCACACTTTTAGTTTTTCTCAAAGTATTTTTTTTAATCCCATTTATATCCCGCCCTTCTCCAAAGACTCAGGGCGGCTTACAATCTAAGAAGCACAAATCAATGTGCTTTAGCAATAGCCTTCATTCTATGTCTATGCCTGCTTATTAGGGCTTTCGCCCCCCCAGCGGCATTATTACAAAGTCAGCTTATTGCCCCCAACAATCTGGGTCCTCATTTTACCTACCTCCGAATGATGAAAGGCTGAGTCAATGTTGAGCCTGGTGGGACTCGAACCTGCACTAATTGCAGGCAGCTGGTGTTACTTAAGGAGGCATTAGCCCACTGCTCCACTGTGACCAAACCTCCCCCACCCAATCCTTCGTTAAGAAAGATTTGTCTTGTTCCATTAGATGAGTTTCTTGTAGATAAGCAATGCTGCCTTTGTGGGTTAAGACATCATTTAAAAGTGCTCTTGGCCACATATTATTGTAATTAATTTTTCTTTTTTTAGAAAAAAGCTGAAATGTTTGGAAAGGAAATTAGCTTACGGATATACTGGGCCAAACTGATATGGAGGTGAAATTTTATAAATAATTATATTTCAGGCAATGCTATGTCTGTTCAGTATCACTATAATAGCTTGAATGGTATGAGAGAATTTTTTTCCTGTTTAAATAGGATTTATTTGTAAACCATTTTGGCCTAAAAAAAAGGAAGTAAGGAAATCTCCAGATATTTTAGCCTTGGTCAGTGGGGCGGGTTCCCTTAGGATTCCATCCCTTGACCTATATGTGTGTTATGTATGTGTACATTTTTGAGAGCAGGCAACATAATTTCATTTTTAATGTGTGCCCACAGTAAAAAGTGTCAAGGTTATCTATCTTATCTTTATCTTAATTTCATTTCTATAAGGAGAAATCCTTATAGATGTGTTCAGAGTGACCATATTTATTTATTTGTAAAATTTATTAGCTGCCCACCTTGCCACAAAGTAAATCTGGACGGCTTACAATATTAAAAGATAAAACTGTATAATTTATATTAATATAAACACAATACTATAAAATCAGCCTAGCTAAAAAGATGGGGGGGGAGGGAGTATGATGAGAAGGGGAGGGGGTGGGATCTTTTGTTAATCTATTCAACCACCCCTAATGTGAAACCCTTCTGTTGGAGTCCCAAGCCAAGTGGCAGAGCCAGATCTTTAAGCTGTTACTGAAGCTAAGGAGGCTGGAGCCGACCTCATTCTGGGGAGGCAAAGATGTTCTAAACTAGGGCAGGTGCAATGGCAGAGAAAGCTTTTCTCCTGGATCCCACCAGCCAGAACTTCTTGGCCCATGGGGCCCACAGCGTGTCCTCTGTCGGCATGGGTAGGGCGGGCCAATTCAAGTGCCATGAGATGGTCCTTATTGTCATATACTAGAACCATATGTCAGCATAGGACTTTTATTAATATTTACAGTGGCAAAAATAGGGCCTGCAAAACAAATTCCCTTACCGCGCTTATTTTCCCCCCAAACACAAAATCCAGATAGGCAGGAAGGGTGGATGAAGATGTATGGATGTGATCTGCAAAGATGCTCCATAGTGGCCTTGTACTATTCTGATTCACCAGATCTTTGTGAGACATTGTATAACGTTACTTTGAAAATAAGTCTGTTAAGGCAGAGGCCCCCAACCTTTTGAGCACTAAGGACCGGTGCTGTGGAGAAAGGTTTTTCCATGGACCAGAGGGGTGTGGTTTCGCGTGCTGCCTGCATCTTGCAGATGGGGCTTTGCTTGTTTGTGCGGACCAGGGTTTGGGGACCCTGTGTTAAGGCATTAGCCTCATAGTTTCTTGATTTAAGAACTTGGATCATTAAATAACCTTAATGCTGGCTTTTATACCAATTCAAAATTTATTAAATAATTATTGATTGCAATTTTGGTATAGAAAAATCAAAAGTAAAATCCACAAAAGAACAAATTTCTAAATGAATGTGATTGTATTTACCATATATTCATTATGCGGCTTTATAACAATTGTACACATTTTCTTTTTTAATATTTTATTAATATGAGTGCTGTTGTAATTATGCAAATAAAGAAAACCTTTATTTCAGTTAGTTAACACCTTTTGTTTTTACTTTTCAGGTGTACATTCAGGTTTCCCAGCACAAACATCAAGATAACATTTACAGCTTTATCCAATGAAAAGAGAGAAAAACAGGAGTCCCCACAGTCCCCAGTGAAACCTGTACAACCCCAGATTTCTCCCCTAACAATAAACATTCCAGACAACATGGCTCATTTGATTAGCCCTCTTCCTTCTCCCACAGGAACCATCAGGTATTTTTATGTTGTGTTACTGCATTTAGGTTTATCGTTGAACTACAAAAATGTCATACTAATCTGTAATTTAAATTTCTACAATCACATTTAACATCCTTGGAGCAAATTATTTTTGTTTTTGTGTACCTGTGGCCACTTAATCATGTTTATTGGCATTAGATGAAACTCCAGCAATCATTCTTGGTTAAATTAGCGATGATGCTGACAGTCTCATTAATTTCAGTGTCGGCTTGACCTATTTATGCATAAGGAATGTACATGTGTGGGACCTTATTTGAAGAGAAATAAATTTATACATATGGGGACTTAAAATAATATGTAGTTGTTATGTATTATTATTTACTTATTATGTATTCATTGGATTGTGAAGGTTGCCCAAGTCCAAAAGCAACCTATGGGTGGCTTCACCTAATTAAAAAAAACAATATATTAAAAATTTCCCTGAGGAAACAATTAAAAAAATATTTCATATGTTCCCAAACTAGAGGGACCCTAACCCACTAGATGTCATTGTTTAATTGTTAGGACCTTGAAGTAAACCATTTTATCTGATCATGGAGAATAGGCAGATACTATGAGAGACAAATGTTCTCCAAATAACTTGAGCCTAGTTTGTGCATATCTTTATAGATAGTAGTTAGCATCTTGAATTCCATCTGAAGGTTTTCTGCAGTTCACGGAGCAGAGGTGTTACATAGGCGTGGCAATAATTAATTGCCTTATGCACACAGGTATACAAACTATAGGTACTAAAACTATAGAATTAAAACAGAGAAGTATTTGTTCCTAAAATATTTGAGAAAGGTTTTAATTAAGAACAAAATGTATTTGTGCATCATTCTGTGCAAATATTTTATTTATCATTCCTAATATAACCCTTGCATTCTTTAAATGCTATTGCAGAAAATTGTCCTCTCCGTGTGGCAATATATGGCAAAGTGTGCAACTTGAAGGGGATATGCTGTACAATGGCTTGATGTTAATGTGAACCAGATCAGTATATTGTGTGATAAAAAAGTACTTAATTTAATTAAAACACAAGCCAACGTTCTGAGAGCAACTTTAGTAATTCTTGATATCAGGAAAAACATTATTTCATGTAAGATTAAAAACATCATTTTCAGTCTGAACAAAACATAAACAACATGCCCAGGAGAGGTAATTGTGACCATATTCATCTTTCTCGTGAGGGAAGTGACTAGATCTTTATATGTTAACCAGTGCTCAGATATGAGCAGTGTAAGAAAGAACTAAGAAATGTTTTTCCCCCTATGGAACACCTATGTTTATAAATTAAATTTATATATTCTGTTGTTCTGTTATTTATAGCATTCATATATAAGCATTACGTACTTAACACTTTTCTCAAGAAAAATTAAAAACCCAAATATTAACTTTTTAGTGGAATTCATAATCTTACAGGATCTTAAAATGTGTCATTCTAAAATGCAATAAGTTTTAAATATTAAGACTATTGTTATAGTGCATTATTAAAATATTTTCATTCATTTTATTAAATGTGTTTATATGAACCCCCATCTGCCAAAGTTACTGTGGGCTATGTTTTCAAACACCATTCTGAAACAGCAGGAACATTTTCTCTGTTTAAATGAACCTGAAATGCAGACAGATTTCTTCAGCTAAGTTGTCTGATAAATTTCAAAAACATTTCTGAGATGTTACAATAAAATTACTTTAGAATTTTTGATTAATAAATAGCCTACTTACGATCTTTCAGTACAGTTTCTCCTAAACAAATTGATTAAAAATGATAAAACTCTGTTGGGGAATTATAACTCTGCTAGTAATAGTAATGACCATGTGATACCTATTTTGATGTAACATTCCAGTTATGTTCTGTTTGTTCACATTATATACGAAGCAAGATTGTTTCCTCTAATTGTGGATTTGCAGTAAGCCACAGTTTAAATCTGTCGACTTGTTTCATATTACTTTTTATTATATCTTCCACTTGCTTTAAAGTGCACTTTCTGTTTCATTTCCCAGAATTTTCATTACAGGCAGCCCTTGATTAATAACCATTTGTTCAGTGACCATTCAAAATTGTAACAGAGGCTGAAGGAAAGACTTAATGAAGAGACTGTGCTTGAAGTTACATTGTTGCAGCACACAAACCCCCCACCCCCCCGCAATCATGTGATTGTGCTCTGGGCACCTGGCAGCCTATTACCACTGCTTGCCAAGTGCCCTGCAATCATGTGATCACTATTTGTAATCTTCCCTGCTGGTTTTCCCAGAAAGTAATGGGAAGGGGGCAGGGAAGATTGGAAGCTGCTGCTTCTGCCTGTTGAGAGGACTCCTGCTTGTCTCTTTGGGTTGGCCGCAAACACCCCATGTTGCAAATATCCTGTACCAAGTTCTGCTTGGTTTTGTGGATGTATGTAGCATGGGGCTTGCACAGTCAGCCATCAGAAATGAAGGAGTCCAATGCCTTGTGCTACAAACACTCCATGCCAAAATCCTGCTTCGATTTTGGGATGGATGTTTTTCAGCATCCCTCTTTGAGCGTGAAAGAGCTGCCTGCCATAGGGATTCAACCCCACGCAGAGCTATATCCAGCAGATAGATTTTTCAGTCTGTTTACTTAATGAGAGATTGCTTAATGACCACAGCCAGGAGTGCCAGGATTGTGGTTGTTGACTGAAGCAGTGACATGACATCTCACTTAACGTTTGCTTTGCATGGTGATTGAAGAATCTGGTCACAGTTGTGATCATAAATCAAAGACTATATGTATATTTGTATATTTGCATGTATGGCCTATTCATTCTAGGACTAATCTAATTTATATATCTTACTTTTAAAACTAGGGATACCATATCTAGGCTGCAAAAATCTAAATGGTCACTGAGATAGTACCAAGAGATACCATAAGTTCTAACTCATTGAAAATGGTTTCATGTATTTTTGGAATCCAGATATGATAGTCCTGCTTAAAACTTATTATTATTTAGCATGTTTATAATAATTTATTTTATTAATAACTTTAGATTTAATATCATTAAACTTTTTATAACATTTATTCTGGCATAATTATTATGATCTGATTCTTCCAAATAGTGCACTAAACTAATAGTTGTCAGAGGAAAAGTGCACACTTACCATAAGGGCAAGTTTTTTTTAATAATAAAGGCAAACAGATTTGTTCAATCTTGCCTGTCACTGAAAATCTAGAATTAAACTTGTTTTTAACCTCTCAAGGAATTCTATTTGGAATAGAGACAATATTTGCAAAGTTGTTCTTATAAATATGTATTCTGATGGTAATACAGAAGGAAAATCTGTGTCCTTTTAATTGTCATTCTCCACTAATGTGAGAATAACTCCGACAGTTGGAGAATGTTTGTTCAGGAAATTATGTTTAGCTGAAGGAAATTATTGGGTACAATGGTATATATTCTGTAATGAAATAGACAACTCTTTTCATATTGTTTTATAGTGCTGCAAATTCCTGCCCATCTAGTCCTCGTGGTGCAGGTTCTTCAGGGTACAAAATGGGTCGTGTAATATCATCTGACTTACATCTTATGGCTGACAATTCACAGTCAGAAAATGATAAGGAAGCGTCTGGTGGAGATAGCCCAAAGGTGAGATTCTTTTGATTAGAATCCATTTGTAAAATCAGTTATTATAATGGAGTTAATTGAAAATATTGCTTTAAAAAGTAAACAGAAATAATATTTATGTGTAGTTAGCAATTCAGACTGAAAACTAAAGTAGATCCTAAGCTATTCATACTGAGATTAAAGCTTACCTAAACATAGACGTGAAAGCAGGTATATTCTATTCTTTGCAGAAAGCAAAGAAAAAAGGCATTTTGTAAGCTTCTTAGTTTACCACATTCAAAATTGAGAAAAGCATATTCAAACTTAACAGTTTTTAATGATATATTTGGGAGTGTGTGCGTATTAGATTTATACATGAACTTTTCCCTAGGACCCCAGGTGAGGATTCTGAAAATATTTTTGGATTAATTGATAATCCTTGATTTATTGGACCATGCCAATCATAGTTGTAAGTTGTGACCATACAAGTTGCACCTATCTGGCTACAAGGCAGTAGTAGTGTGCTGTACAGTATGGTGTTTTTTAAATATGAGGGTTTCCCCACCCCTTTATATGCAATAAAGATGGCATATAAATTAACAAATAAGGATATAAACAAAAGTGCTGTTCTGCCAAAAAACAAAACATGTCTGGCAATCTGCTAATTTCCCCTACCTGAACAGCAGACTAGCTCGATTAGTGAATTGTAAACCCCCAAAGATAAATGGTCACAAATACAGAAAGAAAAAATCATGCGCTACATGGTGTATAGGGAAAATGCTTTTTTGTGTGCTTCTTTTAAAGATTTTGGGTTTTTTCTCTATTGATACATTCCTAGAAATGGATGGGGTTGGTGAATAGAGAGCTGTATACTCAGGAAGCAGCATGTTTGATCAAGGATAGTGAGTGCTGATTAGTTGAAGTTCTCAGGTAGGCCAAACTACTGTTCTCTAGTTGTTTTAGGATGAATTTAATCCCCACATGACAAACAATATGCTTAAGAGTTGCAGGGTGAATATACTAAGAGAAAAAAACATAGTAGCAGTAAAGCACATTAGAGGTATTTTACACTTGGAATGGATTGTGGCGGACAGAGCTCTGTATGATAAAATTGAAAATGCAAATGTGTAATAAAAATGAAAAAGTTGTTCAATGTGCATGATGGTATCTTTCAAGAAATAATGCCCTTTGTATTATATTATAAAGTTGGTGTTATATTTCTAATGTTCCTGGAGGGATAAGCTAATTTCATTCTGTTATTATTTTTAATATTTAGGATGATTCAAAGCCACCTTACTCCTATGCACAACTAATTGTACAAGCAATTACAATGGCTCCTGATAAGCAACTTACACTAAATGGAATTTATACGCACATAACTAAAAATTATCCTTACTACAGGACAGCAGACAAGGGCTGGCAGGTAAAAATTATTAATATTTTTTTTTAAATGAGCATACTACGGTGGGTTGAAGCTAGTCATCTGTAAAGTATATTGTTTGCATAGAACAGTTTGGGGAGACAATTCTGGAGAGCTGTTTCTTAAGATCACATCAGTCTAGTTATTTCAAGAATAGTCTAGTGTTTTCTGGAAATTGTCAACCAGGAGTAGCTTTATGATGTTTCAGATAAAACATGATGCTTTGTGGTCCTTACCTGTTCTTGTAGACTTTTCCTTTCCTTTAGACTTTCTTCATTAAATAGTTTACATAATCACTTTTAATACTACATTGCAAATTGTGCCATTTATATTTCTATACAATCTAGTTTTGATTATAAAATATGAAGTTGAGATCTTTACATATAGGAAGAACGTATTAAACAGTTTAACAATAGTGTGTAGAATGTCCTTATGTGAACAGGAGTGTTGTGCAATGTTCTCCTAATACTAGATTCTTAAAATTATCAAACAAAATAACATTTATTTCAGTTTCAATAACTTTATATTACTATAGATTCATCCTAATTCCTATAGCCTGTGGATGTCTGAACTTTGAAAAAAATCTATGGTCTCTTGTTTTGCTCATATTAATAATAATAATAATAATTTTATTTATATACCGCCCTTCTCCCGAACATATGTTGAGTGTATATTTTAAAGATTATTATTATTATTGTTGTTGTTGGTCATACAATCAACCTGATGTTTAGACTGGATTTGGCATTTTTATCCACCTTTTGAGTTGTTCCAAAGGATCTGGGATAGGCAGATGTTGTTTGATGGTAAAGTTATTGTTGCAGGATGTAAGCTGTTCCAAGCTGCCTTTTGCAACTGACTGATGGTGATTTAGTAATGCTGATGATGTTCAAGTGGTACACTAGATGTTTTAGGATTGTACTCAGGATGCCTTTTACTATTTTTACTAACTTTGAGGGGGTTTTGCCACAGTTGTCCTACTTCTGTTTACAGATCTTGTTGTTATTACATGTGGATAATCTACAACAGGCATGTCAAACTCCAGACGTCACATGACATTGCGCGACGTATCGCGACATTTTCCCCATTGCCGGCAATGGGGTGGGTGTGATGCACCGTGATGCATCTGGCCTGCGGGCTGGCAGTTTGACATGCCTGATCTACAGTTAAACACACAGTCTAAAACTGGTGAGAACTTAATAATTCAAGTCCTAATCAAGGACCTAAGAATAAGAAAACATCTTAAGTATATGAGCAGTTCTAAGTGGGATATTTTTTTTTGTAAAATTAGAAGCATTATTATTTACAAAATGACACCTGCATTGTGGTATGCATACTTAAATTTAGTGTGAAATAAAATCTTGAAAATTAAGAATTTAAAAAATGTGACCCTGGGAACTTTGGAGATGAAGACTTCGGAGAAATATAATTAAGAGGAAATTTTTGAATGACTGATGGAAGAGACTTGATGTGAAAACACCAAGCTTTGGAGAATTCTTATAAAAGTGTTTTCCTTAGAATATATTCCACCTTAATACTGAAATGGATGATTTCTTTGTTTTCTTTTATGACTCACAGAATTCAATACGTCACAATCTCTCTCTGAATCGTTATTTCATCAAAGTACCACGTTCCCAGGAAGAACCAGGCAAGGGTTCCTTCTGGAGGATAGATCCTGCCTCTGAAAGCAAATTAATAGAACAGGCTTTTAGGAAAAGGCGGCCAAGGGGAGTACCTTGCTTTAGAACCCCACTGGGACCTCTTTCTTCTAGGTAAGGTATTGAGGACAACAACTTAAACATAGCAGTTCAGAGGTTTTCCTTTCAGTGTACTTCAGGGTCTACTGACCGAAGGATGATCGTCGCCTGTCTAAACAACAGAGATGTTCATCAAGCAATAGTACAACTGTTGGGGCAGAAGGGAAACTATTAACATTTTCTCCTTGAGGAGGTTTGGTGGGGCTTTTATGCTTACATTTGATTGCAGTACTGAGGAAGAAATGTTCCCTGGAGTTGTTACTGGCTGTGTTCACACATAAAGATCTAGCAAATGTATTTGCATAATATACTAAGAATATTGATTTATTTATTCAATTTATATGAATAAATAACACATTGATATTAACATTGGTTAGGTTTTCTTGTGGCTTAGCCTATTGTGCAAACCTAGCCTGTCTTAATCATTATTCATTGTGCTGTGTTAAGTCAAAAAGGGGTTAATTCATGCTGTATGAACATTTCCACTGTTCTAGTCATGCTAATTTCTTTGCCAGTTGTTGTTTTTGTGGTGTAGCATGTTTCACTTCTTACCCAGAATAATGGAATGTCAGGAGTTGGTTATGGGCCTTGGAGATAATATGTGCCAACCCGCTATCCAGTGCAGGAATCATAGAAGCAATAACTGAGGATACTGGGGGTAATTCATTCAGTGTAGATATAGGGTTGCACATGTAGTGGGTTCATGACTGGAGACTTGTTTGTAATCAGCCTGCTCACAGTTTGTTGTTACCTACAAACACATATTGCAACATAATAGAATCACCTAGTCAACTTTAGCTGATTGCAGAAAGCCCTGGTTGGTACTTCAATGGGAGACTCTAAAAAGATTCCCAGGCTGTAGACTGTATTGGAAAATAGAAAATTAAATTCCCGAAAAAGGCAGTAACAAGCAACTGCTATATTGTTGCCAAGAAACACATTCGTGTTTCAAACTATATCCTTATAGTCACCAAAAGTCAGTCTTAATGAAGGAAAACTTTATGTTTACTTTTAGCAAACAAATCACTTGATATTTTCCTCATAGTCTCAGCCATTTAAAAAAAAATCTGGGAAAAATGCTTGGGCTTGAAGAAAGGAGCAGAGAGAAAAGATAGTAAGACCACAGTATTTAACCTTTTCAAGTCACATGTTGCTTTTATGCTCCAAACTATCATTCCCCACCAGCATTTTTCCTATGAAAATTTGAATGTATTCATGTTTTCCCCAAAAAGATGTGCTTAGCAACTACAAAATTGACAAGTAGTTTTATCCTATTAAGTATTTGGAATAATTTAATAATTTGTTAAATTAATAGTTTAAAGAATCAAAAAAGGCTTGAATTAGGAGTGGGTAAAAGGTGGAACTTAATAGCTTTAAGCTAAGGAGTACAAATTGAATTTCTAGTTTTCATTATAGAAATTGAACTAAATTTAAATTTAATTTCAATTTTAATTCAAAATAATTAAATTCTGTTTAAACTGCAATTTATTATTTAGGCATTGTCTGAAACATTCATCTCAGTAAACAACTCTTTGTTTAAATTAAGTCTTGTGTTTTAGAGAAGATACAACAGTAAATTGAGTGGAAAACCTAATATTAAAGTATTTCACTTTAATTATAGAACGTAGGACATGTGTTTCTATTATTAAAATTTTTCACTAATTTCTGGCCCATCTATACCAGTTTCTCATTCTGCACTTCTGAATAAACATTTTGCCTGCCTTTAAGTTAAACTACAGAGTTTCTGTAATTAAGAACATCTCCTTCTCCTTCATTGGCAAGAACTTCTACTGCTATTTAAACAGCAAAAAATCCTCCCTGTGGAAAGTGTATGAATCAGATAATTTTTTTGTGGGTTACTGCAGTAATTGTTAATTTTGCATCTAAAAGTGGCCATTTCTGTTCTTTGTTTGCAGAAGTGCCCCAGCTTCTCCTAATCATTCGGGAGTATTATCTGCTCATTCGAGTGGTGTGCAAACCCCAGAAAGCCTGTCAAGGGAAGGGTCTCCTGTCCCAATGGAGCCTGAGCCAAGCAGTATCCAGCCAAAATTAGCAGTAATACAAGAAGCACGATTTGCACAGAGTGCCCCAGGTGAAATGTTCATGCAATGCTTATGTGCTAAAATTACTTCGATACTTTTTAAAATTATTATCCAAATATAAAATACTGCTAAGCTTGTAAGCCGCCCTGAGTCTTCGGAGAAGGGCGGGATATAAATGGAATTTTAAAAAAAAGAAATTTTAAAAAGTAATAGAAAACTTGGGGGGGGGAGAAAGAAAGAAAAAATATGGTGTAAAGAGGGAAACAAAGGAACGAAAAAGGTGCCAACTTCCAACTCTCTTTAACACAGTACAACATTACAACCTCCACTTTTTACTTTTACACAACAGTATATACTAGCTATTTCTATAGCAACAAACCTATATGATTAGCAAAAACAAAATCAAACTTTCATTTTTTTTCTATTGCAAGCACAAAATCCAAAAGCAATTTCCAAATAGAAACAAAAATAAATATATTCTCTTTTGGATAAAACAAGTCAATTTAAGCATCTCTGCTTCTCCTTGCTGTGGGGAATAGCATATGCTTCTGTTTACTCAGTAATCTTTATAATTTTATATACTAAAATTACACAAAATCGTTAAGAGTACTCTGTGGATGATTTAAAATGCAAGAATTCTAGAAGTTTTACATGAAAATAAAATACATTACCTTAGTGGTCGTGATGTTATATAGCACTGGTGTCAGACTCGTGACATGACGTGTTGTGATATATCGTGACTTCTTTCCCATTGCTGGCAATGGGGTGGGCGCGTTTTTGGCGTGACGCATCTGGCCCATGGGCCAGCAGTTTGACTCCCCTGCTATATAGTTTTTAAATCTTGAATTAGGAGAGGTGAGAGCCAAATACAAGTCCAGCTTTAGTCATGAAAACCCATTGGGTGACCTTGTCACACATTTGGCTCAGTCATATTTTTGGCTCAACTTATCTCACAAAACTGCTTTTGTAGGAATAAAGTCAAGGATTTTGTCCATGTAAATCCCTTTCAGCTATTAGAGGTAAACATTGGATAAATATATGATAAATAAGACAATATATAAATGTTTCCTCAAATTATGGCTGATAAATTGATAATGAAATATGCTGTGATGAATGCTATTGCTTCCCAATTCTGAATAGCACAGTTCTTTAGCTGATCGCTTTTTCACATTGCTGGATTACAGCAAAACTTCTGGACCATGTAGACCAGGGGTCCCCAACTCCCAGGCCCCGGTCCACTATAGCCCATGGCCTATTTGGAATCAGGCCACATGAGTGGTGGGACTGGCACACATGCGCTCACAGCTCAACTAATGCAAGTGGTGGGCTGGTGCGCATGCACATTCACACAGCTCAACTTGTGCATGCTTATGCGCATTTGCTTGTGATTCACGCAAGTCGAGCTGTGCCTGCGTTCCAGCCTCCACTTGTGCCGGCCGCCCTGCTCCCCTCTCCCCTGCCAGTCCAAAAAGCCTCAAAAGTTAGAGACTGCTGATGTAGACTAAGAAGCTCTTCCATAGTCATACTATTGATGCATGAGCAGTATATCAAAATAACTTAGTTATAACACACCAGATAGCTGAGTTAAAAATGTTTTATGCAACCTGTATGCCTCTTGTATTAATGAACTTCATAAATATTACAGTATTCACATAAATATATGCAATATATTTGCTTCTGAATTGTCTCCTAAAAGAAGCATTCATAGCCTTGATGCTCCTTTTTAATATATGTTTCTCAAGAGCATGCAGGAAATAAATATGTAGGGAAAATGTGCATTTTAATTCAGACTAGTTTATAAAACAGAAATAGGCTATTTTCACTCCTGCTTTAGACTGTAGTTTTTTCCTAGTTTGGGCAATCTGATCTTTTTCATTCTAGAATCCTATGGTCAACAAACCTAGGCAGTAATATAGAATAACAACTTGAAGAGTTGTAGGTGTTATAGCAAATTGAATTGTTTGGATTATATTCTGAAAATTCCAGTCACACTTTTAGCTGGAAACATTAAGGCTTAATGTTTGTTCAGTAATTAAAGTCAAATGTTACATTCAGGTTATAAGGACCATTGGTTGAGTTTACATATATTTTTAGCTGGATGATTTAAAGACCCAGTGTGAAGTTCAAAGCCAGAAATCTGGTTTTGAGGGTCAAGATCAAGTTTCAGGTAACCTCAAAAACCCACATTACCCTGGCCAATTCATGTAAACCTCAAAGGACAAAGGGTTCATTTTTCTGATAGCCTGAAGAGGGATGGGAGTCTATAAAGTGGCCCTTCGCTCTAGATCTCTATCAATCTCCCCCTTTTCTTTTTAATTTAAGAAAGCAAGTTGCATATAATAATATTTTTTTTTAAAAAAGGATGTAACACATTTCATTCTACTTTTCATTACAGGATCTCCTCTATCTAGCCAACCTGTTTTAATTACTGTACAGAGACAGCTGCCACAAACTATGAAACCTGTCACATACACTGTTGCAACACCTGTGACAACATCAACGTCTCAGCAGCCTGTAGTACAGACGGTTCATGTTGTTCATCAAATCCCAGCTGTATCTGTCACAAATGTGACTGGATTAGCACCAGCAAATACTTATACTGTAGCTGGGCAAGCAGTGGTTACACAAGCTGCAGTGGTGACCCAGCCTAAAGGAGAACCTCAAGAGAATGGAGATCACAATGAAATGAAAGGTAAAAACATTATTTCATTTGTATATGATATATTAGAGCAGGGGTCCTCAACCCTCAGGCCGTAGCCTGTGTGAAACCAGGCTGCAGGAGAAATGGGTCAAGTGCGCGGGCGTGAAGCTCCACTTATGCAAGTGAAGGACACTTGCGCTTGTGCGAGGCTCCATTTGCACAAATAGAGCTTTGCACAAGTGCAAGTGCCTGCTGCTCACACAAGTGGAGCTTCATGTGCAAGCACCCTCCACTTTTGCGCAAGCTCCATTTGTGTGAGTAAAGGGCACGTGCGCATGCCGCTCACACAAATGGAGCTGTGCGCCTGCACTGATATGCCCTCCCCCTGAGCTGATTTCAGGCTGATTTCTTTTATGATATGCTGACATTGATGTTTGTTTATTACTTTTTTACTAATTTTAAACATTTGCGTATTTTTTTTTCTAGTTAAAGTGGAACCTGTACCCGCAGTTAGCCATACAACTCTAGGAGCTGCTAGTCGCATCATTCAGACATCTCAGACTACACCGTTACAAACGGTTACTCTAGTACAACAAGCACCTCTAGGTCAACACCAGCTACCAATAAAAACTGTAACGCAAAATGGAACACACATAGTACCTATCACCACAGCAATGCAGGGTCAGGCTAACACTGGTAAGCATTTTAAATTGAGTGTTAATAGTTACAAATTACCTCTTACAAAAATAATATCCAAAATAAATTCGTCGCTATTTCTTTCTTCATATTGTTGAATGTAAACTACATGTAACTTCTATTTGGGCATTATTTGTAGTTAAATCTAAATACGTCTTGTCATAATCATTTTTGTCTATCTTGTTTTTCTTCCATATTAAATTAGCAAGTGGGGTTGCATAAGTAGTTCTGATTGGCAAAAAAATAGTCTGAGAAATTGCTTTTGAAATTGAAGTAATACATGTAATGAAAATGTGAAAAAATACAACTACTTAAGATTATATCTTTAGGGATATTTATAATATTCTTTTGAAATCTGTTAACAAACCTTATTGCATTCTTTGACCAAGTGACAAAACTAGTGGACCAGAGGAATGCTGTAGATATAATTTACTTGGACTTCAGTAAGGCATTTGATAAAGTAGATCACAACCTACTACTTGATAAGATAGAAAAATGTGGGTTAGATAGCATCACCACCAGATGGATTCGTAGCTGGCTGACAGGCCGTACTCAGCGTGTGGTCCTCAATGGAACTGCATCTACATGGAAGGAAGTGTGTAGTGGGGTGCCCCAGGGCTCTGTTCTGGGCCCAGTGCATCTTCATCAACAATTTGGATGAGGGGATAGATGGGGAACTTATCAAATTTGCAGACGACACCAAGCTGGCAGGAATAGCCAATACTCCAGAAGATAGGCTTAAGATACAGGAGGATCTGGACAGACTCAAACACTGGGCACTATCTAACAAAATGAAATTCAATGGTGAAAAAGTAAGGTTCTACATTTAGGCAGGAAAAATCAAATGCACAGGTATAGTATAGGTCAGGGGTGTCAAACACAATTTCATTGAGGGCCGCATCAGCATTGCGGTTGCCCTCAGGGGGCCGGGTGGGTATGGCCAGGGTGGGCGTGGCCTACTGGGTGGGCGTGGCTAGAGTGTGTATGGCCTACTGGGTGGGCGTGGCCAGCTCTACATCGTTGGCATCAAGGGTGCCTATGGGGGCCTGGGCAGGAGTGGGACAGATCTGAGGGTCTCTGGCAGAAGGAGGGTCTCTGGGCCAGGGCCAAGGCAGTGGGGGCCATTCCCTCACTGTTTCCAGGATGGCTTTGCGGGCCGCATGAAACCACTTCGCGGGCCGGATCTGGCCCCCGGGCCTTGTGTTTGACATGTCTGGTATAGGTGTTACCTTGCTCAATAGTAGTAACTGAGAGAGATCGCGGAGTCCTAGTGGACAATCACTTAAATATGAACCAGCAGTGTGCTGCAGCTGCCAAAAAAGCCAACACAATGCTAGGCTGCATTAACAGAGGGATAGAATCAAGATCACGTGAAGTACTAATACCACTTTACAATGCCTTGGTAAGGCCACACCTGGAATACTGCATCCAGTTTTGGTCACCACGATGTAAAAAAGATGTCGAGACTCTAGAAAGAGTACAGAGAAGAGCAACAAAGATGATCAGGGGACTGGAGGCTAAAACATATAGGGAACAGTTGCTGGAATTGGGTATGTGTAGTTTAATGAAGAGAAGGGTGAGGGGTGACATGAAAGCAGTGTTCCAATATCTCAGGGGCTGCCACAAAGAAGAGGGAGCCAAGCTATTTTCCAAAGCACCTGAAAGCAGGACAAGAAGCAATGGATAGAAACTAGTCAAGGAGAGAAGCAACCTAGAACTAAGGAGAAACTTCCTGACAGTTAGAACAACTAACCAGTGGAACAACCTGCCTCCAGAAGCTGTGAATGCTCCAACACTGGAGGTTTTTAAGAAGAGATTGGACAGCCATTTGTCTGAAATGTTATAGGGTTTCCTGCCTGAGCAGGGGGTTGGACTAGATGACCTCCAAGGTCCCTTCCAACAACAACTTCTTCTTCTTCTTCTTCTTCTTCTTCTTCTTCTTCTTCTTCTTCTTCTTCTTCTTCTTCTTCTTCTTCTTCTTCTTCTTCTTCTTCTTATTATTATTATTATTATTATTATTATTATTATTATATGAAATACTGTATTATCGTTTAATCTTAACGTGAACAGGTCTTCAACTTATATAGTGTCCTACAATGTCATGAGATGTTGAAGAACTTTTTTGCTTAGATTAAGTGAAATGTACATGCTTAAAGTTAACAAAGTCTAATATAAGCTACTGGCTTGTTTCCAATAATTTAACATTTAATCTTAAAGATTCAGATGACTTAAAATGAGTAGACATTCCTCATTGCCATGACATACAGTTGCAAGAAAAACTATGTGAACCCTTTGGGATTACGTGGAGTTTTGCATGAATTGGCCATAAAATGCACTCTAAACGTCCTGTAAGTCACAACAATAGAAAAACACAGTCTGCTTAAAATAATACTACACAAACATTAGCTCTTGTCATTTTCTAATTGAACATAAGATGGAAACATTCACAGTGCAGGGTGGAAAAAGTATGTGAACCTTTGGACTTAATAACTGGTTGACCCTCCTTTGGCAGCAATAACCTCAACCAAACGTTTCCTGTAGTTGCAGATCAGACCTGCACAATGATCTGGAGTAATTTTGGGCCACTCCTCTTCACAAAACTGTTTCAGTGTAGCAATATTCTTGGGATGTCTTGTGTGAATCACTCTCTTAAGGTCATGCCACAGCATTTCAATCGGGTTGAGGTCAGGACTCTGACTGGGCCACTCCAGAAGGCGTATTCTGTTCTGTTGAAGCCATTGTTTTGTTGAATTACTTGTATGCTTTGGGTCATTGTCCTGTTGCATCACCCATCCTCTGCGGAGCTTCAGTTGGCGGACAGATAGTCATACGTTTTCCTGCAAAATCTCCTAATAAACTCTGGAATTCATTTTCCCATCAATGACAACAATCCGTCCAGGCCCTGAGGCAGCAAAGCAGCCCCAAACCATGATGCTCCCTCCGCCATGTTTTACAGTGGGGATGAGGTTTTGATGTTGGTGTACTGTGCCTTTTTTTCTCCACACAGTGTTGTGTTTTTTTCCCAAACAACTCAATTTTGCCAGTAGTGCTGTGGAACATCCAGGTGCTCTGTTGTAAACTTCAAACGTGCTGCAATATTTTTTTTGTATTTGTATTTGTATTTTATTAAATTTGTATACCGCCCTTCTCCCGAAGGACTCAGGGCGGTGAACAGGGCATATATAAATAGAAAATACAAAAATTAAAAGAGAATTAAACAATTGCCCAGATAAAAAACAGTAACAATATAAAAACCCATTAAAAACCCTAACGTCCCCCATCAGGACAGGCCAGCTTGTTCAAATAAATGGGTCTTCAGACCATGCCGGAAGGAGCGAAGGTCCGGTGCCGTCCGGAGCTCAACCGGCAGTTGGTTCCATAGAGCCGGAGCGCCCACAGAGAAGGCCCTCCCCCTGGGGGCCACCAGCCGACATTCTCTGACTGGAGGCACCCTGAGGCCCTCTGTGGGAACGCACAGGGCGGAGGGAAGTTGACGCTGGCAGCAGGTGGTCCCCGAGGTACTCCGGACCCATGCCATGTAAGGACTTAAAGACCATAACCAAAACCTTGAATCTCACCCGGAAGACAACTGGTAACCAATGCAGCTCGCGGAGCAAAGGTGTAACATGGGAGTACCGGGAAACTCCCAAGACAACTCTCGCGGCTGCATTCTGTACCAGTTGGAGCCTCCGAGTGGTCTTCAAGGGGAGCCCCATGTAAAGAGCATTGCAGTAGTCCAGGCGAGAGGTCACGAGCGCATGAGTGACCGTACACAGGGCATCCCGGTCCAGATAGGGCGGCAACTGGCGCACCAGGCGAACCTGGGCAAAAGCCCCCCTAGTCACGGCTACTATATGGTCTTCCAGGGTAAGCCGTGAATCTAGGAGGACTCCCAAGTTGCGAGCCCTATCCACGGGGGTTAAAAACTCACCCCCCTTAGAAAGAGGTGGATTATTTTGAATGTCCCAGGATGCCGGAATGCACAGCCACTCAGTCTTGTCAGGGTTGAGCTGAAGTCTGTTCCTCCCCATCCAGACCCGAACCGCCTCCAGGCAACGGGACATCACATCGAGGGCATCACTGGGGTGGTTTGGGGTCGAAATGAAAAGCTGGGTATCATCGGCGTACTGGTGATACCCAACTCCAAAACCATGAATGATCTCACCCAGCGGTTTCATGTAGATGTTGAACAGGAGAGGCGAGAGGACCGACCCCTGAGGAACTCCACAAACGAGAGTCCTTGGGGTCGACCTCTGCCCCCCTGCCAACACCGACTGCGAGCGTCCCAGGAGATAGGAGGAGAACCATTGAAAAACTGTGCCTCCCACTCCCAATCCCCTGAGACGCCGCAGCAGGATACCATGGTCGATGGTATCGAAAGCCGCCGAGAGGTCTAATAGGACAAGGACAGAGGAATGTCCTCTGTCCCGGGCCCTCCAGAGATCATTCACCAGAGCGACCAATGCCATCTCCGTGCTGTACCCGGGCCTGAAACCCGATTGGGACGGGTCTAGATAATCTGCTTCATCCAGAACCAGGGGGAGCTGATGCGCCACCACACTCTCAACAACCTCCGCAAGAAAGCGAAGGTTGGAGACCGGACGAAAGTTATTCAACACAGCTGGGTCCAGGGCAGGCTTCTTGAGGAGAGGTCTCACCACCGCCTCCTTCAAGACGGCGGGGAAATTACCCTCACTCAAAGAAGCAGATATAACTGCCTGGAACCAGCCTCGTGTCCTCTCCCGAGCTGCATAGACCAGCCAAGAAGGGCACGGATCCAATAAACATGTGGTGGAGCTCAACCTCCCCATAATCCTGTCCACTTCCTCAGGGGTCACAGAATCAAACTCCTCCCAGATAACATCGACAAGACCGCCCGTGTCCTGATCGTCGGACTCTGCCCAGTTGGAGTCCAGACCGGTCCGAATCCAAGCGATTTTATCCAACAGATGTTGACCAAACTCCTCGGCACGGCCCTGCAAGGGTTCCTCCCTCACCTCCTGTTTAAGGAGGGAGCGGGTCACCCTAAACAGGGCGGCCGGGCGATTATCTGCGGACGCGATGAGGGCAGAGAAGTAATTACACCTCGCCGCCCTCATCGCTGCGAGATAAGACCTAATAAAGGTTCTTAGTCGCAACCGGTCAGATTCGGATCGGCTGGACCTCCAACAGCTCTCTAGGCTCTGTTTCCGACGCTTCATCTCCTGGAGCTCCGTAGAGAACCATGGAGCTCGTTGGGATCTGCACCGGGTCAGGGGCCGCAAGGGTACAACTCGGTCAAGTGCCTCAGTGGCCGCCCTTTCCCAGGCTTCCACTAGGGCATCCGCCGAGTTGTGAGCAACGGAGGCAGGTGGGGACCCCAGCGCTGCCTGGAACCTGTCAGGATCCATTAAGCACCTGGGGCGGTACCATCTGGTTGGCTCCGTACCCCCACGGCGGGGGGTGGCAAAACGGAAGACCAGCCGCAGGAGGTAATGATCAGTCCATGACAGGGGCATAATAAATGGAGAGACCCCACCAAGATCATCAAACCACCGTCCAGATAAGAAAACCAGGTCAAGGGTGTGGCCTCCCTCATGAGTTGGTTCAGAAATTACTTGCGTCAGGTCCATGGTAGTCATGGAAGCCATGAACTCCTGAGCTAACTCAGATGAACCTCCTAGGGATGGTAGATTGAAGTCACCCAAAACTATGAGTTTGGGGAACTCAATCACCAACCCAGAGAGGACATCGAGTAGCTCAGGCAGGGCTGCCGCTGCGCGACTAGGCGAAAAGTACACCAGCAGCAAGCCCAACTGCGCCCCCGGACCAAATCTCAAAAAGAGAGACTCACACCTGACTATCTGAGGAACGGTGGTCTCCCGTGGACATAAGGTCTCCCTGATAGCTACCGTCACTCCCCCGCCCCTATCATTGGACAGCAATGGCTTCCTCCGTGGTGTCCTCCCATGTACTCCATTCTTGTTTAATGTTTTCCTTATTGTAGATGTGTCAACCAAAATGTTAGCATGTGCCAGAGATTTCTGTAGGTCTTTAACTGACACTCTAGGATTCTTGTTTACCTCATTAAGCATTATGCATTGTGCTCTTGCAGTCATTTTTACAGGACGACCACGCCTAGGGAGAGTAGCAACAGTGCTAAACTTTCTCCATTTGTAGACAGTCTGTCTTACCATGGACACATGAACATCAAGGCTTTTGGAGATACTTTTGTAACCCTTTCCAGCTTCATGCAAGTCAACAATTCTCGATCGTAGGTCTTCTGAGAGCTCTTTTCTGCGAGGCATGGTTCACATCAGACAGTGCTTCTTGAGACCAGTAAACCCAAAACAGGTGTGTGTTTTTAAAGGGCAGGACAGCTGTCAGCAACAAATCCAATATCACACTGATTGGAGTCAAGGTTGGCTCACTCGTGGCTCCAATTAGCTCTTGGAGAAGTCATTAGGCTAGGGCAGGGGTAGGCAACCTCGGCTCTTTTATGATTCATGGACTTCAACTCCCAGAATTCCTGAGTCAGCATAGCATAGCTGACTCAGGAATTCTGGGAGTTGAAGTCCATGAGTCATAAAAGAGCCGAGGTTGCCTACCCCTGGGTTAGGGGTTCACATACTTTTTCCACCCTGCACTGTGAATGTTTCCATCTTATGTTTAATTAAAACATGACAACAGCTAATGTTTGTGTAGTATTATTTTAAGCAGACTGTGTTTTTCTATTGTTGTGACTTACATGACGTTTAGAGCGCATTTTATGGCCAATTCATGCAAAACTCCACGTAATCCCAAAGGGTTCACATAGTTTTTCTTGCAACTGTATGTCCAATGTAAAAAACAAAATTATGCATATCATTTTGCTAGGATTGTCTAGCAGTGACTACTTTTTGACTTCTTGTGAGCTCAGTGGTGATATTATCTAAGCACCTTACTTACTATTACTTCTTACTTTTCCATTTCCTTCAGATTTTTTTTAAACATCAGATCTTTTCCTTTTTTTTGTTTATATATAAAATTAAAAAATACAAAAGAAAATAATAGAAAAAATAGGGGAGGGAAAAGGGAAGGGAAAAGTGTAGAAAAGAGGGAGAAAAAGAAAGAAAAGGTGCTCACTTCCGACTCTCTTTGGTGCAGTAGAATAAGATAATAACATTAAATCTCAATTTTTTAATAGTATAAACTAGCCATTTCTATAACAACAAACCTATCTAATTGGTAAAATCCAAAATCAGTTTTTCATTTTTTTCCACCTCAAGCACAAAGTCCAGAAGCGGTTTCAAGTAGAAACAAAAATAATCAAACCAGTTAGTTTAGCCATCTCTGCTAACTCCATCAACTTCTGTAGCCATTCGTCCATTATGGGAATCAAAGTGTCTTTCCATTTTTGTGCATACCGTCAACATACATAATGTCAAAGTTTCAAAGTTTTTTCCAAGTCTTTTTCCATTAAACCCAAAATAAAAGTTTCCGTTTTATCTTTATATTCACTTTAAAAATCTTCTGTATTAGGTTGTGAATCCTACTCCAATATTTCTTCAACATATTTCACATGTCCACCATAAATGATTTAAAAGGTATATATGTCTATATTTGCATTTCCAACATTTGAAATTCCTTTATACATTCTTGACAGCTTATCTGGTGTTAAATACCAGCTATACATCATCTTATAGAAATTTTCTTTTAAATTATAATTTAGTATAAATTTTAAACCTTTTGTCCACATACTCTCCCATTGTTCATTACATTATATCCAAAGTTCCTTGCCCACTGAATCACACGATGTTTTATATATTCATTTTCCAAATTCAAATTCAATAACAACTTATAGACCTTAGCAATATGTTCATCACTACCACACACTAGGATTTCCAGTTCATTTTTGACAAAGTCAAACCAATAAGTTTTGTCTGATTTAAATCTTTCTTTCAATTGTAAGTATGTAAACCAATAGCAGACATGTCCTTCTGATTCTAACTCCTCCTTAGACTTGAGGATAGGTGTCTATGGAGATTTTCAAAGGTGCTTTTTTCATGAGGCAACTGGACTTTCTTGTTTTTCTTGAAGCCGTTTTGCTTCTCATCTAAGAAGCCTCTTCAGCTCTGACTGGATGGTGGGGAATGGCAGGATTTATACTTCTTGCGGACAGCTGGTCATTTGCTTCCTTTCACTGAGTTGTTGAGGCCACTTGGAGATTTGATTGTGTCCTCAGGGTCACCTGAGTAGTGCATTCTTGGATTTGAAGTGTGCACGTATATTGTGTTGGCTGAAGATCCTCCTGAGCTTTTCTGATACTCCTGCAATGTATGGAATGACTACATTGCTTCTTTTATTGTTTTCTTCTTTGTCTGCTTTGGAGGAGCTATGGCTGTGTCTTTTCTGAGATTTGATGAAGGACCGCTTGGGATAGCCACAAGTTCTGAGGGCTTCCTTGATGTGTTTTAGTTCTTTTTTTCCCCATCTTTGCTGGTAGGTAGGCCTTCAGCTAAGTGGTGTAGGGTTCTGATAACTCCCATTTTGTGTTCCAGTGGGTGGTGAGAATCAAAATATAAATATTGATCCGTGTTTGGGGGGGTTTCTGTAAATTTCAATGTTGAGGCAGTTTATAAATGCAGTTTATCCCATCTTCCTTAATGTATATCTCACAATCCAGGAAGGCTAGACTATTTTCTTTAACATTTTCCCATGTGAATTTGATGTATCTGTCCACCTAGTTGATATCTTGACCCAAGTATTGCCTGCATACTTATATCAATGAGTGGGTAGAATTCCTGTGAAGGAGTTTAGGGCTTTGGTTTCTACCTTTTCCATGTAGAGATTGGCCACAGATGAGCCCATGGCCCAGCAGTATTTTTGTCTGTAGACTCTGCAAGATGTATAAATCCTGCCATTCGCCACCATCCAGTCAGAGTTGAAGAAGCTTCTTGGATGAGAAGCGAAATGTCTTCAAGAAAAACAAGAAAGTCCAGTTGCCTCATGAAAAAAGCACCTTTGGGACTTGAGGATAGGGTTACCAAAGTTAAAAGATATTATTTAACCATAAGTCCACCAGTCTGGTTTTGCCACCGTTTCTTTTCTAAAAAAAAAAAAAGCTTCCTGGGGATACCCAGAGAGGTATCTTCATAGAAAAGCTCATTTTATATTTATTTCAAATTCTTAGAATGGCATATCTAACAAAGTGGTTGTTAAAATCAACATTTACTTTAACGTTGTACCATAAATAATTCATGACCTTCTAGATCAGGGGTCTTCAAACTTGGCCCTTTTATGACTTGTGGACTTCAAGTCCCAGAATTCCTCAGCCAGCAAAGCTGGCTGAGGAATTCTGGGAGTTAAAGTCCACAAGTCATAAAAGGGCCAAGTTTGAAGACCCCTGTTCTAGATCAAGTAGCTTCTTATTCTTGAGGTTTAGCTACTTTTAGGCCGACCAAACACCAAGCATCCAAATACAATTTCAAATCTGGTAAAGCCAGACCCCCTCTTTCCTTAACATCTTGCAGTAGTTTACATCTAATTCTTTGGTTTTTTTTCCCCTTGCCATATAAACTTAGAAAAATATCCATCTGCCATTGTTTAAATGGAGTATCAGTTGCAAATACCGGTCACATCTGAAACAAAAAAAGCATCTTTGGTAAAACATTCATCTTAATTACAGAAATTCTACCCAGTAGTGATAAATGCAGTTTATTCCATCTTAATAAGTCCTTTTTGATATCATTCCAGAGAGGTACATAGTTATTTTGAAACAGTTCTGTGTTTGTGTTTCCCCTTTTAACAGATTGTTATAAAATCTGATCTAGTTATTGCATAAGGTAAAGGTAAAGGTTCCCCCGCACATGCGTGCTAGTCGTTTCTGACTCTAGGGGCTGGTGCTCATCTCCGTTTCAAAGCCGAAGAGCCAGCGCTTGTCCAAGGACGTCTCCGTGGTCATGTGGCCGGCATGACTAGACACCAAAGGCGCACGGAACGCTGTTACCTTCCCACCGTAGTGGTCCCTATTTTTCTACTTGCATTTTTACGTGCTTTCGAACTGCTAGGTTGGCAGAAGCTGGGATGAGTAACAGGCGCTCACTCTGTTACGCGGCACTCGGGATTCGATCCGTCAAACTGCCGACCTTCTGATCGACAAGCTCAGCATCCTAACCCACTGAGCCACCGCGTCCCTTTTAGTTATTGAATAGCATAGGACAAAAACTGTCAAAGAAAAGGATTTACTTTCTCCTTCTGTTCCATCCCATTTAAAATCAAAGGGAAAGGAAATTGCAGAGCCATACCCAAGCCTATTCTTTTTTTCTCAGAAATCTGCCAGAATCCTTTGGTTTTCATTATATCTGTATCTCACATTAATAACAGTGAATTATTTCTTCCTTTTGTCAAGGGTATATCTTCCTTATATTACTCAGAGTAATATGTGCTATCATATTTTCTCAGAATAATCGAATAGTGGAGTAGGAACATGCAATTTGTTAGGTTCCATGTTGGGAAAAAACGCACTGGTGATTGCAAGACTCAGTAATGCAGACTGCTATAACAGATAATTTCTGGACTTAAGTTGAAAAAAATATCTTATGAATTTAAAAAATTCCATACAGTTGGTAATGCCCATGAGTCTTTGGGATTGCTAAGCAACTTAGCCCAGTGGCTTGTTTTCCAGAGCCAATTCTGCGGAATCAGCTGACATACTGTTTTTGTTACTTTTATTTTTTCCATCATTGTATTTCAGCCATTAATTCTGAGGTTTTATATTTTTGTCACATTTTTGTGTATGTGCTTTCAAGTCAGTGTTGACTCCTGGCGAGTGCCTGGATAAGATCCCTCAGATTTCTTGGAAGTTTGATTCATATTCCACTGAGCTTCCACTATTGCAGTAATCTAGATTGTTTCTTCCTAGCATCAAAAAAGCTACTGACCTATTTTCTCAAAAGGGGCATAATTAAGGAAATGTTGCATGTGGTCTTAAGGCATTCAAATAATTGGAAGACTTTTGCTAAATATGTCCATTAAAGAAATCCTGAATGCTTTGGCTAAGGAAAAAAAATATGTTTTTATGATTAGAAGCAGTCAGGAATTACATAATTCTGGCAATACGTGAATGAAAGAAACACATGAGAATACATGGTTTGCTTTCATCATCATCATCATCTTCTAAAATTTCAATTTTCAGCATGCGTTGCCAAAACTGAGCGTGGAAGTATGTCCTTAGAGTGTAGGAAAATGCATGTGAACAAGATTGTTTTGTCTTCCAGAGGTCTCTACAAGATTGTACAAGTAGTCCTTGAGATACTACCAGTCACTTAATAGTGCTTGAGATAACAACCGTTCAAAGTTACAACAGACTCCCCTCAGAACTACATATGACCCTGTTTCAAACTTACAATGATTGCAGCCGATGGGACCCTGCAGCACTTGGGCCTGCTCCCGTGCCTCCTGAAAGCAGCCGCCATTTTCAGTGCTCTTGACAATTCCTCTGCCAAGATCAGCTGGCCATTGGGAGACTGCATACACTTCCTCAGCTTTGGGGAAGCCAGCTGCCTTCTTCCAAAGGCAGCAGCTTCAGGACCAGGTTCCCCCAAAGCTTTTCCTTGCTTAACCCCTCCCTCGCCCAGAAATCCACATTTCTTCAATAAAGAAAACCTGGGAGGGACAGACCCTCCCCTCGTTAGAGGCTGAAACTAAACTCTGCCCCCCCAAATAAAAAAAATAAAAAATCTCAATCCCTTTTAACCACTTAATTTGCCAAATTTTCTGCATTGCCTAGAAAGAGGGTGACCAAATCTGTAATTTACTTACCCTGATGAGACACTGCCAGGCTGAAGATAGAGGAAAGGAGGAAATGAAGCAAAATCTTTCTGAGCCTTGTTTGCCTTAAGGAGCTGAAGAAAAAGTTCAGCTCAAAAGGAAAGCGGAAGCACAAACACGCACCACACCGGCATGGTAGAAGTTGGGTGCTAAAGGAAGTCGGACAGGCAGTAAAAAGGCTCCCAAGCTGCTTTGGAAAGCAGCTCCCAGGGTCTCCCCCAACCATTAGGTACCACTTAACAAGCCACACTCATTTAACACTGGCATCAGGTGGAGCAGTGGCATCAAGTGAGCCAGGCTGCCTCACTTAAGAGTTGTCACCACTTGCAACCCTACTGGGCAGGTGGAGGACTACCTGTATCTGCATAGATACGGTGCCCTGAATATGGCCACACAAACTTTTTTTTGGGGGTGGCTTAGGGTATTGAAAGTAGCACAAGTTATCTTTGCAGATTTAGTGCTTCTCTATTACTGCTTTTAGTTTCTCATACGATTAAGTACTTGTCTTTATCTTTAGCCACAATTTTAAGGTAAGTTCAGGTGCTGCAAGTATTCATACAATATTAGGAGAGCCTGGGACCTTAAGCTGAGATTTAGGTATTTTAGGTAATGTAATATTTGGTGGCAGAGTAAAAGTTACTGGTGATTTGCCTGGTTTTAATGTATTCTCTCCCTTCCCTTCCCTTCTTTTTTCAGCTGCTGCAAGTCCCTTACACATGTTAGCAACTCATGCATCTGCATCAGCCTCTCTTCCAACCAAACGCCAGAACGGAGATCAGTCTGAACAGCAAGACTTAAAACGGATCAAAACGGAGGATGGGGAGAACATAGTCATAGCTGTGAATGTTGAAACCCCACCTGTGGCAGTGAGTGAACAAAACAACAAGAACTAGGAATGTGGAGGAATATGTCTTTTAAAAACAATGGTCCTTGGTGCCAAAATGAGACATTTAAACATCTAAACTCTTGAACATGTTCACTCATGGCGGGGAAAGGGGCCCTGTGACTTCATCTTTCAGCACTGAGAAACACAGGTGGCCTTAGAACTCCTTAATTTAAAAAAAATGTCTAAAAGATCCTAGTCCGGAGGCTGTGACCCCCTCCCCCTTCCATTTCTCCTTGCTGTTCTGAAGAGACTCCTTATACATGTACATTGAGAGGAAAAAGTTGGGGAAGATAGCAACTTTAAAAACCTATTTTAAAGATTGAATATTGGAATATATCCCAGCATGATAAGTTCTTCGCGTGATTGGATTTCAAACGATTGTATATTCCTCAAAGGGAACAGAGGCAAGGAGCCATTTCCAACATCTTGGCAGCTAGCCTTTCATAATGACCTACCTACCCAATGCAGTTGTTGGTAGATATGCAGTATTTTGTTGTTCACATGTGGAATTAGAAATTTTTGATGTGTACTTTCATTTTTTTTTTCAAAATAATGGGGTCTTTGACATTTCAGATCACTCCATTTCTACTCCAGAAACTTTGGAATCACATACTACTTTTCATGTGAAATTTTGTTCGGTAAAACTGAATGTAGGGTTTTTTAACCAATGGAATGATTTAATTTTGTCCTGTTAAAGTTCAGATAAAGCTAATTTGTTACATCTGCAAATTTTCATATTTTAGCAGTTGCCTGATAAACTTAATCAAATTTTATTACCTTGTGTAGTGATCAAATGCTTCTTTGGGCTTGCATGTTACTGATTAGAAATACAGTGTAAATGAACTGTTAACTGACGTAAAGAACTGCTATGAATTTGACCAGAGCTGCACTTACCTGTTTCTCTTTCTTGCTACCTTTTGCTGTTTGTTACTTTGTGTTGACTTTGTCCCTGGCAAATTTTTCCAGTCTAAAGTAAAAAGAGTCTCGCATAATATTGTGTATGTTTAAAATGACAGACTGTTCTTCATTTAGAAAAAAAAAATCTTTTATCACATGTCCTTTTAAAAAGATAAAACTATCTTGTCAGAGGTATATTGAATATTTTTAAGATAAGCATTCAACAATAGAAATATAACCTGATGAGTTTAACTTTTGATGTCCTGCAGAGACCTTCTGAGGTTTCATTAAAGAGTGGCCACTGTGGTTTTCTAACAGTGACTACTATAGTATAATGAAATAGTTTTCTTTTAAATGTGTTCGGCAGTTGGAATATTTTAAAGGTTTCTTCTCCGAGTTGTGAAAGAAGAATTCATGTTTTGTTACTGAACTAAACTAACAGCTGAGACTGTTCTTTTGTCCAGTTCACATAGTTTCTTGTCCCTTTCACATATTTAAGGTGAGTTAAAGGTGAAAACTGGGCTTTAACCTTTGATTTGTCTTTTTCTGTTGTTTTTTTTTCTTTTGGGCTATAATTTATATGTTTTTATCATTTCAAGAAGAATCTGTATTTTGATGATGGACTGAAATGGCTTGGAATGGCTTACATTTAGTCAGTTTTTTGAAATGTTTTATCAGAAGACCAAATATGAGAAATCTGTACCAAGTATCATGTTATCCCACACGGTAGAGCTGCTGTTACACTGTCAATGAAGATAATACATATTAAACAGATTATGAAAAATTGATGTACACTAGCTGGATTTATAACAGCCACTATAGGCTGGGTGAAGCAAAACATTTTCTGTATCTGCAGCATTCTACTTTTTGTGCTGTGGTCATTAATTCAGAAATAATGATATTGCATTATTAATAAAACATTTGGTTATAAAATTACTATTTCATGAGTATTAGGAAAAATGCTGCAAGTTTTTGAATAAAAAAATCTGGTAAAATGTTTAAGACAATCAAATGGTTTAGACTTGGAAGTTATCTCATATCACTGTAATCTTTGTAGTTTATGAGCTAGGTAGAGAAGTCAAAACAAAAGAATTTAATATGAAGACTGTTAAATCTATTTCTCTTAGCCTGTTGCTAACCTCTTTCTGCTTTCGTGGCTATTTTAAACCTGAGCAAGATATTCCAGAAATTATTGCTTTGTGCTCTTATTTCACTCTTAGAAATATTTGAATGCTACTTGTCAAGAAGAATAATTATACAGGTGAAACTCAAAAAATTAGAATATCGTGCAAAAGTTCATTTATTTCAGTAATGCAACTTAAAAGGGGAAACTAATATATGAGATAGACTCATTACATGCAAAGCAAGATAGTTCAAGCTGTGATTTGTGATAATTGTGATGATTATGGCGTACAGCTCATGAAAACCCCAAATCCAGTCTCAGAAAATTAGAATATTACATGCAATCAATAAAACAAGCAGTGTACATAGAACAGTATCGGACCTCTGAAAAGTATAAGCATGCATATGTACTCAGTACTTGGTTTGGGCCCCTTTTGCAGCAATTACTGCCTCAATACAGCGTGGCATGGAAGCTATCAGCCTGTGGCACTGCTGAGGTGTTATGGAAGACCAGGATGCTTCAATAGCGGCCTTCAGCTCTTCTGCATTGTTCGGTCTCATGTCTCTCATCTTTCTCTTGGCAATGCCCCATAGGTTCTCTATGGGGTTCAGGTCAGGCGAGTTTGCTGGCCAATCAAGCACAGTAATCCCACGGTCATTGAACCAGGTTTTGGTGCTTTTGGCAGTGTGGGCAGGTGCCAAGTCCTGCTGGAAAATGAAGTCAGCATCCCCATAAAGCTCATCTGCAGAAGGAAGCATGAAGTGCTCCAAAGTCTCCTGGTAGACGGCTGCGTTGACCCTGGACTTAATGAAGCACAGTGGACCAACACCAGCAGATGACATGGCTCCCCAAATCAACACAGACTGTGGAAACTTCACACTGGACTTCAAGCATCTTGCAGTGTGTGCCTCTCCATTCTTCCTCCAGACTCTGGGTCCTTGGTTTCCAAATGAGATGCAAAAGTTGCTCTCATCAGAAAAGAGGACTTTGGACCACTGAGCAACAGACCAGGTCTGTTTCTCTTTAGCCCAGGTAAGATGACGTTTGTTGTTCAGGAGCGGCTTGACAAGAGGAGATTTTCTGAGATTGTGGATTTGGGGTTTTCATGAGCTGTAAGCCATAATCATCACAATTATGACAAATCACAGCTTGAACTATCTTGCTTTGCATGTAATGAGACTATCTCACATATTAGTTTCCCCTTTTAAGTTGCATTACTGAAATGAACTTTTGCATGATATTCTAATTTTTCGAGTTTCACCTGTTGAGCAGAGTTACCATCTCCTCTGATGTCATAGCTCTTCTGCTATGAAAACAAACATTTTCCTGCCCCCCCCCGCAAGCTGTCCAAATCTGTTCCTGAAGTTTAGGAAAACCCATGTTTCAGAGTTTGAGGGCACATTGGGAGACATGTGATATAATCTTCATTCAGGGCAGGAGTCAAGCAGTGGGCATAGGTGCTATGATCTCCAAATTATTTTTGTGATGGATGTTTGAGGTACTTGTCTTAGCTTTATTTTTTACAAAATTCCATCTGCCTAGCAGACAGGAAAAATAAAACAGCCATACTTAAAGCTGGGAACTTTTTCTGAAAATATTGCTCTCTTTTCTTACCAAAATTTTAACACTGAGGTTTCTATAACCGAAGAGTTTGTATGAAAATAAACACTGGATAAATCCTAGTTTAATGTTACAACTGTTTCATTCATGTTCCATTGTAGGATAAGTACACATACAAAGCGAGAACTAAGATGTGCAATTATAGAACGTAGGGCTAATGATATTGCTTATCATCCATTAATAATGAGGGGAATTATTGCTGGGTTTTTTTTCCAGAAAACACAAGATTTAAAATTAGCTAAATGGTGCAGTGAAAAAAAGTATATGTAATTCTTAAAATAATAATGAGTAGAAAATCTGAAAATTAGAATTTAGTATTTATATACGGTGGGTCTGTAATGATTTGGACACATCTTTCGGGTAATGGAGCAATTTGTAATTGCTTGTTTGTGAGTTGAGAATCCAGTTTGGAACTGCTGCTGCCAGATATTTTTGTAAGACAACAGAGTTTGAGAGTTTTGTTGAGGTAATCACCTTATTTGAGAATGGGAAAAATGTGATTGGGTCAAGCAGTTTAAGAATCATTGTATCAATAGTTGATTGTACTACAAATTACTGAACTTGTTCCTTTATATTGGTTTCCAGATGACCTAAACAATTTGAGGCTATTGCTAATTAAGTTCATTTTAAATGACAGAGGTACCATTTTTAGTTGTCACTCACAGTATTAGGGCAAGTGGGTGTAAGGCTACTGTTTCATAGATGAAGAAATCTGATCTTTTGTTGGTAGTATATCATGGTATTAGTTTATTCATTGGAGTAAATTCAGTGTCAAGAAACCGCAGGTGTAGGGTCAGCTATTAGATTTCAAGTTGATAATTTCATAAAAGGCTAGCCAGTGTCAGAGCTTGTACTTGGATGAGAAACCATTTTTTAAAAATCCCAAAATTATAAATTCCACTGAGGCATCCAAAAAAAAATTCCCATGGAAATTGATGGCAAACCACTTACTTTTGCCAACAAAACTACATTAACCAGGCTCTGCAGTCACCAAGAGTTGAGTTCAGCTTATCTTTTTAACAGCTGTAATTTATAGATAGTTAAATTTACTCTGATATGTATGAAAAAATATAATGCAGGTCTCTAGAGCAAATAACTAATAGCAGGTGAAATGTAGAATATTTCAAATTGCAGCGTGTTGAATCTTATTACAACAGTGGGTTTGGCACCAGGCTACAAACTGCAAGAACATGAATCCTGATCCCACTTTTGGCACCAAGAAAGCTAAGTTACTTTGGGCCAGGCAAGCCCTTTCAGCCCTAGGAAGAAGGCAGCAATGGCAAACCACTTCTGAAAATTATTGCCAAGAAAACTGCAAGGAGTTGTGTATAGGATGTCATCAGAAGTCAAGACACAAACAAGCAAAAAAGGATCTTACTAGGATTGCTGAATTGACTTTCTATCCTATGTACTTATAACCATTTTTCCGTTTAAGCAGCCAAGGAACTAGCAATTGGGTTTGTACTGTATGTTAAACTTCCATTATTATGAATTACTACACTGCATGAATCCAATCTAACAATGCACTAATGTCCATAGCAATAGGTGATATAATCATGTCACAATTATGTTTTTGATTCTGTTTATCTGATAAATACATTTCTTGGTGTTTTATCTGGTGATAGCAAACAGATTTTGTCATTTGTATCCCTTTACTTCCTTATGGGTCTGGATACAACTTGAATTGGATAGTGCCCATAAATATACATGCTACTTACTGTAAATCATTGTTACACTGCAAAAACAACTACATATAATCCAATAAGAAGTTGCATCTCACTCCTAGCATGATTTTATTGAGGGAAATAATGTGCAAGAGATTTAGGTCTTTATCTGTTATCATTCATTAAACAATCTCTTGTTTCAGGCAAGCTGAATTGTCTGAACAAATCACAGTTGGATGGGTTCACATATGCTAAAACACAAAACCATACAATGGCTTAATGCAATGATATGAACCCAATGGTTAGCATATTCAGATGTTAAGTCATTTTACCTGGTGATCCTGATTACCACTACCATGTCTTCTTTATCCAAATTATTTCTATTTAAGCTCAACTCAAAATATAATCAACATTGATCACAAATGGCAGTTACTCAAGTTCAGCCAATGTTGTTAGTTGCGAAGTCGTGTCCGACCCATCGCGACCCTATGGACAATGTTCCTCCAGGCCTTCCTGTCCTCTACCATCTTATGGAGTCCATTTAAGCTCATGCCTACTGCTTCAGTGACTCCATCCAACCACCTCATTCTCTGTCGTCCCCTTCTTCTATTGCCCTCAATCTTTCCCAGCATTAGGCTCTTTTCCAGTGAGTCCTTCCTTCTCATTAGGTAGCCAAAGTATTTGAATTTTAGCTTCAGGATCTGGCCTTCTAAAGAGCAGTCAGGGTTGATCTCCTCTAGGACAGCGTTTCCCAACCTTAGGAACTTGAAGAATTCTCCCAGAATTCTGGGAGTTGAAGTCCACGCATCTTCAAGTTCCTAACGTTGGGAAACGCTGCTCTAGGACTGACCGGTTTGATCGCCTTGCAGTCCAAGGGACTCGCAGGAGTCTTCTCCAGCACCATAGTTCAAAGGCCTCAATTCTTTGGCGCTCAGCCTTTTTTATGGTCCAGCTTTCACTGCCATACATTACAACTGGGAAGACCATAGCCTTGACTTTTGTTGACAGGGTGATGTCTCTGCTTTTTAGTGTGCTGTCTAGATTTGCCATGGCTTTCCTCCGAGGAGCAAGCGTCTTTTAATTTCTTGGCTACAGTCCCCATCTGCAGTGATCTTGGAGCCCAGGAAAATAAAATCTGTCACTACTCCATTTCTTTCCCATCTATTTGCCAGGAATTGAGAGGGCCAGATGCCATGATCTTGGTTTTCTTAATGTTTAGTTCCAACCCAAGTTTTGCACTGTCCTTCACTCACAACAAGAGGCTCTTTAGTTCCTCTTCACTTTGTGCCATTAGAGTGGTATCATCTGCATATCTTAGGTTGTTGATATTTCTTCCGGCAATCTTAATTCCAACTTTTGATTCATCTAGCCCTGCCTTTCTCATGATGTGCTCTGCATATAAGTTAAATAGGCAAGGCGACAGTATACAGCCTTGCCGGACTCCTTTCCCAATTTTGAACCAATCAGTGGTTCCATGTCCAGTTCTCACTGTTGCTTCTTGGCCCGCATATAGGTTTCTCAAGAGACAAATAAGATGGTCTGGTACACTCATCTTCTCTTTAAGGACTTGCCACAGTTTGTTATGATCCACACAATCCAAGGCTTTAGCATAGTCAATGAAGCAGAAGTAGATGTTTTTCTGGAACTCTAGCTTTCTCCATGATCAAGCATATGTTGGCAATTTGATCTCTAGTTCCTCTGCCTCTTCGAAATCCTGCCTGTACTTCTGGTAGTTCTTGATCCACATACTGCTGGAGTCTAGTTTGTAGGATTTTAAGCATAACTTTACTAGCATGTGAAATGAGTGCAATGGTGCGATAGTTTGAACATTCTTTGGCACTGCCTTTCTTTGGAATTGGAATGTAAACTGATTTTTTCCAATCCTGTGGCCACTGTTGAGTTTTCCAAATTTGCTGGTAAATTGAGTGTAGCACGTTCACTGCATCGTCTTTTAAGATTTTGAATAGCTCAACTGGAATACGGTCACCTCCACTAGCTTTGTTGTTGCTCAGCTTTTCTAAGGCCTACTTCACTTTCTAGGATGTCTGGCTCGAGGTCAGTGACCACCTCATTGTGATTATTAGGGACGTTAAGCTCATTCTTGTATAGTTCTTTGTGTAATTTTGCCACCTCTTCTTAATCTCTTCTGCTTCTGTTAGGTCCCTGCCATTTTGGTCCTTTATCATGCCCATTTTTGCATGAAACGTTCCCTTCATCTCTCCAATTTTCTTGAAAAGATCTCTGGTCCTCTCTATTCTATTGTTTTCTTCTATTTCTGTGCACTATTCATTTAAGAAGGCATTCTTATCTCTTCTAGCTATTCTCTGGAATTCTGCATTTAATTGGGCATATCTTTCTTTTTCTCCCTTGCCTTTCACTTCCCTCCTTTCCTCAGCTATTTGCAAAGCTTCCTCAGACAGCCATTTTGCTTTCTTGCATTTCTTTTTCTTTGGGATGGTTTTGGTTGCTACCTGTTGTACAATGTTGCGAACCTCTGTCCATAGTTCTTCAGGCACTCTGTCTATCAGATCTAATTCCTTAAATCTGTTTGTCACCTCTACTGTATATTCAACAGGGATATGATTTAACTCATACCTGAGTGGCCTAGTGCTTTTCCCTACTTTCTTCAGTTTAAGCCTAAACTTTGCAATGAGAAGCTCATGGTCTGAGCCACAGTCAGCTCCTGGTCTTGTTTTTACTGACTGTATAGAGCTTCTCCATCTTTGGCTGCAGAGCACATAGTCAATCTGATTTCTGTGTTGACCGTCTGGTGATGTCCATGTGTAGAGCCGTCTCTTGGGTTGTTGGAAAAGAGTGTTTGCTATGACCATCGTATTCTCTTGACAAAATTCTATCAGCCTGTGCCCTGCTTCATTTTGTACTCCAAGGCCAAACTTGCCTGTTATTCCGATTATCTTTTGGCTTCCTACTTTAGCATTCCAATCCCCCATAATGATAAGGACATCATTTTTGGGTGTTAGTTCTATAAGGTGCTGTAGGGCTTCATAGAACCGGTCAATTTCATCCTCTTCAGCACCGGTGGTTGGGCCATAGACTTGGACTACTGTGATATTGAATGGTTTGCCTTGGATTCGAACTGAGATCATTCTGTCATTTTGAGGGTTGTATCCCAGTATTGCTTTTCCTACTCTTTTATTGACTATGAAGGCTACTCCATTTCTTCTGAGGGATTCTTGCCCGCAGTAGTATACCTGATGGTCATCTGAATTAAATTCACCCATTCCTGTCCATTTTAGTTCGCTGATACCTAAGATGTCGATGTTCAGTCTTGTCATCTCGTTTGACCATGTCCAGCTTGCCTTGATTCATGGATCTTACATTCCAGGTTCCTATGAAGAAAAAATCTACAGCATCGGACTTTCCTTTCACCACCAGACACATCCACAGCTGAGTGTCCTTTCGGCTTTGGCCCAGTCGCCTCATTCTTTCTGGCGCTACTAGTACTAGCCCTCTGCTCTTCCCCAGTAGCATATTGGACGCCTTCTGACCTGAGGGGCTCATCTTCCAGCGTCATATCGTTTTGCCTTTTGGTACTGTCCATAGGGTTTTCATGGCAAAGAAACTGGAGTGGGTTGCCATTTCCTTCTCCAGTGGATCACGTTTTGTCAGAACTCTCTTCTATGACCTTTCCGTCTTGGGTGGCCCTGCACGGCATAGCTCATAGCTTCTTTGAATTACGCAAGCCCCTTCGCCATGACAAGGCAGTAATCCATGAAGGGGACAGCCAATATAATTTGTTCTAAAAAGCCTAGTTTGCTTAAAAGAGTTGGGACATGTTACTATATGGATTATGAACCAGGCAGAATGACTTGATTATGTATGAACATTGTTGGTCTTAAAAGTGGCCTGAAGTTGGTCTGGCTGTTAGGGATCTGAGGTCACATAAACAGAAACATTCCTGAATAGCTCCTACACTTTATATATTTGGGAGGGAAATTATCTAAACCGGTTATGTAAATTTTAGCAAAAATGTAAAAAAAAAAGTGGCAAATGTAATTTGAAAATTTAAATCATGTATTTTTAGTGTGAATCCAAACCTGGCAAACAGAGTACACTAGTTACATTGAATTATTTTAATGTTTGATATGAATAAATGAATGTTTGTATTCATGCTTTAAGTTTAGAGAATAGAACAATGGCTCTGTCATCTAAATAGCAGTATTTAATGTTTAAAAGCCTTCTCCCATCAATATGAATTCTGGAACGCAAACAATTGCAAGTACAATGAAAAGCAATAACTCTAGTGAAACAACAGATTTAACAGAGAAACAAGAGTGGCTTCAGAAAGTACTGCAGCTTTTTTTTTGTATTTCAGTCCCTAGAAGGCAGAGGGTAAGCTGGGGAGACCAAGATTGGGAGAGGTTCATTCTCAGTGCCTGTGAAATAGCTCTGATCTTGCTTAGGCCATCACATCTTTGTTTGTTTGTTTAAAGAGCTGTAACTGGCTGTGTTTACACCATTTGGTGAGATAGTTGTAGCTAAACCTGGCTTAGCATGCCATGAATACCCTATCTATAGATTAAAGGTAAAGGTTCCCCCGTACATGCGTGCTAGTCGTTTCCGACTCTAGGGGCCAGTGCTCATCTCCGTTTCAAAGCCGAAGAGCCAGCGCTTGTCCGAGGACGTCTCCGTGGTCATGTGGCCGGCATGACTAGACGCCAAAGGCGCACGGAACGCTGTTACCTTCCCAGCGTAGCGGTCCCTATTTTTCTACTTGCATTTTTACGTGCTTTCGAACTGCTAGGTGGGCAGATGATTAAATAAGGTTTATTTACAAACCAGTACTGATTGCAGTGTGGACGTCAATTGGTAACTTGCAGTTCAACTTCAGACAGCCCTCAATGCAGCACATTAACACTTGCTTACCTCAAGAACAGTTTTTCCCTTTGGAAGCGGAAAACCCAAGTTCATCAACACATTACTTTGATTGTACACAGCACTTCTTCTCAGTCCCTTCAAAGTATGAGCAGACTATTACTTTCAAGATGAATTTGCAAATTCATGAAATAAAATCCCCATGTGTAAAAAGTGAGATTTGTATTTCTTGATTTCTCTCAATCTTGGAGCAAGGAAGAACTTCATGTTTTTAATGATGAATGAGAAAGTGGTTCTTCCTAAACATTTTGGGAGGTCTGAACCTTGGGTACTAAGTGGGAGCAGAGTATGGATGACGGGACATGAATCTCTCGGGCAATATAATACATTTTACAAAAATTGTAAGAAAAATTAGCACCAGCTTTGCTACCATTAACTGAATACAGTAAATTAGTCATTTTAATTAAAGAATATTACAAAAGATGTGCAAAATAACTTTCATGATTACACATTTTAAAGCAACATGCAAACCCACATTGGAGTATAGGTTTTAATTAAGTGAAGTTTGGATGCTTTACAGCTGAATGCATTAAGCCTTCAATAAATTTTGAAGCATGTGTGCAAATGAAGAAAATTAATTGAAACTGCTGTAAGGTGATAATTTAAAATTAAGTGGTCACATACATGTGTTCCAAGGGTTTTGAAAAATTAGGCATGTCCCTTTATCACCTTAATAGCTGTAAAAGGCATCAATTCAGTGTGTTCTGAATACATAAGTCTTGGAGGCTATGGAAGCAGAGCCTGGCATCTGTTGCCTGTCACAGAACTTTATTATTACCCTTTTCTTTCCCAACCTAAGTACCAGAACACAAAGGACTAGATTTTAATAGTATGGAATGATTACATTCTAGATGGAGACAACACAGCCTGATAAGTCCTCTTTGTTGACACTTCTTACCTGGCAGAATCACTGAGTTCACAGTACTTGATGTTGGTTGCTATAGAATACTTGGCGCCTCTGATACATGACATGAATACCTATTCACAGCAATATGGAAACAGACTTGATAGTTCTATTTTTGAGTAATTGCAACTCAGAGCAACTTTGCTAGTTTCTTTCTGGGAACTGGGAGGAAACAATATTTGTAAAGGCAAAAGCTGCTGCTATAAATGGCTGGGGCGCCATTTCCAATTAACCTGCCTGCTGAATCTGATCTGAAAAGTCTTCAACTATCAAAACTCTAGTAACTTTTCTTTCACAGCTTTATAAGGTGGCAGGTACTAAGTTTCATGATACTTAACAGGGAGAACCCTCATATAGAAACTTGAAAAGAGCAGCAGCTGCCAAAGTAACACTTAAAACCAACTGTGGAGAGCTAACATTATCAGTCCTTTGCCTTGTTCCAATTGTTGACCAGGTCAATCCCATCTTGAAGAGTGCCATCAAATTAGTAAATCAGAAGTTGTCTCTTCGACAGGAGAAGAATTGGGATGGGGATTCTGATAACTTCCCCCACCAAACCATACTTCCAACAGTCCAGTCAAAGTTTGTCATCAGTCATTTCTAGAAACTGAGCGTAGACATCTCTGGAGCACTCCCCTTTTTGATTGAATAAAAATTTGTAGTAACTGCCATCTGCACAGATTGCTAGAAAAAGAGGGAGACAAAGGCTTTTCAAATCATTACTATGAAAACAATTGTAGAAATCACACATTTGCAATGTAAGGTGTGAAGAAGAGGAAGAGTCTGAGGAGTAGCAGTAAAGTCTGAGGAGTTTAGTATATGTGTAATATATATATATAATATATATATATATGTTTTCTGAGGTATACACACACATACATATACATACACACACACACAGATATATACACACACACACACACACACACACACACACACACACACACACACACATATATATATATATATATATATATATATATATATATATATATATATATATATATATATATATATATATATATATATGTTTTCTGAGGTTTTCGCGGGTGTATGTGGATCTTTGGTCATTCGGGTTTTTTCCCGCGTAGAATTGAAGGTGTAGGAGCAACGTTTCAACGGAATCCCATCCGTCATCCTCAGGCTGGTGGCTTCAGCTTCTTCTTCTGGGAGAAGCATGTGGTAGTGGCTGTTTGTTCCTTTTTTAAACTGCCAGAGGGGGTGTGTTCTGTGGGTGGAGGTGTACTCTGATTGGGTGGGGGATTAGGTGTGTTCTGATTGGGTGGGAGTGTTTTGAATGGTGGGTGTGTTCTGATTGGGTGGGGGTGTGTTTTGAGTGGATGGGCGAGTCTCAGCTGCCAGCCTTAGACCTGAGCTGGTGAGTTGTGCTGCTTTTGTTCGGCTTCGTGTTTGTGGTGGTGTCATGTTTTTATAGTGGGTGTCAGTTTGCTTATTGTGTGGTTTGGAGGGGTTTAAAGTGGCTGATGTTGCAGCTGTAGTTAGGTTTCTGTTTTGTGGTTGTGCGTCGTTATCATTGTGGGTTCGGATTTGCTTTTTGAATGGTTGTGTGGTGATGTCATGTGATGTTATCATGAGTTTGGGTCTGGTATCATTCTTGGTGGTTGGGACTCGTCTGTCAATCAAGGCGGGTTTCCAAATGGCTGGTAGGCAAGAGGTATCATCTCGTTTGTTCATGCTGTGGGGGCGTTTTTCTATCTCAATGGCTTCTCTGATTATTCTGTTGTTAAAATGTTCAATTTTGGCGATAGTTTTGGTTTTTTTAAAATCAATTTCATGTCCCGTGGCTTCAGAGTGTTGGACCAGGGATGAAGTTTGTTCTCCCTTTCTGAGTGAGTTTTTGTGTTCTTCAATGCGTGCACTTATTCTTCTGTTGGTCTGTCCGATGTATGTGGTGGGGCAGGTGGTGCATGGGATTTCGTATACTCCTTGGTTTTCTAACCCAATTATGTCCTTGGGGTTTCTTAGGATGGTGGATATTTTTCTGTCTGTGTAGAATGCTGTTTTGATGTTGTGTTTTTGGAGGACCTTGCTGATTCTGTCTGTGGTCCCTTTTAAGTATGGGAGGAGGGCTTTGCCATTTTCTTGTTCTCTGTCTTGGGTTTTTGTGGGTGTCTCTCTTCGGATTAAGTTGGTAATCGTGTTTCTTTGGAATCCATTGGCTGTTAGTACATTAGTGAGAGTGTGTAGTTCGGTTTTTAGGTGTTGTTCGTCAGCTAGGTGTTTTGTTCTGGAGATGAGTGTCTTGGCTACGGAGTTGATCTGTGCTGGGTGGTGGTGTGAGAGTGCGTTCAGATAGAGGTTTGTGTGTGTTTTTTTATGGTAGATAGTGTGTCCTAGGGAGCCGTTGGATTTCTTGTAGACTAAGACATCAAGGAAGGGAAGTTGATTGTTAGCTTCTGTTTCCATGGTGAATTGTATTTTGGGGTGTAGGCTATTGAGGTGTGTGAGGAAGTCATCCAGTTTTTCTTTGCCGTGTGGCCAGATTACGAAGGTGTCATCTACGTATCTGAGCCAGAGTTTGGGTTTGTGGTTGGATTTTTCTAGAGCGAGGGTTTCAAAGTGTTCCATGTAGAGGTTTGCGATGACAGGTGAATATATACACACACACACATACTATACACACACACACGCACACACACATATATATTTATAAATATTTAATATATATTAAATCAGGACCCTTACCTAAGACAGAATTCGGCTCTGTTCCAAAGGCACAGATACAGGGAGAGCCCGAGGGAACTTGAAACTTGGAAAAACTCCATTTGGAACTGAAATATTTGGGCAGGAAACTGGCTGATGCTAAGCTAAGAGATTAAAAAAAATTCCTTGAGTACCTACTGAAATCAAGCACAAAAATAAAATAGATGCTAGCAGCTGCTGCTAATTTCAGTTATTTATTGGTTATATAAGCTTAATTACTATCCCAACTTTTATGTATAAATACTGCCAAAGTTGGCTGACAAACAAGGGAAACCGCGTAAGAATACAGTTAACAATGTACCATCAAGGATAGGAAACGGTTGTTGCTTTCAACAAATAAATTAACTTAGTACCAAAATCTTGCCCAGTTATGGCAGCCAGGATCATATAGTGATCCACATGCAAAGGAGAAAGGACGATTGTCTTTTTTTTGGTTCACATGAGACAAAAAGTTGCTTTTTGTTTCTGGAGATGCTCATAGGTGCCTATATATGCACCTACATATGTTCTTGAATCAGCTTTTCCCTTCATAGCTGGATTGTTGCAGAGCCCTAGTGGACAACAGCATAACATGCAATAACAACAATTAAGGTATTTCTCTGATTTTCAGAATGGGAGAGGGCTAGAAAGAAGGTTGATAGTGTGAACACTTGTATGTGTGTGAACTTGCACTTGAATCAGAAACCATATTGGTAGTTAGTAATCAGTGAAACTGCTGTAAATGTAGATGCACAGGTTTCCTACGACCACCCCTTATCAGCAATCTGGACTTTCTGTTCAAGCCAGGTGTACAATAAACAAGTTCCAGCAATTAAAAGAGAATGTAATTTCTGGCATCTCCAGAAACAATTGTAGCAGTTGCATTAACCTTAACTGTGCAAATGTTATTGGAACAGCAAAATCAAATTCAAAGTTAAGGCTACACCCAACTATGAACTGAAGTCTTCAAGGGAATGTAATTGAATCAACTGTCAAAAAAGAGGAAGCTTTGGGCAGCAAGGAGGATACATGACAACTTGGAAGTAGAGATTCAATATGTCAGTACGAAAAGAACAAGAAGGACCTTAAGAATAACAATAAATACAGAAAAAATATCAAGAGGAAAAAGAGCATGTTTTTAAGAATACTGAAGAAATCACAGAATTTACAGCTAAGAATATTCAAGAGTAATCACAGAAATGCTCTAATAAAGGCAAATGAGTTGAAAAGAAGATGAAATATACTTTAACCATTTGTAAATGAAATATTGATTAATAAATACATTTTCAGAAAAAGAGTATTTGTTCAGGAAGAGTTTCCATCAAAAAGTGAGATGCGGAAGGGAGTCACCTTCCCTTCTGGAAATGTTTTTCGTATCTTGCAAGCTGGTAAGAGACAGTTTTCACATGCATAAAGGTTTCCCTTCACTGTCATGGCAAATAATCTCTACAAAACTTTCTCAGTCATTTTTAACTACCGTATTTTCCGGCGTATAAGATGACTGGGCGTATAAGACGACCCCCTACATTTCCTATTAAATTATACAGTTTGGGCTATACTCGCTGTATAAGACTACCCCTCTTCCAACGCACACCAAATAAAAATTTAAAAACATCATATTTTATTTTAATATGGTAATTTTAATTCAAATGCTTATGACATGCAGGTACTTAGTAGGAAAACTGTCACTTATAAACATAAGGCTGTTTGTCATCAAACATGTAAACATAAACAGTGCAAGTGGATTAAACTTTTCCTAATTCACTCTAAAGCTTTCCCTGCGCAGACTAAATGGGAGATCCGCTCCAGGTTTTCCAGCCAGCCCACCCAGTTCCTGAGTCAAATGTGTCCTTAGAGCTAAGCAGCTGCTCTGACTGCTGCATTCCCCACCTGCCTTTCAAGTTGGGATAGACTGCAGCTGCTCTTCAACTTTAGAAAGGAAGACGCCTAGACCCCAGCCTGTAAAAAATCAGTCTGCAGCTTCTTCTCCAATTGGTCCCACTTTCCCTGCACAGACCAAATGGGAGATCCGCTCCAGGTTTTCCAGCCAGCCCTGTCCCTAAATTTTCAGCACCCGGCGTATAAGACGACCCCTGACTTTTGAGAAGATTTTCATGGGTTAAAAAGTCGTTTTATATGCCAGAAAATATGGTAGACATAAGTCCTGCTAGACCCAGCCTCAGCTCCTTACCTTGATTGCTTATTTCTTTTGGGATCCTCTGCAGCAAAAATGTGCACTGTGGCATGGTCACTTGATACGCAGATAAGAGAAGCGTCTTGGTTGAAGTTTATACTAATGGAGAGATCAGAAGCAACATATCTCTTTATCTCATGTTTGTCATGGAACAAGTTGCTTTTTAAAGGTATCCTACTTCTTACTTAACTGTTGATCTGTTGGAATTGGACAGCTAGGACAAATTTGAATGAGTAAATAATTTTAAATGTTAACAAATCACAAATGAAAATGGATATTTAAATGGTTTACATTCAAAATCATGGGAACCATCCTCTCCATGTGTAGTTAAAAATTCTCCCTCACTCCTACGTTCTCTAATTCTCTAGTGATTGCTCAGCAAAGCAAAACTTACCAGTATATATTGGCAGCCTGAGATCCTCTGCGCAACTCTTGAATTAGATGCCCAGATGAAGTATCAAATATTCTTATAAGGGTCCCCTTGAAAAACAATAACAATTTTTGAAGTTGTGGAAAACGATACTAAACCAATCGATTCTTCAGTCTTTTTAATTCTTACATACTCTCCCTGATAGCCATATATTGTCCACAAAATACATCTTGCCTGCATTTCCTTTTACTGCCAGACTGACCTTCAGTAAAATGGATGTTGGAACATCAACATCAAGAATGAATTCGCAAACATATCAGAGCTCGAGCCCCATTTCTAAGGAATGTTTAGGGTAATGGGTGATTTTTGCTTTTGCCTTTAAGGAAAATTGATGCTGTGTTACTGATCAGAAACTCTCAGAACAGACGTCTGTGAACATTCTCCAAGTTCACCCATCACCACAAAATTCAGCAACCAGCTGATCTAGTCAAATTGATCAAAACAGAATGATGTTTAACTTCATTTGCCTTTTACATTTATAATGAGTTTCCTCTGAGGATTTCAGTATTATATACAAAGCCCTGATGGCACATTGATTAAGTGCAGTAATGCAGGCAAACTCTACCCAGAGCCTGGAATAAAATCTTGAAGCCTTTCACACTTCTGTAAAATGAGGAGCCAAATTATTGGGGGCAATATGCAAATACGTAATGCTCTACATCAGGGATGCCAAACTCGCGATGTCACGTGATGTTGCATGATGTATCACGACCTTCTCCCCATTGCCGGCAATGGGGTCGGCGCAGTTTCATTGTGACGCATCCGGCCCGTGGGCCTGCTCTACATTGTAAACTGCCCAGAGTGTGTTGTAAAATGCTATGGGGTGGTATATAAATCTAAATGCAATTTCTATATACAGGGTTCACCTCCATTTTATCTTAATAACAAGTCTGCAAGGTGGTCTGGACTGACAAATACTGACCAAAAGTCATTTAATGAACTTAATGGTCACCTGGGAAATTAAATCTTGGTGCCCCTAGTTACAATCTAATTCAATATCCTTAAAATTCCTTTCCAGTTTACCTCTAAACAGACAGTCATCGGTTAGCAACCACTTGTTCAGTGACTGCTCAAAGTTACTATGGCGCTGATCAAGTAGTGGTTACAACTGGTCTTCAAAGTTTCAACCATACCAGCACCCCTGCAGTCACATGATCATAATCCGGGCACTTGGTAACCAGACTGCACTTGTGACAGTTGCAGTGTCCCATGGTCACAATTTGCAATCTATCTCGTTGACTTTCCACAAGCAAAGCCAAGGGAAGGTTACAAGTTGCTTGGGTAAGTCTCACCCACCCATGAACCTCCCCCAGCCCTTTCACACTAGCTGGTCACCCACATACCTTCAAGCACCATTCTCAAGCCTTGCTATGCTTGCACTGCGTCTCCCTGATCACTGAGACATCCTACCTGACCACTTGTGCACCCGTTCTTACCCTGAAGCAGCCAGTGCAAGTCCCACTGCACTGTTCACGCCTTCCCCATCACTCCCACTCTCCCACCTAGCAGCAGCCATCTCAAGCCCCAAGGCGCTCATGCTGCACCTCCTCCCCCTGGTGGCAGCCACCCCAAACACCACAGAGCTTGTGCCCCATCTCCCTCACCCCTCACAGAGCCCCACCATCTGGAAGCAACCACTTATCTGCCTGCTGGGACTGGCGAGTTCTTGCCAGCTTCCCCACTGACTGTGGTTGTTGGAAGCTGGCAGGAAGCTGCGAGCAGGTGCTTGCCTAATAAACAACAATCCTCACTTAACAACGCCAAAGGAGGACCGTGCAGGAAATGCTACATGAACGACATAAGATGAATTTGGTTTTAAAAGTAAAGATTTTCATAAACTGAAGTATTAAACTGATATAGCCTTACACCTGCATAAGATAAATAATATATTTTGTAAAACAGCGAAGAGTAGATCAAACTGTAGGTTGATAACAATGGAATCACTGAGATAGACTACCATACACAAAGAATAGAAAGAAGCCACTCCAGATCAATTACAATTTAATTTAGACCGAACAATGGCTCCTAACTGGGAATTGTCAATTTACCATAATCCAGAGATCTTTAAGAGACTGATTTCCCATTTCTCCAATGCTAAAAGTATAAACTGCCGAAGCCTGGGTGACAGCCTGGAATCTAAGGGGGGCCCACTGATTGTTCTGACTGGTGGGATCCAGGAAAAGGGCCTTCTCTGCCACTGCACTTGCCCTGCGGAATACCTTGCCCCTCACACCCTCAGCCCCAACCCTCCTGACCTTCCAGAAGAGCCCAAAGACCTGGCCCTGCCAGTTAGGTTGGGGCCCCACTGGGGAAGTATCACAGTGGAGGTGGTTGATTAACAACGGATCCCACCTCCTCCCCCCAGCCTGCTCCTACCTTCCCCATTTTTTAAATTGGGCCGCGGTGTTCTGGATCTTATATTAACTTTATTGATTTTAGTTTATATAGTTTTTATATTTTTATGATTATAAGCCACCAGTTACCTTGAAGTAAGATGGGCAGCCTATAAATGAAAGAAAGAAAGAGAGAGAGAGAGAGAGAGAGAGAGAGAGAGAGAGAGAGAGAGAGAGAGAGAGAGAGAAAGAAATCTAAGAATGACACGCAGACCCTTACCAAGACACTATTAAACATTTATACGAACACATCCAAGATGGTGATGTGGCTCTCTAGTTAATCATATACCAAAACGTTTTGCTTACTTTTTCTGATGCTGTAGCAATTCTTGTTCCCTGCAAATTTAGGGCTATGCAGCTCAAGATTCCTTCATGAGCAGGTATATCTACTGGAGGCTTTTCAGTGTTTGCCAGATCTACTATCTGCACATGTCCAGTATGTGTTCCAGGGAATGCAAGTAAGGAATTATTACTATTTGGACACAGGACACAAAGACCTAAAATAAACAATTGCAAGTATTAAAGAAGAGCTATTTTTTTTACTATGGTCTCTCTCAGACCATCCCAGCCTAAAGAGGTTTTAATGTCCTCAGACTAATAGGCTATTTCACAGAGTAAGCTACATTGTAGGTTCACTGTGGGGTCCTTGGTCCTCTCTTGAGTTTGGGGCTTTCCTTGCAGACGTTTTATTACCAAACTCGGTTAACATTACCGATGCACTTGCTACTTCATTTGGTAATGAAATGGCTGCAAGGAAACCATCCAGCTGAGGGAGCACCAAGGACTCCACAGTTCAAGCCTGAACTACAAAGACGTCTTCTATCGGTAATTTTAGGTTTAAGATTAGCAAAAAAATACTTCTATATGTATAATATGGCTTGACATTATTATGTAGCCAGAAACTTTAATAACCATATAATGGCAGTGGGATGTAGTCTGGATTTCCAAGAGGGAGAGGCTGCATTCCAGAGGGCAAAGTGTCACTGAAGCCTGGAATGTTTGGTTGGGAGAAAAGAGCATTAAGCAGATTCCTCCCTTAATGATTCCCAGAGTATATCTATAGTGATGCAAATAGCTGCTTTAGTTTGGCAAGATTTCTCTCCATAGGCAAGGGGGCAATAAAGGAAGTTGCTCAAAAGTAACTCCATGTGTCTTCGTTGGTTCTTGGGGCCTGGCAGTAACAAAACCTCAGAATTACATTTAATGCCGTATGATAGTGGAACCTTCCCAAACCCCAAGAAAGACAAATGCCACCCCACAGGCAATGGGGATGAACATACCTTACTGAACTCAGTAACGGAGCGTTTGCTTTACATTTAGAAAATGCCAAGCTGTCTTAGGAACAGTGAATATATGCCAAATAAGCAACATCAATCGACCCCCCCACCCCACCCCCAAGCATAATGGCAACGAAACACAAACCAATGGAGACTGTAATGTCTTCTCTCTAACGGAGACCACGTACCTTTAGGGTTGTAGCAAGTTTCAAAGACATGTAACTGGTGAGGATTGTGTGTGAACGTGAAAACTTTAATCATAGAGTCCAAAACTACGACAATTCTGGAAGAGAAAAGGCACTGACATAGATACAGCACTCAGATTGTACTAGAAAGCCAACCCTAGACCCAATTTTCTTCCTTTTGCTTTAGGCTATTATAGCAAAGCTTTCAAAATTACTTAAAAGTATATCAGAAGTAGTCACAAAGCAGGAGCTCGTGCATCTTTTTGCCACAGAGGTTCTGTCTGTAAGGCTGAGAATTATTTGTGTTTGCTGAAGCGTATCAGTACAGCATCCCTTCCTTTGTTCCATCCCTTCCTTTATTCAAAACAGTTCAGTATGTTAATAAATAATGAACACTCACAGTCTTTTCCTTCCTTAAAAATATCTAACTAATGGAACAAATCAAAAGAAAAACAAATAAAACGATCCTTCTGTTCCACCAACTGAGCACTTACCTGTCTCTTCGCAGCTTAACAGCTTTTACTTCTGTGGAAAATTCTATTTCAATAACTGTCTTCTTTTTCAAGTCATCCCAGATCATTACTGCAGAGAAGGAAGTATCTTATTAATTTTAAAACAAAGACCTTCAACACTGACAAACTAGCTCCATTAGGAAGTTATATCTCAGGTCACCTCATTATATAGATAAAACAAAAGATTCATATTCCAAATTGGGACAGATGTTTTTTAATTCTGGGATATCTCCAGAAAATGTTGTTGGACTTCAACTGTCCAACAGAATGGAAACAAATTACAACTTCTATTACTTATAAAAACTCTTACAAAACTCAAAATCCCCCAGCCTTGATACCATAAATTTATTTGAGCTATTCCTACATTCAGTTTTACAGATCCTATTCTTAATTTTTTTCCATTTTTCCTCTTGTGTCACAATCCATCTCTCTAACCAGATTATGACTTTTTATTGTATTATACTATTAAGAGAAGATGCAATAAATAGCATGTTTATTATTTATAAATAAAAATCATAAACAGTTATAAATAGGAAGCACAGCAGACCAGGTTCTGCTCTAGCAAATAACTGCTTTCACTGTATCCTTTAAAAATGTAAGAATTGCCCTCACATTTTTTAAAACTGTAACTACTCAGGAGAGGAAGACAATTCAGTTAGAGCATTGTGGCAGTTTTGAAACTGAACCCAAGCGTAAAAATACTATTTAATATTCAATACTATACCTTTATTAGGAGGATACTTTGGCTTTTTCCCTCCACCAACCAAAGCTAAATAATTGCAGCGAAACAACATTTCAACATGGCCGACACCTCCTTCTAGGAATTCTAAGAGGCAGAGGAGGAAGCATGTACAAAATAAAAAATTCAATGCCAAATTTTCTGTCAGAATATATGTGTAGAACAAAGGGAGTTTCTCTTTAGACTTAACATTACATTTAAACTTACATGCAGTACTCTACATTTTTGTTTGCCTCATTCTAAGAAAATGTTTGCTCTCTCTTCTAGTGTGATCAGAGGTTTTTTCTGATTATACATTATGGATAACTATTATAGATCAGGAAGCAATACTTCCATGAATAGTTAATGAGAACTGCCTTCAAGATTTAGAATTCCCTGGCAATCAAATATTTTAAGGCTATAATCTTATGCAAAGTTAATTGGGAGCAAAATACAATAAATTTATTTGGATTTTACTCAAAAGTACCAGGCACAAAATCATAATGCCAATGGATTATTTAGAGCTGAAAAGCAGCAATGTATACCGAGGAACCATCTCACCTTGTTTCTCCTTCTCTTTAAGTGGATCTGCATTAAACACTCTAAATCCATTTTCCATTCCACATGCAAAGCATCCTAAAAAGAAAGGATAGGTATAAATGCTGTGTGTTAACAATGGACAAAGAACAAGGCATGCTAAAGCATACTTTGCATGCAGAAAAATACTGGTTTAATAACTGCAATTTTCATAATAAAGCAGCTGGCAAACAAGATCTCCAGCCATAACCTGGTGAGCATTTCAAACATGGATCTTGTACTCTTTTGAAAGAGCTCTAGTCCAGTGCTGCACCGACAACAGGAAGTAGGACCACCATGGTTATGTATTCTCTCCTTTAATTGAGGAGGCACCATTATGCCTGTTGCATAGATATTATGGTGATTACGGGTGTACACAAAATTAAAAATATGTTTTATACGCAACCCAAAAGAAACCATTGGGTTCTGGAGGTACAGGCAAATCCTTTCTGATTGATTGCAGTTTAGCAGAACCAAAACAGTTTGGTTGTTTTGATATACATACGACAGAAAATATGGAGGATGCCTTTGATCTTAGGGTTTATAAGCAAGGCTGATGTATGTCACCCTTTCTTAGCAGCTCTATACACAACACACAATGCACATCACACACACACACACACACACAGCACATTTCTTTTTCTCCCTTCATTTAATTCCCAATGCCACGGATTCTCAGCACACCTGGCAGGTCCACGCCTCCTTCAATCTTTGCAGGACTTTTCTTTCCTTCCCTCAGCTGTTGCAAAAACTGTTTCTATTCTTTACTGGAAGAGTCTCAGCTGCAAGGAAGTAACTCCTAAAACAGATATTGCACCAGACTGCCCGTCAGCCTATCTTCTTAGTGTCTTCCTTCCCCTGCTTCTTTTAGCCAACCATGTTCTTGATTTCCTTACCCTCCCAAATCAACCTGCCCAGAACAATCATGCTTCGGTCTACATCAGGACAAAAATAGCCCTGTTTTGATTTCATATACAGACCAAAACCATCCAAAACTCTTGTGTTTCAGTCAGGTATGGACAACCTGAAATCAGGTCTTCTGTGAATGGAGTGCTTTGTACATAGAATACTTCATAGATCCCTAGTGATTATTGCCATTTTCACAGTAAACAAATGAAAATCAGGTCTAAGACATGTGTTCTCCATGGTTGTTTTTTGACATTTGGGCCTGCTGGCTATTGAGTTCTACTTTTACTGTTACAATTTGTTTTTAAATTTGTCCTCTATGCCAGTGTTTCCCTACCTTAGGAACTTGAAGATGCGTGGACTTCAACTCCCAGAATTCCCCAGCCAGCATAGCTGGCTGGGGAATTCTGGGAGTTGAAGTCCACGCATCTTCAAGTTCCTAAGGTTGGGAAACGCTGCTCTATGCCACCTTGAATGGTTTGTAGAATAGGCAGCAATACAAATAAAATAAACAAACTGAACTCCTTGATCATTCTGCTTCTTTTTGGTTCCCCAGCAGTCCTAGTCAAGAAGGAGCTTACTCCTTAACAATCAGTTGCTTTCTCCTACTTCGCCTTCGCTTTCCCTCCAGTCTGTTATCAGCTAGCCAGGCTCTTTGAGACAGGGTTTAATATATTCTTTCAGAAAGTACTGTACCAATGTTCAGAAAATTCTGCAGCAAAACTGAGCGAACTCTCTCCTTCTTTACCCCAGATACACCCTTAGTGCCTATTAGTTGAACAACTTGGTAAGTGGTGGCTAAACCGGCCATTCAAAGCACGTCTAAAACTCATCTAACCCCACGTTAGGGGGAGTTATGGTTGTTTTCCATCAGCAGGTGAATCTCAGAGGGAGGACAAACTAAATCTGGGGATCCATCAACCCGTTTTAAACTTGTCCTGCGGTAAATTAAGTACCGTTCACTATCTCTGTTAGCACGGCAGACTAGGGATCGGCCACAGAAGTGACACACTTTAGGCCAGCATGCTTTTTTTTGCTGGCTCAAGAATCAGTGAGTAGCACTTTAACTTGGCCATGAGGAAGAGAGTAGGGCTCTATTCAGGAAGAGCTGCAGGTCAGCTGCACCTACTGTACTTACAAAAGAGAACTGGTAAATTACCCATCTGCTATAGAAAAGAAAGGCCTTTAGAAGGCCAGATCCTGAAGCTAAAACTCAAATACTTTGGCCACCTAATGAGAAGGAAGGACTCACTGGAGAAGAGCCTAATGCTGGGAAAGATTGAGGGCAATAGAAGAAGGGGACAACAGAGAATGAGGTGGCTGGATGGAGTCACTGAAGCAAGTAGGCATGAGCTTAAATGGACTCCAGAAGATGGTAGAGGACAGGAAAGCCTGGAAGAACGTTGTCCATAGGGTCGCATTGGGTCGGACACGACTTCGCAACTAACAACAACATAGAAAAGAAAAAGTGAGGGTTAAGCCCAGCAAACATGTAACAATAAGGAGTTCCTGTGTGTATAGTCTTAAACAGCAAAAGCCAGACCCTGCCTATGCTACTATTTCTGCCTCATAAAAGCTTATTTATCTTGGGAGGGAACAAAACTACATAGAATTTCTGTATCATAAAGAGTGCGATGGGCGCGATTGATTCTTCACCATAAATCTGAACGGTTCTGCTAACCTCTGGCTTTCTTCCTGCTGACTCCTCTACTTAAAACTAGCCTTTGGCAGATGGGGGAACTGGCCTCTTGTTCCCAGTAAAATCTCCCAGTCTGTTCTCCGTCACCGAACCACTGACTGCTCAACTGCTTTTCAGCCTGGCGTGCCTTGTTGCGAGCCCAGAAAACTGGACTGAAAACCTTGGGACCCCAGAGTTAAGCACATGTGCCATCCAAACGCTGCCAACAACCGCCCCAAAACAGAAAGCAAGCGGCAGCAGCAGCGGCAAAAGATCTTTCCCAACAACCGAAAAAGGTCGGGCGTCCGGAGTTACGTGCCGAAGAGCCAGGAGCAGATCCAGAAGGAAACGCTGCAGGAATTCTCCGACTTCGCTTCCAGCCTCTCGCTGCCTCCTCCAAGGAAACTGGTTTAGCAACCGGCGCTCTTCCCAGAAGCCAAGAACCCGGGGAAAAGGAAACAAGCAGGTCTGCGTTTCCCGGTCCGCAAACACCTGAAATGGGCAGCGGACGGGCGAGCAGACAGGCAAGCAGATGATCTCACACATACACGCACAAACACAGACACACACAGACACGCACGCACGCACACACACACACACACACCCATGAGATCCCTACCGTGGTCCTGGTTGAAGCCGGCGAAGAGCAAGCCATTCCCGTGCGGATTAACGGGGAGCAGGTTCATGGCGCCGGACGATGGGAAAGGCCGCGGCCTGGGGAAACAGGGTCGCTCACACCATCAGGCGAGCCGAGGAGGAGGCGGCGGCGGCGGCGGCGGCGGCAGCCACACGATTCCTTCCGGACTAGATCAGGAGCCACCCCGAGCGCCGAGCGCATCGAACCGCTTTCCTTGGCTTTGCTGGAGGAATACCAAGCTGTTGAGCGGCGGCGGCGGCGGCGGCTTCCCCCGAATCAGGACAGTCAGAGTCTGGCCGATTTACAGTCGCTGCCTGATTGCAGAGCGCATCGATGAAAGGAAACCCACCCGGCTGAGGGCCGAGCTAATAATTCGTGCTTGAATTCGCGCGCTCTCGCGTTTCGGATGCTTAACGACGGACTTGACTTTCGCGGCGGAAGTCCGCGCCGTACACCGTTCCTACTTCTGAGTAAAGCTACTTAGAATTAATTACACGGGAAAAACCCAAGATCATAGTAGGCCGAATTGTCGCTTTCCTTACATCGGTATTGTGTTCCCCTGGTCCAGGGGTAGGCAACCTCGGCTCTTTTATGACTCGTGGACTTCAACTCCCAGAATTCCTGAGTCAGCATAGCTGACTCAGGAATTCTGGGAGTTGAAGTCCACGAGTCATAAAAGAGCCGAGGTTGCCTACCCCTGCCCTGGTCCTTACAAAATAGGTAAGTAGCGACTTTGGAGAAAGAGGAGTGGGCGGCTGCATTCAGTGCGGCTGCATTCTGACGCTGCCAATCAACGGAGGTAATTTGGGAAGGAATACACGAGACTCTTAATTAGATAAAATCCCAAATTTGGAGGGGGGGGGATTAAAATATGCTTACGCTTAATCAGCGGCAAGAATTTGTAGGAAAATGGTTTATAAACAATGATTTTTTTTTTACTCCATCTCCTCCAAACCACCTAATGTATCAGTCGCACATACAATAATAGAAGCTACATTGGTTTCTATTGCCTACTTGCATGAGGCTGGAAATTCTGCTCCCCTAGTGACAATACCTTCCTACTTTGGGTAAATTTATAAAGAGGTATAATTTTTATTCATGGGGCTAGCAGAGGCTACAGCAGGCACTTCTGAGTGCAGGTGACACAGCTGGGACCCTGGGCATATGTTCTACGAAACAGTGGACAGATGCTATGAAATCAACAATCAGGGTCCTCATTTTACAGACCTCAGAAGGGTGGAAGATTGAGTCGATCTTGAGCATCTTCAGGATCAAACTCCTGGCAGTGAGCAGCCAGCCTGCAATACTGCATTCTAGCCACTGTGCCACCATGTACAAAATCCCTGTAATCTTGTACACCATAGTGGGAGAAAAAGTGTCTTATGGAATGACTTGCAACCTTTCGTGTCAGCTTCTCATTGATTTTGTTTATGGGAAGCTGACAGGGAAAGTCGCAAATGGCAATCACTACAATGAGGCAGCACAGCAGGACTTGAGGGGATTCAAAACTGATAAAACAATAATAAGATAATTTTGCTATGATAAGATCGACAGTTGCTACTGACATATCTTGTAAGAATTCATTGTGTTTATGAAAAATGGTAATAATAGAGGACTGAAATTTATATAGCACATATAGATTTCAGAAACCTCTCCTCAGTAAAGATATTATAAACTAAGCAATAAGAGCAACTGCAGCAAAGGTATAGTATTATAATTAGATCCCAAATGAAATCAAAGTGAAAATCAAAGCAAAACTATATGAAAAACAAATCCATTTAAAATTTAAAAAAAATCAACAGAAAAAATACCCTTATCTGCAGTAAGATCATTGCATTTCCTTCCATAAATTTGTAAACTACTCAAAGCTATTCAAACATATTTCATTTGTAACTATGTCATTTGTAGGTTATACTATCTTAGGACTATTTTACTTACCATAAAATTTATTATAGAGGGAAAACATGATAGTTGCATTTGTTCACTGATAGCAATATAAGCTGCCTGACTGAAAACACCATTATTTTAAAAACATGAATAAATTTGCTTTATGACATTATTCAGAGTATTTATTTCAAGTCTTTCTGATTACTTAAGTTAAAATGGAAGGAAACTGGCTCTTATTGCAAACAAATTACAATAAACATCTGTCTTGATAGAGGAATAGAGATTTGAGAAAGCATTCAAAAGCTGGGAAAGGAGGATAAAATATTTCAGTTGAAAAAACACACATATACTTTGCAGGATTTATTTTTATTTTTAAATAATAGTGTCCTTTCCTGATAAAGCAGCTTTTCAAATTACATTTTTTCTTAGGCTATAGCAAACATGTCTTGATGTCTTTGGCTTTTTCACTATATAACGATCACTAGAATATTTAATACAAAAATGTAGATTTACCAGAAAAATAAGCATATAATCCACAATTTAATTCTGAAACATAGCAAAAAACTTTATCAAATGTTTTATACATGGATGAGACAATTTCTTGTGCATATTACATTGGTAGCTCAAAAGTCGTGCTTCAGAATCACTCAATAAACTGTACAAAACCAGAATCAGATGCTATACTGAAACAATACTAGAATGTCACTACTTATATCTTTTACAATGTATACAATACATTGTTATTTAAAACTAGATGAATCTACATTGACTTTAATTCTAATTGCAAATAAAATTTAATAATTGAGCAATATTAAAAATTAGTCACATTTGAGATTCAGTGACACAAAAGCTCAGTTTTGTGATAAATTATTCCCTTTATAAAATACACAAAGATTTCATGCACATCAAAAAATTGGTATATATAAAATCCAACATTAAAGGTTCACATTCCTCTGTTTGCACAAAGTGCATCATATATCTGGAAGCAGCATTGTTAAAAACAAATGATCTAAAATATTTTTTTTCTTTCGTCCTGTTCCTGCAAAGCAATACCTACATACAATAGATTTGGCTACTGAATTAGTCCTTGTGTTAAACAATGCTGGGCAAAGATTGCCAAAGATAGCTTAGGAGATTTTACAACTATTTCTGGCACAAGGCTTGGGAGGGCTCTGAAGCGGACGGATGATTTTGGCTTTTTTCAGGCTGTTCCTTTTGTTATTGTTGTTGGCGGTGAGAGAATAAGAACGACCGTGCATCATTCTAGCATTCAGGCCATTGGCCATGGAGAATGACTTGAGATGGCTTCTTAAGGCAACAGGGAGTGGAAGTTTGTCAACCAAGTGCACAGGCGTGCAGGAAACTATAGCACGGCAACAAAGATCTTGTAGACTCAAGACTGAAACATAAAACAAGTAAGATTAGATATAAAAAAGATCTTAACAGCCACATGGTGGCAGCACACAGCTAGAACTTTGTATAAGTTTTAATAACCCTATCTTTACTTCACTATTTTTGACTACCACCCTAATCCTCCACTGATTCTTCCCATTACCTTGGCTTGCCTTCATTGATACAAATAATCTTGCACATTTTTTTGGGAGCCCCCCTAGAAATGCTCCCAAAGCTAAAATGATAAGAATAGTATGACTGCATTTCTGAAAACCTGATTTGCTGCTTCTTTTATCTATACCAGACGTGTCAAACTCGCGACATCACGTGACGTTGCGCAACGCATCTGGACAGTTTTGCCATTGCCGGCAATGGGGTGGGCGTGGCTTCTGGATGACACATCTGGCCCGCAGGCTGGCAGTTTGACACCCCTGATCTATACCATATCCTTCCTCATTAAGGGGAGGTCGCAATGAAATTTCTAGGAGTTCTGCAGGATCAGTTCCACATCTTCCTTGCCTTTTTCTTTTTTATTACATTTATATCCCGCCGGGTGAAGTTTAAATGAAGCTGAGCCTAGACTGCTGATGCTCCTGTTGGTTTTGCTTTTGGTCTGCCGTTTATCTTAAAGGAGTAGGATGAGGCATGAGGGATTTGGACTGTTTCTGCAAAATTACTGGCATGATGAACTCAGCAGAATTACTAGGAACTGCTGTATATCTTATTTGGGGAACGCATGGGCTAATTTCTGATTGTTCCTCTTAAAATGGGAAGCATTTATTAGGCGCTGGTTATAACATTAAATCACAAGTACACATCAAAATATTTTTTATATTTTTTTTCATCCTGACTAAATATATAACTAGCATACATAGGAAGAAGTAAATACATTTCTGTTGCTTACCCTTGTTTGGCCTCCACAGCCGGTCCATTCCGTGTCTCATTAACACTATTCTTGCAAGTTCTGTAAAGGACTCTGTGATGTTGAAATTACAGAGTGGGCTTACTTCAAAGAATGTCATGCCTAATCGTTCAGCATAAGCCTGTGCCTGCTCAGTAGACACTTGCCTTTTGAAGGCTAGATGCAGGCGGTTGCCAACCAGGATTTTGGGTACACCAGGAGCATGCTGAGAAAGAGAAACAGAACAATGTTAATTTCAAAATCTACACCCATTTTCCTCAAAATGACTAACCACATATCAATTACTGAGGCTAGCTTAATTTTCTGACTTTGTCGCATATGGACTGGGTTCACTAATACGCAAAATCATAAGGTTGTTATTTGGGATTATAGTAAATATTGTATGAAGACAGATGTCTGGTTTTAAAACACAACTTATACCTTCGTGTATTATATGATTCTGGCCAATTTGTGATTTATTCATCAGATCATGACAAAATAAAGCATGGCTTAATGTAATACATAGACCAGGCTACAATCATGTCTAGAAAAATGAAATGGGCTGCACAAGAGAGATGATGTAGGGAATTTATTCCCTGAATGTTGAAAAAATAGAAGCATTTAGGATCCTGATCCAATTATCACCTGCTCAAAGAATGCCATTTTTTTCGTCTTTTGCTTCCCTGAAAGGAAATCTAGCATCACTTTTTTTGAAACACTGACAAAGAACATGTACTCCATAAATGTTCCTGGAGTATGCAATCCATAAATCAGCAAAAGCTTCGAAGGAAAGGGGAAGAATTTAAGGTTGATGAAAATGCTTGACCATCAAATGCCACTGTATGAAAAAATCTTTGAAGACAGATCACTTCTAGAAGTAATAAGAAAATTCTGCTTCATCGTACAGCCCTAGGATTCTTTCTAGGAACTGTAACACTGTCCTAAGCATTCTTAAGTTTTCTTCTTCTTAAGTTTCTATTCTTGTCCACCCATAGTGATTTTGGGAGTCATCCATCCACACAACCAACTACAACATTTTTTAAAAGGCATGTTTTGTTGAGTAAGCCGCAACTGCCCAAATTTGCAAAACAAAGCCATGAATCATTGTTTATAAACTACAATGACTGAGTTTACACCAGGTCTTTCCATTTTACAGCCTGTGGATGGTAATTTAGGTGGTATCTTAAATGTAGAACTCTTTTCGATTCAGGTAAACATATTATTCGATATCTTACCTCATCTATCTCCTTTATCCACCGATCAATGCCATCAAATGACCAGCGATTTGTTATATCATATACCAGTATCACACCCTGGGTGAATGAAATCCATTTAAAGTTAGTCTGACATATGGGTAAATTTAAATATGCATAATACAATCTTGTGTAATGGTATTTGATGATATTATAAGAAGTTGTGTTGAACAGATCTGAACTTTTCTGTAAAACATTACTCATATTCAGCACAAATGTCTACACATTTTAGAAAGTAGGACAATACATTTATCATTTTGCTTCCCCTGTTAATTCTTATTATTTCCCTCTGCCTCACTGAGTACAGTTCAGAGTGTGTACTTACCTGAGCACCTCTGGAATAGGAACGAAATATGGTACAGAATCTGCCTTGTCCAGATGTGTCCCTGAAGGTGATACAGCACACGATTAATAATATAGTCATTTCCATTCCAAGAGTGAAGTATTATAAACAGTTGTCTGATTAAGCTGATTAACAAATGCATATTGACTTTTCTCAAATTTGCTTTTATCTTCACTTATCATTTTTATATTTGTTATTAATATTCAACAATTTACCAAAACTGAAAACAAGATACTTGAATTCAGATCAGTGCACACATTACAGACAATTCTGTGTATATCTGTATGCAGCCCTAGTTGAGGGCAGAGCTCACTGACTGTCAATCACTCCCTCTCACTTTATCAGAGAAAGCCCATCCAACAGCTCACTAGTTTAGAAGATGGGTTGCACTAAGCAGGAACACTGCAAAAACTCCCTCCTGCTATACCCCACGCCTGCCAACTATTGATCATAGGACTAAGCTCATCTTTCTAAACAGTCATTGAACCCTGCCCTACCATGCTATACATTAAAGGGAATGATAGGTAGTTGTTTTTCCTGTGATGCTGGGTGAATGGGAATCAAAGCCAGGGAAATCCACCATCATCTTGCTTACATCACAGGACTACATTAATTAATTAAAGTCAACTCAATTTGCAAGGCAGAACAGAGATCAATTAAAGGAGGGCAGCCCAATTTATCCTGGCTTGTTTTCTGCTGGGTGAAAGATTGGTGAGTAGCACTTGAAGACAATCATCTGAAAGAGCTCTGGGTGATCCTGTCCTTGGTCTGTCTAATGCTCAGCATAAAGCCCCACTAAATTTGTTTAGGAAATATTCAGAACGAATAAAATTGATATCTGTGATTAGGTTTATTAAATAATTTGGTCCGATTTATAGTAATATTTAGCTAGGATAAAAGTGCCCTCCTGTTGTGACCACAGTTCAGTGTAGCCAAAATGCTCTTATCATTAAGTAAAGGTTTAGTATACTTCCACCCTCCCTATGAATCCTATCAGATTCTAGAAGTGGCCCATACTTTGGTTAGGATGAGAGCTAGCTAGTGAGTTCTTATAAAACTCATGTGATCTAATACTCAATTGTGTAATTGTTTCTTATATAAACAGTTTTCAAAATATAGAATATAATCCAAACAAAATTCAGTTACCAGAGCTGCAACTTTATTCGCCTGCCATCCAGAAGTATTGTTGTTGTTTTGTAATCAATACCTGAAGAGAGAGAGTGAGGTATTATGCTGAAATAGTGCAAGCATTGCATGAAAACTTTTATTATACAGTAATATTGGATTTTTAATTTTAAAAATCCAGTTCTATGCTACAGATGAGCAGTAGCAAATACAATCCCCCAATATCAAATTTTCAGAGCTCAATCAAAACACTGCAAAATGAAAACAGAAGAGATGACAAAAAAGCTCTATTTCATTTTTTTATATTGTTTATATTAACCTTACACTGTATTAACTAGAGGCAACTAAAAGCTATTTTCCACATTATATACTCTGGTAATTTATGTAATCACCTTTAGTCCCACATCTCCTAATTCCAAACTTCTGTGTGATAAATCCTATATCTTGGTCATTCTCTTTTTTCTCTCTGTTTTGAACTGTATCTGTCTTCAAGCAAGTAAACAAATCTCTATTAGAAGAAAGAAAAAGATTCCAGGATCTTTGGAAATAAATACATGAGAGCATTTAATTATAGCTCTTAATATGTATTAGTGGTGCCAATGGAAGGAGCTAATTTTTATAAGTATATTTGTTACAATAACACATTGCAAAGGGGTGCCAGAGACACAAGGGCTGTGCTGGGATATGATGAAAGCTGATGCTGGCTGTTTCCTGGATACATATTTCAATATTCCATGTTTTTGTTTTGCTTATGTTGCAGTAGAGCGGGGGTGAACTAAAAACTAAATAATCATGTTGTTTATTTACAGTATTTAAAAGATTTATATGTGATCAGTAGAAACTCAGTCTGGTATAGCGGTTAAGGCATCAGAATGTAAGTTCTAGTTCCACCTTGAGCGTGAGTTTGGGACACTCACTTTTTCTCAGCCCTAAGCAGGAGGCAGTGGCAAGTCACTTCTGAAAAATCTTGCTAAGAAAACTGCAAAGAATTATCCAGTCTCCAAAATGGGATACAATTGAATGGAAGAAGAAAAAAATATAACCAGTGTAAACTCCTGGGTTAATATTTCAGATTGTGGTTAAGAAGTAGAAACACCTTCTCCCTTAGCCTAAAGATCCAACTTCCTTGAACCTGAACAAATTTTTATGTTTGGAGAAAGTGCTAGATCATATGAGTCTTTTGCAAATCAGGAATTCTAAGACTTCTGTCCACAGAGTTGTTTTTATAAAGACACATTCTGTTGGTCAGATTCAGACCTACTCTTTGAAATGGACAGTTTCTCTGGGGATAAAGGAGATGAATAAACACAAAGTGAAATAAGAGAGTATTACCAAAACACCTTAAAAATACAGCATAGTTTGACATCACCTGAAGTCCTTGAGGTTTAAACAGAATCCACTGAACAATGTAGCACTTTGTCTCAGATATATTTAGAATATATGCTAATTTTTAGCCTCTGTCCACTGTAATAAATTTACGCACTATTGTAGATATAGCCTTTGCTGAACCTGTTCGAACTATCATATTTATATTTATCATATAACAACATATTTTGCATATTCAAAAAATATATAAATATTAACTACTGTATGTCAATAGTTATAAATAATGTTGGAATATTGTAACTTTGGAATAAACAATTTCCAAATATATAAACATACACTCAGAAAGGAGGATGAAGATCATCCAATCCAATGTTTTTCAGCCTTTGCAACTTTAAGATGTATATCAACTCCCAGAATTCTCCAGACAAATAAATGGCATTATTTATAACCTGCTTAAAGTTGATAAGTAATTGGAATAGAACGCATATCCAGTAAAATAAATAAAAATAATTTAAATATTTAACGCAAACTTAATTTTGCGTAGTTTACTTTAAATGCTGTGCAGACGTGATAGTTTCAGTCCTGTTTTACAGGTCGTCCTCGACTTACAACAGCTCATTTAGTGACCAAAGTTACAATGGCACTAAAAAATGACTTATGACCATTTTTCACAGTTATGACCTTTGTAGCATCCCCGTGATCATGTGATCAAAATTCAGATGCTTGGCAACTGGTTCATACTTATGACTGTTGCTGTGTCCCAAGATCACGTGATCACCTTTTGCAACGTTTGGCAAGCAAAGTCAATGGGGAAGCCAGATACACTTAACAGCTAGGTTACTAACTTATCAACTGTACCGATTCACTTAACAACTCTGGCAAGAAAGGTCATAAAATGGGGCAAAACTCACTTAACAAATGTCTCAGTTAACAACAGAAACTTTGGGCCCAATTGTGGTCGTACGTTGAGGACCACCTGCACATAATGAGTACTTCACAGTATGTGATCGCTCTGAAGAATTACAACTGCCATCCTGACAAAAGTTGGCTGGTTGCAGTTGAGTGTTTTTCTCAGGCCTCTTGAGAAATATGTTTGTTTTAGTTACAGCTTTGTTTTTTGAGAACCATCTAATAATATACAGTATTCTAAAAAGACTTCTGGTATTTTTCAACATTCTGCATTAACCAAATATTCTGCTTTCCAGAACAAATGCTTTTGCTTCTGTAGCCTGTTTTGAATGGAACTCATATATCCATTTTTAAATGTTTCTCTTCATACCTTTCGCACAAATATATAGCACAAGATATGGAGAGCAACATTGATAACAATATGGCATAACAATAAGTCAAAAACTACCCATATTCATTTCTCTAGACAAATAAGTTGTTAGCCATGGTTACATTAACATATGATGAACTGCTCACATTCCAGAATTCTGCACACTCACCAATTATACCAAGCTTGGGATAATTTGCATCTGTAATTGTCTGTAATAACAAATGAGGAGCCAGTAGATGTTTGACTCATGCTGTAACTAGCAGAATAATTTTTTTCATTTAAAACAGCATGCCCATACCTGTGTTTTGCTACCAGAAACACATTTTTAAATTGAGAAATAGCTCATCAGTTACGATTTTTGTGCAATATTTAGCCTTTATCACCCTTTGTAAGTGGTTGGTAATCTCTCACAGAATTCTGTACAAAATCTTCCATGAAAATCATAATAGCTGTGATCACAGGCAAAGCAACTGCTCTATGATCCAGGATGATTGTCTTTACATAATGTGATAAATTCTACTGTATTTTGTTTTTAAATACCAAGCCTACCATTAAGTAGCCCATAGGACAGCATGTAAGCACCTGTTGTTGAACAGGATACATTAAACAATTTCTAGGTAACACACTCCCACCAAAAACAACAGAATTGCAACCTAAATTAGTTGATTTGTGGAGCATGTTTTAAGCAGTTTAATTTTTTTTCCCCCGAGCAAAAATCACTGGGATCACATACAGTTCCCTTTTAAATGTCATCACTTTCTCTGTTGTAGGAACACTGATATAGTACTGTACCACCCACCATGATTCTAAAAAGATAACATGACAAAAAACTCTGTGCACTATTAACTACCGGTATTAAAACAGTTGTATTAAAAATATGGTTAGCCAACATAACCCCTAATTTTATCAAAGAACTACTGAATGGAGAATGGCCATACTTGTATCTATTAATGAAGATGCAGATGGGCTACATTTTGTGCTACAGGATGCATTTAATTTTCTTTACCAGATGAGTACATTTGAGGGTGATGTCACTTTAATTGACAAGGCCTATTTTTCACTTTTTAGAAAACATATTTAACTGATACACAAATATGCCAAGAGACCAAAAATTGTACATTGCCAAAAATGGCTATTTTGATACTAAAAATTGGTTATCCACAGTATGGTATCATAAAAAATGGGTCTGTGTGCATATTTGCAACCTATAAATGACAAATTGCCCACCTGTGATGTATGGCAAAAGAGACTTTTTAAGACTGCAATTCATTGGCCATTTACCCTGATTCAGTTAACAGTATTAGACGGCCTTTCAAGTAATCAGCAAAGCGAGTTTCAAGGCTGACATCATCCTTGTTAAGATAATATTGCAATGTTTCTAAATTTCAGAGTATGAAAATTACCAGGGACTGCCATTTAATGAGAGCATTGTTAAAATCCTACTCAGTTGGACAATTACTGCATAGATATAAATTGGTCCATTGTCACTGACTGAATATTGGGGTTTTGCTATAAGTGATTGTCTGAAGGGCATCTTAGGGATCTCATCAAGAAGCTGGGGCATTATTGTATCTGTCAGTTCTGTTACACAAGCCCTTAGATTCAATTACGCATAGAGTGTGACAAGAAAAGCTAGTGTTTTATGCAGAGAAAAATGGTGATTCATTCAGAGAGCTCGTTGGCAAGCATACTGCATCTGTCAGTATCTCCTTAAATGCATATATTCCTGGTTTCATATGGCTACAGCTAGGAGAAAGCATAAATAACAGAATAACAAATAGTAATACATGGAAATATAATTATATCAGAAACATGTTTGCCATTTTATTTGTCCATCTGAACATTGAGGGACAGCTTACTAGTGGACTCAAGTTTACAAGAGGTCCGCAAGGTGTCAGCCAGGACGCAGATCTTCTCTATAGTAGTCTCTGGATGTATATCTGGCCCTGACTATTTCTGCGCTTTGCCAAGATTTTAAACCATCAAAATCAAGTATGGCTTTGATTTAGGAGGATAATCATCATCATTAATTTGACTGCTGGGGTACTGTATTGTTCTGTTTTTGTTTACAACAATATACATTGTTGATTTTTACGCTTTGGTATCTACTATCCAGTTAGAATTGACAATGAAATCTTTGCGTTAAATAGAAAAATAGAAAAGTGTGCAACTTTTCGGAGCTGAACGGGGCCTCTGAATTCCATGCTGTGAGTTGTGCTCTATAAAGTAATAAGCTGGGAGCAAATAATTTACTTTCATTTTATTCATATTGAATTAAAATGAAATAGAATTAGTATGATTGGTTTCCGTAATATATTTAACAATTGTCTTCTTATGCCATACCATATTTAAAATTATAACTTGGTAAAATTTTAGGGGGAATTTATGCTTCTGGATCGTGATGCTGAGAACCTCATTTGGAATTTATTTATTTATTAAAGTTATATATCGTCCATACGGAAACTCAATCATTCAAGCATTAAATAAGTAAAAACAGGCTGCTTACTGAAGTACTAATAAGGAAGCAAAAGTTTAGAGATGAAATTATGAAGCCTAGAAAAATGAAAAGCAATCTTAAATCATCAGAAGACAAAGCGTTCAATACTTTTCATTGAAGAGACAAGTATACATTTATAAGAACTCGGGGAAGTAATTACTGAGAGATAATCCTGGCAAAACGATGTCCTTCAGGTTATAAAGAATTGAAAGAGACTGAATACACAATTACTGGAGGGTTCCACAGGCTGCACAAAAGTCTTTTGGAGCCCTCTGTTGCTACCAATGTCTGAATCCAGTGCAATTCTGTGGATGCCCAATTAAATGAAGGGAGATATTCATTATAAATCACTTCTAATTATTTATTTTCTACAGTTTCTGAAATATATTGATGTTTAATAAGACAACTAAATATCACTATATGAGTAACCTGGGTTCCCTCTGAATGATTTTGGGTCAATCAGTCATTATCTCTCAGCTAACACCATTTTTATAGAGCAGCTGTGAGTCTAAAAAGATTATTTGTCATATACTTTTCTCAGCACCTAATGTGGATATTATGCTGATACAACAACAACAATAGTAAAGTTGGAAGGGACTTTGGAGGTCATCTAGTCCAACCCCTTGCTCAGGCAGGAAACCCTATGGCTGTCCAGTCTCTTCTTAAAAACTTCCAGTGTTGGAGCATTCACAGCTTCTGGAGGCAGGTTGTTCCACTGATGAATTGTTCTGTCTGTCAGGAACTTTCTCCTTAGTTCTCTCTTTGGTTAGTTTCCGTCCGTTGCTTCTTGTCCTGCCTTCAGGCGCTTTAGCTTGACTCCCTCTTCTTTGTGGCAGCCCCTGAGATATTGGAACACTGCTTTCATGTCCCCCCTCGTCCTTCTCTTCATTAGACTAGACTTACCCAATTCCAACAACCGTTCCTTATATGTTTTAGCCTCCAGTCCCCTGATCATCTTTGTTGCTCTTCTCTGCACTCTTTCTAGAGTCTCAACATCTTTTTTACATCATGGTGACCAAAACTGGATGCAGAATTCCAGGTGTGGCCTTACCAAGGCATTGTAAAGTGGTATTAGTACTTCACGTGATCTTGATTCTATCCCTCTGTTAATGCAGCCTAGCACTGTGTTGGCTTTTTTGGCAGCTGCAGCACACTGCTGGCTCATATTTAAGTGATTGTCCACTAGGACTCCAAGGTCGCTCTCAAAGTTACTACTATTCAGCAAGGTACCACCTATACTATACCTGTGCATTTGGTTTTTCTTGCCTAAATGTAGAACCTTCCTTTTTTCACCATTGAATTTCATTTTGTTAAGATAGTGCCCAATGTTCAAGTCCGTCAAGATCCTTCTGTAACTTAAGCCTATCTTCTGGGGCATTGGCTATTCCTGCCAGCTTGGTGCCATCTGCAAATTTGATGAGTTCCCCATCTATCCCCTCATCCATATCACTGATGAAGATGTTGAAGAGCACTGGGCCCAGAACAGGGCCCTGGGGCACCCCACTATACACTTCACTCCATGTAGATGCAGTTCCATTGAGGATCACATGCTGAATACAGCCGGTCAGCCAGCTACAAATCCATTTGGTGGTGATGCTGTCTAACCCACATTTTTCTCTTATCAAGTAGTAGGTTGTGGTCTACTTTATCAAATGCCTTACTGAAGTCCAAGTAAATTGTATCAACAGCATTCCTGTGGTCCACTAATTTTGTCACCTGGTCAAAGAACGCAATAAGATTTGTCTGGCATGATCTGTTTTTGACAAACCCATGTTAGCTTTTAGTAATGACTTTGTTTGCCTTTAGGTGTTCGCTGATTTGTTGCTTATCTTTTCCAAGATCTTCCCAGGTATTGAGGTCAGGCTGATAGGTGTGTAGTTTCCTGGATCCATTTTCTTCCTTTTTTGAAGATGGGAACTACATCAGCTTTTCCCCAGTCCTTTGGTAGTTCCCCAGTGCTCCAGGAAGATCACATCTGCCAGTTCTTTCAGAACTTGGGGTGTAATCCATCTGGTTCTGGTGATTTGAACTCATTAAGGTGGACAGGTGCTCACTTACTATTTTCTTGCCTATCTTGTGTGTCTGTTTTTACGGTACTATTTTTGATAGGTTGGACTGTTTTTTCCCTTTATGTAAATACGGATGCAAAAAAATGAGTTGAGTAGTTCTGCTTTCTCCCTGTTGCTTGTCACCTTCTTGCCACTTTCTCCCACTAGTGGACCAATCTTTTCCTTAACTTTTTTCTTGTTTTTTACATGTTTTTAAATGTATTGCAAATTGCTTTATGACACCCACATGTCCAAGCTGGGAAAGTGGTAATAGGACATTCTGTGTATGTCTTTTTGAAATAATAGTTAAGTGCATTCATTTAAACTATGCAGATTTATTTAGCTGCATTCCTATATCTTTTTATCTTTAAAAAAGCCCCCTACAGTAACACTTAAATTAGATTCTGAAAAGTATTCTGGAAATTTTGTATGTTATAAAATTTAGCCGGCACAATTATATCTTGGTCCTGAATAAACATAACACAGTTTAGTTCTTGTTTAGTTCATTTCTATCAAAATTACATTGAAAGGCAGTTTCCCCCGCCTCACTAAATTATCCTAAGTCCTTGTGTCTAAAATTGGAAGATCTTCTATTACAATTTTTTGTCAATAGTATTATTTGCTTTGTGATGCTGTTAAATCTGTTTAATTCTTTCTTTAGTTCTTCTATGATTTTAACATGCTGCTTTTTTTTAGTTCAACCTGATTGTTTTATGGAATATATATTATTTTAGTTCTGTTTGAAAAATACCATGTGGAATTAAAATTCAAACTCTAAATAAAAATCTGTGAAGTATTTTTGAGCAGACATGTATAGAATTGCCCAACTGGTGTAATTATAAAATATCTTGTGTGCTTTCACTACATATAAAGAGAGGAATATGCTTATTAGGAACAATGCCATATTACTTAGAAGTTAAACCTGAAAAACCTGGTAAAGCAGTCTAACATTTGATGACAGTGCATTGCAGCTACAAATCCTGATAACGGTCAAAGATTATTACACATGTTACATAGATTTAAAAGCAAGGGATGGTTAAGAAAGCAATCAAGTATTTAGGTGGCAAGTAGTTTTTCCATATTAAGCATCTTCATACCAAGGTCCATTGTAATGCAAGCCCAACTTTATTTTACCATTCATGGTATAATTATGCAACTTCTCTCCAGTGCCTAGAGGGTGCAATTTTGTGAGCAACAAGCAGAGATTATTTTGCTGCTATTTCTCATCTGTCTTAAAATTTTACTATATACAGACATCAGTTAAGAAAGAATGATGCAAGTTTGTGAAAATAAAATAAAATTGAAGTACCATAAACCAAACGGTATTTGATTTTAATTGGTTTAATCCAGTGTGCCTTAATTACAATATTAAAAATTTTCATCTTCTGATACATTTCTGAGTCGCTAAAATACTACTGACAAATGGTATTTGAACTGAGCGGTTGTGAACCAGATACATATTGAAATTATTTAATGTACTAGGTATAAATCAGGCACATAAGTACTGTCTTCCCAATATTCTGAAGTATAGTTCCCTTGATCCTTGCCAAGCTGTTTGGCGATTATGGCACTGAAGTTCAAAACCTCCAAATTACAAATTGTCCATCCTTGATGTATTACATATGCTATCCTCATGCAACAAAAGGGAAGTGCAATTCTTGAAGTGCCATCTTTTCTAAACATTTCATTTCACCTTTACCATTGTTCCATATGCTCAAGGCCTCTGGCAGGTAGTAGGGAGTGGTAAATTGCATTAAATAATACCTTTCTCTTAAATAGAAAACATTAAATATTCAGTTTACTCGTTAATAATACAGAAAGCATTTTATCCCCAAGTTCAAAGTAAATGAAAAGGTTTCCTTTGAAGCAAAATTAAAGTAACAGCCAAATTAAGGTTTGCTTTTCTTGGAACGTAATAACACAAGAACATAGAAGATGGAAACGCTAGTCTAGTTCTACTGTGGCTAAGGGTACTTAAAGGAAGCCCAGAGGCAGGATGTTCTAATAACTACATTCTTCACAACTGGTATTACAAAATGGACTTGGGAGGCCGGTGTGTGGTGTAGTTGGTTCACATGGTGTAGTAGGATGGAGGGTTTGTTGTCACTGTGTGTTGGGGGGGGAAAGCATGGGGGGGGAGGCTCAGCTAATCTCAATGTACACATGTTGTACTTTGACAATAAAGGTTTATTATTATTATTATTATTATTATTATTATTATTATTATTATTATTATTATTACTATTCAGTTACTGAAAGTGATCTATGACTATTGTAATTCAGAATGCCTTATCTTCCAAAATTTATCTGGTCATGTTTTAAAATCATCCAGGCTGGTAGCTATCACTATACCTTCTTGAGAACTGTTACCAGTTTGCAGAATCCTATGTGGGGTATTGGATTGGCATTTTACTTTTCCATGTAATGCCTTAGGGAACATAACAAGGTGCATCAGATGTATGGTCAACCAAAGTCCCTTTAAGCACCAATATATTTATCTGTAAGAAGCTACTTTTATGTGGCATTCGCTGACAGAAAGGCAGACTATAATCAAATAAACAGCTAAATTTAAAAAAAGGAAGCTGGGTTTATATTATTAAAACATAAGAATGTTTTGGAAAATTGGTCAGAAAAGGAAGTGCCACTCTGTTTTGTCCTTTAAGACCAGGTATATATATAGCATGTATCTTTCAGTTGAATTGAAAAGGTACACAATGCTATTAAAAATTGAAGTGAGCAAACTACCTCCGACTAGTTTTGATGGATGTAACCAATTCATCTGAATAGAACCTGGCAGTGCAATCAAATTTATTTTTATTCTGAATCAAGATCTATAAATGTTCTGGTTTTCTGCATCTGATGTATTTATGGCTCTCACTCTTTAACAGGTTAAATGAAGGGACTAAAAATAAATGTTCCAATGCTAATGCCAAAAATATTCATCCAATGCATATCAGAAACACTTGATAGAATTCTTACAGTCTTGTGCTATACTTATCCCTTACACTTGCTTTAAAAGCATTCTGATTCTTATCCTTCTTGGTTAATTGTACAGAACAAAAGTATTGTACTACTCTGTCAGCTGATAAAAGAACATGTTTGTGGTAAATTCCTCATTCTGAATAAAACAAAAACAGATAAAAGATCCACATTATGCAAAATTCAGTTTTAATGTGCTTTGACAAACTAACCATATTGATTTGTTCACCCACAGTACTAACGTACTGCATGCAGTTCCTGAGCCATTGGGGCTCAGCTTCCAAAATTTAATAGCAAATCACCAGACACTGGTAATAATGTCTCTACCATTTTCAGTGGAAATAAAAACAAATAATCTTTGGATAGATCTATTGTACCTTAAATAGCTAATTCAGAAACCTAAAAAATGCAATCTAAAAAAAATGCTCTACACGATAGCATTAGTTCACTCTCTACACCCACCCAACATCAAACATAAGGGAAAAATATTTCTCCAGCTGCAAAATGGTTGGCTGTCCCTGCCATTATAAACATACTGTACAAATTATAATGTCTGGTTTCAAATATCACAGTAAAGCTTAGTGAATAAGCCAAAAATCATATTACTGAATGGAGAAGTATTCAGGTTTTGGTAATATCTTTGTAATTATTCCTTGTTTAATAAAAGCAACTTTCTAAAATTGTTCTTTGGTTTGCTGTTAGGGAACCAAGAACCATAAATAATTCATTTCTTCAGGACTGAATGTAGAGCAAGATGTTTTATCTCCTGTCTCCTTACTACTTAGTGTACATGTAAATTTATTTATTTCAGGGACACAAGCATTATAATATTTCTAACAATTAATCAGAAATACATCAAAGAACCCCTAATAATATAGCTATTTTTACTTAGCTAAAACAGTATATACATTTCAAATAAAATGACAGGGTATTATAATGATGATGTTGGGAGAGATTTTGCCCCCAGGATCATCTGCTACTGAGTATTGTAAATGGCACCTTACAAGAACTGGTAAAATGTGTTTGGCAGAAATGTTCTGAACTTGATCAGGAGAGCTTTAAATTGAATTCCAGGAGGCTGAAATAAAATCCCTGAACTAAGAACTTCACATATAGACTTTCACACTGTAGAAGGATTAAGAAATGTGGCTGTAATGTTGTCTGTTAAGCCTCTTAGAGAAAAGCAGAAAGAATATTGGCTTCATTGGCTTTATTGTCTAAACACTGATAAGCGTAGGGGAAATAAACTCGATTTCCTCGCAAAGACGACTATAATATATACTTAGATTAACACAGGTAAACTCTGCAAAGCATGGATCTTCTAGGAAATTCCTAATTTGTCTTGCTGACATTTTTAATCAACTGGGAAGACTTACATAGTGTCTTTATTTGCTGCTAGCCATGGCACAAGGATGCCCTGTGATGTCTTTTTCTGCTCTGACCTAAATGATACTACTCTCACCTCAGCCCATGAATGAGACAGGCATACGTTATCCTCAGCTATACAGGGGGTTAAGAAGCAATGTTTACCTCTGGAATTGACAGCATCCCATAACAGCCACAAGGTGTGTAATATCGGTTAAGCTTTTCCACTCATAACACTCAAGGCAAAGTCACATGGCCAATAATGGTGCTTACTGGCCATTTCTGGCTGATGCGAGTATGTCACCTTTTCTTCAAGCCCTGGTTAGCCTGATCTACTGTCGTTTTGCTCTTGTCTTTCCAAAGTGCTAAACATAGCAATTCTGTGCCAGAGGCTATCAAAACTATTCTAACAGCAAACCACCCAACAGTTCTGTAAATGATTCTACAGGTTCACCAGGTTAGTGCAACACTGAACTAGAGTAATGAAGATGGGCCCATCCCCCTGTTATTTCCTGGCTAGAATACAGAGGAACTTGGAAATGGCTTTTGTTGCCCATGCAAAGAAAGAGAGACGAGAGAAATATTGCATGGGAGTCAGTTCCCTGAATTCAACCGCTTTAAAATTTATTCAGCTGGGATTACAACAGAATGGAGATTAAGACAAGAGGATGGAGTCTAGAGAGGAGCAGACAGAATCCAGCAATCAAACCTTCTCCAGCTCTGCCATAGTGCCGTGATTAGGGAATGCTTTTCTTCCTAGCTGGTTACGTGCAGAAGAGGGAGAACACTAAAATCAGAGAATTCAGTTGCTTTGCTTATGCGACACGGCATACACAAGAAAGATGGCAACATTTTTCAGTGAGTCAGGCGATAGAGAGAGGCTGTGGGGGCAGCAGTTGTCATGTTTTTCTAATTTTCTGCCAATTCAAGGATGGTTGGAAAGCACTTTAAATTGGAAAAAGTTAGAAAAGCCTTTAAATAATTAGAGAAAAAGTTGGGGGAAAGTGACAATGTGGTACTGGAGTTACCAATTTTAAAGGAAACCAAAGTTGAGCAAACATGTAGCTAGACTTTTTTTAAAAAACAACAACTGGATTCTGATTTATTCATCTATTTAGAAGATTTATATGGCCACCCATCTTGAGCAACTGGGTAACTCACAATAATAAAACCAATAAATGATAAAACAATAAAAGCAGTGAAAAAATGAAACAAAAACCTTGTCTTGTAATTGCCCCCCTTGGGATGCTCTACAGCAGGTATGTCAAACTGCTGGCCCGTGGGCTGGATGCATCACCAGGAAACCCCGCCTACCGAATTGCCGGCAATGGGAAAAAGCCCCGATATGTCGCGCCACGTCACGTGACATCGCAAGTTTGACATGTCTGCTCTACAGCATGGTTAGCTGTCCTTCCATACTTTCTACCTATATAATTTGAACATCTAAGTCAAGGGTCTTCAAACTTGGCCCTTTTATGACTTATGGACTTCAACTCCCAGAATTTCTTAGCCAGCATACCTGGCTGAGGAATTCTGGGAGTTGAAGTCCACAAGTCATAAAAGGGCCAAGTTTGAAGACCTCTGATCTAAGTAAAAAGCAGGTCTTAATGGCCTCCAGAAAGGCTAGAAGTCCTATATCCTGGCAGAAGGGTATTCTACAAGATATGGACAGTCACAGAAATACATACCTTGAAAGTACAATTAAGTGGTAAGATTTCAGGGAGGGGACCTGGAGTGTTCCCACCCTATCTGATCTGAGATTGGCAGATATTCTTAAGGAGAGGCAGTCCTGCTAATAACCAGGTCTTGTGCCATGTAGGGCTTTAAAAGTGACAATCAGTATTCTGAATTTCACCTGGAAGAAAACCAGTGTAGCTTGCACAATAAAGGTATGACATGGGTGAACTTAGGCGAGCCCAATACTGGGAGCACTGCTGCATTTTGGAACAGTTGTAACTTCTGAGTGTCTTCAAGGGCAGCCCTCAAACCAATAAAAATAACTAGGGTTTTGTGGCATGAAAAGATAGATAGGTTTTCTTTAAAAATGTACAACTGCAATCGCAGTAGAAAAAGAAATTGGAGGACAATGGAAAAGGACAACAGGGTTACAAAAAAGCTTGGTGAAGGTCTGAAAATAAAACAAGAAACGAACGGTGGAAAAAAGAACAAATCCCCAAGAAAAAGTACAGGAGGGTATATTGGAACCATATATGAAGTCAAGAAGCTAAAGGTCAGAATTAGCTGAGGTTAATGGGGAAGAACAACACCAGTGGCTTATTTGGAGAACTTCAAATAAAGAAGAAAAAACACAGATACCACCTGCTCAGAGAAAGCAGCAGAATGCACCAGGTACAAAAAAAAAAGTGCCGAACTATTGAACTATTAGTTTGGCACAAAGTTCTCCAAAAACAGGTTATGTGGGACATTGTAAAGACACAAAGGAGCAGAATTTAAGTTTAATTTAAAAAAATGATCTGCAAATAATTACTGGGCTTGGTTATAATATTTGTGAAAATGATCTTGGACTGGTAGTTGATTTTAAACTAAATTATGAGCCAACAGAAGGATGTGGCTACCAAAAAATGCAAATACAATTTTAAATGGCTTCAACTGGTTTCCAAATCATAATTCTTCCAATTTAAAATAAATTGGTCAAGTATCGCATCCTAAGCACAGTTTAAGAAGGATGCAGATGAAATGGAACAGGTTTACAGAAGGGCAACAAGGAAGATCAGGCAATTACAAATTGTATCATGGGAAGAGAGATTGAAGGAATTGGAACTGGTTGGTTTTGAAAAGACCAAAGTAGATAACAATCTTCAAATAGCTAAAAGGAAAAGGAGCAAAAGATTTATACAATCCAAAAGAAAACCAGTGTATGCTGAAAAAAAGATCTCACTAAGGAAAGATCAAGACTTATTCTGTGTATTTTCAGAATACAGAATAATGGATTTAAGTTACAGGATGGCAGATTACAACTGCATTTTTTGGGGAAAACTTTTTGATAGTAAAAGCAATTTAATAATGGAACCAATTGCCCAGAAAGGTAATGCATTCTTTTTCAGTGGATGTATGCAAGTAAAGACTATACAAAAATGTTTCCATTTGGCTTTAATTTAGTGGCCAAAATAGTGCATTCCAATTACATGATTTTATGGTTTGACACAGTCTCTATTTTTTCTTCCAAAGCCCAGAGCCTCCCCTTGATAAAAACGTTTCTACAAATAATTTAAATTAATTTCTGTGTTATAAAAAAACATAATTGTTCCCTATTGCCTTTACTGTTGCCAAGTCGTGGAGGAAAGAAAGCACGAAAAGAGTAAGCTTAAGATGGAGGAAAAGACAACAATTCAGTTTTAGTACTATCAGTTTATTGGGCCTGATAATGGCAATACCAGGGAAACGTGTGAAGCCTTTATAATACGAAGAATGAATGCCATTTAACAAAAGTAAACCGGCAGATTAAGCCACCGAGAAATCGATGGGCTAGCATTTTTATTTCTAAAGAAAGCAAAGGTATCAAGGCAACTGGGAAGAAAGGTTTTTACCATGCAAGTCTTAAGCTGACTAAGGTGTGGGAGCTAGCTGTGGGTGACTCAGGTATCAAGGCAGTCCTACCTGTGCACTGCCTTCCTTCCTTCCTATGTAACCTACAGGTGTAGACTGGGGTGGGGTTGGAGAAAGAGCCTTGGAGCAGTGGGCTAATGCCTCCTTAAGTAACACCAGCTGCCTGCAATTAGTGCAGGTTTGCGTCCCACCAGGCTCAAGGTTGACTCAGCCTTCCATCCTTCCGAGGTAGGTAAAATGAGGACCCAGATTGTTGGGGGCAATTAAGCTGACTTTGTAATAATGCAGCTTGTGTGTGTGTGTGTGTGTGTGTGTGTGTGTGTGTGTGTGAAAGCCCTAATAAGCAGGCATATACATAGAATGAAGGCTACTGCTAAGCTTGTAAGCCGCCCTGAGTCTTCGGAGAAGGGCGGGATATATTTATTTATTTTATTTTATTTATTTTAATCCCATTTATATCCCGCCCTTCTCCGAAGACTCAGGGCGGCTTACAATTTAAGCACAAACCAATGTGCTTAGCAGTAGCCTTCATTCTATGTATATGCCTGCTTATTAGGGCTTTCACGCACACCCCAAGCAGCATTATTACAAAGTCAGCTTATTGCCCCCAACAATCTGGGTCCTCATTTTACCTACCTCGGAAGGATGGAAGGCTGAGTCAACCTTGAGCCTGGTGGGACGCGAACCTGCACTAATTGCAGGCAGCTGGTGTTACTAACGTAAATGGGGCTGAATCCCATCCTGACAGGCCTTGCCAAAGCAGCAGAAAGTTGCTCTGCCCGTCAGATGCTGCCCCCAGAGCCCGGGGGCACTTTCGGCACCCAACATCTCAAGAAACTGGTGGGCACTGGGGTGCCCATGGTAGGCAGCTGGGAAGTCCAAGCCACATCCACACACATCCCGTACCCCAGGCAGGTGGTATATAAATGGAATTAAAAAAAAATTAAAAAAAGATTCAGGATCTGGCGGTGGACACCTGTACAATTCCTGCTTTCACTTACCCATGTTGTATCCATACGGAGATTCAGTGGCTCCATCCTCTAGGCTCGCTAGTATCTCTCCTTTGCCCACGTCACTGTCCCCCACCAGGAGGAATTTCAGCAAGAAGTCGTAAGCTTTCACCGGGCTGCCCACGTGGTTCATCTTCTCAAACCCCCCCACCCCCGCCCCCCACGTCTCTGCGGAGAATCACGAGGGGCACCGAGCCACCAGTTGGGCCGCCGAGGACCGAGGAAGATGAGGAGGAGGAGGAGGAGTAGCAGCCCGCGAGCAAAGGCATGTTCGAGCCCACCCTGCGGAGGAGTCCCGATGGGCTGCCGGGCACCACGGACTCTCAAGCTCGGGATAAGAGGAGGCGGCGGCGACGGAGGAGAAGAATCCGACGAGGCGCGGAGGCGTCTTCTCACGGGGACAGCGACGGGCGTCCTCGGGACCGAGGCGAGGAAGGGAGAATTTCCAGCGGCGCCATCGAGGGTAGCGCGCCCCAAATCTGGCCGCGCAGGACGGACTCGAATTGCCCGCAAGCCAGCAGAAAAGCGACGGGGAGTCGTGCCCAGAACCCGCCGCGCTGCTTAGGCGCACCGAAATTGGGGAGAGCGGGGAAAAAAAATCTCTCCCGACAGCGAACGAGCGGCGCTGTGGACAAGCCGCCACCGAGGGAAACTCGGAAAACCTTCGCTCGGGGCGCCGTCGGGTTGTCTCGAAGACGACAGCTGGCTCGGCCGTCCGCCGGAGCAGGAGCTGTGGCTGTTGTTGTTGTTGCTACAACCTGAGCGCAGCTCTGTCAGACTGTCCCGACCGATTTGCACCCCTTGCTCCCATTGGAGCACCGATTTTGTGGACGCGCCCACCGGTTCCGCTATTGGTACGCTGGGAGCTCAGAATTCCAAGTTCTCTTGTCATTGGCCAGCGCCGGAACCACCCCTCGAGGCCCCGCAGTTCAGTTGCTGGGGTACTTCTTACTCAGGATTGGCTGGCACGTCTATCCGTCACAGGGGGAAGAGATGCGGAACGGGTGGGTTTACACTTCGGGAGGACGAGGCGTGTGTTGTGAAAAGGTAGATCAGGGGTCTTCAAACTTGGCCCTTTTATGACTTGTGGACTTCAACTCCCAGAATTCCTCAGCCAGCTTTGCTGGCTGAGGAATTCTGGGAGTTGAAGTCCACAAGTCATAAAAGGGTCAAGTTTGAAGACCCCTGAGGTAGATGAACGCGGTTCGGGGCTCCGTCCTATTCGAACTTCAAGGTCTTGTTAATAGGATTGTCCTGCATCCGGATTCAGCATAAGAAAGAGTACGATGAATCAAGATAAAAAGTACGATGATGATGGTGATAACTTTATTGTCACTTTGAATGTACACCAATCGGCATACATCAAAATGAAATTTCGTTGCATACAGCTCTCAAAGGGTCACCACCTCCAATATATACTCCTTGTAGAATCGTGGCCCGCTCAAATTTCACATTGTCCATTTTAGTCTCTAGGGAGTGAACGATGGCAAACAGGACAGATGGAAATGGGGCTCCATGTGGATTAGTCCTCAGGTTAGCTATCGGGATTTAAGATTAGCAAATGTGAACTGAAATTCTTGTTTTAGTAACCACGGAGGTTTGCACACTTCATGAAGCCAGAAAACCACGTTTTCGTTACATTGTGTCAGACAGTTCTGACCCGACTCACATGTCGTTTAACAGTGTTAATCGTTACTGGATCAAATAAATTTTTTAGCTTCTTGACCTTGAACTGAACTGGACAATTACATAGTATAACTCTTTTAAGTATTACAATACCATAATATATATAGTAAAGGTAAAGGTTCCCTCGCACATGCGTGCTAGTTGTTTCCGACTCTAGGGGCCGGTGCTCATCTCTGTTTCAAAGCCAAAGAGCCAGCGCTTGTCTGAGGATGTCTCCGTGGTCATGTGGCCGGCATGACTAGATGCCAAAGGCGCACGGAACACTGTTACCTTCCCACCGTAGTGGTCCCTATTTTTCTACTTGCATTTTTACGTGCTTTCGAACTGCTAGGTTGGCAGAAGCTGGGACGAGTAACAGGCACTCACTCTGTTACGTGGCACTCGGGATTCGACCCAGCCAAACTGCCGACCTTCTGATTGACAAGCTCAGCGTCCTAACCCACTGAGCCACCGCATCCCTTTACCTTATAATATATATATATATATATATTGAACACGTTTTTCTCCAGTATGCAACTTTATACATAGATTTTTAAAATAAATTGTATGCAATAGGGAAGCTTTTCATAAAATAAAACAGGAATGATTATAGATGGTATTTCATTGCTTGGATTAATATACTAGGCTGATATCTCAAAGGTGCTTTTTCCAAAGGCAATTGGACTTTCTTAGTTTTTCCTTGAAGACGTTTCACTTCTCATCCAAGAAGCTTCTTCAGTTCTGAAGAAGTTCAGTTCAGAACTGAAAAAGCTTCTTGGATGAGAGCGAAGCATCTTCAAGGAAAAACAAAAAAAGTTCAGTTGCCTTTGGAAAAAGCACCTTTGGGACAATCATGACCTGGATGACTGAGAATCTCCATAGGGGTAGGCAACCTTGGCTCTTTTATGACTCGTGGACTTCAACTCCCAGGATTCCTGAGCCAGCCTGATTCAGGAATTCTGGGAGTTGAAGTCCATGAGTCATAAAAGAGCCGAGGTTGCCTACCCCTGGACTAGGCTGATATAAAAGCAACTGTAATGATGAGTCAGGGCATTATATATGGGCCAGAGAGAAGATTGTAGTAACACAAGGTAACGATCCAGCATTAATCAGTACGGCAGCCAGAACTGGTACAGGACAAGTACTTTCAGTACAGTGAAGCAGCAGCTAGATGTACTATAATTGAATGAAGATGGGAAGCAAAGGAGAAACAATAAAAGATGTCACAAAATCTATGCTACATATATATATACAGGGTGAACAATAATGTCCATAGATATGGTAAGAGATCAAAAGGGAAAGTTGCTGCTGGATATAGCATTAAAACCTCTAGATGAAATGTCAGACCAGAAGACAGAGATTGCAGCTATAACCATTTTGAGTTTTGGACTCATGACAAAGTTCACTTGTATAAATTAGTAGAACTATTTTAACTGACCACTCAACTTACAATCATTCATTCAGCAACTGTCCGAAGTTACAATGGAACTGAAAAAGTGATTTATGACCATTTTTCACACTTACATCCATTGCAACATCCCCATGGTCACGTGATCAAAATTGGCAACTCACATGTATTTATTACAACTGCAGTGTCCTGGGGTCATGTGATCACCTTTTCTGTGCTTCTGACAAGCAAAGTCAATGGGAAGCCAGATTCCCTTAACAATTGCAATGATTCATTTAACAACTTTGGCAAGAAAGTAAAATGGGGCAAAACTCACTTGTCTTGCTTAGCAACGAAAATTTTGGGCTCAGTTGTGATTGTTAACATGTAACAATCTACATGATAAAAATAAGTTTTTATACAGTGAAACAATACAATGAAATCTATTTTTGAACAAACTTCCATTAGAAATGGAAGAAAAATAATATTTCAAAAAGTACCCCTGAGCTAGCCTTCAACCTGATACAGAAAGACCAAAGAAAATACTAAAATATTTGTGAATAAACATATACTGGTACCAACAGGCATCTTAAGAGATACTTTTCTATTTACTCATCTAAAACCAGCAAATTAAAGCCAGCAGATACCAATTACCTTTTCTTCAATTCTCAGCTGCTGTCTTTTTTTAAAGCTGGCATGTATATATTAACTAGTGACTCACAAATAATTTCAGCCTAGGAAATCAGCTGTTGTGCAGAAATAAACTCTAATTAAACAGCAGGTTGAACAATTAGGATATCTTTGGAACATTACTGTGCACTAGAAAGGCATCCTTATTAGGAAAAGAGAAAGCAGTGGAGGAATATATTCCAAATATTAGTCTGAAGTTCAATATATTGAGCTATTTCATGAATTACATAGATACAATAAATGGTTGATAAAAAGCACACAGGTATGCTTATTCCTTATTATATTCTCTCAGAATTGTGGTTTGTTTTACCTGATACTTTGTGGACTGTTCTGGGTCATGTGCAGTTGCTATTAAGTTCTTGCATATTAAACATTATAGAGCCATGGTGGCACAATGGTTATAATGCAGTACTGCATTACTGCAGTACTGCAGGCTAACTCACTGCTCGCTCCAGGAATTCGATTCTGAATGGCTCAAGGGTTGGTAAAATGAGGACCCAGATTGTTGGGGGCAATATGCTGACTCTGTAAACGGCTCAGAGAGGGCTATAAAGCACTGTGAAGTGGTATATAAGTGCTATTGCTATATATGATTCAATACTATAAAGGTAAAGGTAAAGGTTCCCCCACACATGCGTGCTAGTTGTTTCCAACTCTAGGGGTCAGTGCTCATCTCCGTTTCAAAACTGAAGAGCCAGTGCTTGTCCGAGGACATCTCCGTGGTCATGTGGCCGGCATGACTAAACGCCAAAGACGCACGGAACGCTGTTACCTTCCCACCGTAGTGGTCCCTATTTTTCTACTTGCATTTTTACGTGCATTTGAACTGCTAGGTTGGCAGAAGCTGGGACGAGTAACAGGCGCTCACTCTGTTATGCGGCACTCAGGATTCAACCCGCCAAACTGCCGACCTTCTGATCGACAAGCTCAGCATCTTAACCCACTGAGCCACCGCGTCCCTTTTCAATACTATAACTTCTTGCTTAAAGTCATTATTTACAAGACATTATTACTTAACTTAGACATATACAAATATAATGGCCATTCACTGCTTGTGCTGAGTTGATAGTTGGCTTCCAATTATCCAGAATTAGCATTTCCCCTTGTCACTGATGTCATTTAGGTTGATTTCCAATTATTTTTTTTTATCTTAAATGACATATTTATGTTCATTTATTATTTTTCACATGACAATATCTTCTGGACAATTACCAACACTACAAAGATATTGCCAGTATATAATGTTATAAGCACACAAGGGGCCTTTCTTTACTTGCACCTAACCTTACCCTGGCAGATTTGCTTTCTACACACTCTTGGCCCAAGACCATGAGAGAAACAAACTTAAATTGTCCTTAGCTATATTAGTGTTAGAGGAGTTATTTCCTCTTCTTATTCCAATATTGTACAAAATCTGTTACACCTTTTTAGATAAGAAGGAAGGAAAGTAGGTGACTTCAATGACAAGAGAAGGGAAACAGAGACATGACTGGGTTTTCAATGTGAACATCCAATTTCATATTGGCCGCTACATCTCTCAGCCATTGCTGAGATGGTGTAAAGCTTGTTAACATTGCACTAGTTGTGTTCTCAGCATAACCTGAACCACAAACTACTCATAAACAATTTGCACTGGTATGTTGTATAAACATAGCCTGTGTGTTACTTTGTGGTTAGGTGTGTCATGCAAATTGGGTTAACCATGGAAAAATGTCATTTAATCATAGTCAATGAACTGTTACAAATTCAAGTTTCTTTGTCCTTTGCAGTAAGATTTTATATATATACATATATATAAAATTTGCTCTATATCCACATAGTAACCCATGGTTGGATTGAGCATGGCTCACTGAACAAACATAGCTGGATTCACATCATGTTACTGTAAATTGTTATTGAATTTTGGTTTCTTTGGTGTTCTGTATAGAAAGAGCTCCCCTTCATGGATTACTGCCTTGTCGTGGCGAAGGGGCTTGCGTAATTCAATGAAGCTATGAGCTATGCCGTGCAGGGCCACCCAAGACGGAAAGGTCATAGAAGAGAGTTCTGACAAAACGTGATCCACTGGAGAAGGAAATGGCAACCCACTGCAGTATCTTTGCCATGAAAACCCTATGGACAGTACCAAAAGGCAAAACGGTATGACGCTGGAAGATGAGCCCCTCAGGTCAGAAGGCATCCAATATGCTACTGGGGAAGAGCAGAGGGCTAGTACTAATAGTGCCAGAAAGAATGAAGCGACTGGGCCAAAGCCGAAAGGACGCTCAGCTGTGGATGTGTCTGGTGGTGAAAGGAAAGTCTGATGCTGTAAAGATTTTTTCTCCATAGGAACCTGGAATGTAAGATCCATGAATCAAGGCGAGCTGGACGTGGTCAAACAAGAGATGACAAGACTGAACATTGACATCTTAGGTATCAGCGAACTAAAATGGACAGGAATGGGTGAATTTAATTCAGATGACCACCAGGTATACTACTGCGGGCGAGAATCCCTCAGAAGAAATGGAGTAGCCTTCATAGTCAATAAAAGAGTAGGAAAAGCAATACTGGGATACAACCCTCAAAATGACAGAATGATCTCAGTTTGAATCCAAGGCAAACCATTCAATATCACAGTAGTCCAAGTTATGCCTCAACCACCAGTGTTGAAGAGGATGAAATTGACCAGTTCTATGAAGCCCTACAGCACCTTATAGAACTAACGCCCAAAAATGATGTCCTTATCATCATGGGGGATTGGAATACTAAAGTAGGAAGCCAAAAGATAACCGGAATAACAGGCAAGTTTGGCCTTGGAGTACAAAATGAAGCAGAGCACAGGCTGATAGAATTTTGTCAAGAGAATACGATGGTCATAGCAAACACTCTTCCAACAACCCAAGAGACGGCTCTACACATGGACATCACCAGGTCAACACAGAAATCAGATTGACTATATGCTCTGCAGCCAAAGATGGAGAAGCTCTATACAGTCAGTGAAAACAAGACCAGGAGCTGACTGTGGCTCAGACCATGAGCTTCTCATTGCAAAGTTTAGGCTTAAACTGAAGAAAGTAGGGAAAAGCACTAAGCCACTCAGGTATGAATTAAATCATATCCCTGTTGAATATACAGTAGAGGTGACAAATAGATTTAAGGAATTAGATCTGATAGAAAGAACTATGGACAGAGGTTCGCAACATTGTACACCAGGTAACAACCAAAACCATCCCAAAGAAAAAGAAATGCAAGAAAGCAAAATGGCTGTCTGAGGAAGCTTTGCAAATAGCTGAGGAAAGGAGGGAAGCGAAAGGCAAGGGAGAAAAACATAGATAAGCCCAATTGAATGCAGAATTCCAGAGAATAGCTAGAAGAGATAAGAATGCCTTCTAAAATGAACAGTGCAAAGAAATAGAAGAAAACAATAGAATAGGGAGGACCAGAGATCTTTTCAAGAAAATTGGAGAGATGAAGGGAACGTTTAATGCAAAAATGGACATGATAAAAGACTAAAATGACAGGGACCTAACAGAGGCAGAAGAGCTTAAGAAGAGGTGGCAAAATTACACAGAAGAACTATACAAGAATGAGTTTAACGTCCCTGATAATCACAATGAGGTGGTCACTGACCTCGAGCCAGACATCCTAGAATGTGAAGTGAAGTGGGCCTTAGAAAAGCTGAGCAACAACAAAGCTAGTGGAGGTGACAATATTCCAGCTGAACTATTCAAAATCTTAAAAGACAATGCAGTAAAAGTGCTACACTCAGTTTTCCAGCAAATTTGGAAAACTCAACAGTGGCCACAGGATTGGAAAAAATCAGTTTACACTCCAATTCCAAAGAAAGGCAGTGTGAAAAAATGTTCAAACTATCGCACCATTGCACTCATTTCTCATGCTAGTAAAGTTATGCTTAAAATCCTACAAGCTAGACTCCAGCAGTATGTGGATCGAGAACTACCAGAAGTACAGGCAGGATTTCGAAGAGGCAGAGGAACTAGAGATCAAATTGCCAACATACGCTGGATCATGGAGAAAGCTAGAGAGTTCCAGTAAAACATTTACTTCTGCTTCATTGACTATGCTAAAGCCTTTGATTGTGTGGACCATAACAAACTGTGGCAAGTTCTTAAAGAGATGGGCGTACCAGACCATCTTATTTGTCTCTTGAGAAACCTATATGTGGGCCAAGAAGCAACAGTGAGAACTGGACACGGAAGCACTGATTAGTTCAAAATTGGGAAAGGAGTCCGGCAAGGCTGTATACTGTCGCCTTGTCTATTTAACTTATATGCAGAGCACATCATGAGAAACGCAGGGCTAGATGAATCAAAAGTTGGAATTAAGATTGCCAGAAGAAATATCAACAACCTAAGATATGCAGATGATACCACTCTAATGGCAGAAAGTGAAGAACTAAAGAGCCTCTTGTTGCAGGTGAAGAAGCAGAGTGCAAAAGTTGGGTTGAAACTTAACATTTAGAAAACCAAGATCATGGCATCCGGCCCTCTCAATTCCTGGCAAATAGAAGGGGAAGAAATGGAGGTAGTGACAGATTTTATTTTCCTGGGCTCCAAGATCACTGCAGATGGGGACTGTAGTCAAGAAATTAAAAGACGCTTGCTCCTTGGGAGGAAAGCCATGGCAAATCTAGACAGCACACTAAAAAGCAGAGACATCACCCTGTCAACAAAAGTGCGTATAGTCAAGGCTATGGTCTTCCCAGTTGCAATGTATGGCAGTGAAAGCTGGACCATAAAAAAGGCTGAGCGCCAAAGAATTGAGGCCTTTGAACTATGGTGCTGGAGAAGACTCCTGCGAGTCCCTTGGACTGCAAGGCGATCAAACCGGTCAGTCCTAGAGGAGATCAATCCTGACTGCTCTTTAGAAGGCCAGATCCTGAAGCTAAAACTCAAATACTTTGGCCACCTAATGAGAAGGAAGGACTCACTGGAGAAGAGCCTAATGCTGGGAAAGATTGAGGGCAATAGAAGAAAGGGATGATAGAGAATGAGGTGGCTGGATGAAGTCACTGAAGTAGTAGGCGTGATCTTAAATGGACTCCAGAAGATGGTAGAGGACAGGAAGGCCTGGAGGAACGTTGTCCATGGGGTCGCGATGGGTCGGACACGAGTTCGCAACTAACAACAACAACAACAACAACATAGAAAGAGCTATAGAGTAGGAAGTCTAAATACAGTTGGAGGCTGGAGCCTATATATCTGATGGACTTTTATCCATAGAGAGAAGGAAATGTACAGCTAGAGGACATGAAAAAGATTTTTTTTAGGGTAAAAGCCTTTAGAAAATGATTTACAGTATTTATTCTAAACAGTATTTATTCTGAAAAGCAGTATTGTCAATACACAAGTTTAGCATTTAAAACAACTTTTATATGCATTAAGTTCCTTAGATGTATGTTTTCGGTGATTTAAAAGAAATCCAAAGGTCCTTCTGCATTTAATTTCTTGCAAAAAATGTATAGAAAGGTAGGTTTGTATAAAGCGGTGTTTCTTAAGGTATTTTTCCCCTCAGGACCCTTTCTTACTTTTTAAAATTATAGTTGATCCTCAAAAAATGTTTGTTTATATGGATTATATTTATTGATATTTACCATATTCAGAATTAAAATCAGTATATTTGCTGCCTTTACTGCTTCTCATGATTATTTGATGAGATTTTAATATTGTATTTTTCAGCATAGGCTGGCAAATAATTTCGATAGTGCAGACCCTGAGAGATACTTGGAGGACCCTTAGGGGTCCTAAGACTACATTTAAGAAACACTGGTGTAGATCATTTAAATAATGCAGACTAGTAGGGCAAAACCAAAATTTAAATCTGTTTTTAATACAGAAGGGGAAACAGACTTGGTTCACACAATACACTAAAAAGTCCGTGAAGCTTGCTTTGCTTTGGGTTCAAGACTTGATTCGCGTGCAGTGTGAAAATCAAAGAAATATTACGGGTTATTCAACAACCATGAGTTAGCGTTACGTGTGCGCGCGACCACTTAAAAGTCCTAAAAGATGCTCCCCAATGAAATTAACTGTGGCTTGCTTCTTGGTTTACTTCAAGATTCCGGCTTCTTCCGAATTATAATTAGACAAGCTGGGTTCCTAGTGCGAATTCAGACAAGGATCAACGGTTCAGCGCCAGCTTTCCTTTCGTTGCAGCAATGCAGGCAGCCGCTGGATCCTTTGGAGGCGCTGCCTTTTCCCCCGAGTCGGACGTTCCTCTTCCGGGCGCTCGGCATCGCCGTGGTGCTTCAATTGGCGGGGCGGGTGGCTTGGCTAACGGCTTCCCGGTGGCTCGGGGATCCGACGAGAGAATCGCGGGGTCGGTGCGTGGCCCGCTTTCCCAGGACCTCCTGCGATGGAGGCGGCTTTGCGGCGAGAACTGGGCACCTCGGTGCTTCGGCCTGCGGGACACTCGGGGGGAGGCTGCATCAGCCCCGGCGAGAGTTTCCACACTGACCACGGGAAGGTCTACGTGAAGCGCAATGGCAAGGCCGAGGTGGGAGGACACAGACTGGGTAGAGCGGGAATCTTAGGCTGGAAAAGGAGCGCCTAGTCCGGGTGGTTAATTTGGTGGACTGAGGTTTTCTACTAAGGCTCCTTCTGAATGTACCTTCCCCGAGCGAGGCTTTTGCTCGTAACGGGGGGAACGCGAGGGGAGAGCACCACAGAGAGGCATTCCTCTGAAGGGGCAGGTTGGGAGACCTGGGTTGCCCTGAAAAAAAAATGTTGGGTTGAGGGGAGGTATTGATAGGCTGATTTTTTTTGTTTGGTCTGTAGACTTTTCCGGGCCCTAGTTTTTTTTTTGTGTGTGTGTTGAAACTGGATTAATAGAATAAGCCATGATAATCCTATACGTGTACACTCAGTGCTTTTTTTGTAAAAGAAAAAGGTGCCGGAACTCACACATGTCATACAACCCGCCTTGCCTACCCTACAAGGTTCCATCCAAAAAAGGTGCCGGAACGCCGTTCTGAGCGTTCGATGAGAAAAAAAGCCCTGTGTACACTTACGACCACAACTGAGCCCAACGTTTCTGTGGCTAAGTGAAACGTTTGTTAAGTGAGTTTTGCCCCGTTTTACGACCTTTCGTGCCACTGCTGTTAAATGAATTGCTCCAGTTATTAAGTTAGCGACACGGTTGTTCAGTGAATTTGGCTTCCTCATGGACTTTGCTCATCAGAAGGTTGCAAAAGGTCATCATCTCATCTCTGGACCCTGCAGCCGTCATAAATATGAGTCAGTTGCCAAACGTCTGAATTTTCACGATGCGATCAAGGGGATGTTGCAATGGTTGTAAGTGTGAAAAATGGTCATAAGTCAGTTTTGTCAGTGCCGTTGTAATTTGGAACGGTCAGTAAATGAACTCTTGTAAGTCGACTACACCTAACTCGCATAAACATGTCCTAGCTATATCTTTCTGCTGTGTCTCTTTGAGGGTTACCTGTGTCTCTTTGAGTATTACCTTTGTCTAGTTCCCAGTCATTAAAAACACAGGCTTAAATTGTCCTTAGTTATGTTAGTATTAGTCTATGGAGGTTCTAATAGTATGTTAGTGTCAGCGTTTTCTACCCCTATTCCAGGGGTGTCAAACTCAATTTCATTGAGGGCCGCATCAGCATTGCAGTTGCCCTCAGGGGGCCAGGTGGGTATGGCCTGGGTGGGCGTGGCCTACTGGGTGGGCATGGCTAGAGTGCGTATGGCCTACTGGGTGGGCGTGGCTAGAGTGCGTATGGCCTACTGGGTGGGCGTGGCCAGCTCTACTTCATTCGCATCAAGGGTGCCTATGGGGGCCTGGGTAGGAGTGGGACAGATCTGAGGGTCTCTGGCAGAAGGGGGGGTCTCTGGGCCAGGGCCAAGGCAGTGGGGGCCGTTCCCTCACTGTTTCCAGGATGGCTTCATGGGCCGCATGAAACCACTTCGCGGGCCGGATCTGGCCCCCGGGCCTTGTGTTTGACATGTCTGCCCTATTCAGATATCATCTCTTCCAAAATATATTACTGGAAAGAGAAGCAACAGAAGATTTTTTCTGGTATACTGTTTTGCCAACTTACCGTGGATAGATAGCATTTCAACTCGGCAATGAAGATTTTAAAAAAATATATTATTAGATTTAAGGCCACCTTAGTTCAGAAGAACTCTGAGTGGCTTACATGGCTATGGGGGGGGTCTGTCCACTACATGTAACGCTACACGTAACCCATGGCTCAGAAACAGGTGTTTTTGAGAATACAAATTGTATATGTTGCACAGTTTGCTTAACTACAGATTTCTGAATTTGCCTAGTAGACAGAACCCTGAAAGAACCTTTACTTCATAAACATATAAAGAACGGTTGCAGGATTTGGGTTTGGCTAGTCTAGAGAAAAGGACTAGGGGGGACATGATAGCAATAGTCCAGTATTTGAGAGGTTGCTACAAACAGGAGGAGGGGCTCAACTTATTCTCCAAAGCACCAGAGGGCAAGACAAGAAACAAGGGGGGAAACTAATCAAGGAGAGAAACAACCTGGAATTAAGGAGAAACTTCCTAACAATGAGGACAATTAACCAGTGGAACAGCTTGCCTTCAGAAGTTGTGGGTGCTTCATCAGTAGAGATTTTTAAGAAGAGACTGGACAGTCGCTTGTCTGAAATGGTATAGGTCTCCTGCTTGAGCAGGTAGGTGGCTGGACTAGAAGACCTCCAAGGTCTATTCTGACTGATTGATTTGTAGTAATCACTTGGAATCCATTTAAAAGTCCAATATTTGTTTCTAGTAGGATATGAAACAATAAACTGAAGTGTCTTTAATCATCAGCAGAGTGCTTTCTTTGCATTACTAAGTATCACAAGAAGATTGAATACTGTAGATCAGGGGTGTCAAACTCGCAACGTCAAGTGACGTGTTGTGACGTATCGCGACTTTTTTTTCATTGCCGGCAATGGGATGGGTTTTGGCATTTTGCATCCGGCCTGTGGGCCAGCAGTTTGACACCCTTGCTGTAGATCATCCATGTACTGGGCATTTTTCCTGTGGTAGCATCAATAAACGGAACATTTAAAAAAAACATCAGTACTAAGAAGCAGTCAGGATTTATGGGACTCTTGGTCACCATCTATTAGTTATTCAGATTTGTGCAGCTTAGATGCAACCCTAGTTTAAGTGCTGTTGAAGAGTAGGACTTTGAGAAACGTGGTTAGCTGTAACCGTAAACTCATCAAAGAACATTACATGAGTACAGGAAGCAAGGAGACAGTATTTCCTGGGAATAGTGGCCACTGAAGATTTCCCAGCTGCACAGGCTGCAGGAATGCAAACGTTGATACCTTTGAATTTCAATTATATGTGTTAAGTCAGGGATTGATTACAGTAGCATGTTTCTGGAGTTGTAGTTTGCAGATCTACAGAGAACCTGGGTTATTTGAACAAGTACGTAGATTAGTCTAAAGATTTAGCTGCTGCCTGTCAGATTTCTTGCCTGATGGAATTCAGTCCTTTTTGTACTTCCATAGGTTTCTGTTTGTTTCATTCTGTTATTTCTGTCTTTGGTCCTTTTTCTCTGTCTTCCCAGGGGAGGTGCTATGTTTCCTAACCCATCTCCATCCTGGTTTTTATTCTTTTTTTTCCTGGAAAGGAAGAGTGGAATATTTGTATGTAACTTGCACGTATCTGTGTGTAAGTGGTTTGCATGTGCAAAGGGAACCAGCTAATTTTATAAATAGAATACTCCATTTTATAAGCAATTAATTTTAATGAGTAGTTAATTCCATTCCTGTAAATGACTTATTTTTTTTCTTTATTTTTTGACACTAACTTTTGGCATCTTATTTATACAAACCTTTGAGTCAGTTCTTTGACTCTTGTTGACTATAGTCCCTATGCAGTCAGGCGTGGTTTTTCAGAAGTGCTTGGCCATTGTCTTCTTTCTGAGGTCATTCAGTTGGCTTTGTGCCTGAGGCAGGACTAGAAATCATAGTCTCCTGGTTTCTAGCTTGGTGCCTTAATCATATACCATAGTTCTTTCTAGCATTAGACATGATGTGTATGCATATGCATGCACACACATACACATGCACATACACGCAGAGATATATAAGTGTGATGCTTGTACACATAAATAACATGGGGAGACATCTCCAGGTGTATTTTTGGTTAAAGTTGCCCTCCCAAAATTTTCAGGGCATTTACACATGACTTTTATCTGTGTTTATTTTATTCTGTCCACTCTTGCTTTTGTAAAGGATTTTTTTAAAATTTAAAATAATATTCCTTTTGGCTTATAGAAAAATGAATAGAATGAGAGCAGAACACATTCTTATATGGTAAGCTTGAAGAATTGGGAATACAGTAGGTTTCCCTACTGTGTGTCATCTACTGAGTAAAATCTGATCAAGATTTTAATAAATTTTAATAAATAAGATTCACTGGGGAATAATTTAATGAAGTTCCTATACTTGCGGATTAGCATGTAAAATAAAATTATATAGCAAAAAATAGAAGGTCTGGTTGCGTGAATGAAATAACATTATGAGAAGTTTCAGCTTTGAAGATGTGAAGGAGAGCATGTCCAAAACCTGCAGGACCATCATTAGTAAATATATAATTTTTTTTAAAGGATTGTGTACCATTTTGTAGCTTTTGGATTATCTTTTCAATTTGAAGTCACACATACTGAACAAGGATATAATATTGTATTATGGCAGTGATGGCGAACCTTTTAGAGACCAAGTGCCCAAACTGCAACCCAAAACCGACTTAGTTATTGCAAAGTGCCAGGGTTGCATCAGCATTGTGGTGCCCTTGGGGGGGGGTAGGAGCGTGGCCCACTGGGTGGACGTGGCTGCAGTTGTCACGGCAGACTGGGTGAGCGTGGTCGGGGCCAGGGCGGCAGGGACCCGTCCCTCACCATCTCTGGGGCATCCCCGGAGGGCCAACGCCGCTTGCTCGCTCACTTCCTCCCCTGTCACTTCCAAAAGTCACAAGCTTGCTACTCTGGTGAACTCTGCTGGGGCAACGGTGCGCGTGCCCACAGAGATGGCTCTGAGTGTCGCCTTTGGCACGCGTGCCATACGTTCTCCACAACTGTACTATGGTAACTAAACTTACTTGTATAAAACAGCTAGAGATGTTGTTTTAAAACCTGGTATATTATAACGACTCATAAATAATAATGATGGAATATTTTTTGTTTGTTAGAAGCTACCTATTTTGAGTGGTTATGTTTCCACAAAGTTGTCTTCTTCTGTGTTATACAGAAATGTTCCATCTAATAAATAAACATTCAGTTTTAAAACTTAGTCCATCTCTTTAGTGTAATTTGGCAGCAGGGTACATAAAGAAATGTGAACTGTACAATATGGGATTTACCGTATATTTATTCTGAATAAAATAAGTAATTTGTGAAAAAGTTACTGTATTATTTTTTAAAATGTAGACCACTGAAAAGGGGTACTATTCAATACAGGAGAAATATTTAAATAGGTTTTTCTTATTATACTTGATAGGCCAGAAGAATGTTTGATGGAGAAATGGCAAGTTTAGCTGCTATTCTGCAAACACAGACTGTGAAAGTTCCTAAACCTATCAAAGTTATTGATTTGCCGGAAGGTGGTGCTTTATTTGTGATGGAGCACTTGGACATGAGAAGTCTCAATAGGTAAAGTTATGAGGACAAAATGCATGATATTTTAAAAATAAGATAGTCCTAAAGCAGCTTTGGGGTGTGCTTGTATGATTCCATGAGTCACACAGATTAGGCTGCTACAATTTAGTTTACCTTGAGACAGATCTATCTCGTATGGTAAATTTACAGTTCATTGTGGGAACAAAGAAAATTGGGTTAATTGGTTAAACCGAGGCTAAGTTAAACATGGGAGGACTGTATGCAGTCTCAGTTCAATAGTTAACTGAAAAGTAAGCAAATATTGCACATATTCTAGATTCTCAGGAGGTTTTTATACCTGAATAAAGAATAAATAAGGGGCAGGGAGGTGTGGCTGTGAAGTCATATAGCCTACGCTTTGGCAGTTCACTGCCAGGAAGTCCAGCAGGCCTGAATCACTGATCCCTAGAGCTGATCCATTGAAGTTTGTGAAATCTGACCTAAAAGATAGCGATATTAAGGAACCAGAATATATGGGGTGGTCTGTACCCAAGTTATACCAACATTTTAAAGCTTTTATATAGTAGAGAAAATAGTAGTAGTAAATTAATAAAATAATGAATTACTTTTGAGTGCCCTGTTATGAAAATATATAACATTTTATTAAAAATATTGAAAACTACTAACAGTACTATAATCAAAGTTTGAAGTAACACTACAGTCAGATTAAGATATAAATCTTCAGTGGAAGATCCAACAAATACCAGGATATTAACAATACCCATTGTCATTTGAACAAAAACCAAATTCTTGTTCAGACTGTTAATTTGGCACTAGCTGATAAGAATAATTTGTTCTGACCTTTTTAGACATGCAGAAAAACTTGGGATTCAGCTGGCTGATCTTCATCTTCATAATCAAAATCTTGGGGAAAAGTTGAAGAAAGATGCAAACACTATTGGTAAATGGTTTAGCTGTTTGAGAATTTCTAAATCCCAGAAATTTATTGTATGTTGAATTGTTAATGCTTCTAACGGCTTTGCTTTACCTCCTACGAAACCTGGTTGTATAGCCCTAAAAAATTTCTTTTGTTTGAATAGAAAGATGGTAAATAGCAACAAGGTTGTTCTTTGTCAATATGATTTTCATAAGAAACATCTTTGAAATGTTCGTTGCTCCTCAGTATTGATAACTTATTTCATTGTTAAAATGAATGGGGGAAATTGAAGAGCAATATTTATATAATTCTTGAAATATGAAAACATGTAGCCTGAACTCACCTAGATACATACATAATCTCAGTTATTTTTACATCTATTTAGAAGATTTAGATTCATTGAGAAGAGCAAAATAATGTAGTGTTTAGAGTACTTATCTGTTGTAGTAGTAAACTATATCTTTTTTCCATTCAAGGTAAAAGTAAAAATCAGATGGATATTCAGTTTGTGGAAGAGTTTGGGTTTCATTCTGTCACTTGTTGTGGTTACCTTCCACAGGTAGGCTTGATTGTCTTCTTTTGCTTTGCAAAATCTTGTTTTGTTACTCTTCATACATACATACTTGTTTGCAAACTCTTAAAGCAGCCCTGCCTTTTCCAAGGATTGTGTGACTACTGCAGCTGCTGCATAAACCTGAAAAGAGCCTTGGTGGAGCAGTGGGCTAATGCCTCCTTAAGTAACACCAGCTGCCTGCAATTAGTGCAGGTTCGCATCCCACCAGGCTCAAGGTTGACTCAGCCTTCCATCCTTCCGAGGTAGGTAAAATGAGGACCCAGATTGTTGGGGGCAATAAGCTGACTTTGTAATAATGCCGCTTGGTGTGTGTGTGAAAGCCCTAATAAGCAGGCATATACATAGAATGAAGGCTACTGCTAAGTTTGTAAGCTGCCCTGAGTCTTCGGAGAAGGGCGGGTTATAAATGGAATTAAAATAAAATAAAAATAAAGGGAATATTTGGTTCAAAGAGTTGCAGAGAGGCACACTGTTCACACCCTCACTTATATTGGAACACCTATTTAAAGTGTTACATAGAACTAATATATGCACATTTTAGGGATGTGTGGGACTTTGATTCCAAACAAGAAAAGGTACTTCTGAATTATATGGGTGCACACAGCATACCTGTAAGTCAGGCATGTCAAACTTGCGATGTCACATGACGACGTGCGACTTATCACAATTTTTCCCCCATTGCCAGTAATGGGGTGGGCACGGTTTCGGCGTGATGCATCTGGCCTGTGGGCCGGCAGTTTGACATGCCTGCTGTAAGTGAAACCCTAAAGAAGCTATCTTTTCTTGGGTGTATATGGTAAGTTCTGTGATCCTAGGAAAATGTGTTTGAGTGCTGACATTTATCCACACTTGCTCCAAAGTACTTTTTCACATCCTGTTGGTTTCTCCACGATTGGCTGCTATGTGAGCACAGAAAAGGAAGTGTAGATTTTTTTTTGAAAGATGCAGTGACAGGTATGTTACTGTGCCCTTCCTAGTTTGAAGCAGTGCATATTTTGTGTGTGAATTAATAATTTAAGAGATAACTTAGGGAAGTACGATTTGGTATAAAGAGTCCAATACAATATTAGTATCATCAATATATTGCCTGATCCTCATGTTGTAACAGAATGGCAGATGTCATTGCTGCTTCCCTGAAAAATAGATGTACTTTGTAATTAAGGGAATGATACTAGTAATAGCTAATTAATGCAGTAGAGTCCAAAATGTGATTTAAATGTGATGCTACTGTGCTAGGATTTTCTCTAAAAACAGCATTTTGGCACAGAGCTGACCATCTTCTTGAAATTAGCCAAGCTTTAGATGTTACTTAAGATGTTACTTTACCAATGCAGCTCAATGGCAACAATCCAAAGTCTTAGGAAATGACTACCGTATATACTTGAGTATAAGCCGAATTTTTCAGCCCACTTTTTGGGCTGAAAAATTCCACTTCGGCTTATACTCCAGTCAACAAAAAAAACTTACCGAGGACTTGTGCGCGGCCGAGGCTTTGGTGCTTCCGGGATCGCCCGCACCTCTCCCAAGCCACCGCCGTCCGAGACCTGCCGAAGTTTGGGGAGGTTTGGGGAGGTGCGCGCGCACCTCCCCAAACTCCGCGCCTTGCCTGCCTGCTTCTTTCCGCAGCGGAAAGAAGCAGGCAGGCAGGGCGCGGAGGAACGGAGACTTGCCGACGTTTGGGGAGGTTTGGGCGCCTCCCCAAACCTCGGCAGGTCTCCGTTCCTCCGCGCAGACCTGCCGACGTTTGGGGAGGTTTGGGCGCCTCCCCAAACCTCCCCAAACCTCGGCAGGTCTCCGTTCCTCCTGCCGACCTTTGGGGAGGTTTGGGCGCCTCCCCAAACCTCCCCAAACCTCGGCAGGTCTCCGTTCCTCCTGCCGACCTTTGGGGAGGTTTGGGCGCCTCCCCAAACCTCCCCAAACCTCGGCAGGTCTCCGTTCCTCCTGCCGACCTTTGGGGAGGTTTGGGCGCCTCCCCAAACCTCGGCAGGTCTCCGTTCCTCCTGCCGACCTTTGGGGAGGTTTGGGCGCCTCCCCAAACCTCCCCAAACCTCTGCAGGTCTCCGTTCCTCCGCGCAGACCTGCCGACCTTTGGGGAGGTTTGGGCGCCTCCCCAAACGTCCCCAAACCTCGGCAGGTCTCCGTTCCTCCTGCCGACCTGCCGACCTTTGGGGAGGTTTGGGCGCCTCCCCAAACCTCCCCAAACCTCGGCAGGTCTCCGTTCCTCCGCGCAGACCTGCCGACCTTTGGGGAGGTTTGGGCGCCTCCCCAAACCTCCCCAAACCTCGGCAGGTCGGCAGGAGGAACGGAGACCTGCCGAGGTTTGGGGAGGCGCCCAAACCTCCCCAAAGGTCGGCAGGTCTGCGCGGAGGAACGGAGACCTGCCGAGGTTTGGGGAGGTTTGGGGAGGCGCCCAAACCTCCCCAAAGGTCGGCAGGAGGAACGGAGACCTGCCGAGGTTTGGGGAGGTTTGGGGAGGCGCCCAAACCTCCCCAAAGGTCGGCAGGAGGAACGGAGACCTGCCGACGAGCCGCGGCCACACAGGGTATTCCTGTGTATTCAGGCTTGCAAAATGGCGGATCGAGCCTCTGCTGGCGGCAGAGGCTTGCAGAACGGCGGATCGGCTTATACTCGAGTCAATAACTTTTTCCAGTTTTTGGGGGTGAAATTGGGGGTCTCGGCTTATACTCGAGTCGGCTTATACTCAAGTATATACGGTATTTAAAATATTAGGAATTACTGGGATGGTATATAGGAGAAGAAATGAACAAAATATTCTATCTGATTTCTTCTTGGAATTTATTCCCAAAAATGTACTTGAAGAGATAGATTCATGTTCATTGATTAGTATTATAAATGCTACAAATGTGTAGACGCTGCAAAAATGTGATTAAAATAGAGAATGTAATGGAAATGATTATGTTCATTTGATAGTCAAACATAGCAAAGATACCAACAAAAAAATTTATTTGCAGGTTAATGACTGGCAACAAGACTGGGTAAATTTCTTTACTAGGCAACGAATTCAGCCCCAGATGGATTTGATTGAGAAGACTTCAGGAGACAGAGAAGCAAGAGAGCTTTGGGCTCAACTCCAGGTAGTGATCTCTATGGAATTTCAAAATGGCATCCTCATATATGTTCAGAGCAATACAGTTTCCATATTGCTTTAGTGGTGTGAAACGGTGGGTCCTCTACACCAGGGCTTTTCAACCGGTGTTACATGTACCATTGGTGGTATGTCGGCACCTGGCAGGTGGTACACTTATGATGGGTTGAAAAGCACTGTAAAAAAAAAAGTAAAAAAAGTGTAAAAGTGTAGCATGGGGATGAGCTGAAGCAGTGGCAATGCAGTACAGGCCGCGGTGTTGCCAGGGCTCTGCTGAGCGCCCAGGATCTGCACCGGGCTCCAGCTGACTGGCACTTCCGGAAGCTGCGCCAAGCCTGGGAAAAGGAGGCAGTTACAGGTACAACGAAGACAAGAGGAGGACGGGGAGGGTATAGACATGCCCGTGAGGTGTTTACATTTGGCCCGGGGCCACCATGGAGACAGCAAGGGGCCACCCCATTCCAGCCCCCAAAGGAAAACCCTGAATCCAGCGGGCCAGAAGGCAGCCCAGCCACCGCACACCTCCGTTTCCTTCTCCTTGCCTCCTGGGCATAGACGCAGTCACTGCTCCTCGCCATAGCCGGGGCGAGACTTGCAAGTACCTCCGTCCACTTCGTCCTGCAAAGCGGCGCTCCCCCAGTGCTCTCGCCCGCCACCATTATCTTTATTTTTCATAGGGCGGCATTGTGGATTAACTAAATTTTTCTGGGTTCTAATTTTAAGGTGAGTATCCTGAGCTATGGAGGCCTTTGATCTTATTCTTAAATACATAATAATAAAATAATGAGAACTAAAGGCTCAAAGGGAAGACAGATTAGAAAGAACAAGACCTTTTGGAGTCTTCAGTTCCCTTCCTATTGTTCTTCCTAACATCAATAAAGCTGGTTTTTCCAGAAAATATGTGAAGAGCTGTAATTAGTGATTTAGCTATGTTTTCTTTTTGGCTGTGTTTTAATTTATATATAATGTATGTTTAATCGAGGAGGGCTTGGAGAGGTAGAAGTGGCCAATATTTAATTTTAATTTAATTTAATAACATTTATATACCGCCCTTCTCCCTGAGGACTCAGGGCGGTTCACAGGGCAGAATAAAATAGCAAATACAAACATTAAAAAGAGATTAAACAATTGCCCTAGTTAAAAACAATAGAAGTACAATTCTAAAAACCCCAAGATAACATTAAAAGACCAAAGATAAAACAACCCCACCGATCCCCATCAGGCTAGGCCAGCTTGTACAAACAAAAATGTCTTGAGATCGCGACGAAAGGAGCGAAGATCGGGCGCCATCCGGAGCTCTACCGGTAGCTGATTCCACAGCTCCGGAGCGCCCACAGAGAAGGATCTCCCCCTGGGGGCCACCAATCGACATTCTCTGATCGGTGGCACCCTGAGGAGGCCCTCTCTGTGGGAACGCACAGGGCGCAGGGAGCTTGATGCCGGCAGCAGATGTTCCCTGAGGTACTCCGGCCCCATGCCATGGAGGGCTTTAAACACCGTTACCAGTACCTTGAATCTCACCCGGAAGACAACTGGCAACCAATGCAGCTCACGGAGCAGAGGTGTAACGTGGGAGTATCGGGAGACTCCCAACACCACTCTCGCGGCTGCATTCTGTACCAGTTGGAGCCTCCGGGTGGTCCTCAAGGGCAGCCCCATGTAGAGAGCGTTGCAGTAGTTCAGACGAGAGGACACGAGCGCATGAGTGACCGTGCACAAATCATCCCGGCTAAGATAGGGCCTCAACTGGCGCACCAGGCGAACCTGGGCGAAGGCCCCCCTAGTCACAGCTCCTATATGGTCTTCCAAGGTGAGCCGTGAATATGGAAGCTGTACCTTGCCCTCCAGATCTCTGTCTCCCCTGCAGATCTCTGGAGAGGAGGAGGGGGTGGCAGGGGAGCTGTGTGAGGGAAGGCTGCCCCAACAAGCCAGCACCCTTACCATGCACAATTGGAAAAGGGCCAACCTCCCTTATGCAGGACCTGGGAGCGCTGCTTCCCTGCCGCCTCCTCTTGCTCTCCAGAGATCTGTAAAGACAGAAATTGGACTCGTAGGTAGGAAACTGCTTCCTGCAACTGTCCTCCACCTCCTGCTTTGCCAGGGAGACACCAACAATGTCTGAATTGGAAAAAGAACATCTTACACACTCTCTCTCTCTCTCTCTCTCTCTCTCTCTCTCCTCTCTCTCTCTCTCCTCTCTCTCTCTCTCTCTCTCTCTCCAAACTTGGAGACTTGTATCCACATATGAGCTAGCAAAATCATACCTGGGCTTGGGGAGAAGGCTTTCTCCTTCCTCTGTGGATAAAAGTCCCCAAACCTGGAATGCGGTGTGTGTGTGTGTGCACATGCATGTGCTTGGCTACTAGTAGTTTGGGGAGGCGAGTTTGTGGGGCACCAAGTTGTCCCCACATCGAGTTAGCCAGTGTGACTTGTTCCGTTGCAACCCACCTGTCTTGAGTCAGCTGTGTCCAGTGAGTGGCATCGAGCAGGCCATGCCCACCTGCTAGGCGATTGGTGGTCCTTGAATATTGCCATATCTTAAAAGTGGTACAATCGCTGAAAAGGTTGAAAAGCCCTGCTCTACACAACCTGGTTAATGAGAGTACCTTGTAATACTTTCTATCAGTTTTTTTAAAAATTATAACAAGTGAAACATGAAAACCATTTCCTTTTTAAGATTTAGTCTCTCAAATCTATTATGAACCATTTTAGTGGGTCAAACTGGTATAGATGCCACTTCTTATATTGCAGGGCAGCACATTTGTAACACATTCCACCTAGTTAAGAGCAACTTCTGTGGAATTCTGTGTGACTTATTTAGAGATAAGCAGATTTTGATTTGAAGCTTAATATTCCTTTCTTAATAGTCCTTGTCTGTAATTAATATTTTTTCACTTTCTATGAATCCACATAATGCTGTTTTCTAAGGGGTTTGTGTGTGGGGTGTTCTTGTTTTTTGAAAGACCAGTCTGAGATTATTTTTTGCTTTTACATTAGCAGAATATAAATAATAATTTCAGCACCAAAGTGGTCAGACTGATAGAATGATAGCTAACCCCAAAAGGAAAATATTTTAAGCGTACTTGCTTATTGGTTGCTTACTCCATTAATTACCATATTCCATTTATATGCTTGAAATTCTGTCTTTTTTCAGGTTTAGTAATAGGTTTTTTTTGGTTATAGCCAGTGGACAAATAATACATATATATTTATTTCAAAATCATATGTATGTATAGTATCTACGCACATACATACGGTACATAACATATATAGCAAAAACTTTGTAATAAACCAATGAATGCTACTGCATTCATATTATATAAATAAGAAAATGTTCGATCCTGCTGTGCTCCTGCTATGTCTTAAATGTTAAAAAGTCTTTTATAAATATTAAATTTAAAAGTTCAAGTCCTTCAGCCATTTTAAGTGACTTACAGACAAGAGTTACCCACATGTAAAGTCAGAAACTCAGGTTGCTTGTTTGGAGCTTAGCATGTTTGCGAACTTAACCTAGTCAGGGTTGCAAATCATGGTTGTGTGAACTTAGCTGATCGAAATTTAATAAACCCTGGTTAAAAGATAATAGCATGCTATGTGAATGCAATCCTAATCTATTGTATACTTAGTGGTTCTGGAGTGGGACTTTGGTGGGCAATTTAAGGGCATTTCACCTTTGATTTTAAACCATCATTTATCTGTTCTTAATGCTATATCCATTGTTTTTTCTTGTAAAAACCCCCCAATAAAATCAGAAAAAACGGTGCCCTTTTAATGGTACAACTAGGAATACTGCTATTAGTGTGCCTAGAGGCCTCTCTCTCTCTCTCTCTGCTTAAAGGTACAGTTAAATGACTACTAAGATAATAGATGATTTCTCCAGCCAAATTTGTTTGTTTCTCTTTCTTTTCTAGGTGAAGATACCCAGTTTGTTTGGTGATCTCAAAATAATTCCTGCTCTCTTACATGGGGATCTGTGGGGAGGAAATGTAGCTGAAGATGATTCTGGCCCTATTATCTTTGATCCTGCCTCTTTCTATGGTCACTCTGAGTATGAGTTGGCAATTGCTGGGATGTTTGGTGGCTTCAGTGGTTCATTTTATTCTGCTTACCATGGTAAAATCCCCAAAGCACCAGGCTTTGATAAACGGCTCAAGCTTTATCAACTATTTCACTACATGAACCATTGGAATCACTTTGGTGGAGGCTACAGAGGGTCATCTATAAATATTATGAAAAATCTAGTGAAATGATTTGTGAAATTTTATTAACTCTGCTTGGAAAAATACATTGGTTTTCAGCTGCAGTGATCTGTGATACTTAATTTGTTAGTTATATCCAGTCTTTCATACAGGAGCCCCTGGTGGGATACATAGCTCGGCTTCCAATTTTTACCCAGGAGAGAAACAGAGAGAAAAATAATGATCACCTGGAAGTCATCCAGTGAACTTCCATGGGTAAATTTCCTCATCCCATCCCACTCAACATTTTAATTACTATATTCCACTGGTTATAATTTAAATTATTATCCCTTTTCCATAATTGAAGATCAGTCCCACTATGTCCCAAGCTTGGTATTCTGGTAACTACAGTTTATTAAAGAGCTGTCTGAGGGAGAAATAATCCGAGATTTACATGAAGGCCTTTTTTGCTGTTAAGATGACACCACTGAATTGATTTAGTAGGTGGCAGTAGAGAAAGTTGTTCTTGAGACAATAGTTTAGATCAGAGGTCCCCAACCTTTTGGCACCTGGGACTGGTTCCGTGGAGAGAGGTTTTTCCATGGACTGGAGGGGGTGTGGTTTTGTGTGCTGCCTGCATCTCGTGGATGGGGCTTTGTGCGGACCGGTTGCTGGCATGCCGTGGCCCGGTACTGGTCCACGGACGGGGGGTTGGGGACCCCTGGTTTAGATACATGTTTTGCCAGCAAGGTAGAAGGGAAAAACAAACCAACAATAATGATAAAGACACAATCAGAGATCTTAGTGACCTTTCTTTCATAGTACAGTATATATGAATATATTGGGAATTTTCTTACTGTGCAATGAAACTTAAGTCTACTCTCAATATTTATAATATTAATTATATTTCAGTATTATCATTACAGCTGCTTTAACATTAGATGCATCTTCTAAGCTAAAATTAGAATACATAGGATGCTGCCTAGGTGACTTTTGTTGTTTCTGCCGTTGAGTGTTGTTAGCATGGCTCTGGTTGTCAAAATTCAGGACTCTGCCTGAATCTTCCAAGCACAGTACAATTTGCATGATGATCTGATTTGTTTTCCTTCTGTAAGGCTCCAGCTGGTGTATATTCCTAACTACCAAAAAAAGTGACCTAATCTTGTGTTGTACAGTGTACATTCATGGGTTAAGTTTATTTATAGGCAGCTGTCTCTATTTCCGAGTTACTTTCTTGGGCTGGTTTGTGGAATCATTTCTCTTTGAAGCCATTCAACTGAGCTGGGACTACAGCTCCCAGAAACTAGCCAGCCATTGTTGTTTTGGCTGATAAATTTTGGGATTGTATGCAAGTCTGAAGTTAAAATAGGCCTTTTTGCAGCTTGTTCTGAACTACTTTGAATATTGATAAAAATAAAGCAATCTTTGTGCTGATAACATGCTAAACACTAAATACTAAAAATTAATATGCAAGGGTAAGACCTTAGATTATGAGGAAGCAATCAGTTCCTGATTGATCCTCCTCTTCCACACACATACACACACATATCTTCTTCCATTTTAATACTTGGGTTGGCTGTAGTATCCTGCAACAAATTAGGCTCATAATACTATTTTTCCAGAGGGTGTTTATGATTCACTGCTGCTGAGCTTAAAAATATGGTTACTTCCCATCTCACCCACCCCGATATAAAATATTCCTGCTACAAAAAAATCATTGGTTGCTTTGTCTCATTTACAGCATAAAGTCTAACTAAAAAAGTAGCAAAATTCTAATCCAGATTATGATAGCATATTAAATTCTTGAATCTTTTAGTAAAAGTGTTTATGTTGCTTTTTCCTTAGTCAGGCAAGGGCTTACTATCCTGGACTCATATTTAGAGAATTAATTTTAGCTATAATTTTTATGTGTCCAGCATCACTTTCCTCTGTGTGGATCATTTAACAGAGATTAGAAAGAGAAGGAAAACTACTACTACTACATTACTAATTCCCCTCAGTTTTTGCATTTGCATGAATCTGCTACTGTTTGTTTCTAGTTTGCAGCAGCAGGAATGCTGAATCAATATACGGTACCTAATACTAGAAAAAGTGTACTGGATATACCCAACATGATTTATAACAATTGTGAAGTGCTGATGAAGAGTTTTCTAAAGTATAGTAAATACATCCAGAATTCCTTAAACATTTGAAATCAAAATAATATATGGGTCTGGGTGAAAGGATACATATGAAAATACATTATTTTTTAGAAATCATACCAAAAGATTGTATTTAATGTATGCAGAATATATATATTTATGGCAAACAGAATATGGGTTTTGCTCTTTCAGATGTTGCTTTTTGGTGGCTGTCCATTCTAATTTGCCAGGTAGGTAGAGAGGCATGATTACTGGAATGAATGCTCATACAGACCTTGGAATGTTTTTGATGGCTTTGAATTAACATTATTTGGCTTTACATTAAGGAAAAAATATTATATTAATTTTTAAAAATTCCAATGCTCTGTGTTTCTCCGCTTTCTCATTTTGCATAACAATATCACTAGTTTAAAGAAGGTGGTGCTATTTGTCATCCTTTGTAATTGTTCAAATAAATATATTCCTGAGCATTTCACTTATTAGTTTTTTATTTTTGTCCTGTTTGGTATTATAAATTCATCACAATCCATTTTCTTAAAATATTTGGACAAACATTATTAACCTAGAATAATTCAAGCTGTACTCACTTGTATGTTGTAGGCATTAAGAAGCTTGGCTTATCTCTCCAATTATTTTCAATCTTTTTATCTAATATTTGTAATTACAATATTGTGAAATTCTTGAAATTATGATGGAGAATTCTAGCTTAAGAAAACTAACATTCCCTTGAATTTTTTTTATAAGAATAAGGAATAATTCAGCAGTAAAAGAAGAGTAATCTTTGATGTGTAAATAGTTGGGCATCTACCAAAAAAGTCTTAATATGGTTAAAAATGGTTTTAAAAAAAGAATTAGTAAAAAGTTAAAAGCAAGAGCTAAATCTCATCATAATGCTTGAAGATTATTCCAAACTATTATAACGGAAATTCAGAGTATCTTCTGATAAAAGATATGCTACAAAATTGTTCTGCTGAAGAAATGGTGGACACAAATCAGCTCCATGACAAGCACAGTTAAGCACCATGGCAGAATGAAGTGCTCCAGACAGTTGCTCCTCGAGAGGGGACTGCAAGATGGTGGTCACTGGCAAATTTACAGTTCCTGGAGATGAGGGAATAGCCATTTTTTTTTCAAGCTGTGCTTGGTATCTTTGAAACAACACCAAGTTCATATATTTTCTTTTCTAATCAGTTTCAGAAGTTGCTTATTAACTGCTTTTCAGCTATTTAGGAACCTTTGGATTGACAAGTGTTGCAGCACTGACTGAGTTTCCTTCAATTCTTAGTGAAAGTAGTTTTAAATACCAATGTAGGATTTGACAGGTGTTTTTTTTTCCAGAATAAACAGCAAAAGGTGATTAAAAGTTTGATTTTATGGAGAAGTCCCCATGGAAAAATGTTTTCTTTTTAATTCTTAAAAATAGTAAGATAAGACTCTAAAAAATGTACACTAAAAGGGATTTAAGTTACGGTATAATTAATGGAGGACAATCAAATTTACAATTACAGAATGAAGCAAAACATTTTAACATTGGACATATAGTTATTTTTGAACAATGGCCCAGAAGTTAATTTTAATAGTATCTGCCTCTACATAGACTGTCTTTAAAATACAAGTAGCCCTTTAACATTAACAAAACAAAGATAAAATGTATTGAAAAACTTTTCAATAAAAAAAAATACAAGTAGCCCTCTACTTACAACCATTCATTTAGTGATTGTGCAGTTACAGTGGCACTGAAAAAGTGACTTTCACTGTTTTTCACACTTACAACCATTGCAGCATTCTCATGATCATGTGATCTGGCATGTATTTATGACAGTGTCAGGTTGCAGTATCATGTGATCAACTTTTGTGACCTGATAAAGTCAATGGGGAAATCAGATTCACTTAAAACTATGTAACAGTGATTCACTTAACTGTGGCAAAAAAGGTTGTAAACCGGCAAAATTCACTTAACAACTGTCTTGCTTAACAACAGAAATTTTGGGCTGAATTGTGATTGTAAGCTGAGGACTACCTTTATGATTTGAAAGTATATTTTAAAATGGACTAAAATAATGACATGGAAAAAGATATTACGCTGAATATTCAAAAGAATCCACCTTCTCACGTGACTAAGCCCAGACAAATCCTCCTAAAGGGTTCAATGGAAAATCAGGTAAGATGATGACATGGAGATTTTCTTCCTACAATTCAAAAATTGTGTTTTTGTGATAAAAAAAACATTGGAATCATCACTATTTTCTACTCTTTGGTAACAAAAGAGTATCAAGAATAAGCATAAGGGTTAGGAATTATGATACAGTAGATGGGAGTTCAGATAAATGCTTTACTTTCCCATTTTTTGTTTTTGTAACAAAAAATAGAGACACCCAATATATATGAATAAAACAATCCTCACTTTTGTACTTTGCTCTGTATCATTCAACCTGTGCCACAGCTTGGAGTCATGTGATAGTAATAACATCTTTTGATTAATGAGTTCAAAGAATGCAAAAAAAAACACCCCTTTGCCCTAGGCTCAGTATCTGATTGCACATTTGGCCAGTTTACAGAGTCTTAGCGCATGTCCTTGCTCTTTATATGTTGATGCAACCAACCCAGCAGTCTTATCTCACTGAGGTGGCAAATGTTACTCTCTCCCAAAATACTATCCTAATATTAGCAATTATGCATTCACGGAGCAGAATGCTCCAATTCAAGCATCTTAGCGTTTACTACAAAAGGATAGCCAAGTACTATGCCATCACTGGTTTTAAACCAGGATAGCCGTCTTCTGCAATACTTTCCCACAAGTATTTCTAAACATTACATCTCCTGGAGGTACCACACATTGCTCTTAGACTAGACTTAATTTATCTCATGGAAGATTTACAATTTATCTGCTGCATCTCACCTCCAACTGTAATTTTAACAGCTTTCATTGGGTATCAGTATTGTTTTAGACATACTGGGAGCACAAAGGCTCAGCTGGAAAGCAGAAAGCCTGGATTTGAGACCCAAGTGCTGCATGACAGGGTGAGCTCCTGTTACTTGCCCCAGCTCCTGCCTACCTAGCAGTTCGAAAGCATGTAAATGCAAGTAGATACCACTTCGGTGGGAAGGTAACAGGATTCTGCATCCCTTGGCCTATAGTCATGTGGGCCACATGACCACAGAAATGTCTTTGGACAACACTGCCTCCTTTGACTAAGAAATGGAGATGAGCACCACCCCCTGGAGTCATAAACAACTGAGCAGGGGAAACCTTTACCTTTATGTTTTTAGAAAGCCAATGGATGTACTAATCCAGTTGTCTTTTTAAAGTTTGCTTTCAATGATTTGCACTCCTTCTGTACCCTTGCTGCTCTTCCAATAAACAATGATGGAAATTTTATAAAGCACAAACTATATCCAATAGCTGCTTTTTGTGACTATAATTTTACTCTGCAATATTAAAAGCCCAGGGGCATAACAGACTTACCTTTAATTCATCTTTTGGTGCTTACCCATAAACTAGATGCAGCAAGATACTGTTAAACACACATTTAGCACACATTTACCGGTACTTTTATTTGAATGCCTTATGTTTCTGGCATTCAATGAAATACAGTATTCTTCCTCAATATGTTTCTCAGAGAAGTTGACTTTCCCTCCTTTATTATATACTTCAGTTCAATTACGCTCCAAATGAGCATCCTTACTGAATTTAACTTGAGGTTGCCAAACCACTTTTTCTTTTGAAGTTTTTGCTGCATTGATCATATAATCAGCTCTAAAGTGAAGATTGTTAAAGACTCAATAATTATTCCCTTTGCAGATGTTAGTCAATGTTTTGGAGTCCGGACTTTCCAGGCAGTTATATTCAATGAATTCGTTTTGTGGCACCCCACAGATTTATATTATTCCATCGAAGCTTTAGTTTCAATCAACATTAGTCTTTAAGGAGTTATGTGAGTCTTTTGCTACAAAAGACATGGGTATTTCCTTTTCTCAGCCTATGCAATCCACTCTACTGGGATAGTTTCTTCTGGAGACTTATTTCCAGGGTTTCGCTTGGAAACGTAAACTCCTATTCTCCTCCGTTTCTTCTGGAGAAGAACGGCCATGTATTAGGATTTCGATTGTATTTACAACAGATGAATACGGTTTTACACGGCGGAGGGATGTCCGTTTGAAGCACTGCTAGGGATAGAAAGCAGCAAGGGCTATAACTGATTAGCTGAACTCGAGGACAAGTCAGTTTTTTCCTCCCCAATTTAGTAAGTCGGTGTTGCAAGTTGGAAGCCACCCCTATCCTAATTCGGATGCTATGCATTTGCTAAGGCAGGGGGTCTTCAAACTTGGCCCTTTTATGACTTGTGGACTTCAACTCCCAGAATTCCTCAGCCAGCTTTGCTGGCTGAGGAATTCTGGGAGTTGAAGTCCACAAGTCATAAAAGGGCCAAGTTTGAAGACCCCTGTGCTAAGGCGATACACGAAAACGAGCCGCCTGTCTGAAATATTTCGCGTCTCTATGGTCGTACACACACACATTGGGAACGTAGAACGTAGAACCGAAACCGGAAAACTCACCTCAACTCCTAAGTCTCTATGATTCAGTTTCTGTCCTGTGAACCAGCCTGGTGATTGGCGGCCGGGGCGGAGAACGCTTCGATCTAAGTCGGATTGGTCCGGGCTCAGTCACGTGGGGAGTGGGGGGTTGCAAGCGCGTGCCGGTGTCTGGGCTGGATGCGGCGCCCTTCTCCCAGCTACATGTGGAAGCATCTGCTGGGGGCGACGATCAGAGCCATGTCTGGAGGGGGAGCCCGTCTTCAGCGTCCCCCGCAGGACCCGCTGCGGCACCTTCGCACGCGGGAGAAACGCCACGGGGCCATCGACAAAGGCCCGAACACCGTTTATGTGCAAGTGGTGGCAGGAGGATCGCGAGACATGGGGGCGGCGGTCTACGTCTTCTCCGAGTACAACCGGTGAGTCTCCGCCTGGTGTTTGCCTGCCCTTCCCGGTTCCGGTGGGACACGTGCGAGAGGTGTCGCATGGGTCTTTCCTCCGTTCAGTTCACCGCAGTAATACCGTACATCGGCCTCCGTTCTCTTATGTTGGTGTAGTACAGGAAGTCCTCGACTTAACAACAGCCCGTGTAGTGACTGCTCGAAGTTACAACGGCACTGGAAAAAGTGACTTGAGGCCGTTTTTTTATTTTTATTTATTTATTTTATTTTAATCCCATTTATATCCCGCCCTTCTCCGAAGACTCAGGGCGGCTTACAAGCTTAGCAGTAGCCTTCATTCTATGTATATGCCTGCTTATTAGGGCTTTCACACACACCCCAAGCGGCATTATTACAAAGTCAGCTTAATTGCCCCCAACAATCTGGGTCCTCATTTTACCTACCTCGGAAGGATGGGAGGCTGAGTCAACCTTGAGCCTGGTGGGACTCGAACCTGCACTAATTGCAGGCAGCTGGTGTTACTTAAGGAGGCATTAGCCCACTGCTCCACCAAGGCTCCACCAAGGTTTTTCGGCACCGTTCCAGCGGCCCCATAGTCACGTGATCGAAATTAAGATGCTTGGCTGCCGGTTCATGTTTATGACAGTTGCAGTGTCCCAGAGTTATGTGATCACCTTTTGCAACCTTCTGACAGACAAACTCAGTGGGGAAGCCAGGTTCACTTAACAACCGCAGAGATTCACTTAACAACTGGCAAGGCAGGTCGTAAAATGGAGCAAAGCGTATTTAACAACTGTCTCACTTAGGAACAGAAATTTTGGGCTCAATTGTCGTAAATCGAGGATTACCTGTAATCTGCAGAACTAATTACCTCTTATCTCTGGATGCTTTCTAGGAAGCATATCCTTGTGTATGTGTGTGTGACTAGCCTCCTTTAAATGATGAAAGAAAACTCAAACAGTCAAGCATGGTTGATATTAAATATATCTTTGAAAAACTTACTTTATAATGCCATTTTACTTATTTATTTGTATCCTACCTTTATTGTTTTTACAAATCACTCAAGGTAGCAAACATATCCAACACACCTTTGTCCTATTTCTCCCACAACAAGAGAGACACAGTAACTGGCCCAAGGTCATCCAAAGGGGACTTGAACTCAAGGTCTCCTGTCTTATGTTGAAGGAAAAGCAGCTTGTGGGAAAAAAGATACCATCAATTAGTGAAGAGCAATAATAGTTTCCTTCCCCCCCCAACTAAAAAGCCTCCCCAAAAGTGAGCTAGCATGTAGGACTGTACGTAGAAAAAAGACATCTCACCTTACTTAGCACTCTTTCTAACACTCAGACATCCATATTTCCTAGTGGAAGAGAATTAGAGCTGCTACAGAAGCTGTTGGGGTTTTCTATTAATTGCTCTCATTTTTCTGTTGAGGTAGAGCCAGTTTGATATAATGGTAAAGTTCCTGAAGTAGAAAGTAGGAGGCTGTGGATTCTGGTTCTCACGTATGCATTAAAGCCAGCTGGATGACTTTGGGCCAGTTATTCCTCCTTAGCCCAACCAATCTTAGGGTCTTTTTTGTTGTTGTGGGGGAAAATGGGAGGCAGGAGCATTATGTATACTGTTGTGAGTTGTTAAAAAAAAAGCAAAGCAGATATTAATCTGATAATAGGAGTAGTTGAGTGGGGGTAGTTGCGGGTAGTTGCTTCTTCAAGTACTTGTACTCTCTCTATAAATCTGCCATTGGATGATGCGATTGGAGGATTTGACCTTAGCTAGCCAAAGAGAATGAGTACAGGTTGGCTGATCCATAATTGCTCATCTTTCCTTTGAGTGAGTTGATGACTGGACTAGTTTGCTCCAGTTCTCACCATATGTTCATTCAGAGAGGATGAAATGGCTGCTTCTTTGGTAACTTGGTTTATATCTGCGCTGTTTAAAGACAGAAGAAAATACCCCAGGAAGCCACACACTGATGTTTTCTCTCTAGGCAGTATTCCTTGCTTTGGTTCCTGAGCTGATAAAGAGGAAAATGGATAGGAGCAGCTGCTAATTATTCTTCCTTCTCTCTCCTCTTTATCCGGGTTACCTCGAGGACCACCTGCTGCCGGCGTCAACTCCCCTCCGCCCTGTGCGTGCCCACAGAGAGGGCCTCCTCAGGGTGCCTCTGGTCAGGGAATGTCGACTGGTGGCCCCCAGGGGGAGGGCCTTCTCTGTGGGTGCTCCGGCATTATGGAACCAACTGCCGGTTGAGCTCCGGATGGCATCAGACCTCCGATCCTTCCGCCGCGGGCTGAAGACCCACTTATTTGAATTAGCTGGTCTGGCCTGATGGGGGAATATGGGTTTTTAATTGGTTTTTTAGTATTCTATTATTGTTGTCTTTTAATTGGGCACTGGTTTAATTTCCTTTTAACTTTTGTACTGCTATTTATATATGCCCTGTGAACCGCCCTGAGTCCCTCGGGAGAAGGGCGGTATAGAAATCAAATAAAACATAAACAAAACAAAACGTATCTGCTTCCAGAACTGGCCCACTTTAACAGAAGTGCCAGTGCTTGCTTCTTTTTTCTCCAACATGTTTTGAAGAGAAGAATTCAAAATAAGAGATAGCTTTGTTGTTGTTGTTAGCTGCGAAGTCGTGTCCGACCCATCGCGACCCTATGGACAACATTCCTCCAGGCCTTCCTGTCCTCTACCATCTTCTGGAGTCCATTTAAGCTCACGCCTACTGCTTCAGTGACTCCATCCAGCCACCTCATTCTCTGTCGTCCCCTTCTTCTATTGCCCTCGATCTTCCCCAGCATTAGGCTCTTCTCCAGGGAGTCCTTCCTTCTCATTAGGTGGCCAAAGTACTTGAGTTTTAGCTTCAGGATCTGGCCTTCTAAAGAGCAGTCAGGATTGATCTCCTCTAGGACTGACCGGTTTGATCGCCTTGCAGTCCAAGGGACTCGCAGGAGTCTTCTCCAGCACCACAGTTCAAAGGCTTCAATTCTTTGGCGCTCAGCCTTTCTTATGGTCCAACTTTCACTACCATACATTGCAACTGGAAAGACCATAGCCTTGACTATACGCACTTTTGTTGACAGGGTGATGTCTCTGCTTTTTAGTGTGCTGTCTAGATTTGCCATGGCTTTCCTCCCCAGGAGCAAGCGTCTTTTAATTTCTTGGCTACAGTCCCCATCTGCAGTGATCTTGGAGCCCAGGAAAATAAAATCTGTCACTACCTCCATTTCTTCCCCATCTATTTGCCAGGAATTGAGAGGGCCAGATGCCATGATCTTGGTTTTCTTAATGTTAAGTTTCAACCCAAGTTTTTCACTCTCCTTCTTCACCTGCAACAAGAGGCTCTTTAGTTCTTCTTCACTTTCTGCCATTAGAGTGGTATCATCTGTGTATCTTAGGTTGTTGATATTTCTTCTGGCAATCTTAATTCCAACTTTTGATTCATCTAGCCCTGCCTTTCTCATGATGTGCTCTGCATATAAGTTAAATAGGCAGGGCGACAGTATACAGCCTTGCCGGACTCCTTTCCCAATTTTGAACCAATCAGTGGTTCCGTGTCCAGTTCTCACTGTTGCTTCTTGACCCACATATAGGTTTCTCAAGAGACCAATAAGATGGTCTGGTACTCCCATCTCTTTAAGAACTTGCCACAGTTTGTTATGATCCACACAATCAAAGGCTTTAGCATAGTCAATGAAGCAGAAGTAGATGTTTTTCTGGAACTCCCTAGCTTTCTCCATGATCCAGCGTATGTTGGCAATTTGATCTCTAGTTCCTCTGCCTCTTCGAAATCCTACCTGCACTTCTGGTAGTTCTCGATCCACATACTGCTGAAGTCTAGCTTGTAGGATTTTAAGCATGACTTTACTAGCATGAGAAATGAGTGCAATGGTGCGATAGTTTGAACATTCTTTGGCACTGCCTTTCTTAGGAATTGGAATGTAAACTGATCTTTTCCAATCCTGTGGCCACTGTTGAGTTTTCCAAATTTGCTGGCAAATTGAGTGTAGCACTTTTACTGCATTGTCTTTTAAGATTTTGAATAGCTCAGCTGGAATACTGTCACCTCCACTAGCTTTGTTGTTGCTCAGCTTTTCTAAGGCCCACTTCACTTCACATTCTAGGATGTCTGGCTCGAGGTCAGTGACCACCTCATTGTGATTATCAGGGACGTTAAGCTCATTCTTGTATAGTTCTTCTGTGTAATTTTGCCACCTCTTCTTAATCTCTTCTGCCTCTGTTAGGTCCCTGCCATTTTGGTCCTTTATCATGCCCATTTTTGCATTAAACGTTCCCTTCATTTCTCCAATTTTCTTGAAAAGATCTCTGGTCCTCCCTATTCTATTGTTTTCTTCTATTTCTTTGCACTGTTCATTTAAGAAGGCATTCTTATCTCTTCTAGCTATTCTCTGGAATTCTGCATTCAATTGGGTGTATCTTTCTTTTTCTCCCTTGCCTTTCGCTTCCCTCCTTTCCTCAGCTATTTGCAAAGCTTCCTCAGACAGCCATTTTGCTTTCTTGCATTTCTTTTTCTTTGGGATGGTTTTGGTTGCTACCTGTTGTACAATGTCACGAACCTCTGTCCATAGTTCTTCAGGCACTCTGTCTATCAGATCTAATTCCTTAAATCTATTTGTCACCTCTACTGTATATTCAACAGGGATATGATTTAATTCATACCTGACTGGCCTAGTGCTTTTCCCTACTTTCTTCAGTTTAAGCCTAAACTTTGCAAGGAGAAGCTCATGGTCTGAGCCACAGTCAGCTCCTGGTCTTGTTTTTACTGACTGTATAGAGCTTCTCCATCTTTGGCTGCAGAGCATATAGTCAATCTGATTTCTGTGTTGACCATCTGGTGATGTCCATGTGTAGAGCCGTCTCTTGGGTTGTTGGAAAAGAGTGTTTGCTATGACCATCGTATTCTCTTGACAGAATTCTATCAGCCTGTGCCCTGCTTCATTTTGCACTCCAAGGCCAAACTTGCCTGTTATTCCAGTTATCTTTTGGCTTCCTACTTTAGCATTCCAATCCCCCATGATGATAAGAACATCATTTTTTGGTGTTAGTTCTATAAGGTGCTGTAGTGCTTCATAGAACTGGTCAATTTCATCCTCTTCAGCACTGGTGGTTGGGGCATAGACTTGGACTACTGTGATATTGAATGGTTTGCCTTGGATTCGAACTGAGATCATTCTGTCATTTTGAGGATTGTATCCCAGTATTGCTTTTCCTACTCTTTTATTGACTATGAAGGCTACTCCATTTCTTCTGAAGGATTCTTGCCCACAGTAGTATACCTGATAGTATTCTGAATTAAATTCACCCATTCCTGTCCATTTTAGTTCGCTGATACCTAAGATGTCAATGTTCAGTCTTGTCATCTCTTGTTTGACCACGTCCAGTTTTCCTTGATTCATGGATCTTACATTCCAGGTTCCTATGGAGAAAAAATCTTTACAGCATCGGACTTTCCTTTCACCACCAGACACATCCACAGCTGAGCGTCCTTTCGGCTTTGGCCCAGTCGCTTCATTCTTTCTGGCGCTACTAGTACTAGCCCTCTGCTCTTCCCCAGTAGCATATTGGACGCCTTCCGACCTGAGGGGCTCATCTTCCAGCGTCATATCGTTTTGCCTTTTGGTACTGTCCATAGGGTTTTCATGGCAAAGATACTGGAGTGGGTTGCCATTTCCTTCTCCAGTGGATCACGTTTTGTCAGAACTCTCTGCTATGACCTGTCCGTCTTGGGTGGCCCTGCACGGCATAGCTCATAGCTTCATTGAATTACGCAAGCCCCTTCGCCACGACAAGGCAGTAATCCATGAAGGGGAAGAGATAGCTATTTACGTTTTATTTATTTATTTTTCTTTACCAGGTGCACTTTCCCTCCCTAAATGTAGAGCAATTTTAAGTATCTTTTCATCAATATGTATTTAGTGTCACTTCTAATTAAGTCTTTGTTCATTTGAATGATAATCAAATAATAATAATAATAATAATAATAATAATAATAATAATAATAATAATAATAATTTTATTTATATACCGCCCTTCTCCCGAAGATAGATAGATAGATAGATAGATAGATAGATAGATAGATAGGGACTTTCTAAGAAAGTGAACATTGCAGAGAAAAATCAAAACATAACTATCCTACGGCACGTTCCCCTTTTTAACATTTTTTAATTGTTTGCTCAGTTCAGGAGCAGTAGAAGTTAGTATATGGTTGAGACTTCTCAACATTTTAACAGCCCTGAATGTGTCCCTAATACAGGAAGAAATTTACGCTAGCCAAAATGGCACAAAAGAATTTTCTCTTCTGTGGATTTATAAGACAAAGCAACTCCTTTCCATTTTTGTTGAATCTGTGCCAACTGGGTTTTAGTGGTTTTGGAAGCTGTCATTGGCTTATTAGAGATAGGTGTATCATAATCTGAATTATTCTTCCATTTCAGATATCTTTTTAATTGTGGAGAAGGAATACAGCGCCTTATGCAAGAACACAAGTAAGTGAACCAAAAATACAGCAAAAATACTGAGGGGTGTGAAATATCTTTAAATCATGGGTGGAATGGGGAAAAGAACCAGGGGCAACAAAGTGGAGTGCCTCAAAGGTGTGGTGGTTCACTGGGATCAAAATAGGAGAGAAAATAGGAATGCCACCCTTGAAATATTAGATGGTCTCGGCTACGACCTACAGCTTTTGTTTTTAAATCCCAGTAATGCTGTTGTGAATTACAGTCAGTGCTCTGAGAAGAAAGAAGCTGTGCTGGCCAATTTCACTGTGTGGAAGAAAAGTGCCCCAATTGATGCTTTAATTCAGAAAGCACATAGGATTAACTTTTGTTGTCAGGGAGCAAAGAGGCACATAAAGTTCATTCTTTATAATCATGCATCAGATGTTTTGCCCTTTGCATTACAGTACATGAGTAGCGATTGATAGGCAGGGAGCATATTCATGCAACAATTAAAAAACTCTTATATGCTTAATTTACAAATCAACTTTGAACCCATAACCATGACCTAGTATTGAACCTCAGTAGTAAGGTTTCACAAACGTACAAAAAGAATATATGTGTGTGTATATATATATATATATATATATATATATATATATATATATATATATATATATATGTGTGTGTGTGTGTGTGTGTGTGTGTGTGTGTGTGTGTGTAAATTACTAACAAAGAATTTAGGGAGGCTGATATGCATTTCTGACTCATTAGTCTTCATCAGTCAGTCATACCCTTCTGAGATTCGAACCTGGGCAGGGAGCATATTCATGCAACAATTAAAAAACTCTTATATGCTTAATTTACAAATCAACTTTGAACCCATAACCATGACCTAGTATTGAACCTCAGTAGTAAGGTTTCACAAACGTACAAAAAAGAATTGGCCACTTAATCATTGTAATGCTGGAACTCTTGCATATATATATATATATATATATGTGTGTGTGTGTGTGTGTGTGTGTGTGTTTTCTGTGGTATGTATGTATATATATATGTGTGTGTGTGTGTGTGTGTGTGTCCAAAGATGGCGGACGCGCTGGGGAGAGCTCCGTAGCCCCCAACGGTAAGGCGTCCCCCCAGGAGCCCCCCAGGGATGTCAGCGGACCCCTGGGGTGGGGCCAGAAATTCGGGCAGATGAGCTGGGCAATGGTGCCGCCCGCTGCCTCCCGAAACAGCTACAGGGGTGCCGGGACATCTCCGCCTCGCCACCTGGGCCGTTGGCAACCGTTATAAACGGGGGCCAGCGCCTCGGCCCTGCCTCTACCTCTGTTCATGCTGCCGGGCAGGGGCGGCGTCTCCGCGGATCAGCTGTGCGGCGGAGGCGCCTTCAGGCATCCAGGAGGGGCCGGAGGCTCTGCTCTGCCCCGGCCCCCTGATCGGCTCCTGATCGGCTCCCGGGCGGTAGCGGCGTCTCCGCGGATCAGCTGTGCGGCAGAGGCGCCTTCAGGCATCCAGGAGGGGCCGGAGGCTCTGCTCTGCCCCGGCCCCCTGATCGGCTCCTGATAGGCTCCCGGGCTGCAGCGGCGTCTCTGCGGATCAGCTGTGCGGCGGAGGCGCCTTCAGCGGCGATGGCGACGACTCCCAAGCTCCAGCTCGGTCGCCTATTCAGGGAGCCGGCAGCCACGATGGCAGTGGCGGCAGGGCTTCCCCAGGCCCGCCCCCTGGCCCTTGGCAGGCATCCAGGAGGGGCCGGAGGCTCTGCTCTGCCCCGGCCCCCTGATCGGCTCCTGATCGGCTCCCGGGCGGCAGCGGCGTCTCCGCGGATCAGCTGTGCGGCGGAGGCGCCTTCAGGCATCCAGGAGGGGCCGGAGGCTCTGCTCTGCCCCGGCCCACTGATCGGCTCCTGATAGGCTCCCGGGCTGCAGCGGTGTCTCTGCGGATCAGCTGTGCGGCGGAGGCGCCTTCAGCGGCGATGGCGACGACTCCCAAGCTCCAGCTCGGTCGCCTATTCAGGGAGCCGGCAGCCACGATGGCAGTGGCGGCAGGGCTTCCCCAGGCCCGCCCCCTGGCCCTTGGCAGGCATCCAGGAGGGGCCGGAGGCTCTGCTCTGCCCCGGCCCCCTGATCGGCTCCTGATCGGCTCCCGGGCGACTGCGGCGTCTCCGCGGATCAGCTGTTCGCCTATTCAGGGAGCCGGCAGCGATGGTATCGGTGGCGGCAGGGCCTCTCCAAGTCCGCCCCTGGTCCACGACAACCATCGCAGCCATCCAGGGGGGGCCGGAGGCTCTGCTCTGCCCCGGCCCCCTGACCGGCTCCCGGGCGACGGCGGCAACATCTCTGCCCTGCCCCAACCCCCGCACCTGTTCGACTCCTCCGGCGGCGTCCCCAAGCGACCAACGGAGCCGCTGCGGACCAGCTGGGTAGCGGAGGCGGCGGCATCGTCGGCAGCGGTGACGGCGAGTACCCCGCGGGGCCCTAGCCTGTCATCTCCCCACGGGCCCGAACACCGGCGGGGGCAGTGGCGATGGGGCGCCTCTAACCTGCCCCCGAGCCGCTGCAACTGCTGCAGCCATCCAGAGTGGGGCCGGTGCCTCCACCCTCGGCTCCCTATTATGCCTCCCTGGCCAACAGCGACGCCAGGGATGATCAGGAAAGACCCCGCGGATCAAATGGATCAGCTAGGCGGCGGAAGAGACAGCCGCAGCAACCGCCCTGAGCGGGGCCGGAGTCGTTGCCCTGCTTCGACCTCCTGGCCTGCTCCTGAACAACGGCGGCATCTCCCTGGGATCAAGGAGATGCCGCAGACCGGCTATGCGGACCCGATCGACCACCACCGAGGGGCCTTGACAGCGGCGCTGAACTTCTCCAGGCCCCAGTCAACCAATCTCACCGAAAACCCCTCGACGGCAGCACCACTAGATGCGGCGTGGCGATCTCCGTGCCGATCAACACCCCTAAAGACGCCAGGATGCAGCTGACCGTTGGAGATGATGGCGGCTAGACCACCGAGGCCATCAACATCTGGCCTCCTCCAGCTCCGAACCCCCCTGCCCTCCCTCGCCCCACAGGACATGATGGGCCTGGGTGCAAGCCACGGTGGCAGAGTGGCCTGTCCTACACCTGCAGCCCCATAGAGGTGAGAGCTCTATGGGGTATGCTTCACCCAGAGTGGGTCCTGGACCACCCCCAGAAGCAGAATCACAACCCATCGTGAGAGGATGGGGAGTGGCCTGCTTCTGGGGTTCACCCAACCAAGTGGCAGTGGCTGGGTGACGGTCCAGATACCCACCTACCCGACTAGACCCTCCTTCTAATGCTCCACCCAGGGGACCGCCTTCCCAATGCTCCCCAATGCTCCCTATGTGGCTTCAATATTCTTGCATAGATCTACTCGCCCTCAGGAGTTCCCCCCTCTCCTGGGTTCGTCCTGCCTTCGATACATCAAACCTCGATGACGGGCCCGACCATTGGGCCTCTGAGAGATGGCCAGGCAGGGTCAGGGGCCTCCATCACAAGACCAACAAGAGGCCCCTGGTTAAGTTTCTTGTTAAGTTTTTTGTCGGGTTAGGGAGGGGGGCGGGAAAAGAGTATGGCTGCTCGGGGAAGGCAGACCTTCCGGGTGCCATAACGCAGGCCAGGCTTACGACCATTCACCATGGTGAGAAACGAGGACCAGTCGCCGACAATAACCGATGGCGTACTGACGAACATCCTATTCCCAGGATGGTGGGGAACGGCAGAAGGTGCACAAACAGAGGGCCGTATCGTCACCGGGAGTGTCATCTCCGCTCTGTACAAGCGTTGAGACGCTCCGACCCTCTGTACTTCCCCGGAGGTCCCGGGAGCGAAGGTGTGCAGCCTCCCATGCTAAGGCTGGTCTACCTGAATGCCAGGTCCGTAGCTAACAAGGCACACCTTGTTCGTGACCTAGTGGAGAGCGAGCACACGGACCTGGCTTGCATCACGGAAACCTGGCTGGGCCAAGAGGGTGGTGTCCCTCTGGTTGACCTCTGCCCGCCAGGTTTCCAGGTGCTGCACCAGCCTCGGGCCCATGGGAGGGGCGGGGGAGTGGCAGTTATCATCAGGGAATCCCTTAGCCCGCGAGAGATCACCGTCCCTCAGATGGTCGGGTGTGAGTCTCTCCTACTGAGATACGGCCCGGGGGCGCAGTTGGGGCTGCTGCTGGCATACCTACCACCTAATCGTGCAGCGGCAGCCCTGCCCGAGCTACTCGATGTCCTCTCAGGGTTGGTGGTTGAATTCCCAAGACTCATGGTCTTGGGCGACTTTAACCTACCGTCCCTGGGAGGATCGTCCGATCTGGCTCGGGAGTTCATGGCTTCCATGGCGGCCATGGACCTGTCGCAAATAATTTCTGGACCGACTCATGAGAGAGGCCACACCCCAGACTTGGTGTTCTTGTCTGGACGGTGGCGCGATGATATCGGTGGGGGTGCCACGACTATTATGCCCCTGTCATGGACCGATCATCACCTCGTGCGGCTAGACTTCCCCTTTGCCACCCCCCGCCGTGGGTGCGCGGTGCCAACCAGATGGTACCGCCCTAGGCGCCTAATGGACCCTGATAGGTTCCAGGCAGCGCTTGGGGACGCACATGCACTCCCTGCTCACAGCTCGGCGGATGCCTTAGTGGAAGCCTGGGAGAAGGCAGCCACGGAGGCTCTGGACCGAGTTGTACCCTTGCGGCCTCTGACCCGGCGCAGATCCCAGCGAGCCCCATGGTTCACCGCGGAGCTCCGGGAAATGAAGCGTCGGAGACGGGGCCTAGAGAGCCGTTGGAGATCCAGTCGATCCGAATCCGACCGATTGCGATTAAGAATCCTCACCAGGTCTTATCTCGCTGCGATAAGGGTGGCAAAATCCAACTACTTTTCCACCCTCATCGCGTCCGCAGATAATCGCCCGGCTGCCTTGTTCAGGGTGACTCGCTCCCTACTGAACCAAGAGGTGAGGGAGGAACCCTTGCAGGGTCAAGCCGAGGAATTCGGTCAATATCTGCTGGATAAAATTGCTCGGATCCGAACCGGCCTGGACTCCAACTGGGCTGAGTTGGAAGAACAAGGCATGGACAGTCTTGTCGACGTCATCTGGGAGGAATTTGATCCTGTGACTCCTAAGGAAGTGGACAGGATTATGAGGAGGTTGAGCTCCTCCACATGCTTACTGGACCCGTGCCCTTCCTGGCTGGCATATGCAGCTCGAGAGGGGACACGAGGCTGGTTCCTGGCGGTCATCTCCGCTTCTCTGAGTGAGGGTCACTTCCCCACCGCCTTGAAGGAGGCGGTGGTGAGGCCTCTCCTCAAGAAGCCCACCTTGGACCCATCCTCATTGAATAACTTTCGTCCAGTCTCCAATCTTCGCTTCCTTGCGAAGGTTGTTGAGAGCGTGGTGGCGCACCAACTCCCTCAGATCCTGGATGAAGCGGTTTATCTAGACCCGTACCAATCGGGCTTCAGGCCGGGCTACAGCACGGAGACGGCATTGGTCGCTCTGATAAATGATCTCTGGAGAGCCCGGGACAGGGGCCATTCCTCTGTCCTAGTCTTATTAGACCTCTCGGCGGCTTTCGATACCATCGACCATGGTATCTTGCTGCAACGCCTCAGGGGACTGGGAGTGGGAGGCACGGTTCTGCGTTGGTTCTCCTCCTTTCTCCAGGGTCGCTCGCAGTCGGTGTTGGCAGGGGGACAGAGGTCGACCCCGAGGCCTCTCGCTTGCGGAGTCCCTCAAGGGTCGGTCCTCTCGCCTCTCCTGTTCAACATCTACATGAAACCGCTGGGCGAGATCATTCGCAGCTTTGGAGTAGGGTACCATCAGTATGCTGATGACACCCAGCTTTTCATCTCAACTCCAAACAACATCAGTGATGCCCTCGACGTGATGTCTCGCTGCCTGAAAGCGGTCCGGGAATGGATGGGGAGGAACAGGCTTCAACTGAACCCGGACAAGACTGAATGGCTGTACGTACCGGCAAGCCAGGATACTCAGAACATCCCATCCCTTAACATCGGGGACAAGTTACTACCCCCTGTTGATAGGGCCCACAACCTGGGTGTCCTCCTTGACTCGCAGCTCTCCCTGGAAGATCACATAGGAGCTGTGACCAAGGGGACCTTCTCCCGGGTTCGACTAGTTCGCCAATTACGGCCTTATCTGGACCTGGATGCCTTACGTACAGTCACCCATGCTCTTGTGACCTCTCGCCTAGACTACTGTAACGCTCTCTACTTGGGGCTGCCCTTGAGATCCACTCGGAAGCTTCAACTGGTGCAAAGTGCAGCGGCACGGACACTCTTGGGAGCCTCCCGATACTCCCATATCACACCTCTCCTCCGTGCACTGCACTGGCTTCCAGTTGCCTTCCGTGTGAAGTTCAAGGTGCTAACAATGACTTACAAAGCCCTACATGGCATGGGTCCGAACTACCTACGGGAGCACCTTCTGCCAATGTCAGCACCCCACCGTCCTGTGCGCTCCCACAGAGAGGGCCTCCTCAGGGTGCCACCGCTCAAGGAATGTCGGCTGGTGGCCCCCAGGGGGAGGGCATTCTCAGTGGGTGCGCCAGCCCTCTGGAACAGCTTACCAACCGAAATCCGGATGGCCCCCGACCTCCGCACCTTCCGGCGCGAATTAAAAACTTATCTGTTCCAGCAGTCCGGCCTGGCCTGATAGCTCTAATCTGGGGTCCCAGTTTGTATTTTACTATTGTTTGTTTTCACTATTGTTCATTCTGTATGCCTACCTTATTCTGTACACCGCCCCGAGTCCCTCGGGAGAAGGGCGGTTTATAAAAACAAACAAATAAATAAATAAATAAATAAATATATATATATAAATATGTGTGTGTGTAAATTACTAACAAAGTATTTAGGGAGGCTGATATGCATTTCTGACTCATTAGTCTTCATCAGTCAGTCAATACCCTTCTGAGATTCGAACCTTGGCTGCTTGCACGTTAGGCAGTGTTTTTACTTCTTGAGCCGGTGTGTCTACAGCCTGTTCGATGGCCTTTGAGATAAGGCTGAAAACAGGAAATAAAGATTTGCCCCATGTTTGGGGCCTAGCAAGGTAATCTTAAGAGTTAACATATCACACACACACACACACACACACACACACACACACACACACACACACACATATATTCAATATCTACATGAAGCTGCTGGATAAGCTGATCCATTGCCATGGGGTAAAATATCATCAGTACGTTGATGATTATGATACATCTCCACCCCTGGCAAGCAAGGGGAGGCTGTAGAGATATGGATGGGGAACAGTAGGATTCAAGTGAACCCTGGTAAGACTGAGTGGCTCCGGGGTTTGGGGCCTTCTCATTCTGGGCCTATACCATCTTTTATATGAATGGGTGTCAAGGTTCTGACTGACGAGCCCAACCAAGCAAGTACTCTCGAGACTGTGCCTGGTACACATTTTGAGAGTCCTAGACTTACGACTCCTGATTAAAGAGCTTGTGGCAATTGTGCCTTGGAGGACTTTTGCATAATTTTGAATTGTGTATTGGTGGTGATGCTCATTCCTAGATTGGGAGACTCTGCTCACAATCATTCACACCTTGATCTCCTCCCTGGTGGACTATTGTACATGGGCCTGCCCTTGAAAAGTAACTGGAAGGTTGAGCTAGTACAAAATTCAACAGGTTGGGCAGATCTATTGCCCTTTGTGATATGGGGGCAATTTTTTAAACAATATGAAATTAACAAAAGGGACGCGGTGGCTCAGTGGGTTAGGACGCTGAGCCTGTTGATCAGAAGGTCGGCAGTTTGGCGGGTCGAATCCCGAGTGCTGCGTAACAGAGTGAGCACCTGTTACTCGCCCCAGCTTCTGCCAACCTAGCAGTTTGAAAGCACGTAAAAATGCAAGTAGAAAAATAGGGACCACTACGGTGGGAAGGTAACAGCATTCCGTGCGCCTTTGGCATCCAGTCATGCCGGCCACATGACCACGGAGACAAGTGCTGGCTCTTCGGCTTTGAAACGGAGATGAGCACCGGCCCCTAGAGTTGGAAACGACTAGCACTCATGTGCGGGGGAACCTTTACCTTATGAAATTAACAATAATTATGCTTTAATTTTAGAGCATTTTGTAATTATAGCTTTTATGGTTTTATTGTATACCATTCAGAGTCAAGTGAGATGGCTGGCATATAAATGAAACAAAATAAAAAAATAAAGCCTTTGATGATTCTAAAATTTGTTCTTTGATTATTCATTTCCTAAAATAGTAGCACACAGTTTTGTGGTTGTTTAATACTGAATTTGGTTTGTTTTATTTTAATGTATCACCTAAAGTTACTTGGACAGTTGAAGAGGCTTATAAATTGAATGAATTAATGAGTGAATCAGTGAGTGAACGAGGCATTGAGGATGATATTGGATGTGCTGATGGACAGAAGCATGTAGAAATATTAGTTTAGTAAATTCCATTAAAAGGTTTGCCTTTATTGCAGGTTAAAAGTGGCTCATTTAGACAATATCTTCCTCACTAGAATGAATTGGGCAAATGTTGGTGGCTTGTCTGGTGAGTTCAGTAAATAAATATATTCTGTATTCCAAATGGTGCTGCTTTGAATGTTCTAATTAAATAAAAATATATAAATAGATTGAATTTGTAATCTCAATAGATTTGGAGAATGCATCAGTGAGAAAAGGTAGATGAGAAGAGATCAAGTTATACAATAGTACTTCAACACCAGTTAATTTTATCTGAAGAAATGTCTACCAGAGGGTTGCCTGTAAGGAAAAAATAGAAAACAGACTTCTCTGAACAGGTGTAACATAATAAATACTTTAATAAAAGATTGTAAATCCTTTATGAGCATTTTGCAGAAAATAATTAAAAATTGGTGATTTTTGCTTTTGTTAATTCAAAAGGAGATATAAGAACCTTCCTGAGGGCCATTAAAGTTGGGATCAATCTAAACTCCAGGGGAATCACGTTTAAGTATAATAGATACTTTGATATCTATGAACCATCTGTCTAGTTTATCAATATAAACTAGTGTAAATTACTGGTAGTCTTCAACCTGCAACCATTTGGTCAGCAACCATTCAAAGTTATGATGGTGTGAGCCAATGGTGGTTAGACTAGTCTTTGAAATTACAACCCTCTCAGCTCTCCAAAGATCCACATGATCATGATCTGGGCGCTTGGCAATCCATTCACACTTATAACCAGTTGCCAAGCACCTTGTGATCGCGTGATTGCTATTTTCAGCCTTTCCTGACTGTTTCCAGAAAGTCAATGGGGAAGCAGCGGGGAAGGTTTCAAGTCACTGGTATAAGTCTCCCCTGCCTGGGCACTTTCTACCAGTCTCTTAATGCACCCCTGCAGACCCTCCCTGATCAATGTACCTTGTACATCCTCTCGGACCCTCTCCAAAGTACAGTGCCTCTCGTGCACCCCCTCACTTTGACCTCTGTGCATCCTCCTCTGTGCTTCCTCTTGCTTTTTCCCCTACCTGGCAGCAGCCACTTACCACTCTGTAAGACTGGGATTTAAACTTCCTGCTGGCTTCTCCACTGACTATGGTTGTGTGAGGCCAACCAGAAGTTGACTCATCTAACAACCGTGGGATTCAATTAATGATGGCAGTTGGAACTGCAGGGTTTGTTGTCGCTAAATGATTACAGCCACCCATAATCTTTTTCTTTCTGTGTTGCTATAGCAGTAATCTTTTTTTCAAAAGTTCTCTGCGATTTTATCTAAAGACAATTGTAACAGTCACACTCTTTATCCTTTCATCTAGGAATGCTTCTTACCTTAAAAGAAACAAGAGTTCCCAAATGTATTCTTTCTGGACCACCACAACTGGTGAGTGGTGGTATGCTCTTTTTTTTTTTGCAGTGATTACCTACTCAGTTATCTTTTAAGAATAATAGCATAGAATTAAGTATGTAATATAGGGCAGTGCATTGATAGGATTCTTAAGACATTCACATTTTTTTCAAGTTTCTACAGAATTCTTCCTTTTGCTTAAAGTCTGAACTCTATTTTGAAATCACTCATCGTAGCCATAGTTAATATAGCTGCTATTTGTTCTGGACTGAGATTTCTGTGATTGATGTTCAGCTTCTGAACTGTTCACACTTATAGGTTATACAAGACAGTTCATTACAATCTAGCCTGCAGAATAATCTCAGTGTTTTTTTTATCTGGGAATTAGAATGTTGCATTCTGTGCTATATAAATTGCTAGAGAAATGCAGATTCAGGGACATAATAGTTATTCCTTACTTTCAGAAACGTTACTTTCTTCCTTAAAATTATAGCTTATATGTGATGAGCATACTTTGTTTAAAATACTTTTTAACGCTTTCTAAGGCTGCTTCATATTGGTATTTTGGGGGGCAAAATAAGATCCATTGTTCTGACCTGATGTAGTGTAATAGTTAAGTTAAGAATTGGGATTTCCTAGATTTGAGTCTCAGCTACAGTGAACTAAATAGATTGCTTTAGACAGCCTATTCCTCCTCTCTGTACCCCACCCTTGTGTGCCATAACATATTATAGGATTGTTGAAAGAATAATAATGAGATCACTTCTATGAAGTATTTTGAATGCTTAAAAATGTAGTAAAATGTAAAAAGTGTTTTATCCTATTAGGTGAGCCTCATAATATGTGAGAATAATCAGTGTTACTAATTTGCTAGGAAATAATAGTTGTCGTTCTTTTTATTGTATGTATTTCAGCAAAAATATTTAGAAGCAATCAGAGTATTTGCTGGTTCAATGAAAGGAATGGAGATAGGTAAGTGCTATCTTTCAAATTGTATTTCAGGTTTGCACTTGCCGGAGGTGTGCTGTTTTGCATGCCGGTTCTATGGCAGACTGATCCAAGAAAAGAGAATTGCTGTACATCTTTGCTTGTTTTTCTTGATTCCATGTTGTGTCGCCAGCTTTTGAGGTTATTGGCTACATCCTTTCTTTCAAATGCATCTAGCAAAGCCAATTTAGAGCTTGAAGCATAAGAATTTTAAATTGTAGCTCAAATAACTTAACATTCATTTTCCATCTGTGTTGTTACTAGTTGTGCAGTCTTTTTTGGCTCCAGAATATGAGGATGAAACAATGATAGTACAGCAGGTCCCTCTGGTAGGTGAGTAAGGTATCCTAATTTTAAATAAGGGGTGGGTAGAACACAGTAAAATCTGTGCTATAGAGATCTAAGCATCATAACAATTCTGTAACTTCTGATTCTGAAATATTGGGCTGTAACAATAGAGGAACCTGTGGTTGATTATGAGACAGAGAGCCTGCCCTAGTTGTAGAAAGTTTTGCTGCACCGTAATTTTGCTCTGTTGTCTCATAACTTCCTTTTTCTGGTGGCAACACTTAATCATTAAAATCAATTAAAATGCTTAAAATGCTACAATTAAAAAGACCACAATAACAAAAAAAGGAAAGTACAGTCTAAACTTGCACACAATGCAGCCATTTAAGGGGCTGCACACTTCCATGGGATGAGCCCGATGGCACATCCAAGTTTTAAGTGTCTTTCCGAAAACCAGCGGGGACGAGGCAAATCTCACCTCAAGGGAATGTTGTTCCAGGGGATGGGTGCCATTGCAGTTAAAAGCTGTCTTTCTGGGTCCTGCCAAATGAAGCTTCTGGGCCAATGGGACCTGCAGCATTTCCCTTCTGGCAGACCTGACGGGATAGATAGGTGCATACAATTGGGGAGACGTAGTCCCTCAAATAATCTGGCCCCATGCCATGGAGGGCTTTAGAATCATAACTGGCACCTTGAGCTGGACCAGAAAGCATCCTGGCAACCAATCCTCCTTTCAAGCAGAGGAGTAAAATATACAGTTCTTGAAGCATACATAACTACTCGCACCGCAGCATTTTGCACCAGCTGAAGCTTTTGCATGGTCTTCAAGAGTAGCCCCATGTAGTTTTTTTAACAGTAATCCATTTGGAAGGCGTCTAAGGTATGAATGACTGAAGTTAGAGTCTCTTGATTCAGGAATGGGGGGCAACTGGCACACAACATGAAACTGTGCAAAGGCCCTCCTGGCCACAACAGCTACCTTCTTTTTGAGCAGGAGTTGTGAGTCCAGAAGAACTCCCATATTGTGCACCAGAGCTGTTTGGGATGGTTCAACCACATCCAGCACAAAGTTGGTAACTCTCTGGATTCAGAAGATCGCAGTATCCAAAACCATCTAGTCTTGCCAGGGTTCAGTTGAATATCCGGGTAATAACTCATTAACTGAACTCAAAATTTACAGGTAGCACATTAACTTTCTTGAGTCCAAGGACTGTGTGTCAGATGGAGCTGCTGCACTACACTGCGATCACGTCCAGTTTTTTATAATCACATATAAATGGGTGGTGATTGGGATAAATGAAAACCCTAATATGTTCAAATTATCGATACATTGACGATAATAAGGTTGTTTATAATAATCTCGAGTAGCTATTAAGATGCTCACTGAGAATTCTGTGTAAAAATGTTCTTAACAGACTATGAAAATAGTTAAGTTTGAGGTTTTCTTATTTTCTTATATATCACACAGCCATAAAGCGAGTCTGTATATTTTTGGCTCATTTTTGGATGTGCTGTGTCAGTAGAGGCAGTTGTGGCCAAATCAGCAAAATGGAGTTCTGTACAATATATGAATGTATTCAGTGTCTGCAAAACAAAGAGTTGTACCTATTCTAACCTTATCCTTGCCCCTTTTCTCTTTCCACCATTTGCCTCAAAAAAAGCAAAAGCCAACTGTGACCCAAGGATACACCCAGACTCTAAATCTCCAATAGACGAGGATGATCAAGAACATATTGCAAGGCCAGAATCTCCCTCTGACAGGAATAAACAGTCACCTGATAAAATAGGTGAGGAAGCCTTGATCTTTGCTAATGAAATGGGACCCACCAGGAAGATTTCATGGTGGGAGAGGGGGAATTTGCCAGATAAGCCATTATAATTTAAGTTACAGCATGAAGTTTAAAAATCTGTCCATCCATATTTCACAAAAGAGATTACTACTGAAGCTGGATAATTTAGGAATGTATGTCTTAACAATGACTTAATATTTTAAAGATATTTTTAACTTTTATTAATGTTTTGTCTCGTGAATATTTTAAAGTTAATTTTCATTTTGATGTTTTGGGGTCTGTAACGTCCAAGCTGGTTTACACAAAATACTTAAATACTATTGAAGGTGTCTCTACTCTTCTGGCCTATGGTATTGTTCTGGGGCGACAGTATTAAATACCCCCCCCCCAGCATTATCCCCTTCCCCAACGCTTAAAAAAATAGGATAGAAAGCCAGGAACCTTAGATTTTCTCAGGGGTGAAATAAAATTATTAAGTCTGTATAAATAGTTGCCATGTCTGCTCAAATGTATAAAGTATGTCTCTGTAGAGTGATGCTGTGTTGTTGCTTTTGGTAAAAAACAGACATTTTAAATTTTACATATATTTTGATTTTGAAACACAGGACTTATCTGTCTGTTGTGGATTTTGTTTTAAGGCAGCAAGAGACACATACTTGAAAGGGACCCATCTCTTGTTGTTGCATATGTTTGTAAGGTAAGAGCTTTTCTCCACATTGAGGGTGTCAAGGTTCTGATTGACGAACCCAACCAAGCAAACACCTTCAAGACTTTCCAATCTCTTAATGTAAAACTTTATTGAGCAAATCAATCCTCAGGCCAAACCCCCTATAGTAAAAGGAAAGCACTTCCCCTCCCATGGAAACAATTAGAAACAATTAGATTGTTATGAGAAATTGTCTCTTAGCTGAGCCAGACATCTGGCAATTGACCTTGCTTCTCACAGTCTTCTTTTCTTTGAAGTCTGCATTCCAATTTCCCCTCCTCCCCCCAAGCTCTTTGGCAAGCTGAGAAGCAATAATTGTTGCACCAGCAAAGCATACCTCAAGCTTGGCAGAGGGTACCTCAGTCACTGTTTGGGAACCTGTCATAGTATAAAGATTCAATATCATGCTGTAATAGTTCTGAGCTAGGGAACACTTGATATGAAATAAATACGATCCAGATGCTTTGCTTATTAGAAAAGCTGGGTGAAAGAAATGCTAAGATTCCAAGCCTGTTAAGTATGCATTTTTAGGATTTCACTACATCTGGGTTGCATGTGCTTGGATGTTTCTCATATAGATTGTGGAAATAAATTGAGAGTTGTTTAGAATTGGTAGGAGTTACATGTGCATATTGCATATCATAGGTTTATAGACTTCTCCCCAGTATATGTATTTATAATTGCAGGATTTGATGATCTTAGACCTGACTTCCTCATGAGATGATTTATTACTTTTATGTGTGTATTGCTTACACTTGATCTTAGCCAAAAGGCCAAGAAGCAATGCTTGGTGGGGTGGTCTAGAGCTGAAGGCACTCGCCTCCCACTTGGAAAGTTGAGAGTTCGATCCTAGGCAGCAACAAAGCACAAAGAGAAAATATCTGCTGCAAACTCCCGTGTAGGCATCAGGGAGGGCATCTGGCCAGTAAACACTCAGCTTCACTTAGTCGCTCCGACTCCACCCCAAAACAAAAGAATTAAAGGGTCGTAAAAAGAAAAAAAAGTGTGCATTGCTTAGTTTGCCAAATATAATAAGATATTTCATCCCAAGCCAAATATACCTTTCTGTCCCTCTCTTAGTATTTCTAATGTTAGTGTAGGGTTGTAAGTAGGTGAGTTTTATGATATAATGTCAACTTTACCATTTGAGATGACTGAACACTCTGCTAGGAATACATGGTGAAATAACCTATATTTTATCTGTAGGTCCATCCAAAGAAAGGAACCTTCTTAGTGTTAAAAGCAAAGGAACTTGGCTTGCCTATGTAAGTAGGGAATTTCAGTGTACGTTTATATGTAGAATGCCTTCAATCTTCAGAGATTGGTTAACCTTTTTTTGTTTTTTTAGTGGCAATGCAGCAATTGCGCCCATAATAACAGCTGTGAAAAATGGAGAGAATATCGTGTTTGAAGGAAAAGAGGTAGAACTGTCTGAAGGGTCCTTTCATTTAGGACCTTTTGCATATGAAATTAGCTGGGCATCCCTGTCTTGTGAATGTAACCATTGGTTTTTTTCCCTTTAGTTTATTATTTATGGCAGAGAGATTACAACCTAAAATGCTTGTTTGGCCTTTGCTTCAATCAGTGGGACTGTTTAAATGAATTGAGTCCGTAAAACTATTGATTTGTGTAATGTGAAAAAGCACATGAAGTTGTTCCTCAGTTATTCAAAGGGAATCTTTTACGTTGGATCCGTTCATCATCGTGGGTTGAGGGGAACAGCTTTCCGAGCTCAAACGTTCATATAACATGATGGAACAGTTTGACAAAACAAACCAATCCAAACCAAACCCTGCCCTTCCTGCTCTGTGGTCCCTGCTTCTTGGTCGTTATGGGAAATGTTACCCAGTAATGTTCTTCTCCCGGTTGAAATGTGGACTGTGATAGACTTTAATAAAATATATGTGTTGATGGTGTGCATTGACCTGTGTATCTTATTAACAGATCTTGGCTGAAGAACTTTGTACGCCTCCAGAGCCAAGTATAGCATTCATTGTATTGGAGTGCCCTCATGAAGGTTTTATAGAAGCAGTCTGTGAAAACAGTACACTGCTAAGGTATGATTAAGCAAAAGCTCAACTGTCTTCATATTTTGTATGAAGGAACCACCGGACAACAACTTTCTTGCCATGTCTTTATTTGTCACCATGTCTTTTGGAAGTATGAGTCTATTTTTATATTCATCAATCCGTGTAAACAACTCTTTTACCCTAGGTCAGTAAGATGTGGCAAAATCTTAGTAGGTGAGAAAATTATATGTATTGCATATGGGGGGGGTCCCCAACGTTTCTGGGTTAGCAGCCCAGTGGGAAAGGGAGGGGCAAGCACCTTTAGGTTAGTGCTGGCGCAAGGGCAGCTGAGCGCATGCATGCACATGCGCACACTGGCCAGCCGTGAGTGCGGCCTGGTGGCCAAAAGGCTGCAGCCTGGTAGTGAGCCACAGCCCATTGGTTGGGGACCTCTGGCATATAGGGTTGATTCTTTCAGTGGGTGCATAAATACAGGTAGTCCTCGACTTACAACCATTTGTTTAATGACCATTCAAAGTTACAACGGCACTGAAAAAAGTGACTTAATGACTGTTCTTCACGCTTACATCCATTGCAGCATCCCCATGGTCAGTCAATGAAAATTCAAATGTAACTGGTTAATATTTAGGAGGGTGGCACAGTGTCCCCGGGGTCATGCGATCGATCACCTTTAGCGACCTGACAAGCAAAGTCAATGGGGAAGCCAGATTCACTTAACGGCTGTGAGGATTCACTTAACAACTGTGGCAAGAAAGATCGTAAAATGGGGCAAAACTCACTTAACTCAGCAACAGAAATTTGAAGCTCAGCTGTGGTCGTACGTCGAGGAGTATGTGTAGTTTGAAATTCAGTAGAGTAAAAAAATAGTGCAGAAATACTTCAGGTACAAATTAGAGCTTGTATTCTTGCAGCCAGAAAACTTATCTACATTTGATAGTTTCATGTATAGTGTTTAGTATTTTAAGATCAGAACTGAATTTTTGATCGCTTAGTTCAACGCTGAACTCTCCTCTGTTGAAGTTATAGAGGCGTGTTGAGGTACAAGGTGGCAGTCTCTTGTTGAATTCTGGTCACTTGTCGGTGAAATCTATATGCCCAGGCCTTAGAGCTTGGATTCTGTAGATATTAGGGTAGTAACTATCCTGATATGTGGTCACAGTATATGCTATATACATAATCCGCATCCTGAGAATTTCTGCTTTTATATCAGATCTTTTGTTGCAGGTATCGGCAAGGGAATCCAGAACATTCTGTGGCTTTAGTTGTTCATATCACTCCAGACTCTGTTCTGAAGGATAATCGGTATAAGCAGTGGTTAGAAAGGTTTGTGTCTAGCTCTCTTCATAGTTTTAGTTGCTGCTCAGATTATCTAGCATAAATGAGGTTTGAATAGTGGCGTGCTGAATTTCACTAGCATTAATTAATTTCCTGTTGCTTTACTTTGACATAATGCTTGTATTTCACTCATTCTCACCAATTGTTTACTGTTAGAATGATATTCAGCATTGTTTACTCCTTGGCACCTACACAATTTTTGAAGTGCTTCCCGTACATTTGCAGTAATTCTTAATTACTAGAATAATATTACAAACATAGACAAGAGTCCAGAAAAAGTGAAGTCTGTATCTAAAAGAAGAGAATCTCTCTGTAAAATAGGGAGCTTCTGACTTATTCACTGTCATGACAACATATCAGCATTTGGCTTTATTTGTTTTAATGTATTTCACAGGCAGTGTATTTCACTGGAGATCCAGTGAATTAACCCTGATAAAAGCTCCTGGGTGCTTCTCAGACGAGAACATTTTATGCTTTTTCTCAGTTGCTCTTTTTTACTGATATTGTTCTATCACTTATGGCTGAATATCTGTGTTCTATTTTTAAAACCTTCCTTATATGGGAGATTGATAGACAAGGTGAGGAAGTCCCATCTCCATGTTATGAGTGATAGGCATATTGCATAGGTCCAGGCGAAAAGGAGAGTGCAGACAACACAACTGTTTAACCTTTAGTGGGGTGATAGACATTGCAGCCAGATTGCTCTCATAATATACCTGACCTCTGATTGCACTAAAGCTGTCATGAAAAGCACATAGAAGAACAGAAAGGAGGAGTCAAGGCATTAAGCTGTAAATAGCTTCTGTTTTGTTTGTATGGACAATACTGTTAAAGCCCAGCATAAAATAGAATTTCCTTACCTTATTTAGAATATCAAGTTTTAAAATACGCCTGATTTTTTTCTTATTCACTAGCTTTGGTGAAAATACTCAACACTTGATACTCAACGAAAATTGCAAGTCAATACATCACCTTCACAGCTACAGAATTCAAAGTCAGCTCAATTACATACACCCAAAAATCTTCCCATTGCTCAAAACCCACCACCCAAGCAAGGTAAGAAGGTAATAGTAAATAGGGAACAGCTGGAAGGGTACATGCTCTGTTTCAGTCATTTTGGTAGCATACGCTTTTATGTTTTTCTGTCTACCCCTCAGGAAGAAGAGGCTGAGTTCAGTGTGCCTGTGACTCAAGGAGAATGTCTCCTCAAATACCAGCTGAGACCCAAAAGAGAATGGCAGAGGTTGGTAGCCATTTCAGTTTGCCTTCATATTATGAATTCAGTCTTGTCCAAAGACTTACCTCCTTGACCCCAAGCATATAGAATTTCTGCAGATTTTTTTTATCTTTCTACCCTTTTCCTCATCAATTGGGCATTATTTTAATATTAAAAAAATGAAACAGCTTTTTACAAAAATATTAGTATATTTTAATCTCCATGTTTTGCCTCATATCCTTGGAGAATATGTCAGAATAGTACTTGTTTTAAATTGTGCTTACTAAATAAAATAAAATGCAAAAGGATACATAAAATATTTCGAAGCAAAATATTTGAACTTCAGATGCACTCTTCTGAACCAGGAGTGCCCCATTTTGAGCATAAGCAGATGGGTCGGAATCATTTCCAGAATGCTCAAAGCAATCCGTACAGGGTGCTGTATTTCATATCTAATATGCGGTGCAGTTGGAATGGGGCGTTTTGGACGCTGTTATGTCATTTGTAATAATCATATAATAATATAATAATCATGCAAAAATACATGTAACAAATTTATCGTAATATTATAGAGGGAGCCACCCAAAGTTGTTGAGAATCAGATGGCATACAGGTTTAATAAATAATTATCATTATTAAGGCAAATAGATGGGGAAGAAATGGAGGTAGTGACAGATTTTATTTTTCTGGGCTCCATGATCACTGCAGATGGGGACTGTAGCCAAGAAATTAAAAGACGCTTGCTCCTTGGGAGGAAAGCCATGGCAAATCTAGACAGCACACTAAAAAGCAGAGACATTACCCTATCAACAAAAGTGCGTATAGTCAAGGCTATGGTCTTCCCAGTTGCAATGTATGGCAGTGAAAGCTGGACCATAAGAAAGGCTGAGCGCCAAAGAATTGAAGCCTTTGAACTCTGGTGCTGGAGAAGACTCCTGCGAGTCCCTTGGACTGCAAGGCGATCAAACCGGTCAGTCCTAGAGGAGATCAACCCTGACTGCTGTTTAGAAGGCCAGATCCTGAAGCTAAAACTCAAATACTTTGGCCACCTAATGAGAAGGAAGGACTCACTGGAGAAGAGCCTAATGCTGGGAAAGGTTGAGGGCAATAGAAGAAGGGGACGACAGAGAATGAGGTGGCTGGATGGAGTCACTGAAGCAGTAGGCGTGAGCTTAAATGGACTCCAGAAGATGGTAGAGGACAGGAAGGCCTGGAGGAACGTTGTCCATGGGGTCGCGATGGGTCAGACACAACTTCGCAGCTAACAACAACAACATCATTATTAAACAATTCAAATATGGTATAAAAGAAACTATACTCAGAAATTTATCACATAATAAACAGTTCCAGAAAATCTGAGATTGCTTAAAAGCCTCTTACTTGCTGATCAAAAAGAAAAATTAGCTATTGATAATCATGTTGTAATGTTGTTGTTAAGTTTGAATGATAAAAAGAGAAGAGAAAAGCCACGTAGTAGGTTTAGATGGAAGTCACCAAGCAACTTTTCTGCTCATAGTAGTACTTGGTTGCTTTTTAGTGGGAGTGGGGAACAGTGGCTTCTGTGTCTAGAAATTTACATAGAACTTGGCAGCATGAGCAATTGGGCAAACAATTTAAAAACAACTGCATTTCAAATAGATGTTCCCTTTTATAGCATCTTGAATTAAATATATAAATTAGGGATGCATTTTTGAGATCTGTGGCCTTTGTTTAGAGATCACATTGTTTGAATTGGGTGGCCATATAAATGCAACAAACAGATAGATAGACAGACAAGAAACTAGATAGGGTGGCTGGCCAGTGAGTTGACCTCAGGAATATTTGGCCAGTGATGTGCAAGGAAGTGGGAGAGCAAAAATGTATGCATTTCTTGCAGTCTGTAGGTTGGCCACTCTTGAGTAAATGTTTCTCAAAGTTGGTAGGTTTTTCTTTGTGATAAAAGTATCAGAACGATTAAGAATAATAAGATAACCCTTGTTCTTAGAAAATAAAATGCTTGTTAATTGCTTCTCATTGTCTCTTGTGTTTTTTAGGGATGCTCTTTTTAATTATAATCCTGCTGAATATGTAGCTGAAGCCTTGCAACTCCCTGACTTCCAGGATTCGGTGCAGACATGCCACGAGAGCTTGTCAGCGAAACCAGCATCATCAGGTCAATAAGCTATCTGCAGGAATCATCAACATATCCAGTCAAACAGCTGACTGTGGAAAAAGCATACATTTGTTAATTCTGATAGAGTTTGAGAAATTCATTTAATAGATATAAACTTTTACAAATAAGACAGTTTGATAATCTCAAAAAGTCAATGGTTGAAAAACAGGTTGTCAGCTTTGAAGGTGCCCATTCTATAATCATTTATAAAAGTTGATATTACTGGTGAGGTGACTGTCTTCTGAGATAAGAGTGTTGTGTTCTGGCCATGCAAAGGTTATTTATTTTTTTGTTAAAGCTGCCTAATTTTTATTTTTTTATAAAAGTTTTTATTGAATTTTAGGGAGGGGATATAACTAGGGTAGGGATCAGGGTTTAGGGTGGGGTTAGGATCGGAATTGGGGTGGCAGCGTGATTGGAAACAACATTGGGGTTGCCCCCCAATAACATTTTCAAGCTTTAGCAAACAGACTATTGTCTGGGTACATATGTTCAGTTAACGCTAATTAATATAACAGTAAAAGCTGCCTAATTTTTACAGTATCTCTGAAGGACCGTTTTTTCAGAGACATCCAACAGTGAAGGATGCAACCGATATACTGGATCATTTTTGAGACAATTTTTTGCCCACATTTTGCCCTTCTTTGCATGCAGGTTATTTGTAACTTGAAGCTGAGGGAAATAATTTTTTTAGAACATTATAAAAAAAATTCTTACAAACTTAGAGCTGCTTATTTGTAAGCTGGCCTTGGCAAATGTGCTCAGGTGCTTATAGTAGAATACAGAATTCAGAATAACAGTGTGAGAAGGGACCTTGGAGGACTTCTAGTCAGGAGAACTTATACTATTCTGGAAAAATGGCTGTCCAGTCTCTTCTTAAAAATTTCCAGTTCTGGAGGCCAGCCGTTCCACTGGTTAATCATTTTCACTGTCAGGAAATTTCTCTTTAGTTTTTATGTTTATATTATGGGCTTCCTATTCAACACAAGTATTTCATTTTTAAGTAACAATCCATAGCTTTGGTTTGGATGCATTTAACTGCCTTTTTCTTATTTTCTAGAAACCCAAGATTGCTATCCAGAAGTTGTGTTCTTAGGAACTGGCTCTGCAGTACCAATGAAAATACGGAATGTTAGCTCTACCCTGGTAAATATTAGGTAGGTTACAGTTTTGAGGAAAGTGATAGGCAGTTACTCGAAAATGAGTGGATTAAAGTGTAATACCTAACTTCTCCAGCATTATTTGCCTTCATTATTGATTCTGATTTCAGTCACATTCAAACAGGAAATGGATATAGGAAAGAATCCTTTGTAATATTTCTGTCTGGATCTCACCAGTAGATGTTAATCTACCTGTTGTCTTCTTTATTGAATTGCTAACTCCTGATTTCTTTATCAAGCTGAAATGCTTGTTATTTTAATCATACATTTGAGAGCCAATATTAAAGCAAATAAGCAAAGGTCAGAATCTTCCATATTAAAATCAGGGGTGAGTCTAGATTGTCATAGGATACAGTTCTACAGTATAAATGCAAACTAGGATTTTTAAATATACTTTCGCATTAACCATATGTAGATGGTGAGAAGACATGCAGCAGAACAACTATCTTAAAACTATTACATGACACATTGTGAGGGAAGGAGTAGCATGTCAGGGTTTTTTTTAATATCTTGATAATATATACATTCTCTTTTCTAGTCCTACTCAATCTGTGCTTCTGGATTGTGGGGAAGGAACCTTTGGCCAACTTTGCCGCCACTATGGAGATGAAATTGACAAAATATTATGCAACATTGCAGCAGTATTCATTTCGCATATACATGCTGATCATCATACAGTGAGTAGCATATAATAACTGCGCTGTAATTTTATTCTTCTCTTGTTACCAGTAGTTCTCCCTTAAGGATGGTAATTGGCACCAGCAATTCCACTGCTAAATGACACAGTCATAAAGCAGAAGATCCTGTGACTGAACTGACTTACAGTGGCAATTGCAGCAGTCGTAGTTCCCATTGTTAAACAAATCCCAGTGGTTGTAGGATCCCACAGTCACATGACCTGTCAGTTTGCTGGAATTGATCTTGTTTGTTGAAAACTGGTGTTGAAGGTCAAAAATAGCGATCGAGTGACTGCTGGATGCTGCAACATTGTAATTGAGTTGCCCTGAGGTGAGATAGGTGGCAAACAAATTTAATAAATAACTAAATTGTAATCTGGTTGCCAAGTGCTAAACTTGCAATCATGTGACTGGGAATGCTGCAATGGCCATAACTATGGTGACCCATTGTAAGTACCCCTCATTCAACATCGTCGTAACTTTGAATGGTTATTGAAGGAGTGATTTTTCAGCAAGGACTACCTGTATATTGAATATAATCAGTGGGTTATTGCTTCTAAGTATTTCTATCAAATTGTAGGAAATCCATTTATGTCGCTAATTTTTTCACTTGCAAACAACTTTGAAATGACGTTAATATTGATTAATTAAACAATGAGCTAAATTTGTTAACATCACTACGAACAGTATTTCAAAACTTGCTGGTAATGCCTTTTTTCTAGCATTAAGTAAAACTATGTTGTCTTCTGTATATTGAAAGGCCATCTATATATACATTTTATATACATTTTTTTGCCTTTACAATCAATCCGCTTCAAGAAGGAATATTTAAAGATGAGCATGTAAGAAATAATCTTTCACCAACTTTCTTTCTTCTAGGGCTTATTAAATATCTTAGTGCAGAGACATCGTGCACTTGTAAGTAGTTAATTTATAATCAATGTATACATATAATATAAAATATAATAAATATATAAGTATAAATTATTAGTTTATACAATTTATATAGCTTCTCATCTCACAGCAGTGAATCTCGAGATATGACCATAATAGAGCCTGCCCATTATGTCGTATGTCACAATGGCCGTTAAGTGTTTCGCTTAATGATCCCTCCTTTCCTGCTCTCCCCAATGCAATTGCTAAACGATCATTAAGTAGAACATCAAGTGCTTCGGGGTGAAGGAGTCCTTGGAGGCCTGGCCCAGTCTGGCCTGCTCCAGTCCTCCCAAGACCTCCCCATCCCCAAGATTGCTTCCTGCCCCTTGGGTCACCATAGACCTTTTCCCACTCCCATTGCGTTCTCCCAAGCCTTAGGCCTGATTCCCACCCCACCAGGCCAAACCTCCTCCTCCTCGCTTACCTTTTGAAGAACTCCAAACCCTTCCAAAGCTCTGGGATGCATTGCCTCATTGTGTGGCCATGTGATTCCAGAAGTGGCAGTGATATTTATAGCTAACAGAATGCAATTCGGCTTCTGGAATCGCACTTTGCGAACAGGAGAAAATGACCTGTTCTGCTTTGCTAATGTGGTCTGCAAAGCATTTTGGAAACTTCCGGGGCCTGAAGTATCTGAAAGGGTGTGCGGACTGTTCAAGAAGCAGGACAGGTCGCTTTGTCCCTCAGATGCATGGCACGATTCTAGAAGCAGCTACCATGTTTCCAGTGGCTGAATTGCATTCCGGCATCATTGCTACTTCAAGCTGTGTGGCTGTGGGACAGATCACTCTCTTTTTCTGCCTTAACCAGGGAGCGGGTTATCTTGTGATTGGTTTCTCCCTGGGTTGCATGGGTGACCCAGAAGTGGCCATCATTTTGCTCCCCCCACTAATGCCATGAGACAAGGCACTCCATTTTGCTTCCAAACAATGTTGCACAGAGTTGCAAATGGAGTAATTTGTCATTGGGCTGTGTGGTATGGTTTTGGAATTGTGCCATGTGGCCAGGGGGCAAAGCGACCCATTCCAGAGCTATGGAAGACTTTGGTACTCTTCAGAAAGTTATGCGAGGAAGAGTGTGTGGGGCCTGATGGGGTGGGCATCAGGCTGAGGCCAGGAAAATCCTATTCGGGGAGGAAAATGCTTTTAGGGACCTGGTGCAGGGGGGATGGGTGGGGGGGGAAGACCAGCATCCCTGTGTTCGGTCATAAGAGCGAATAAATGTGGTACACTATAGAGGCTGTAACTTTGGGACTGAGTTACAAGCTTTTTGAGAGGTCCGTGTTAACTTTGAACAGCCGTTAAGTGACCAGTCATAAGTCAAGGACTACCTATACAAAGATTAAAACCATCATAACAGTCATCATTCATGATGCCCAGATCAAACAATAATTCACAAAACAAAAAACACGTCACCAATAGAGGTTTACCCAACTGCCTGCTCTAAATGCCCAAGTGAATAGCTTGGTCTTCAGAGCCTTTATGAAGGCTAACAGTACAGGAGTTAACTCGATCTCTCAGGGTGGTCTTCCTCAGTCACAGAGGCACAGCCACAGAGAAGGCACGACTCCTAGGTCCAGCAACATGGGACTGCTTGATGGGGGGGACACCTGGAGCATGGTCTTCTTATTATACTTGGTAGGATGAGCAGAAACAGTAAAGGATAAAGAAACAATGAAGGACAGGTAGTCCTGCAAATAACCTGGTGTCCTATGCCATGTAGCACTTTATAGGTGGAAACCAGTACTTTGAATTGGATCTGGAAGCCTCCTGGGAGCCAATGCATTCATAGAACAGTAATATTATATGACTGCTCATGTTGTGGTGTTCTGGACCAGTTACAGCTTCTGAATGCTCTTCAAGGGCAGACCCATTTAGAGTGCTTTACAGTAATCCAAAGAGGAGGTTACTAAATTATAAGCAAGGACTCTAGTTCATGAATGGTGTCATTGGTACACAAAATTAACCTGTGCAAAGGTTGCCCTAGTCACAGCTATTACTTACTCTTTGACAAAGGCCCATGAGTCCAGTCTTACATAGCCCCTGTTCAAAATATGTCAATCTTGCCAGGGCTGAGGATGTCAGTTGAACCAAAGCCTGTTCTATACAGTTCAGGCTGACATTTCCCAGGAATTGAGAAAGGAACTCCTTCATTAAAAATACTTAAGTATCAGAAGAATAAACAGGGATTAATTCTTGACTTGTTTTGTATTGTGACCTCATGGTTTACTGGTTCTTGCAAGATCTCTCATGATTTGTTTATTCACCTTCACTCAGGTGTCCCAGGGCGAGTCTCACAATCCACTGTTATTAGTTGCACCCACAATACTTATGACATGGCTGCATCAATATCATGATAACTGTCAAGAGATCCTGGGTCACACCAAGTAAGTAGATGCAGTACTTTGAAGTATATTTGTAGCAATGTGTTACCGTAATATTCCTTTATCGTAAGTTACTGTTGACTAAAATGACACCGAAAGATGAGTCACTCGAGACTTCGCTGATCATACCTTGCTGTTGCTCCAAATGTTACAGCTATGAGCATTACTCATCACATGAAGACCTTGTCTTTTTTGTATCAGTTTATATTCCACCCTTCATCAAAGCAACTCAGAGCAGTGTGCATGACTTACTGCTTGTCACCCTGTATCACTGATGGCGAACCTTTTAGAGACCGAGTGCCCAAACTGCAACCCAAAACCCACTTATGTATCGTTGGGTGCTGGGTGGGTGTGGCCAATTGGGTGGGTGTGGCCCATTGGATGGGCGTGGCCCATCGGGTGGGCATGACTGGTGGTAACAGTAGATTGGGTGGGACTAAAAAGTTCAATCAATCAATTCCAACTTTGCCAGATCTTTTTTTTCCCCGTGAGAAGTTGAAATTGATTATTGATTGAACCTTTTTTTTTTTTGCACACAGCGGTGGAGGCCTAAAGCGAAGAGTTTTTATAAAACCCAGCTGAAGGCCTAGGACTGGGGCGACGGCGTAGGTGCCCACAAAGAGGGCTCTCTGTGCCATCTGTGGCACGCGTGCCATAGGTTCGCCATCACGGCCCTATATCATAAATTACTCCAAAGAGAGTGTTTCTAATTCAAGAGGATTCCTGGCCCTGTTCCCACAATACCCTTAATCCAGTTGGCCATTAACCCAATTAGATCCCCCTGCTGATGATTTTGGAACCCATTTTCTCCAGGAGGTGCTATGATCTGATGAACCTGGGTGTCAGGGAGAATTTCATAACAGCGCTAGCTCTTCTCCCATTGATCTAGCAAGCAGCAGTAGATACGGCTTAAAATGTGCTGCAGCCTGGTTTTGGTGCTGTCAGGCCTTGCCAATGAATTATATAATGGAAAAGGCTTGGGGTTTTTTCCCCAACTGTTCTGTCTCTTCAGCTTTTTTTTTCTTGGAGATACAAATGAGGCAGTTAAGTAGACTTGATGTTCCCAGGACACAGTTTACTGGATTGAATTAGCTTAGTTTAGATTGATTCTGCTTTGGACAGAATCTAGCCCCAAGTGAATCAGCTCATAGGGTCCAGTTGGCCCAGTTGTGAAAACAGGGCCAGTGATTTTCAGGTCAGAATGGAGATTTGAACTTCTGTGTCTCCTTAATTTAAATCTGGCAATAGTTGTATCAGCACTTTCATTCTCAGTTTAGTTAAGAGTTTGAAGACGTTAGAGGTCAGGCCGAATGAATTCATTTAATATATTAATTTAATATCTTGTAAACATCTAGGAATTTCTTTGTTGGGACCCTAAATTGTTTTGAAGATGAGGTATAGATATATTTCACATAGATTTGATTCAGTTTGGCAGTTATTTTTTAACATCTGCGGAATACTGATTGCATATTCTTTAAATCATTGTTCATCTAGATCAGAAAAATGATCTGGATGACGTAATATTTATTAGAACCTTGCTGGTAACATTTCCACCAGGGGTTTATTATGGGTAGTCCCAATTTTTAAATTAAAAAGCTTCAGCCAATTTAGAGCAATTTTACATCCATGTTAAGACTTGAGATTAATTTTATTCTTTATAAAATTCAGAGGGAACGTGGACAAGCAGATAATGGGGTGAGACAATAGGTTCTTCTATTGCAATTGGTTGATGTGAAGCAGAAAATAATATTACTTTTATTTATTTATTTTAATTCCATTTGTATCCCGCCCTTCTCCGAAGACTCAGGGCGGCTTACAAGCTTAGCAGTAGCCTTCATTCTATGTATATGCCTGCTTATTAGGGCTTTCATACACACCCCCAAGCGGCATTATTACAAAGTCAGCTTAATTGCCCCCAACAATCTGGGTCCTCATTTTACCTACCTCGGAAGGATGGAAGGCTGAGTCAACCTTGACACCTAGTAACATGTAGGAATTTGAAAGGAGAAACAAGTGTCCTGATGGTGTGCACTTATGAAGATAATGCTTTCGTAGTTTTGCTGATATGAAAAGTTTTTGTTCTTTCATAAAACAAAACCGTACATGCTTTTACCATAATTGTGGATCTCTTTTTTTTTTCCTTTTCAGAATGATTCCTGCCCAGTTTTTAAAGGAAAATGCCGATGTGTTTAAACCCAATGCAAAGGTGTATATTGAATTGCTTAAGGAGAAGTGTGACTTCAGAGAGGTAAAAAAGGCATGGGATAGACGGGGATAGGAAAAAGCACAAACAGATTCCAGGTGCTAAGGCGCTATGACTTTTAGTTTCAGACATGCGAAGTCCGGCATTGTAAGAATGCCTTTGGTTGTTCCATGGTCCATAAATCTGGTTGGAAAGTGGTCTACTCTGGTGACACTATGCCATGTGCCGCTTTAGTTGACATGGGTGAGCTATGCATTGACTTCAACATTACTGGGTATAGTTTGGGTCATATACCATGTGTTTGAAAATGTTCTTACGCTGCTCTTCAAATGTCACAAATATGGTTTTTCACAGGAAAAGATGCTTCTCTGTTGATTCATGAAGCAACCCTGGAGGATGGAATGGAAGAGGAAGCTGTAGAGAAGACACACAGGTAAAGAATTTCTACCAAAGGGTGACATCAATAAAGGAGATTTTTAAAAAGTTTTTTTTAATCTAAACTGTAACAGAAAGCAAATAGAGATATACTTTTTGTTCCTTGAATAATTATGTCAGATTGGAGCAAATGTTAATTACTTTAAGTGTTTGCATATTTACCTGTTGTAATTAAGTTAGACTTGATTTTGGTTAAACCCTTTTTAGGTTGTAAGGTTATTTTAGAAACATCAACACCCATTATATTAATATTTATTTATTTATTTAGTTGCATTTGTATACCGCCCTTTCCCTGAGGACTCAGGGCGGTTTACAGGGAATTAAAAATCAAAACATACAAAAGTTAAAACCAGTTAAAAAGTAATTAAATTCACCCTGTACACTTAAAAACCCCAGTTAAAATTATTCTCCTCAGCCTGGGCCCGAGAGCTCAAAGAGCCAGGTCTTCAGGCCCTGGCGGAATGATCGGAGGTCATATGCTAAGAATCTGTGTTTTGACATGAAACATTGAATTATATATGGGGAATAAATGTTGCCTTTATCAATATTTAAAGGTTTAATTTTGATATTCCAAGAAAAAAACAAATTGAGACAGCAATTTAAAATTTTAATAATTTTCAGGATTCTGATAGGGGTAAGACTAGATGACCTAGTTTTATTAGGGTTAAATATATTGCTTGGTGTTTTGAAGCAAGCCTCTTTACTGATTTGTTTTGACAAGGAACAGCAGTTGGAATACTCCATAAATACTTTTATGTTGCTCCCATAGTCTTCCAATTTGCTTTTCCCTCCCTTTTAACATAAGTTGCTATGAAGGATTCTGGGAAGATGTCTTTATTTCCTACTGTGTTTTCTTTTTATTTCCTTTCTATAGCACTACTTCACAGGCTGTTGAAGTTGGAATGAGAATGAATGCAAAATTCATCATGCTCAATCACTTCAGTCAACGCTATGCTAAAATTCCTCTTTTCAATGAAGATTTCAGTGAAAAGGTTGGAATTGCATTTGATCACATGCAGGTCAGTTAAAATTGTAGCTTAGGCTAAGACAGCTCTACATTTTCATTTGCTTCTTTTGGACACTGGATATTTTTTCTAAATAACCTAAAATATTGATCTGGTTTATTAAAAAAATAGTATCATAGATTAAATTAAATAAAATTATATAGGGGGATCTCTGCCCCAAGTGTCTCAAATTGTCAAAATTGATGACTCTTATCTTACTGAAGTGGATTCACAACTCACACCTTGTAATACTATACAAGCATGTATGGTTTCTGTTGTTTTTGTCAGCATTCCCTTCTTGCTTAGTCTGCAACTGCTTTTTGATTCCAAGTTATTCTTCTGTGCATTAATTTTTATTAATGCACATTAGTAATTTACATTATTTGGCGATGGTTTCCTTTATTTTCCCATTCACAAGAGAATGATTGTACTTCTAGAATGACTCTGATTTGAAATAATTTAATCTAGCAGTCCCTTTTAAAGAACTTCTAATAGATTGGAATTTCACTGGGCTGGGCTTAATCTAGTGAGCTGAGAGGAGTGTCTTCTCATTATCCAGTTGGACCAGACGTGTCAAACTCGCGACGTCACGTGATGTATCGGAGCTTTTTCCCCATTGCCAGCAGTGGGGTGGGTGCGGTTTCATTGTGACGCGTCTGGCCGGTGGGCCGGCAGTTTGATACCCCTGAGTTGGACTTTCAGGTCTGATAGGAAGTCACTGGTCCACATCTCTTGGTTCCTCTTCAAAATGTATTTTCATCTATCCATTGTGTAGCTTGGTCCCAAAGTTTGTTTAGTATTTCTCCTAGAGCAGACATGTCAAACACAAATACAATTAGTTTATGTAGGAGTGATAGTGATTCAGCAGATAATTTAGTCTATGATATGGTTTTTTTTTTTGTAAATCAGATCGATATTCTTTAGGATATTTAATTGAGAGTCTCATTGGACACCCTTAGTTTGGCCTATTTTTCAGGCACTTCGGAGGAAAGAATGATACAAATGTGCATTTGGGATTGAGAGAGTATATATTGTATAGGAAGATTCAAATTTTGATAAATCCCTGGGTATTCTTATTTTTCCAAATCATTTTTCTGATTTGGTTGTTGTTAGTGAATGGTTATAATTATGACCTGAATGGTTGTTATTACTGTTTCTCCAATGGAACCTTTTAATATGTTGGTCCTGCCTCTTTTTCTAATCCAGCCCAGCCTCTCTGCCTACTCCTCAACAGTGCTTCTATTGTTTTTGAAACTAATGTGCCTGTGGTAACTTAATTTTTATATAGTTTTTTAGTCTTCCTTTATTTTTAAAATCTTAGTTATTTTTAGTTGATTTTTATTTTATCTCTTTATGCTGTAATTGTTTGTAATTGAATATTCTTCAGTCTCCAAGGCTACAGTATCGAAGTAGGTCTGGTTCTGTGTTTTAGTTTCTTAGGATGTTTTGCCTGCTGCCACTCTCTAGATCAGCGTTTTCCAACCTTAGGAACTTGAAGATGCGTGGACTTCAACTCCCAGAATTCCCCAGCCAGCATAGCTGGCTGGGGATTTCTGGGAGTTGAAGTCCACGCATCTTCAAGTTCCTAAGGTTGGAAAACGCTGATCTAGATCATGCTTTGAGGTTATAGCCACATAGGAGTTCCCCTTTTACACGCACACACACACACACACACACACAGCACACACCACCATCTTTCTCTATTATAGACTTAAAAAGAGAGAGGAACTTCAAACGAACAAACAAAAGATAGGAAATAAGTCACCTTTTTTGTAGGTATGACATTAGTCTGGTGAAGTTTAGGTGACCTTATTGGCCAATTCATGTTGTTTTTCCCAGTCGGCTTTTCCAACATAAGACAGATATGATGGCATGTTAGAGTAGAAGAATTCTGTTTTTAGAATCCTGAGATGGATTTTCCTAGAGATAAGAACATTTCATTTATTTTTTTTATAATAATTTATTAGTTTTTCAATATTTACAATAATATCTTTAGAAAGCAACGTGGTGTCCAAGTTACAATAGTTCCATTTTCAGACAAATACATATTATTACAAATCTCCACATTATTATAGCCAATGCTTCCTCTCTCTTTTTTCTTCAATATATATTATCTCTTATCTAAGTTAACATATTTCTTATTGCTATCCATCAATCACTTAATAGTTTATTTTATTTTATTTTTTGAATCTATATCCATCGATCTTTTAATATATTTCATATTTTAACATTCCATCTTAAAAACATCAAACACCTTATCTATTTTTTCTAGCTTTAATTTTGTATTAATATTAAAATTAAAACGTGTAAGATTTCAATTTCATATTACTAAATAACCTTTTTTTCCTTTATACAATTTTTTCCATACTTAATACTGTAATCCAGTTCTCATTTATCTCATTTCCATATCTATATCAATTTTACTATATTTAAAATAGTAATCATTAAAATACAAATCGCAAGGAGAAAAAGAAAAGAAGAGAAAAGAAAGAAAGAAAGAGGAAAGAAGGAGGAAAAAGAAAAGAGGAGGACAATAAAATATTCTTGTTTCTCATTTATAGTTTCCACATATTAAACCTTAACCAAAATTTGTTCCATTTTAACATTCAATACATCATATCTCTGCATCCAAATATACTAGCTACATTCTGTCATTCTTAACATATATGCATCTTAACCCATATCATTTAAAAAAACGCAATATTTCATATGTTAATATTCATTCATTTGTATTTTGTTTTTTATCTTTTATTATTATTTTTGTTAAGTGATAAATATTTTTATCTACTCATCAAATCATTCTCGTAATCCCAGTACTATCCTGTCTATTTTGGTATTATCTATTTCAGGCTTCTTAAAAATGTTCATATTTCTTCAATCTTATTCTTTCTTGCTTTCTTCCTTTGCCATGTCATTTTACGCTTCTTTGCCTCCAGGTCATCAAAGCATTCTTGTATTACTGTATCATGTTGAGGTGGACCTCCAATCTTCACCTTTGAAGAGTTAAAAGAATCTGCCAATAGCTCCAAATCTTATTATTTTCACCTCTTGATACAATTGTCCTGGTCCAAGTAAACATCCTTCCATATTTTCTTCATCACCATCTTCAGAAACCTGTATTTGTTGACTATTTAATTCTTCTGCCAGTATATTTAATTGTTCAATTTCTTCTATTGAGTCCTGTCCCAATAAAATATTAGTTGTAATCACAGTCTGAGTTTGGGTTAGTTTTATCAAGATACTTTCTAACTCTTTCCCAAAGGCTCTTATTTCATCACCAGCTGTAGAAAGAAGCTGATAAGTTTGGTAGGATATTTCCCACAGAGCATGAATTTGTTTTTGAAAATCTTCCATTGTAGACTCTCACACCTGATGTTCAAGGTTATTCTTTATCTTGGGTTTTTGTTTTTGTTTTCTTTAAAGAGAAAATCAAGAATTGCAATTTCAAATTTAGCCACTGGGTGTCCTCCAAGTACTTTAAGAATCCTTTTCTTTTGTTATTTGTTCCTTAAACGTTTTGTTTCCAAAAACAACAACAACAACCCAACACCCCTGAATTTGTTCGCTGCCTTCCGAGGGGAGGGTTAATTTCCCCCTCCCTCTTCACAGGGGGAAAAGTACTTAGCAGCTTAATTAGGTGAAAAAAGGATGATTGAGGTACAAGGGAGGAATCTTACCCTTGTCTCTTCCACGCTGCTTTAATGTTGCCTGATGTTAGCTTTGACTTCGGCTGTCTGCAGCTTAGGAGCTGGCCATATTCCTATGGTCAGTCTTTCATCCGCCGGTACAAAGGGAATGCAGGCACTAATGAGGGGATTGCTCCCCCCCCCCCGTGTTTCTACAAAAGCCCCTTCTGGAGATAAAAACATTTTAAATGTGTAAGTGAGGTTGAAAAATTGACTGGGCACTAGATTAGTTGTCCATCAGGTGTCAGGACCCACCCCAATCCACATCTTAGGAAATAAGAACTCCTGGATCCAAGTTTGTCCAAAAGGAAAAGTTTACTAGGATGAGATCGGTTGTGGCAATACAAGACGGGATCTGACATTGAGTTACATTTCAATACTATATAAAGCATTCCCGTTTCAACCCCACTCCCCTCAAATCCATTTGGTCAGGCTCACATCATTTACTTAGGTGTCAGGCCCTTTCGTGGGAAAGGGAAATCTTGTGTTTATTGTTATTGCTTTCTTCCTTTCAGTTCCAAATGGAGATGCAACCCAGACCTCTCTCTCTCCCTCTGTTCCCCCCAGATCAAAAGCTTTCCTGGTCTTTGAAAACAGCCTACTGCAATCTGAATAACCATCCTCTCCGTCCCCCTCGGAGAGATGGCAGAATCCCAAGAATAAGCACAATATTCTAACCATACATTTATGAAATGTGATATAAATGGATTCTGACATCAGGTTTTTCTTTGTCTGTTGACACAAAAGAGTTCAGTATTGAGGTACATGCCACACACCTAACCCTTCATTTATGAAAATTTAAAGGCCGTAGATTCATACAGATTCTGTACAGTTTTTGCTATATATTATTGGTTTTCTTTGTCAGGTTCGTATTGAGGATTTCGATGCCATTCCAAAATTGATCCCGCCTCTGAAGGCCTTGTTTGCAGATGAGATTGGAGAGATGGAGGAGCGCCGGGAGAGACGAGAATTGCGCCACTTGAAAGAGGCATTCAAAGCTTCCCAGACTATAACGGGGAACAGATCACCAGCCAAAATGAAACTGGAACACTCTGAGGATTCTGTTGGAGCACCAAATAAAAAACTCAAAACTACCAATTAAGCAAAGCAGCAAAGTAGCTGCTGTTCTATCAAGGAGAGTGACTTAAGCATATGACATCTGATGTGTGTGATAGCTGAAGACTCTAGGAGGTATCAACACATTGAATTTTGCCAGCTGGTTGGCTCTGGATAAATTGCCTGTGTTGCCTCTACAAGCACGAGTTCCTGCTGGACATGTTAATAGCTTAGCTAACAAAATGTACTTCCCAGCTGCATTATCTGGAGATACTCGGGTCCGATGGCTCATTTGCCTGTCTGCTGGAAATATTTTTTTATTGAGACAATTGGGGATCTGCAACCTATTATTTTGATTCTCAAAACAATGGTTAATTTCTTTAAAACCAGACCTTTAGACTGGATGAGCTTGTAATGTTGTGACCGTATACATTTTTGGAGTTGTCACTGCTTATCTAAAATTAATTTTGCAGCATTCTTCCTATGACGCTATTTATAGCGTAACATTTTAAGTACTCATATTTTTAAATTCAAGGACCCAGTAAATAAAATGTACAGCATGGATACATAGTTTGCACTGTCCTAAACTGTATTCAGCTATATTATTGGAAGTTAGACGTTTTACAGGGATATACTAACCACCTAAATAAGTACAAACTATTTTCATTATATTATTCTCCCCAGAGAAACTCAAATTCTCTGTCAGGTCAGTTACCAAAAGCAAAACAAAATTATTAAGAGTTATGGTTCAAGAAATACCTTTGTGGCTATAGATTTCTCACCACTTATTAAAGGAACAGGCATGATTAGAGATAGTACTATTCATTAAATTGATATCCCACGTTTCTGGGAATTCAAGCACATACAGTACTCAATCCTCCTCCCGGTGGTCCTTCACTTTTGACCATAATGGAACCTGCTTGTTACGCTCACAAATTGTGAAGTTTGTTAAGTGAGGCACTCATGCTTACCTCACTTAGTGACTCTGATTCCTGCTGTCTGTTATGGTGATTAAGTGGAACACGGGATAACTCAAGGGTGGCGGAGGCCCTGGGAAGCCCAGTGCAGGTCCAGTTCTGCACTGCAGCACTTCACCAGCTCATACTTGGCCTGCTCTAGTCCTCCCAGGGCCTACCCCTCCTCCCCAGCCCAAGGTATGCCATGCTTCACTCCCTGCCCCACTGGGTCCCTGAAGGTCGTGATCCTGCTGGGTCTTACCCCCTCTGCCCATTCCCCATCATGGCTTGATCATTTTTTGTAGATCTTCAGGAAACAGTCACTGCTGTGCAGCCTTCCTAAACAGGCTGTGTGGCACCATCCCAGAAGTGGGCATTATTTTGGGAATGGCCACAATGAATTTTGGCCACTGCAAAATGATGCCCAGCTCCAGAACCGTGCCACATGGCCTTCATAATGTATATAGGGGTGGTGCGGCTGGCTCTCCTTTCTGAACGTGATCTCCAGGTATCTGCCCTAATGTAGTCTGGAGAGTTCCTAAATCTAAGGGGAATTAACATGTGCAGAGTGAAAAAAGCGTCTTTCCTGAAGAGAAAAATATTTGTAGCTCAGGGTTGAAAGTAAGAGTTCCTTGGTGCTCCCCAAGCTTGGTTGTTTCCCTGCAGACGTTTCGTTATCCAAACTTAGGTAACAGCATGATTTTATGTTACCCAGAGTCACTTTATAGGAGAGAGGGGCCAGGTATAATAAATAAATAAACAAATAAATATGCAAAAAACAACAACCGAGCTCAGAGAGCATCAAATAATAGCATCAGCATCCTTCCTGTATATTATATTTTATTTTTATTTTAATCCCATTTATATCCCGCCCTTCTCCGAAGACTCAGGGCGGCTTACAATCTAAGCACAAATCAAATGTGCTTAGCAATAGCCTTCATTCTATGTATATGCCTGCTTATTAGGGCTTTCAAACCCCCCCCCCAAGCGGCATTATTACAAAGTCAGCTTATTGCCCCCAACAATCTGGGTCCTCATTTTACCTACCTCAGAAGGATGGAAGGCCTGAAAAAAGTGGTTTAAAGAGATCCCAATTTTAGTGAAGCTGTTGAAATATTTCCCTTCTCTTGCAACAACAACAATGTGACTATTGCTAGGCATGAATAATGAATGGGCTCTTGGATGAGTGCTACAAACCCCCCCCCCCCACTTGCCCAGTCTACTGCACTAGGCATAGGCTGAGGAACGAATCCTTGCTGCTGAAAGTGAGGAATTGAAGCAGAAGCCGTTCCTCTGTAGGCAGCGCAAAAGGGTGTGGTTTGTGTTTATTTAGTTTTAGCTTCTCCTATTGTATGAACCCAAGAGCTAGTTTGGTGTACCGTGGTGGTTAAGGCACCGGCTGGCAACGGAAAGACTCTTTTGAGTTCCAGTCCTGCCTTAAGACACAAAGCCAACAGGGTGCCCTTGGGCCAGTCAAGCTAAGAAGCGGGCAATGACACCCCACAGGCAAACCGCCCTGAGTCCTTTGGGAAAGGGCGGTATATAAATATAATAAAATAAATAAATAAATAAATAAATTACAAGGAATCAACAGCGACTGCTTAGGCAGGCAGAGATCGACTGGATTGATTTGTGTGAACCTAGCCTAGTTGGTCGGCGCCAAACTGATCTGCTTAGCCACAGGATACTGAAGGACCCCCCAGTTAGTTGCCTTCAAGCAAAGTTGATTATTTTGTAGAACCCAAGGACTAAGCGAGAAGGAAAGCGAGAAGGTTTGCCTTGAGTTCTCTCTGAGGAGTTCCTGGCTGTTTTCGATCAGGCCTGCCCCTGACCTACGCTCATTCCGCCGGGACCTGAAGACTTGGCTCTTTGAGCTCTCTGACCCAGGCTGAGAATTTTAACTGGGGTTTTATTTTCAGGGATAATTTAATCTTTTAATTCTCTTTTAACTTTGTTATTTTAGGCTCTTTGACTTGGCTCTTTGAGCTCTCTGGCCCAGGCTGAGGATTCATCTTATTTTAACTGGGGTTTTATTTAGGCAGGGACACATATTTTTTTTTTAAAAAAATTGTTTTTAACTTTTGTATTTTGGTTTTTTAATCACCCTGTAAACCGCCCTGAGTCCTTCGGGAAAGGGCGGTATATAAATGTAATAAAACAAATAAATAAATAAATTTATATTGATGTGATTTTAAAATGCCCTGTAAACCGCCCTGTGAGTCCTTCGGGAAAGGGCGGTATATCAATCTAATAAAATCTAAATCTAAATCTAAATTTCTTGCTTAGACCCAGGGGTAGGCAACCTCGGCTCTTTTCTGACTCGTGGACTTCAACTCCCAGAATTCCTGAGCCAGCTACGCTGGCTCAGGAATTCTGGGAGTTGAAGTCCACGAGTCAGAAAAGAGCCGAGGTTGCCTACCCCTGGCTTAGACTGTATTAGGGAAAAGAGAGCTGGGAAATCCGCCCCTGCTGAGCTGCGGGGTTTCTCGCCCCTCGGGCTGCTAGGCCAGGAAAGGAAAGGAAAGGTGACAGCCTGTCTGTCAGAGCTGACTTTTTTGCAGCGGTCCCTCCCACTCCCGCTCAGGAGCGTCCCCGTCGCCCAAGCAACAGCGGCGCCGACCAAAACACTTCGGGGAAGGCAGAGCCGGCGAGCAATGGGGGGCAAAGAGGAGGAGGAGGAACGGGAAGCGGACCAGGAGAGCGCCCCAGAATCGAATCCCCGCGCCCGGCTGCTCGGGGAGCGGGTGGCGCGCAGCTGGCGAGTGGAGCCGGAGCGCTGGGCGCGTTGCCTGGAGTCTCCCGAAGCGCGGCTGCTGCTGCGCGCTTTCCTGGATACTGAGCCGGCCGGCCGGCTTCTCTTTGTCACGCAAGGGACCGCGGGCCAGTTGAGGCTGGCCGAGGAGTTGGCTTTGGCGCCCAGCGCCGGTCGCTCTTCGAAAGGAGTCTTCCTGCTGCGCCTCGCCTCCGGAGCCCTGTGCTCGCCTCCCGGGCCCGGGCAACTGCTTTATGGAGAACTGTCGGTAGCCACCCTCGACCACCTCGCCGCTCTCGTGGAAGAGGTAGGTACGCTAAGGCAGCGCGGCGGGCTCGCTCCGGGGCGTCTGGCAGCTTTGGGGAGATTCAGCTCTCCGATCTGGGCTGAGAAAAATTTCGAGGGGCCGCTTGTTGTTGTTGTTAGCTGCGAAGTCGTGTCCGACCCATCGCGACCCTAGGGACAACGTTCCTCCAGGCTTTCCTGTCCTCTACCATCTTCTGGAGTCCATTGAAGCTCCCACCTACTGCTTCAGTAACTCCATCCAGCCACCTCATTCTCTGTCGTCCCCGTCTTCTATTGCCCTCGATCTTTCCCAGCATTAGGCTCTTCTCCAGTGAGTCCTTCCTTCTCATTAGGTGGCCAAAGTATTTGAGTTTTAGCTTCGGGATCTGGCCTTCTAAAGAGCAGTCAGGGTTGATCTCCTCTAGGACTGACCGGTTTGATCGCCTTGCAGTCGAAGGAACTCGCAGGAGTCTTCTCCAGCACCAGAGTTCAAAGGCTTCAATTCTTTGGCGCTCAGCCTTTCTTACGGTCCAACTTTCACTGCCATACATTGCAACTGGGAAGACCATTGTTGTTGTTGTTAGTTGCGAAGTCGTGTCTGACCCATCGCGACCCTATGGACAACATTCCTCCAGGCCTTCCTGTCTTCTACCATCTTCTGGAGTCCATTTAAGCTCGCACCTACTGCTTCAGTGACTCCATCCAGCCACCTCATCCTCTGTCGTCCCGTTCTTCTCTTGCCCACAACCTTTCCCAGCATTAGGCTCTTCTCCAGTGAGTCCTTCCTTCTCATTAGGTGGCGAAAGTATTTTGAGTTTCAACTTCAGGATCTGGCCTTCTAAAGAGCAGTCGGGGTTGATCTCCTCTAGGACTGACCGGTTTGATCGCCTTGCAGTCCAAGGGACACGCAGGAGTCTTCTCCAGCACCAGAGTTCAAAGGCTTCAATTCTTTGGCGCTCAGCCTTTCTTATGGTCCAACTTTCACTGCCATACATTGCAACTGGGAAGACCATAGCCTTGACTATACGCACTTTTGTTGACAGGCCGCTAGATGGCGCAAAAGCCTGGACTCTTTTTTTTTCTTCCTTTTTCTCCTGGTAGAGACCCGCAAACAGTTGCGTGACAAGCGCAACTTAACACCCGCTGCTTCTTTGGAGGCATCCATGACCTGCAGCTCATTAACCACCCACCACCCCTCCCTCCCGCCGGTAGCTTTTTATAAGAAATGCTGGGCAGCCTTCTGTCTACACTTAGTCTTTGGCAAGGGGTGAGGTAAGGTGAGGAAGGCAAGAAAAGTAAACGGGGCTGTGCTGGGCACGTCGACGGAATAGCAGTTATCTGTATTTTCCCCAATTGTTTCATGTTTCTGTTGTAATTATTTCCCCCCCCCCCCTGCAGCGTTAGGTTTATTCTTGTAAACATTATAATTTTACGTTAGGTTTGGGGCTTATTCAGTCTTTCTTTCTTTCTTTCTTTCTTTCTTTCTTTCTTTCTTTCTTTCTTTCTTTCTTTCTTTCTCTCTCTCTCTCTCCCTTTCTTTTTTTCTTTCTTTCGTCAGGTAATTATACCCAGGATCAACATAATCACACACAAATATCTTGCCACAGAACATGTATTTGAAAATGATTAACATTTTAATTATAAAATAATTCAAACCTGATAAAACCTGGTACCATGTAGCTAAAATCCACTCTGTCTATGTTTAGACATTGGTTGAAGACAACAATATACGGTATTTGATTAATTTTACCCTATATGGAAGATGCCTGCATTTGACATGTGAGGATGTGTAACATTTGTTATCACATGACTAATTATGGCCAATAACAAGCTTTTAATCCTTGTCTGGTTTGATGTCCAACGTTATCTTTTCATAAGCTGGAATGGAAAAAAAACTTGATTTTTCTTCCTAGAGGATCTTTTAGTGCCTGAATTCGCGTTGGTGCCAGTTTCAGTGGGAGTGTTCCCTATTCCTATGGCGCGCCAGACCTATGGAACCGCTTACCGGTCGAGCTCCGGATGGCCCCCGACCTTCGCTCCTTCCGGCGCGATCTCAAAACCTTCTTTTTTGAACAAGCTGGCCTGGTTTGACGGGATGGGGTTGGGTTTTTTATAATTAGTTTTAACTTTTAATATGTATTAATTACTACGGGCATAGTTGTTTAATCACTTTTTAATTTTTGTATCCTGTTTTTTATTATGTATTGCCCTGTTCACCGCCCTGAGTCCTTCGGGAGAAGGGCGGTATACAAATTAAATTATTAAATTAAATTAAATTAAATTCCATATCAGCAGAGCATCCATTCGCTTTCCAATCAATTTAGTGACTTGCTAAACAGTTCAGATATTGTTTTACCTTCTTTGATACAATATGGAAAACAATAACAACAAAATAAAACATTTTTTATGTTGATAAGTACCATTTGAACTTGACCTTCTATATATTGACAGTATAAGAAAGAAATGTTTGTAACACATTTTATTAACTTGCTGGCTGTAAATGGTAACTGACCACAGTTTTCTACTTTAGAAAGAGTTAGAAGAGGGAAGAGGGAATAGATATTTGGGGTTTTTTTCCCCCTGCAAATAATTACTGATGAACAAGAATACACAACTTTAGATCGCAAAGCAAGAAAATGAAGACTGAGGCCAGGTACCCATGCATTTCCTGGAATTGTCTGTTAAGACAGGAGAGTATAAACTTTTTGTGTGTTAAGAGCTGAATTGCTACAGGTATATCCTGCTGGGGGACATGTGATATGCCAGGTGGTGAAACAATCCTTTTCTAACTGCCAGGAAAGAGACAGATTATTTTTCATAGAAGATTGGCTTGCTTGCAAAGGGCTTTTGAAATTAGGCTGCTTACTCAGATCACCAAGTGCCTATTCTTGAGTCTGCTGATGTGAAAGGTCTCTGTCTCAGCCTACTGAGCATGCTAGTCAAAATAGTTAATACTAGATATATAGGGATATCTAGATATCCTCTCTCTCTCTCTCTCTCTCTCTCTCTCTGTGTGTGTGTGTGTTTGTGTGTGTGTGTGTGTGTGTGTGTGTGTGTGAAAAGCCAAGATGATGGCCATCACGGTGCAATTGAAACATTGACCTTTTTTTTACATCTGTCAGTGCCCATATAAGGACAGGACTTCAATTGCATGATGACAACTGCAGCTTGTCTTTTTTCTTTTTTTACATCCCTCTCCCCGTTTGGAATTGGTATCAGTTCAAATGCTGATTATTTGTGAAAGAAAGAAGTTGACTGATGGGCATCTCTGTGATGGATGTAATGTGTAATTTCCTTCAAATGAATAATTACTATCTGCCTTAATGCAAGGTGACAATGTTTTTCCACGGTCTCCCTATTTCATTTTCTAATGACAAATTAACTTTATTAGACCTCCTATAATAGCTGCTGTATATCTAATAACAGTAAATGTTACTGTGTTGTGAGCGTTTTCAAGGTTTACTATTAACATTTGATGTCTTAGCCGAAGAAATGCAGGCATCACAATTTTATTTGGGATACATCAAATAATTAAGAACCAAGAATATGCATTCACATGATGTGGTTATTTATCACTTTAATAAAATACATATGTAAGGAACTTATTAAATGTTCTTTTACCAGTAACTGATTGCAACTCAGATGGATTACAGAGATTGGTTAGAGAAGCAGAGGACAAGAAGGCTAAGAGCTCACTGATCACTGTTTATTTTTAGTTGTTTTAGATTTCTTGGGCTGCAAGATCATTCCTAAAGTCTTGGGGTTTGTACTGTATAGCCTCCACTCTTTAGATTTGGAATGAGAAAAATAGTTTGGAATGTGCATGGCTCACATATAGACAGAAATGCCTGCCAAAATAATCACTTCTTCTCAAAGGATTGCACTAGAGCAGGGGTAGGCTCAGGAATTCTGGGAGTTGAAGTCCATGAGTCATAAAAAAGCCGAGGTTGCCTAGCCCTGCACTAGAGCTACAGTGAGGAGCTGTGTAATCCCTGGGAAGAAACACAGCTGTTTTAATGAGCTTCAGACCAACTGCTACCAAGTACTCTCACTCATTCCAAAGTATGTCATGACCCCATAACATAGTTCTGCTTGGTCTGATGGTTTGTCATTTCATTGCTGTAGACCTATGTGCATTTATCATTGTGGAATAACAATGGTACTCGTTTCTGAATAGACGTCACCGCACAAGTCCTTTCAATTCCCCTGCTTTCCTACGTATTCTTACTTTGTTTACCTCATATTGTCTATATGTTATCTTTACAACATATTTTATTTCCTCTGGTTTATGTTTACACTTCACTTCGTCTTCTGTATGGGATGGTGGACAGCAGATATTGGAATTATATATTTGCATATATTCATGTGAATACAGCAAAATTAAAGTAAACCATGGCCTAATATTAATTTTGGGAGCAGGTGAATTTTTGGCTTCAGTCTTTAATACTTGACAATAGGTAATGATGATAACCTTCCAAGTTCAAAGAACTGAATTTTCCCTCATTAATTGGTATTTGCATTTTCTGTAAAGATATTCTTGGAATTGAAGACTTTTTTACATTTTTTTACTCAATTCTACTAGATCTACATCTAATCTGATGTTATCTGCTGCTCGCCTAGTTTTTATAAACCCTGCTTGATCCTTTTTAATAACCAACAATATTTGCTAACACTGCTTAACTGCTAACATTTTTAATAACAAACGCTATCACTTGCTATAATATATTTGCTAACGCTCTTGTTAAAATCTTTGTATCAACATTAATCAATGAGATTGGATGATAATTAGTGTAGTTGATGTGATCTTTACTTGGTTTTGGTATAACTGTAATATAAGCCTGATTAAATACTGATGATAAAAATCATTTATGAAATATCTCTTCATACACTTGGCAAAGAATTGGTACCAAAAGATCTATAAATATTTTATACCACTCAATAGGGCAGGGGTCAGCAAGCTGAAACAGTGAAAGAGCCACTTGGAACTGGTTCCCTCACAAAAGGAAAAACTGGGAGCCGCAAAAAATGTGTGCACATGCGCGTACATGCGCGCATGCGCAGAACAGGGTTTGACTGAAGAGTGGAGCCAAGGCGAGATATGCACCTACCCTGCATATTTGAATTGATTGGTAGAAATTTTTTAGTCCCACTTTTTTTTTTTGGACTGCACATGGCAGAGGACTGAGAGCCGCAGGAGATGGCTGAAAGAGCCGCATGCCATTTCAAAAATAATTTGTTTAATCTCTACCTCAGATAATGGAGCAAATAAAAGTTGTTTAATTTGCTAAAGTTGCTAAATGTGGGCAGATTAATTTTATTTAAAAAGTTTTCTGTATCTTCATTTGCTACATTTTTGGGCTTACTGTATAATTCTGAATAAAATGTAAAAAATTGACAGTTTATAGCATTGAACTTTTATATATTTTATCTCATTCACCTATGATAACAGAATCTTTATGCTGTTCTTCTTTTGTTTTAAATGATTAGTCTAGATCTTACAATATGTTTCACCCATTTTCCCAGGATCTCTGTCATAAAATGTTAATATAAATTCTGTTAGCTGTAATATCATAGTAGTTCATATTTCTTTGTACAAACTGTAGATGGCGATGTAACCATCTGTGTCCATAAATATTTCAATGTTTTAAGTTATTTTCCCTTTTATTTTAATCTTATTTTTGTGTGTTGCGTAAGCAATAATTGTACCTTGAACATATGCCTTATATGCTTCTTATTTAAAAATTCACATTTCTGAATTCAAATCAAAATATTTTACCTCCCTTTATTGTACAAATTCTTTATCATTCAATAAGGCAACATTAAAATTCTTAATTCTTATTAATTTCTTAATACATTAACTAGTTTCTGAAACACACAATTCATAGTAATTGCATTATAATCAGATGTACAACAAAGATCAATACAGTAGTACACTTTTGAAGTTGGTAATACAAGGTTTATAATACTGTATTAAAAATGATCAAGCCTAAAAAAATTCTCATGCACACCTATATAGAATGTGTATTTTCTTTTGGCTGGATAATCAAATGCTAGGGGTCTAGTAAATTCAGTTCTGTATAAATTTGAATTGTTTCTCTCACTAATGGCTTTTTTTGCCAGTATAATTCTATCAAGCTCATGATCCAATATTTCACTGAAATCTTTTCCTGTTAACACTTTATCGTAAATACACATATACAAATGCTGAAAACATTAATAAAACATAACAGGGGAATCTAAATTTGGTCCATAAACATTAGCCAATTTTCTTGGTATATGCTATTTTAGCACATAAAATTAAATAATGCTCATTTACATCAATTTGTAACATCAGTTGGAAATCCTTTACAAATTAAAATGGCCATGCCTTTAGCTTTGGTTGAAATATCTGTGAGATAAACTGTCCCATCCAATCTTTCATTAATAAATCAGTTTTTTATAGATAAGCAAAGTCTGCCGTTAATGATCATAAATATGATGAATTTATGCTTTGTTTTTGGGATTCATACAACCCTATTACATTAACACTAATTTTAAAACTAAGATTAAGACTAACTTTGTTAATAATAATAATAAAGTTAGAAGGGACCTTGGAGGTCATCTAGTCCAACCCCCTGCTCAGGCAGGAAACCCTATACCATTTCGGACAAATGGCTGTCCAGTCTCTTCTTAAAAACTTCCAGTGTTGGAGCATTCACAGCTTCTGGAGGCAGGTTGTTCCACTGGTTAATTGTTCTAACTGTCAGGAAGTTTCTCCTCAGTTCTAGGTTGCTTCTCTCCTTGATTAGTTTCTATCCATTGCTTCTTGTCCTGCCTTTGGGCACTTTGGAGAATAGCTTGAGCCCCTCCTCTTTGTGGCAGCCCCTGAGATATTGGAACACTGCTATCATGTCCCCCCTCGTCCCCACCCTTGTTGTTATAGAAATGGCTAGTTTATAATATTATGGAAAGTAAAAAGTTGAGGTTCAATGTTAATGCTTCCTTCTATTGCAACAGAGGAAGTCTGTTCTTTTTCCCTTCCCCCTTCACTTTCCCCCCATACTATTTGCTTTTGTATTTTTATGTCCTACCATTTGCTTTTGTATTTTTGTATTTTATTCTATAATCTAATAAAATATTACAAACTGTAGGGGAAAAGGAAAAAGTACCAGTTTTAATTTCTTTGGTGGCTGTTCCTTTGCTGAATCACTTTCTCTTTGCACTGACAAATGTATGATGAATTTATCCATGTTTATTACTATGCATCACTACCAGCTAGCTCAGGGGTCTTCAAACCCGGCACTTTTAATCCATTTTATTTTGGCCCACTTATTAATACCAGTACCAATTGATTTTATGGCATATACCATTTGAGAAATAAGTAATAATATATTTTTCTATTTAAATATTTAGCATATTTTCTGGCATTGCTCATAGATGTAAAGTCTTCATAAAGATCAAATTTAACATTCAAATACCACTCTAGGTATATGTAGAATCTATATTTAAAAGAAAAAAGAAGGTAATTATGTGCATAAAAATAAAAGAACAAGCAAATTAAAGAAATTTTTAAAAATCTAAAAAGTATATGTAAGTAAAAAAAGAAAGAAAGAAAGAAGAAAGAAAGAAAGAAAGAAAGAAAGAAAGAAAGAATAATCAAACAACTTGAAGACTTTACAAAGATGGCTCAGTGATTTTATTTCTCTTTTTATACTCAAAAGTACAAGACAGTTTCCAACATTATTAGTTAAAATATATTAAAAAATAAACAATAGTGATATTATTAAAAATAAACAATAGGGTTGCCAGTAGGCCCAGACTCTATACCTTGAAAGTAACCAAAATACAAGCAAAAAAAGAATGCAGGAAAAAATAATTCAGATGTAGAGTCTTTTAAAAGGACATTTTTACTACAGAACTGAAGGCAAACTCAAATTCTCCCGCAATAGATTCCAGGGAATGAAACAGAATCAGGCTTTTCTATCAGGAGATTTGAAAGAGAGGATAAAGACCTCTGCATTCAAAGGATTCTTTAATCTGTGAATCAGATCTTAGTGATTAACACAGAATGTGGCTGCAAAACACGAGAAACATTGAAGTTGTAATAATCTGGTGAGATTTGGAGCTTTTGAAAACATTTTACTTTTTTCTGAAATTTCCTTAATTAATTAAATTGGATAAATTCATATCTTTCTTTGATTAAACCCCACTTCAAAGGACGTTTGACTGATTTCTGGTTAAAGATATATAAAATTTCTTCTCTTGTGCTAACACCAGAAAATTGCACAATAATAATGTTGGAACTAGTTCCGGTCTTCCTTCTCGATAAAGGGCTTTCAATCACATGATCAATCTTGACTGCAAAAACCGTTCCCCAAAAAAGGAGCTTTCTGAACACAATCTTCTATAAATTCAGCCAGATTTGATTGACTTGAAGGGTTATCAATGCCAGTCATGTGTAAATCTTTCCTATGCAATAACTAAATAATTTATTTATCCAAATATGACTGGCTTGCTTACTGGTTTCATGGGCAATCAATCCTTATAGTAAGCTATTCTTTTTTTTTGCATCTGTTTTAAATCACATTTAAGCTCTACCAGATCTTGCTGGATCAGCTTCAGTACTATACCTGCACCAGGATCTCTTTTAAGCCATCAGCTTCGAAGGAAGTAGGAGTGTGGCTGTTCCTGACAAAGCTTTTCCTGTAACTGGTCATGTTTAAAAGTCTCTATTAAATGTCCAATGTTCTGATTTATGGGTTGATAATGAGAAAGTGGTGGCAAGGCAACTATTGAACATCATTTTGCATGTTGACCTAAAGAGGAAAACTGTCCTTCTTGTTCTAGACTTCTTAGCAACATTTAATAAAATTGACAGTGCTATCCTTCTGGACCACTTTCAAAAATTGGGAACTGGGAGTAATATTCTATAGCAGAGCTGCTCTTACTTGAAAGGGGGGTTACAATTGGTAGTCATAAAGGGCCAGTGATTGAACTCCTGTGAGATTTGGTGCACAGTTCCCCAGGTTTGGCCCTCTCCCCTTCACTTCTTGAGTATCTCCTAGATGTACTTGATTTGAATTTCCATATTTTTCATCCAAGGTGGTCAAAGAGGAATATCTAGTTTCTTGGGGTTAGTAGATTAATGCCTTTTTAATGCAGTGTTTCATGGAGATTATTTGCTTGTAGCTATTTCCATATGTCTATTCTGACTAGAAACCCAGGAAGGTTTAGTGCTGAAAGCTCTCAAGACTAAAAGTAAAGGTAAAGGTTCCCCCGCACATGCGTGCTAGTCGTTTCCAACTCTAGGGGCCGGTGCTCATCTCCGTTTCAAAGCCAAAGAGCCAGCGCTTGTCCGAGGATGTCTCCGTGGTCATGTGGCCGGCATGACTAGACGCCAAAGGTGCATGGAACGCTGTTACCTTCCCACCGTAGTGGTCCCTATTTTTCTACTTGCATTTTTACATGCTTTCGAACTGCTAGGTTGGCAGAAGACTATAAAATGGTTATTTGGTTCTTTTGTTAGAAAATCCAGAAACCAGAAGATTTGATACAATATTTTTTGTTGCTTCGCCTATATCAGTTTCGTAACAGGGTGTATTTGAATGCTTCCAGGTAATGATGCCTCTCTTGGTGAACCAGAAAAACCATCACAGTTGGCCCAATGTAGTATCCCAAGATGTCATTAATCATGTCTGCTCTCTGAAAAGGAGTGTTTTTGTGAAGGTTGGCCAAATTAGAGGAAAAACATTGTTATCTCTTCCTATTGAGCCTGAGAGGGACAGATACATTAACTCTGACAATGAGAAAAAGTAAGTTGTAATGCTTTAATTATTGATTTAAGTGGTCATTTTCAAGAAACTGCATGAATTGAAAGCTTTTCATTTTTGACTTCAATCTATAAATTGTTGAATGAATAGGAACAGAAACATGGAAATGTAAACATGTTGTGCAAATAATGTGAGTCAGTAATAATAATTTTGTTTTGTAACAAATTTCCTATTATTTCATTGAAAGTAGGAATTTATATTTTGCTTTATATTTGGTTTCTATGTTACAATGACAAACAAAGCTGCTCTGTTGATACTTTTGTTTTTTGCAGTACTGAATTGGTAGATAAGTCTATAATTCATGCAATTGAGTCTTCTGTTATTGAATGGACCCACCAGATCCAGAATGTTCTTAAGAGACAGTCTTCAGAACTGCTTTTGCAAGGCAAAGATCCCCATCCAAATGTGGAGTTGGATTTTTGGAAAAATAGGTACTGTATATTGTTAAGCTCATTCTACAATGACATCTAAATGAAGTAGGAATAGCTACGCAGGCGTAGGCAACCTTGGCTCAGGAATTCTGGGAGTTGAAGTCCACGAGTCATAAAAGAGCCAAGGTTGCCTACCCCTGACTGCTAAGGCTTTGTGGTTGTCAGTTGCAAAACCAGGTCATTTGCCCTGGCTTCTAACTGATCTGGAAGAAAAAGCTGAAAAGTAGAAATATCCATTTACATAAGAAAAACTTAGCTGTACAGTTTCTAATTTTCTAGTTGACATAAAGAAAAAACTTTCTTAAATTCATTTGTCCTAGGAAGATTATAAGACTGTTTGCTACAAGATATCATGTCATTTAATTAGTTATTTAATAAATTTGCTCATATCTTCTTCATTATATGTTGCAGGTACGAGGATCTGCAGTGTATTTATAGCCAACTAAAAGCCGGAAAAATTTTGACTATGCTAGACCTCCTAGATAAGGTGCAAAGCACTTACTTCCCAGCATTCAGATCCATCTTCAGTGATGTGGAAGCAGGTAGGGCTGTTAAATTTTGGAATTATTATGATTAAGCAAAGTTTATTGTAATTATTTGGTCAACCTGTACATAAAAGTCAACCTCTACAAAAGTTATAAGATTTACTTCTTGTATAAAACATTATCACAAGAGTTTTGTTTCATGATTTCTAGAGATAGTGAGACATGGCATTAAATTTCAAAGATTAATCTTCAATTAATGAAGATCATGACTTTTTAGACAAAGGCACATTTGGAATTTTTAGAAAGGTCATGCACTTCATCGCAAAATTATTGTTTGGGTATACTTTGAGAAAACAATTGTCTTGGTGGGTGCAATCAATCAATTTATTTACTGTTTTGACCACTAGTTGTAACAAAAATGGACAGTACAGTATAGTCAATCCCAAAACATATCAGAGACAAATTTCTATGGCTAAAATATAACTAACTTTTGAAAAAAAAAGAATGCAGGAGACTGTTCTTTACAGTTAAATGTAATTAATGGAAAATCAGTGGAAAAATTCACTTGCTACCAAAGGAACTTCATATGACCCTTTTATAAGTTTAAAGACGGCATTTGAGTTAATTCCCAGAATTGAGTAAAGCAGGTTGTCCATAAAGCAAACACTCTTTTTTAAAAAGGTTTTTATTGATTTTTTTCCATGCATTCCATAGTATTTATGGAATGTGCTGTCTGAGTTTATGTTCACTAATACATATTTAGTTCCTAATCCTTTATTCTTTCCTCCAGCCATCGATAAAATAAGTCCAAAGTTTGAAAGTTTCCGTTTCTTCTTTTTCTTTCAGTCTTGGAGTCAGTCTATCCATCTGTGTGCATTCTAATATTTTTTAAATTATTTCTTCATTTAATGGTACTCCTTCATTCTTCCAATATTGCGCAAATATAATTCTTGCTGCTGTTGTAACATGTGAAGTCAAATATATGCTTTGTTTACCAGTCTTTTCTGGCATTATACCTAATAAAAAAAGTTCAGGTTTAAATTCTACGTGTTCTCCCAACATCTTTTTTTAGTCTGGCATGTATCTTTTTCCAGTAACTCTGTGCTTTGTCACATGTCCACCAAACATGGTAATAAGTGCCTGACCTATCTTTGCATTTCCAACATCTATCTGACTTGTTTTTAAACATTTTTGCTAGTCTTGCTGGTGCAAGTGGCATCTATAAAACATTTTATATAAATTTTCTTTGTAGGAAGTTGACATTGTCAGTTTATAATTTCTTTCCCATAAATTTTACCATTTTTCTAATTATATATTATATCCATTTTTTTGGATATAATATATATCATTGTTTTTTTAACATGTTCACTTCCATTTTCAAAGTTAATAAAAATTATAAATTTTCTTAATTAGTTTCTCATCAGAAGTTAACAATATCTTATCAAACAAAGTTTGCTCCTTATAAAATCCATACAGTTTAACATCTTTTTTATATCTGGCTTGCATTTGTAAATGTGCCCACCATGATAAATTGATACCCTGATTTTTCATTTCTTGTTTAGATTTTAAATTCCCTTCAGAGTTTAGAATATCTCTATATCTGCAGATTTTTTCAAAGTCAACTAAATTTGAGTGTACAAATGCTTCCATTGTTGACAACCACCCTGAAATTTTCAGATATATTTTACATTTTATTTTTCCCATGTCGTTAATAATGCATTTCTTATATAGTGATTTTGAAAGTATTTATGAATTTTATTTTTCCTGTACCATAAGAAAGCATGCCACCCTAATTGGAAGTCATGCCCCTCCAGATATAACAACCTTTTGTTTCTAAGAATTATCCATTCTTTTACCCATGTTAATACTCTGGTAAACCAAAACCTCTATTTTCCTTGGCATCTTGTAACATTTTCATCTTAATTCTAGCTTTCTTTCCTTGCCAAATAAATTTCAAAATTAATGAATTTAAATCTTCAAAGAATTTTTCTCAAGTTTTATAGGTATTGTTTGGAATAAAAATAAGATCTTCGGTAATATATTCATTTTCACTGTAGCAATTCTTCCTAATATTGACAATTGCAAGTTTTTCCATTTTTCCAAATCCACTCTTATTTGATTCAATAGTTTTGTACAGTATCTAACTTTTATCGTTGAACATCTTGCTGTTAAGTATATTCCCAGATATTTGACCTTTTTAACTATTTGTAATTCTATTTTTTCTGACATTTGTTTTTTTAGTTTATCTGAAAGATTTTTGACTTTTACTTTAGTTTTTTCTCTGTTTATTTTCAGTCCTGCTATTTCTCCATGCTGTTCTCTTTCCCAGTAGTTTAGGAATCTTCTCCAAAGGTTCTTCTAAAATAAATACCAAATCATCAGCAAATGCTTGTAATTTGTATCTTTCACCTTTTATTTCTAGTCCTTTAATTTCTATATCTTGTCTAATATTTCTATTTAGAACTTCCAAGGTCAGGATACATAACAGTACCTTTTCTTATCTCAAAGTTTTCTATATAATCTCCATTCACAATCACTTTTGCTGTTTGTTTATTGTATATTGTTTTAATCATATTTATAAAATTCTGTCCAAAGTCCATTATTTTTAATTGCTGAATCATAAATTGCCAGGAAATATTATCAAATGCCTTTTGGGAGTCTAAAAATGTTAGTGCCAATTGTTTCCCTGGATGTAATTTACAATATTCCAATACATCCATTATTACTCTTAAATTATTTTTAATTTGTCTCTTTGGTAAAAAACCATTTTAGTCTGAATATATAAATTCAGTTAAGAATCTTTTCAGTCTCTCTGCTATTATTGAAGTAAAATTTTTATAATCCACATTTAATAACGATATCGGTCTGTAATTTTTCATCTGTGTCAAGTCTGAATCTTCTTTTGGTATTAAGATAATATTTGCTTCTATTCATGTATTTGGGAGTTTAGCCTCCAACAAAAGTTCATTGCAAACGTCTTTCAGCAGTTCACTTAGTACAGACATGTCAAACACAAGGCCCAGGGACCGGATCCGGCCCGTGAAGTGGTTTCATGCGGCCCGTGAAGCCATCCTGGAAACAGTGAGGGAACGGCCCCCACTGCCTTGGCCCTGGCCCAGAGACCCTCCTCCTGCCAGAGACCCTCAGATCTGTCCCACTCCTGCCCAGGCCCCCATAGGCACCCTTGATGCGAACGATGTAGAGCTGGCCATGCCCACCCAGTAGGCCATACGCACTCTAGCCACGCCCACCCAGTAGGCCACACCCACCCTGGCCATACCCACCCGGCCCCCTGAGGGCAACCTCAATGCTGATGCGGCCCTCAATGAAATTGAGTTTGACACCTCTGACTTAGTATATCTTGTAAAGCTTTGTATAACTCTGCCGGTAGTCCATCTGGCCCCGGTGTTTTCTTGTTTTTTCGTCTTCTTATGGCCTCTGTTATTTCCATCATTGTTATTTTTTCCTTTAACATAACCTTACAAGTTTCTGAAATTTTTGGAAGATTATTTTCTTCCAGATATTCTCATTCTCTCTCTTGGAATTTCTTCTATATCATACAGTTTCTTATAGTATTCTTTAATTATCTTTTTTATTTGTTTGTTTTTAAATGTAGGCAATCTTTTTCATCTACTAAATTATTTATCAGTTTCTTCTTCTGTTTTTTAAGTTTATAAGCTGACCATCTTCCTGGTTTGTTTGCATTTTCAAAAAAGTTTTGTTTTGCTCTTTTTATTTGCTGTGCCAATTTTTCTGAAACCAACAAATTTAATTTATGTTTTATTGTTTCCATTTCTGTTTTCAGAATCTTCTTTTGCGAATTCATTTACAGTTCTGATTCTAATTTTTCAAATTTTTCTCTTAATAATATATGTTGTTGTCCTTTCTGTTTGTTTTTTTTTGCCATATATGTTATAGCTATACCTCTAAAGTATGCTTTGGCTGTATCCCATATGTTTTGTAATGCTGTATCTTCTTTTTTGTTTTCTTTGAGGAAAAAACATTTCTTCTTTCTCTTTCTTTTAATATAGATTGGTTCAAAGTCCATCTTGATTTTTTGGTATTCCTCTCCATGTCACTTTGTGATTTGCCCATGTGCCTGGTTCTATCTCAATCTCCTGCATACCTGGCCTCAATTCAGACGTCATCCAGATAGTGTCAGTTCTGGACCAGGATTTATGACTGTTTGAATAAAATGTATATTGTAATTTTCCTGGATTGTAATTTTCCTGGATTGTCCAAACATCTTTTACTCCAATTTCTTCTATCATGTTAAAAAAAGTCTTAAGTAATCTTTTCCTTCTACTTTTTCCTGTTTTGCTACTTTTATAGTCTAATGTCCCTCCTTCCTTCCTTCTTCGTTGCCCCTCCAGGGCAATGTTATGACTCTTTGGGGTTGCCGGACCAAACGAAATTGGGCTAAGAAACTGGAGCCCCGGTTTCTTCCACCCGTATCATCAAAGCATCAGACCGGAAGTCTCCATAAAGCAAACACTCTTACTTCTTTCTGAGTCTAAAACTTCTGAAAACACTTAAGTGCAAATTAAAAGAGTCGTAGGCTGTTCATTGCTGGAAAATAAATATTATCATTGTAAGAGTAATACTTCAATCTAAACAATACCACCCACCAGTTGTTAAAAAAATGAAGGAAATAATAACTTAGATACAACAGACTATAATTCATTATAATTTTTTTCTTTGCTTATGTATGTGTCTGAACATGCTGTCATTTGGGGACATTGAATCCCATAGATTTGTGACTATTGTCTTCGTTTATGGATTTATTTAGTCTACTAACAAAAGTATTGTTATGTATTTACTGTGTCAACAAACATTTTCACCTTAAACTATAAAACTATCTTATCTTGGTGTTGAACTTTATTTCACTGAGATCCATACTAATTAATGATATAGCTGTATAAAGGTGCTTTGATAAAATGGGTAAGGATGTTGAGATCAGATTCTAAGCTACTGAAAACCCAGACATTCTCAGTACAGCCAAAGTATCGACAGCAACATTTTATTAATTGTCTTATGTATGATATATTGATGAAAACATCCACAAGAAAAGAAATTTGCAAAAAAATCTTATAGCTGGTACAAAAGGAGAATCAATTTTTAGTGCATTAAAAATCTACTTTGAAAAACCCTGTATTTTACTGACAAATATTATTGTTTGTTCATCTGGTGGAGCTCCAGTTATGGCAGGGAGATATGATATATTTATATGATTTTTGAAGAAAGAACCTCTAGAAGTTTTTTTTAATATTCATTGTATAATTGTCAGTGAACATCTTGTCAAAGTTTAAGTCCAAGTTTACACAATTCATTAAACCTCACAAAGAAAGCAATAAATAAGATTATGACCAATTCCAAGAAGGAGCAGTTGTTTCAACATGCTTATTGACATAACAATGAATGGTTTGTTTGTTCTTACATGTGGGTGCTTAATGGCTTTCTAAAGAGAAGAGACTAGACAGTCACTTGTTGAAATGGTACAGTATAGGTTCTCCTGCTTGAGCCTCCAAGATCCATTCCATTCCATTCTATTCTATTCTATTCTATTCTATTCTATTCTATTCTATTCTATTCTATTCTATTCTATTCTATTCTATTCTATTCTATTCTATTCTATTCTACTCTACTCTACTCTATACTCTATTCGCAATTGTGTGACTCTTCAGTGGAACTTTAATTAGATCTGTCTGAAAGTTAGAGTAAGCTAATGATCCTTATTGATTTTGAGAATGTTATATCTACGTTTATTGAGAAATTAGCTCTATTTGCACAAGATAGCTTGCCAAAAGAATTCTGCAAATTTTGGAGAAATTTTAAGAACTTTTATATATTTTGCGAGTTAACATAATGACTTCATAATGAGTTAACAAACTCAATACTGATGTGTGGATGATGAATCCTTTCAAAGAAATATGTATAGTGTAGATACTTACCATTCATCATAATAATGAATGTAAAATCAATGTTAAACAACACAGAAAATTGCAGAATAGAGAAGATATTCATAATTGTAGAGCAAATGTTTATCAGTACTAATACTGTAGCTTCCCCAATTTTCTACCCAGTTGAATTAGGTTTCAATGCAGACAAATCATTTTCCCACAAAAGAAGCAAATTGTTGGGATATAATAGAAAAACAAGCTCTCTACCTGACCATAACAATTAAATCCTGAAATTTAGATAGAAGACACTATCGCAAATATTGCATTAAAAATGAAACAAAAATAAGTAACATGTTAATAAAATGATATAATTTTATGGGTATATTTTTATTAATAATAAATACATTTTATTTGAATGAAATTTGATGTTTATATGTGAGTTTAAAAGTAAAAAAGCATTAATAGTATTAACATTTAAAAAATTAATGACAATAACAATATATAAGTAAGTAGGCAGCAAAATCATTGCAAACGTAAAAAATATTGAAAACTGGCCACTGAAAGGTTGATGATTATTGCTGTGTAATATATCAAAGTATTTAAGTATCTGGGAATCCTCTTTGCCTGGAGGAAATAATTAAAAGCCAAAGATTGGTGAATACAGTTCTGTGTTTCATAGATAGTAGAGGCCTACTGCCCTAATTGGTGTTACAATCAAAATGATTAGCCCTCATGGTTCCCAGACTTGTCTTTAAAAATACCTTGGACTATGGAAGCAACCTAAATTTTTAAGATCTAGAATTGAGAGAGTACTTTGGGAATGGGCTGAGTGAAATACCATTCATTCATCTTGTGTGTGCCTTCTCTCTGGTGAGTTTTAATAGTTTGTCATCTAAACTAGTAGAAAGAAGATTTAACAATATCCTAATGCATGCATAATTATGCCCATAGTAATAGGGGAATATTGAATCTGCTTTTTTATTGCATTGCCTATTTTATATCGTTTGGCACTGGAGCTTAATAACCCTTTTGCTGCTAAATTGTTCTGGCTGGTCTAATGTGGAGAAAACTCATCTTTTTTTGGTTATGCCTATAGAAGTATCTAATGAAGTAACTGATTTTTGTGTAATTGCCTTTCTAATAGGTGAGTAATAGTAATACTCTAAATACTGAATAAGCGTATATGTTTATCATATTGATGCCAAGAACACAATTAGTCTATTTATACCCATATGAACTTTGATTTCTAATTCTTCCACTTCCTGGTTTATATTCCCATCATTTTTCTCCTTGCTATGTGTATTGTTCCTTAACCCTAAATCAGTAAGGCTGATTTAAAACTTTTTTTTTTAAGTCTGAGCAGCTGAGATGCTTAAAAGTGAAGCTCTGGTCTCCTACATTAAGCCTAGAAGTATTCAGTAGAATAAAAATGATAATAGGTGGAAACAAATGCTTGATTTCCTTCTTCTCTATTTATATAATTTGCAAATCATATAATAATAAAAGGAACAGGTATTATCAGGCTAGTTTAGAACACAAGAAGTATTGCATTCCCTACTCGTCCCTACAGTCTAATCATAAAAAAAATCCTTATAAGTCCAGTTCACTGAAATCATGTTAAATAATTTGAGTTTTGTTTGAAAGTAAAACTAACATGTGGAAAGAATCCTCGCAAAATATATAAGGGGAGGGTTTGGGGGGATTGCTCAATATATTAGAATTTAAACCTGCTTATATCTGCTACAGGTAGTCCTTGACTTACAACCATTTGTTTAGTGATTGAAGTTAAAAGGACACCGGAAAAAGTGACTTATGACTGCTTTTCACACTTACGACCATTGCAGTGTCCCCATGGTCACATGATCAAAATTTAGACGCTTGGCAACTGCCATGTATTTATTTTATTTATTTTTTATTTTTATTTTAATCCAATTTATATCCCGCCCTTCTCCGAAGACTCAGGGCGGCTTACAATCTAAGCACAAATTAAATGTGCTTAGCAATAGCCTTCATTCTATGTATATGCCTGCTTATTAGGGCTTTCGCCCCCCCCAAGCGGCATTATTACAAAGTCAGCTTATTGCCCCCAACAATCTGGGTCCTCATTTTACCTACCTGGGAAGGATGGAAGGCTGAGTCAACCTTGAGCCTGGTGGGATGCGAACCTGCACTAATTGCAGGCAGCTGGTGTTACTTAAGGAGGCATTAGCCCACTGCTCCACCAAGGCTCTTTATGCAGTGTCCAAGGTCATGTGATTACCTTTGGAAACTTCTGGCAAGCAAAGTCAATGGGAGAGCCAGATTCACTTAAAAACTGTGGTACTAACTTAATAACAGCAGTAATTGACTTTACAAATGTGGCAAGCAAGGTAGTAAAATGGGAAAAAATGCACTTAACAATTGTCTTGCTTAGTGACAAAGATTTGGGGCTTAATTGTGGTCGTAAATTGAGGACTACCTATGTACCATTCACCATTCAAGATTTTTAAAAAAACTTCTTTAAGGAACTGCTGAATCCTTCAACATACTTATCTTATCTGCAGGAAATTGAGTTATAGGTTGTTACTTTTTGGTGATGTATTTTCTTTGCCTTTCTTTTTCTCAGCAATTTTAAGAAGAGATCCCATTAATTTTAATATCTCATGTTATCTGACTGCATGCAACATAAAGCCAAGATAAATTTGTTGGCACTCTAATTCAAAATATGGATACTTGAGGATAAATCCCTTTGAATATAAAATGATTTATTTCCAAGGAATTTTATTTTTATATTGCCATCTAAGAAACACACAAAGATAAGTATTTCTTCTTTAAAAACTATGTTCTTTGTTTTCAAAAACTGCAGCTTTGATTGAAGCCCAGGATATAAATATGCACCTAAAGCCTCTCCAGAGCCCATTGGAAGAAATAGAAAATGTGGAATTTAATGAGGTGAAACCATTATTAAATTGCATGCTTCATATAGTGTGCTTAATATGGGGCACTTCAAAATATTACTGCGCACCTGCTAGGATAATTGTGCTTCTTCAAGAAATTTGCAATCTTCTTATTCAGCAGGTAAGACCTGAAGCAGTTCTAATCCTGTCTGTTTGCTTGTTTGCTTGTTTATCACATTTAGAAACCATCCACCTCCCTCATAGGGCAACTCTGGACAGTGCACAAGTAAGGCATAAAAACATAAATGCTATATATAAATATTACATTAGGAGGCAATTCAAACAAAAATAGAATAATTAAATAAAAAATTAAAAAGACTGGGCCAGGCCTTCAAGGTGCTAACTAGCCCCATGACTGCATGCTGCTCTTCGTGCCGCAAACAAAATGGCAGAGCCATGTTTTTAGACATCTTCGAAAGATCAGGATTGGGGGGGGGGCTACCTCACCTCTGGAAGGAGGACGTTCCAGAGGGTGGGGGCAATGGCAGAGAAAGCTCTTCTCCTGGAATCACAGGGTCTACAGCATACCTTCCCTGCCTGACCAGGTGGGGTGGGCTGATATAATAGGGCAAAGACGGTTCCACAGGTATCTGGCCTCATGCCATGTAGGGCTTTAAAGGTCATAAGCAACATTTTGAGTTGGACCCAGAAGCAAACCAATGCAATGCAACTCATGTACCAGAGGTGTTACATATGTTGTCCTTGGGATACCCAAGATTGCTCACACAGTCACCTTATGTACCAGATGAAGCTTCTGGATACTTTTCAAGGGTAGCCCCATGTAAAGCATATTGTAGTAGTCCAGACAGGAGATGGTCAGGGCATGAATGTCCAAGGGAAAAGCCTCCTTATCCAGGAAAGGGTGTAGTTAGTGCACAACACAAAGTTGAGCAAAGGCCCTCCTAGCCACAACTGCCACCTATTTCGAGCAGGAACCATGAGCCCCGGAGGACCCCCACACGCATTATATACCAGGTCTGTGAGACATGAGAATGTCTGCAGAATCTTTTCAGGATAAACCTATTTTGCCAGCACATCTAAAATAGTTGATTCTTGCCACCTGTCACTTCAAGAAGAGTTGTAAGACTTAAAGTTCGGCTAGGTATTTGGCCCCTGAAATCAGTGGTGCATCTCTCACTGTTGCAGTCACATTGCAAAGAGATTCTTTGCACCTCATGTTCATAACATTGATGGCATAATTATGGTTCATTAAATAGAATGATTTAAGAACATAGGATGCTGCTAGCAGGAAGCTGTTATTGTGTATTCAGTTTCCTTCGTTCTTGGAATTTCATGTGAAATTTTAGCGTCCTCTTTTCCCACTGCTGTTTTAATTTCTTTTCTTATCAAACATAAATCAATTAAAAGGGAAGAAATGGAACATATATACAATACTTTTTGGTTGGTAAATAAGGAGCTTATGTATGCATTTGTTATATACCTAACACATCTGTGTCCAAATCTACTGAATTTTGATTTTGCTAATTATCAAATCAATGTCAGTTTACTACTGAGCGGCCAATTTAAGAATCAAAGCAAAGCAACACATCTTTTAACATGTTTGTTCCATGTAAAACTTACAAATGTGTAATTCATTTCTTTGTTCTGCCCAACCAGGCCAAGAATTTCCTTAGTCCAGAAGATATACTTAAAGGAGAAGCAGAAGAAAGTCTGAATAAAGTTCAGAAAGCTTTTAATGTTTTTGATTACTTTAAACAAATGTTTGAAGAAAGAAGAGAAAACCTTAGCAATTATTTTCAGCCAGGTCAAGAAGTAAAGCAATGGGATTTTCCTTCTGTAATGGTTTTTGCAAAACTGAATAATTTCCTAGAGAGGCTTCACGTAGTACATGTAAGTTCTTTGCTGTGAAAAATAGAACAATGAATACTCTTAGATTCTATACTGCACAGAAGCAATGTATTTTATTGTCACCCTTTCCTGCAACCCATTTCCCATATTTTTCTTGATTCTTGTCTTTAATGGCTCAAATTGTGGATTTAGACCCTTTCCCCTCTTGTATCTGACTATGGAACAATCTTGACCCCCACCTGTCTGTTGGTCATTTAGAGTGGTTCAGTGATGTTCCCTCCTGCCAGAATCTTTGGGTATGACCTTTCAGGACCATTCTGGTTTGAGCAGCAGGGAAGCTCAAACCAGAATTTCCCCTTATAGTTGACATGTCCCAAGCTGAAATCTGACTTAGAAACATGGCTTTAAAAAAAGGATAAGCTCAACTATGACTTGACTGGGAAGATTTACATGGCGAAGGAGGTGAGAGTATGCTGATTCTCCAATGTTTCACTGTGCAACCCCTCTCTTCCACTGGTGATTTTTTGGCTTGGATGCTTTTTGAATATGGATTTAACCCTCTTCTGAAAAATAATTCTGTGTCCAAAAGTAGTTGGACTAATAGAAGTCAGCAAGAGAGAGAGAGCTCCATGGCGAAGATTGCTGGCTTGTTTCTGGCTTTCTCCTGCTGTTGCTGCTTCTCTCTTCACTGGTCAACTGTTCATTGTGTTCCTTTTGAATGCATCAAAATACCACAAGTTTTGATAGACTAGGGCAGGGGTCGGCAACCTTAAACACTCAAAGAGCCACTTGGACCCGTTTCCCAGAGGAAAAAAACACTGGGTGCCGCAAAACTCTCACGGGGGGGGGGAGCTTGATTGAAGGTAAAGGTAAAGGTTCCCCCGCACATGCGTGCTAGTCGTTTCCAACTCTAGGGGCCGGTGCTCATCTCCGTTTCAAAGCCAAAGAGCCAGCGCTTGTCCGAGGACGTCTCCGTGGTCATGTGGCTGGCATGACTAGACGCCAAAGGCGCATGGAACGCTGTTACCTTCCCACCGTAGTGGTCCCTATTTTTCTACTTGCATTTTTTTTATGTGCTTTCGAATTGCGCATGGGAGGGAGCTTGATTGAAGAGTTTAATTTAAAAGAAATAAAGGTTGCTGTGCATGAGTTCTCTCTCTCTTTCTGTCCCTCCCCCCCTCTCTCTCTCTTCGATTTTCTGCTCACCTGGCAAGCTGGCTTCATGCTGTTCTCGGACAAGCTGACACACATTCTTATTGGGCTGGCTCTCCTGAGCTGCTGCTGCTTTCTGCTGCTTCCTGCTTCCTGTGGAGATGCAGCAAAGGCAGGAGCCCCACCCAATAAGCTTGTCAGCTTCTCGGAGAACAGTGTGAGGCCACCCTCTTTTTTTACACACACACAGACACAGAGAGAGAGAGAGAGATAGAGAGAGAGAGAGAGAAGGGAACCGCAAGTGCCTCTCTCTCTGTGTGTCTCTCTTTCTGCAAATGGCGGAGGACGACTGGGAGCCTCAGGAGAAGGCTGCATAATGTAAGGTCTCCACCATATCCTTAGTTCTTACAATGTAAGTCTGTTTTTAATTGGTTGTATACTACTTTCCACCCCCCACCCCTCTTCTTACAAGCGGCAGTTACTTGTCTGAAGTTAGGCTTATTGGCCTTATCTAGTAGTCCATTACAAATCTAGGCACTTCTATTACCTTTTCTGATCCAGATGGGAAGAAACAAATTTGCTATTCAAAATTAGAGATGGTGAGGTAGAAAGAACACTATGGGATTTTAGGAGAACAATATTTCCCCAACTGGTGCCTTTTAGATCAACATATTAAAAGCTCCATTATGTGCAAATACACTTTGCAAGTACACACAATAAATATACTTAATGCATAGATTTTAGCAGTGCTTTTTTGTAAGGAAAAAGGTGCTGGAACTTAACATCTTGTTAATCTTTTATTTAAAAATTTTATATTCAGTTCTTAACATAAATTTAATTTATTGTATTTAAGGCAAATGTTCATAATAAATTTTACACTAAAAATTAAAAAGATTTTCAATTCAACGATTTTTTAAAATAAAGAAATTATCTTTCATTCATAGTCAATCACTACACCCACACCCACACACGTTAGTTGTGTAACAAAACATAACGGTCACCACCCACAGTAAGCACTCAGCGCGCGACCACATGACCAATCACAAGCCGAGCAGTGCCACAAGCTGAACAGTGCCATCACAACCAGCGCAGACGATGTAAACATGCATTGGACTCAACAAGCAGCCCGCATGCACCGTTTTAATGATTTTGCCGCCAACCTGCTATGCTCGACAGGGCGATTCAAATTGATGTGGACCAAACATCAAATTTTCAAAAGTTATTTTTAAAACTTGGAAAATCCATTGAAAAAAGGTGCCAGAACTCTGTTCTGGTGCATTTTATGACAAAAAAGCACTGGATTTTAGCCTGCAGAGTCAACATTTCTAGTGCTACTTAATTTTAGTCTGTAATACTTATGTTTATGTAGTACTTTATATTTAGGATTTATGTTTACTCATTGAGTCCCAATATGATGCACCTGTAGGAAATTTTTATAATGAATTCCTACCTCTTGGCAAAATTTGCCTAGTAAAGTGAAATAGCATATCTACTATTCTATCAAACTATTAAAGGCAGCAGAAACAAACAATAGAATATGTATAAAAACCCATATTTAGAGTTGGAGCTGCCTGTTTGATTCTGGAAAAATTTGACCTTATTAGCAGTATTCTAATGTTCTTGTAAAATATTATGGCATTTATTTATTTACTATAATTTTTATTTTTATATTGTATTTGTTTCCTGCAGAGACAGGATCCCATTTAAATTGCAGGAAAGGGCGGGGAGCCATTAAAGAGAAAGGCAAAAAAATCGAGGATTTCTGTTCCATATATTTTTGTTTTGGTGCATGAAATGGCTCATGGTTACAGAAGATGTTTCTTTTGAACAGCCTTAGAATAAGATCCAGTAGTAATACTTTTAAAAAGTCCTTGATCAATATAGTTGTATATCAGCACTGACAGCAAATAGCACTTGTGACTTATGCTGTCTTCCTTCCTCTGACAATGAGTCTGTCTATAAAATGATAAATAGAAATTATTTTCCTCACAAAATTATGTGATACATTAGGGGTGAGAAATAAATTATCTGAAAAAAGTTTTGGTTTTTTTTCTTTTTCTTTTGGCTGTAATATTATTAAAGTGCAAAAGCCGGCCTAAATGTCAAGAAAATAAACTGTGAATTGTTGATTTCTGTAGGATCTTCTGATGACAGTTCTGGACATAGAGAAACTGGAGAAACTGGAATTTAGTGGCATTAAAGGCAAATCTCTGAGTCAGCAAGTCTTGAGTATGCATGAAGAATTCCAGGAAATGTATAAAGTATTTTCAGATCGAACGTATGACTGTCTGGATGTGGCTAATGCGGTAGGTGATTTTGGACTCTAGGAGAGTAGAAGCTCTGTAACTTTGCTAAAGAGGACTTTGGGGTCACATATAAAGAAAAAAGTATCTGGTATTGAAAAGCCTGCTCAGTCAGAAATGGCTTTTATTCATAAAAATATTTATTTGGTTCCTTTAGGAGTTTGAGAATGATGTGTGTGACTTTAAGAGCAAAATGGAAGATATTGATCGACGGTTGGGGTCTCTCTTTGGCCAAGCCTTTGATGATGCAGCCAGTGTGGAGCATGCATTCAAGGTTTGCAAGTTGTTATACTGAGCTACTGCAAAACACAACAAATGTGCCCTAGTTATTTTTAAATAATTAAAAATGCTCAGATGAGGTACTAGTTTATGGATTTTTATATTTCAATAAATGCATACTTTAATATCAATGTGGACTACAGCACTGAAATAATTACAATTGTATTCATTTTGATAGCTAGGTCATTAAAGAAAACATGTGAGCAATGACAAGGATTCCGATTGTAAATGATGATTACAGGGCTGTACAATCCCCCCCCCTTTTTTTCTTCTTTCTGTGTGATAGCTGATAGACATTTTTGGAAGCCTCCTGGATCGACCAATGATAGCAGTAGAAGCCTATGATAAATATAATGTTCTCATCACAATATTTGACAAAGACCTTGATGATGCTAAATTGATCTACCTGAAACGTATTGAGGAGGAGACAGACATAGGTACATGTTGATAACTTTAAAAAGTCTTAATACTCATTTAACAGAAAGTATTAATGTAAATTTAATTTAATTTAATTTAATTTAATAATATTTGTATACCGCCCTTCTCCCTGAGGACTCAGGGCGGTTCACAGGGCAGAATAAAATACTAAATACAAACGTTAAAAAAAAAGATTAAATAATTGCCCATATTAAAACAGTTGGAATAAAAATTCTAAAACACCAAGTTAAAATTAAAGCACAAAATTAAAAAACCCCACCAATCCCCGTCAGGCTAGGCCGGCTTGTACAAACAGAAACGTCTTGAGATCGCGACGAAAGGAGCGAAGATCGGGCGCCATCCGGAGCTCTACCGGTAGCTGGTTCCACAGCTCCGGAGCGCCCACAGAGAAGGATCTCCCCCTGGGGGCCACCAATCGACATTCTCTGATCGGTGGCACCCTGAGGAGGCCCTCTCTGTGGGAACGCACAGGGCGCAGGGAGCTTGATGCCGGCAGCAGATGTTCCCTAAGGTACTCCGGCCCCATGCCATGGAGGGCTTTGAACACCGTTACCAGTACCTTGAATCTCACCCGGAAGACAACTGGCAACCAATGCAGCTCACGGAGCAGCGGTGTAACGTGGGAGTATCGGGAGACTCCCAACACAACTCTCGCGGCTGCATTCTGTACCAGTTGGAGCTTCCGGGTGGTCCTCAAGGGCAGCCCCATGTAGAGAGCGTTGCAGTAGTCCAGACGAGAGGACACGAGCGCATGAGTGACCGTGCACAAATCATCCCGGCTAAGATAGGGCCGCAACTGGCGCACCAGGCGAACCTGGGCGAAGGCCCCCCTAGTCACAGCTCCTATATGGTCTTCCAAGGTGAGCCGTGAATCTAGGAGGACTCCCAAGTTGCGAGCCCTATCTACGGGGGGTAATAGTTCACCCCCCATAGCCAGAGGTGGAATATCCGAATAAACCCGGGATGAAGGTATGCAAAGCCACTCAGTCTTGTCGGGGTTGAGTTGAAGTCTGTTCCTCCCCATCCAGACCCGAACCGCCTCCAGGCACCGGGACATCACGTTGAGGGCATCACTGGGGTGGTTTGGGGTCGAAAGGAAAAGTTGGGTATCATCAGCGTACTGATGATACCCAACTCCAAAGCCACGAATGATCTCACCCAGCGGTTTCATGTAGATGTTGAACAGGAGAGGCGAGAGGACCGACCCCTGAGGAACTCCACAAATGAGAGACCTCGCGGTCGACCTCTGCCCTCCTGCCAACACCGACTGCGAACGTCCCTGGAGATAGGAGGAGAACCACTTGGTCTAAGCAGCTTCATTTTTTAAAAAAATTGCCATAAGGATCAATTCTCTTACATAAATGTCATGATAAATAGATTAAAGATGTAACAAACAGCTACACAAAGTGAGGATGATGTAAAAATAACAGTATACTATGTGTTATCCCAATATCAGGTTATTCAACTGGGCTTCATTTAATACTGATTCCGAGTTGTATTTTGTTTTAGGAGTAAGGGCTGCTGTTTTTTTTTTAATTGTAGATTGCTAGAGAAGTATAAAATATCAGTGTGATCAGTTGGAATTCACTTTTGGTGGGGAAAAGACCTTTTCAGGTGTTATAATATCAGGGTTTTTTATGACTTCAATTGTCAATTAACTTTTTTTGGAAAACTGATCCCTGTAATGAATTGGGTGATGCCAGAGAATGTGTCTATATCTACATTTTCCAACCTTAGGAACTTGAAGATGCGTGGACTTCAACTCCCAGAATTCCCCAGCCAGCATAGCTGGCTGGGGAATTCTGGGAGTTGAAGTCCACGCATCTTCAAGTTCCTAAGGTTGGGAAATGCTGGTCTATATCATGTATTTAATCAGGGACAGCATTTTCCCTGACTCTAAATTTTTTGTTGGAAATTATGATTCTTTTTGGTATTTTAGCAATCAGTATTATATTAATATTGGTATTGTATTATTAATATTAAGCCTACTTGGAATACACTTATTGTATTTTGAGTTTTAGACTGAATTTTGTTCCTCAGGGTATTCACCAGTGCATAAAAATATGCCTTTGGTGGCTGGAGGAGTTCAGTGGGCTCAGGAACTAAAGCAGAGGATCCAAAAACCATTCAGTAATTTTAGGCACCTCAGTTATTGGTGAGTATCCTTATTCTAAAAAAAAAAAGGATTTATTTTATCAAACTTTCTGTATCAGTGTTCTGCATGAATGTTAAAACTGAAAGAATGACATTACCTGATACTACAAAATAAGTTTGAAAAAGGGCTTCTGGCCTAGTCTACACTTTTTATTCTTTCCAACTTGATGGAACCTTAGAAAATGATTATCTAAAAGTTTTGAGACTTGATCTATCTGTTTGTCTCCCAGTAGTATAACTCCTCTCCCCCAAATAAAACAGAAGAAGAACAATGTTGGTGTGAACTGGAGAAGCCAACAACAACAACAACATCAACAAAACATTATTAAAACAGAATCACAGGATTCTGTCAGGCGTTCGTGGTTCGTGGATTTTTGAGAAAATCGAATGGTTAATGAAGACCCCCACCTCTATATTTGAGTGTAGAACATTTTCTCTCTCTTTTTGTTACATCTTTTGAAGAAATAAAGATATAACAAAAAAATTATATATAGGTTCGAATTTTAATTATATATAATTTTTAATTTATTCATATATGTGTGTACACACACACACACACACGCTTTATATATATATAAACTTTACCCTGGGAGTCAATTTTTTGAAATGGATAGATACATAAATAGGGTTATTTCAGATGGGCTCATGTTCTACAGTACCAGAAAAAAAAAGATAGGACTATTGAAGAGTATTATATAGATGTCTGTAATCATTGATATGGATGGACTTATAAGGACAGTTTGAAAAAGAAACAAATTCTTTGGGAGAGTAAGTCATGATTAATATAACCCAGCTATTCTTCTCCACCCCGAACCAACCCAGTGATGCCCTCGATGTGATGTCCCGTTGCCTGGAAGCGGTACAGATTTGGATGGGAAAAAACAGGCTTCGACTCAACCTGGCCAAGACTGAGTGGCTCTACATACCGTCATCTCGTTTAGTCCAAGAGGTTCCATCTTTGACTATAGGAGGAGAGATGTTACCTCCCATTGATAGAGCACGCAATCTGGGTGTTCTCCTAGATTCACGACTCAGTTTTGAAGATCATATTGGAGTCGTGGCTAGGGGGGCATTTGCCCAGATTCACCTAATATACCAATTGTGCCCCTTTCTGGACCGAGATGCCCTACGTACAGTCACCCACGCACTAGTTACCTCCCGTATAGACTACTGTAATGCTCTCTACATGGGGCTGCCCTTGAAGACCACCCGGAGGCTTCAGCTGGTGCAGAGTGCAGCTGCACGGGTAGTGATGGGAGCACCCCGATACTCCCATATTACACCCCTCCTGCGTGAGCTGCATTGGGTACAGGTTGCCCTCCGGGTGAGATTTAAGGTGCTGGTACTCACCTTTAAAGCCCTATATGGCTTAGGCCCGGGATACTTGCAGGACCATCTGCTGCCGGGAACGAATTCCCATCGCCCAGTACGCTCACACAGAGGCCTCCTCAGGGTACCGTCAGCTAGGCAATGTCGGCTGGCGACCCCCAGGGGGAGGGCCTTCTCTGTGGGAGCGCCAGTCCTATGGAATCAGCTCCCCCCTGAGCTTTGGATGGTCCAAAATCTCCAATCCTTTCGCCGCGGCCTCAAAACACTCCTATTCCACCAGGCTGACCTGGACTGACAGGCACTTTAATTAATTATATTTACAATTTTTAATTTTTAATTTTAATTTATTGAACAGATGATTTTAATTTTATTTTTATCTTAATTTCTGTACTTATTATATGTTTTGTTGTTAGCCGCCCTGAGTCCTTCGGGAGATAGGGCGGGATATAAATCCCATTAATAAATAAATAAATAAACTCAGCTCTCAGGCAGAAAAATACGTCATAGGAAAGTTGTGTGTGCGAGGGTGTATATATTCCAAATGTATCACATCTATATGCAAACAGTATCTAAAAAGTAACAGAAGAATAACAGAGTTGGAAGGGACTTTGGAAGTCCTTGGAAGTTGGAAGTCTTCTAGTTGAACCCCCCTGCTCAGGCAGGAAACTCTATACCATTTCAGACAAAGGGTTATTCAATCTCTTCTTAAAAATTTCCAGGGTTGGAGCATTCACAATTTTTGGAGGCAAGTTGTTCCACTGATTATGGAACATGATCTGAATATTTTAAAAGTTATTTAAAATATTGACCATCATATAATTTCAGTCAAATTATCAAGCATTTGATGCATTTTATTTACAGTTCCTTGGATTCTGCAGAAGGCAAAAAAATGGCGCAGAAGTATGAAGATTTGATCCAGTTATTAGAAAGGTAAACGTGCTTCATTAGAACATATTGTAAGAATACCAGTAGATTTGCCTTTGCTAAATTATTTTTATGTAACTAATAGGGGCTTTGGAGTTGATTTATCCAAATATTTTTTTCTTAGTTGCTTAATTAACTAAATTCAGTGTTTTAGAAATGTTTTGTATACAATGTGATATCAACATTGTAATATGTTACTAAAGATCCTCTGGGAGGAATAAATAAAAGCATTGATGATGCTACCCAGTTTGGGTAATGAAATGACTGCAAGAAAACAAGCTCAGAGATCACTAAGGACCCCTCATTTTAACCCCGAGCTACAAATATTCTCCTTTATTAATAAATAAAGGGGAAGGGGAGAGGAAATTATGGTAATGTCCAAAATATTGTCTCTTAGTGCAAATAACATTACTATTTTCTCTTCAGTTCATTTAATTGTCATAATTTCCCCATTTTAACTATTTTCTACCAAGACTTTTTTTTTGAGGGGGGCTATATAGCTATATTCAGTCATGCATAGCGTGATCACTTTCTATGTTATTAGAGCAGCTCCTATATGATTACTCTCTCGCCACATTCTGGATTAAGCTATTGTAAATAATACAGCTTAGCTATTTAAAATGTTACTTGTTATTTTTAAATGCTGTTTGCTATATTGTATTTCTCACAAGGAGTAGCCTTTTATATGCAAATATTTGATGCCTATAATGAAAATGAGATCCTCATGCCTAAAACTATTTTACAACAATCTAAAATATGGAGGCTTTCCTCTTTAAATGTGGGAGTGCTTTGTAATGTCAGTTACTGAAAATTTGGATTTTTGGGATGAGGAATTTAAGAATTACTCAAACCCATTTTGTATACAATTTGGGGTGTTATTCTGGGGTTGTGGTTACATAACTAGTAGTATATACATAAAAGTATGTAGGAGACTAAGCTATATTTAGCTAGAATAATGAATCCCCTAATTTTTTTATGAACTTCACTTGTGATATAAAATCTAGACAAATCCACTTTGGTGAAATATTAAGCACACATTTCAAGTCACCAGACCTATATTACCAACTTATTAGAGGATTTTGTGCTCAAAATTAGCACGATTGAATGCAGTGTAAGTAAACACAGGTACAATTTATAATATGGGTGAAATCAACAATGTTGTTGCTATACTGAAGCCCACAGAAGACTTAAAGTTAATTATAAAGACTCAGGAAGCATACCCAATATAATTGTTAAACAGCAGGCAAAATGAATTGGCCAAATCAAAGCCTAGAGCAACATCTGGAGATAACCAAGGCCAAGTTATACCGTTCATGTCAAAGCTGGATTACTTATGGCCATAGGATATAAACAACAACCAGTATATTTATTACAGCATGTAATTTACTACAAATTAAATACTTTCCTGCTTTACTCAATACCACCTTTTCTAGTCTCAAAATAGATATTTGTAAGGGTTCACTTATGGATCCATGTTTTGCTCTTAAAGACATACTCTTTCCTATCTGGCACTTCATAGGCTAACATTTTGACCTTGCACTACTATGTTTGCCCTACTGAGTAGACTTCATTCTGAGTGGGCTTCATTCTCTGTTCCAGACTTAAGTGCCACTTTCCCAGATTCTTTTAGATATGATCCCATCTTTTTTAAACAGAATTTGAGCTTACAGATTTTTGAAGCCCTATTACATCTCCAGATTTTAATTTACATATCTTAGATAAACATAACTCATATGACTGCTTTATCTAGAATAGATAGGGACGCAGTGGCTCAGTGGGTTAGGACGCTGAGCTTGTCGATCAGAAGGTCGGCAGTTTGGCGGGTCGAATCCCGAGTACCGCGTAACAGAGTGAGCGCCTGTTACTTGTCCCAGCTTCTGCCAACCTAGCAGTTCGAAAGCACGTAAAAATGCAAGTAGAAAAATAGGGACCACTATGGTGGGAAGGTAACAGCGTTCCGTGCGCCTTTGGTGTCTAGTCATGCCGGCCACATGACCACGGAGATTTAATTTTATTGAGATTTTTATACCGCCCTTCTCCCAAGGGGACTCAGGGCGGTTCACAGGGCATAAATAATGTATAAATAACAATACAAACATTAAAAACAATTAAATCAATGCCCAAGTTAAAACCAATAATAAAACAAGCCTATATAAAAAAAACCCATGTACCCCCATCAGGCCAGACCCGCTAGTTCAAATAAATGGGTCTTCAACCCGCGACGGAAGGATCGGAGGTCTGATGCCATCCGGAGCTCTACCGGCAGTTGGTTCCATAACGCCAGAGCACCCACAGAGAAGGCCCTCCCCCTGGGGGCCACCAGTCGACATTCCTTGACAGGAGGCACCCTGAGGAGGCCCTCTCTGTGGGCGCGCACAGGGCGGAGGGGAGTCGACGCTGGCAGCAGGTGGTCCTCGAGGTATCGCGGACCCATGCCATGTAGGGACTTAAAGATCATAACCAAAACCTTGAACCTTACCCGGAAGATGTCCTCAGACAAGCGCTGGCTCTTCGGCTTTGAAACGGAGATGAGCCCCTAGAGTCGGAAATGACTAGCACGCATGTGTGGGGGAACCTTTACCTTTTACCTTTATCTAGAATAGAATGTAGAATACAACAGAGCTGGAAGAGATCTTGGAGGTCTTCTACTCCAGCCCCCTGCTCAAACAGGAGACCCTATGTCATTTTAGACAAGTGGCTGTCCAGTCTCTTCTTAAACACCACCAGTGATGAAGCACCCGCAACTTCTGATGGCAAGCTGTTCCACTGGTTAATTCTCCTCACTGTTAGGAATTTTCTTCTTAATTCCAAGTTGCTTCTATCCCTTATTAGTTTCTATCCATTGTTTCCTGTCCTGCCCTCTGGTGCGTTTGAAAATAAGTTGACCCCCTCTTCTTTGTGGCAGCCTCTCAAATACTGGAATATTGCTATCATGTTACCCGTAGTCCTTCTTTTTTTTAAACTAGCCCAACCTAAATCCTGAAACCTTTTTTCATACGTTTTAGTCTCCACGACTTTAATCATTTTAGTTGCTTTCCTCTGCACTTTTTCCAAAGTCTCAATATCTTTTTTGTTGTATGGTGACCAAAACTGGGTGCAGTATTCCAGATGTGGTCTTACTAAGGTTTTATAAAGTGGTATAAATACTTCATGTGATTTTGCTTCTATGGCCTTTGTTTATACAACCAAGGATGGTATTAGCATTTTTGGCTGCCGCTGCACACTGCTGGGTCATGTTTAAGTGATCATCCACTAGGACTCCAAAGTCCCTCTCATGGTTACTCTTTTGAAGTCAGGTTTCTTGTGATTCACTTTGCAAATTTATTTATTTATTTATTTATTTATTTATTTATTGAATTTTTATACCGCCCTTCTCCCGAAGGACTCAGGGCGGTGAACAGGGCATATAAATAGAAATACAAAAGTTAAAAAAAGATTAAATAATTGCCCAATAAAACAGTCAAAATATGAAACCCATTAAAACCCTAAGGTTCCTAAGGTAAATTGGATCGTGTTTGTATGTTGTAAGTGAAAAATATCTGAAAGTTGATTGAGCAGCAACCTTGGAATCTTCTAAGAGCGGTGGGTATGTGGAGAAATGGCTTTATAGGAAGAAACCAAGTATTTTTCCAGACAGTAGGGACAGAGGGGCAAGAACCTCCGCCTACAATTTTTTCACTTCAGATTTGCTTGCAACATAGCCAGGAAATCTCTTCCAGTAACATGTTGACAGTGCATAGAAGTGTTGACATGATTGCTTGGTCTTCTGGCAGATATCAAGAGAAGCTGTATGAGGAATGGTTCCAGACTGTCTCTGTGAAAGCTCAATATAATCTCACTCAACCACTGATCCAACGAGATTCAGAGAGTAAACTGATTACAGTCAATTTTGACCCTCAGGTAAGATGAAAGAATGTTGATCTTACGGAAGACTTCTCCCTCTTCTTTTTGGCAGAAACAGGTGCAGTTTTACAAAGTGAGAAGTGTTCTCATGCTGGGAGCCAAGAATGGCTCAATCTCTGTACTTCTCAAGGAGATAGAGATTTACATGGCTAAAAAAATATCCTATAGAATAGCAACATCATCATTCGCACAGTGCCATTCAGTGGAGCTCGATTGTAGTTCACGTATCCAAAATTAAACATTTTATCCAACAGAAAATATGCTGAATTAAAACAAAAGCCCAACATAATTTTCTGCCTATAGTCACAGATCAGTGATACGCATATAAGAATCTCCAAACAGAAAGAGAAAGAAGATAATTTTGTTTAAATCCATCACTTTTGCCCAGTTGATATTCAGAAGCATGTTGCTTTTTCAATGTAGTTTCTGTTAACTGACAGGGTTAACAGATAAACTTTTATGAATTTGACTATAAAAGCTTGCTATTTCCTAGTAATTTATATAAACATTTGTGAGATTAAAACTGGAATTGCTGTATGTAGAAATATTTGTGGTTAAATTTTAGAAATATCTCATATTGTTGAGATGACAGTCCACAAGGTACCCTCTAATTAATATTTTTGAGTTGAAAAGGAAACTTTCTCCCTATGTTCCTATTTGGTTATTCAGGAAGTTTTATAATTGAAACTCTATACAGAGAGAGAAGAGAAGAAATACAACTTTTTATAGGAAAAAAAGAACACCAATGAAAAGGTTTCAAAGATTTATTTTACTTTGTGATTTTCTAGCTGGTGTCCATTCTAAGAGAAGTGAGCTACCTTGGAGAAGATCAGATTGGGAATATCCCAGAAACAGCAGCAGAAATATATTCTTCTAGAGAATCCTTCAGGCAATTAGTGGCCAACTTGGATTTAATGGTTACTTGGTACAACAAAATATTGTGCACTGTCCTAGAGGTGGAATATCCACTCATACAGAATCAACTGCGTGAAATTGATATTCAACTGAAAGAAGCAGAAGAAACATTAAATTGGAAAACAAAAGGTAAGCTCTGCTTGTAGAGTCCCATGTGGTAAAAATGAAGTGATTTCTGATCTTTCAGCCAAGCTGGGTCTTCTTCAGAAAGCTCTCCTTGCTCACATTTTCTCCTCTGCAGATAAATGTGGATGTTACCAAACTGGGTGAAAAAATACCGTGTTCTTTCTTCTTCCTGGTGTCTTCTGGGCACTGTAATCATCTGGTGTCTATAGTGCTGTGTACATTTCAACCCAGAATGTTGAATGTTGGGGCCTTTATTTTCCACTTTTATTAGTCAGGGAACATGACTGAGTCAAGGTTGACTCAGCCTTCCATCCTTCCGAGGTAGGTAAAATGAGGACCCAGATTGTTGGGGGCAATAAGCTGACTTTGTAATAATGCCGCTTGGGGGTGTATGTGAAAGCCCTAATAAGCAGGCATATACATAGAATGAAGGCTACTGCTTAGCTTGTAAGACGCCCTGAGTCTTCGGAGAAGGGCGGGATATAAATGGAATTAAAATTAAAAAAAACCATGGCTCTTTGGAATTTGAGAAGAACCTAACAGCGTAAAAAGAGAAGAAATAATGAAAAAATATTTGAAGGATGGCCCAAAGATGCTTTTTCATGAGGTTACTGGACTTTCTTGTTTTTCTTTGAAGACATTTCTCATCCAAGAAGCTTCTTCAGCTTTGACTGGATAATGCTTCTTGGATGAGAAGTGAAACATCTTCAAAGAAAAAACAAAGTCCAGTTACCTCATGAAAAAGCATCTTTGGGACAATTATTTCTTTTTATTTTTTTTATTTTTAATCCCATTTATACCCCGCCCTTCTCCGAAGACTCAGGGCGGCTTACAATTTAAGCACAAACCAATGTGCTTAGCAATAGCCTTCATTCTATGTATATGCCTGCTTATTAGGGCTTTCGCCCCCCACCCAAGCAGCATTATTACAAAGTCAGCTTATTGCCCCCAACAATCTGGGTCCTCATTTTACCTACCTCGGAAGGATGGAAGGCTGAGTCAACCTTGAGCCTGGTGGGATGCGAACCTGCACTAATTGCAGGCAGCTGGTGTTACTTAAGGAGGCATTAGCCCACTGCTCCACCAAGGCTTCTGAATTATGACCTGAATGACTAAATCTCCATAGACATTTGGAGGACGGGAAGTCATGCTGGTGCTGATTCAATTCTGAGTAGCTGGAATGGAATAGTTGGCTGAGATTCTCTTCCCAAAATTAAGGAAAAAGTAATGGTAATTGACATTAAATGTTGAAGATTGTATAATAATGAGAATTCTGTTTTAGGCCTTCTGTGTTAAATTATTTTTGCTTTGGCAAAATTACACTGTAGTCATGCAAAGGGCTATATTTATGTAGAAGAAAACAGCTCATGTTCAGTAACATTTTCTCTCAATTCATTTGTTTCCAAAGGGAATGCCATCTGGCCTTTCAGTAAGAGCACAGCAAGAAATGATTTCCCCCCTCAGTTTTATAGATTGGATGACTTGTCATTGTTAGCTTCTTAAAATGTTCTCCATTGTTACTTTTATTGGAAGGCCTTTGGGATTGTATTTCACACATGTTTAACAGTGTTCGAAACCTTGAGCAAATGATCCAGAAAACCAAAGACAACATTGAGGAAATTCAGAATATTATGAAATCTTGGGTCTTTCCAGTTTTTGAAAGAAAAGATGGGAAAAAAGAATCTCTGCTATACTTGGATAATCAGCAAGAACGACTGAACAAACACTATCAGCTCATTACAGATTCAGGCCATAAGATCCATTTTCTAATTAAGGTATGGTATGCATATGTGGACATAACTAATCTGTTAGGAAGAGTCATCTGCAAGTATTTTGTTCCCATGACTAAAAGTATTAAATAATTATACACATAAAATGTCTCATCCATGCTCTCACTTTAATATGCATTTATATTAACGTTACATGAGGAGTGCCAGGTCAGAAATTGGTAGCTACTTTCATCATATATGCCTGTTTGCATTTAGAGCAGGTTGGGATATAAACCACACCGACAAATGAAGGTGTCTCTAATTAAATAGAAAGATTCTGATGTTTCATTATTCTGTATAGATTAATGATTTTATTGCATATATTCACAACAAAACAAAATGCCGAAGTACAACAAAAACTACTAAAAAAATATAAACTAGAAGAGACAACAAAAACTCATGCTACTCAGAATGAAGAGGGGGAAAAATATAAAATAAAAGCAACCCTTTCTGAACATCTACTGAGGTATCTGGTAAATGCTTCTTGTATTTACCCCCTTTTTATATAAAATCTTTTTGATGAATTAGTCTCATCTTAAGACAATGAAAAACATATTTAATATTCTTTATAACCCAAGACTGACGTTAAAATTTTATTATTTTATTACCAGAATTTATGTTACCTGTTTCCAATTCTTTATTCTATATTTCTTGTAATTTGTCAAAATTTATCTTAGTAAGATTCCTCAATTGTCAGTTGATTGTTGGTTTAGTGACCCAAATACTTCTTCAATTATATTCAGAACTGTAGGTGTTGCCAAAATTGCCAAAACATTAGGTCCAATTTGGGAAAAGATCAATTAAAAATATTGTAAATTATACTCTTGTAAGATAGGTTTTAGACAATGTTATTCTTTCTATCTCCCCTCAAAGGCATTATTACAGTACTCCCCTTTAAGGCATTATTACAGTACTAATAAACAGATCTAAAATAATATTCCCATTTTGAGCCAAACATAAAACAAAAACATTTTTCTGCACTATTGTTAAATATGGTTATGCCTGAGAATCAACTCAAATCGAACCTTTATTATGATCAAAGACCAGCATAATCCACAGAATTGATTAGGAGAACAAGGGTCAAATCCCCTTAAAATCCCCTTCTCAGAAACATCCAGTTATATTTTGGTGCCTTTAATGCTTGGAACATACAGTAATGAAATTATAAATAAAACTGAACTAGATTTTCAAAGGATAGCCAGTAGAAGTTCTGGAAAGATGGTGGTTGCATGGTGTCAAAAGATTCATAGGGAGAAGATCTGGGATACACTTAGCATATTCAAGTAAAAGATTAGGCAGCAAATGATGGGTGAATATACTGAAATATTTGAGTACCTGTATCAGGCACAGTTAGTGATGATCTGTGTTGTGTAGCCGGTTCTTGCAGGCATTGAGCGAGACGGGAGGTTCAAACAGCATCAGGATTTATTGAAGGTTAAAACATTAAAAGAAGTGAACTAGGAGCTGCTGCGCAGCTATTTATATGGTTGGCCGATAGGCGGTGGCCAATAGATTTAAAGCAGCAGTTTCCTGCCCAAAAACCTACTTAACCAGCTGGAGACAGCCAGTCTAGGCTGGCCCAGCAACCGTTACAAAACATACATGTGAATCCAGTAATTAGCAAAGAGTTCAACATAAGCAAGCACTTACAGCATATAAGGCTAATACATTACAATCTGTACTAATGATTCCTATTGTTTCCTTTATGCAAACCTCAAAACCAAACCTCAGGCACATCCTCAAACATTTTTCACGCCACTAAATGTCGCACTTGCAGACTCAATAGGACATGTGACTTCTACAGTCACATCAGAATGTATGATTCCCCCAAACAGTATCTGTAAGAAATATATTTTAAAAAGTAAAAGGGAATACTAGGTAGTGCTGTTTCTACCTTTCTCATTAGTACGGAGACAAGTTCAAAGCATGTCTTTTAATTATGATTTCTTTATATTTAGGAAAATTTAAGACTCTTTGAAGCAGATCCATCTTCTGATGTATGGAAAGCTTATCTGGAGCATATAGATGAGATCATTTTGGATGGATTCTTTAATGTCATTGAATGTTCACTTAAATACCTTTTGGAAAATACAGGTGAACTTGTCCTTCTAGACCAGACTCCTTTCTCATTTATTTTATGGGTGGTTATTTCATTATTGTTGAATCGATTGTGAACATAGAGGTGGTGGTGGTGGTGGAGGTGGAGAGAATGTTGGGCCTTCATGTTCTAATCCGGATGCAGTGTGCAGAATTAGGATTGCAAGAGATCTGGGCTGTGAAAACGAGATTTCTCCCCTTTGTATCTGTATTTTGCTGTGATCAAAAATAAGAGTTTAAAGTCAAAGGTATGATTTTTTTCACAAAATTATGCTGATGTCTATGTCTATTCATTTAATGCAATGTAGAGGACATAGAGAAATGACCTTGAAGAATAGGAGAAAAAGCTGCCACTAAAGCAATGGTCAGAGAAGTGGATCTTCAGCATGGATCAAGAAACTACCTTGAAAAACATCTCAGACAAGCCCCATCCTAGTTTCCATGAAGATAAAGTGAAAGAGGAGGAACATTCAGACTATAGCTGTTACAATAAAAGTAGTCCTGACTTACATGGAGCTTGTGGACCATAGACTGTTTATCTTGTACTGTTGACATGCTGCTTGCTTCATCTGTGTTAGGCTACAGTTCCTAGACTTTATAGCGAGCTTGGCCTTTGGTTGGACTGGCTGAGAATTCTAAAAATAGTAACCCAAGATATCTGAAGCATGCCAAACTGTGGAAAGTGGTAGTAGTGTTCCATTGCAGAGGTGGGAAGGAACTGCCAGCTGACTAGTTACATCTGCCTTCTTATCCTGCAGATTCCAAGGCAGGCCATGCTCCTCTTTTCAAAGTGCAACTGGAGCTGTCTGTCCCTGAGATGCTATTTTGCCCTTCTCTGGATGCTGGTGCCAGCGATGGTTTCTATGATATAGTTGAAGGACTTGTGAATAAGATCTACCGGGTCTCTTCCCTGGTACCAAGGCTTGCAGATCATTGCACATTTCCTCATTATCAGGTTTGATCCTTAGTGGCTATAATCCCCTATTATATGTGAGTCTATGCCTCCACTCTTCTCTTTAGTTCAGGGTTGTATTTCTGTCTCCCGACAGGCTGACATGGAGGAGATGGCTGACCTTGCTGACATGCGCCAAAGCTTAATGGGGCGTGTCCAGAAGATGATCTCAGCTTGTGGTGACTATTGCAACTCCTTTGACCATTACTCCTATCTCTATGTGGATGACAGAAAGGAATTCTTACGTCAGTTCCTCTTATATGGTCACGTTCTCACCGCAGAGGAGATAGAAGTCCATGCAGAAGAAGGGGTCCCAGAGACCCCTCCAACACTTCAGCAGTTCAGAGAGCAAATAGACTCCTATGAGAGGGTCTATGAAGAAGTAAGCCACCTGGAACCAGTCTGTGTACTTGACAGCTGGATGAAAGTAGATGCCCGTTCCTTCAAAGCATCTCTTCTGGGTATAATTAAAAAATGGAGTTTCATGTTCAAGCAGCATCTCATGGATCATGTGACCCACAGGTACCACTAGTTTTCTTGCTCCATTTAGATCTTTTATGTTAAGTAGAAAATGTGGTTAAAAAGGAATGGATAAGCATCTAGACCCAAAGCTTCTTTTTTTGTGGCACTCCAGCTTCTGCACTGTACATCAATGCAATGTTTAAATAGTTGGCATTGTGGTGTCCCTCTCTTTTCAGGCACGAAACATGTAGGTCCAGTAGATGTAAGTTGTACAGAACAATTGTGGTGTTGAAGAAAAAGTCCAAGAATTCCCAATATCTTGTAGTTTGGCTCATTTCCTCTCATCATAACACCAGCTGCTTGTTCATGCATGTGTTAAAAACTTGACCCATGAGAGATCAGTTTGATGTTCTGTGAATCACAGTATTTTTCTTCTTAAGGATCCTGTTGAAATGTCATATTTCCAGAACTTGATTTAAAATTATCATAGATGTAATGTTTTCAATCAGACTTATTTGATTCATGGCCATTTTTCCCCAAAATGTTCTTGAAAAACTCTTCTGTTCCCACATGGAATGATCTGTGCTTATTTATTTGGCTTTAAGTCAGTTTCAGAGACCTTCCTTCAGTGATCTTTTAAGTGAGCATTGTACATATAGCAAATGCCTCTATGCTGGAGTGATTTCCATTTGGGGGGAATTAAAATTCACATATGATTGGAACAATTAGTAAAATTAATACCCACACTAACAAATAATGGGAAGAATTAGTTCAGGCAATTTACAATTACTACAATTCCAAAGATATATACATGAGAAAAAAGAAACTACAGGGAAACAATTATACATTTTCCAAAGGGGGAAAACTGTTTAATTAGCATGACCAATGCCTAATACATGGATAGCATGCTGATTCTAAATATTCTAATTATTAAAAGGTTTAATTTTAACAAAAATCAAGAAGGAAATATAATATGTACTAAATATGGCCTTATTAAAAAAACATCAGAGACTGGGTGATTGTGCAGACTAGGGAATCTTTTATTAGTGGTAAAAATTGAAAAGTTAAATAGAAAAGTAGGGCAGTATCAGTTGATCATTACTTTTTTCAAAGAAGAGAATGTAGAAGAATTTATTCCCAAGTTGCTGTAAACAGTAGACAGGAATAGTAGACTGGAACTGATGCATACAAACTACCTTTAGATCAAGATAGGGAAGTTCCAATCTTTGGGATTGATTAGCCATTGTTTGTCACAGCTTTGCAGGCCCTTCACCTCCAGAATCACAGTAATTACTTTGTTTTGGCTACTATGCACTTAACTGAATTTCACATTTTCTAAACTATACCAGCTGGAGCACTTCCTAAAGTTAGGTCTGATTATGGAAATTGTAATCTTATTCTATAATCTAATGATCTGGAGAGCATTAGCTTGATGGATTCTCTGGTTGTTTTTTTCTTTTTTTCTTGCTTGTAATTGCCTCATCCTATGCATAATTTCATGATCTGAAAGGATAAGGAATATTACCATTAAATGTCTTCAGTGCTGGTTTAAAGTTCCTTCTCTTTTTGTGTACTCCCACGGTTATGCTTTAAATGTCATGACTAATTGTTGCAGCAAAACAATAATCAAATGGCAATGACTGAATCCTTGTTGAAGGCATTACAGTACAGCAATCTCTGTGAGGTCTTGTGGGATATAGCTGGAAATATGCAGTAATCGTAGTTTATTCTGGGATAAGGTGAGGGACACTAATTATATTACCAAATTATGGGCATAAAATGATAAAAAAAATATGAAATGAGAATGCCGATTATTCCCAAGAGAAGATCGTGTCATAGTTTTTCAAGTAATGAGAAACTTCAGGAGTTCTGTGGATTGACTGGCATTTCGTCCTACTTATATTAACATTGACTACATACTTTTAACATGTTTTGGATTTCAGCTTTCTTCAAAAGTGGAGAAGAATGAGCCCAAGGAATATTGCAAAGTAATAGTCCATTTCTTTTAGGGAAAAAAAGTAAACGTATCAAATATGTTTTCTAAAAATGGGATCTTTTTTTCCAGTTTCCTCTGAGTAGAAGGATTCATTTTGTCAAATCAATTATTTACACTGTTTCTTCAGTGCAAAAAAAGAGAATCAAGCTGCTATCCTTTCTTTAGAATGGGAAAAGAGCCGTGCAGTCCTTTTTTGTCCATGTAGTTTAAAGAGAGAACTATTTCCTGCTGTGGCTTTCCAGCAGTGGGCGTTTCATGATGTATTACCTCTGAATGGGAGGTAGGGACTCCACTTCTCTAGCCTGGCTAAGGGCTGTTGAGCTGATAGCCAAAATAAATAAATAAATAAAAATGGATCAGGTATAGCTTTAAACTTATGTTTTGATGGCATAACAGAGGCCATTGTTTAATACTTATCATTAGAAAACTAGTTCTCACATACTTTACGAAAAGGGTATAGCAAGTCTCCTGGATCCAGCTCTCCATTAGAAATCCAGAATTCAGATTTATTTCAGGGCCAATCAACCCTTAGGACTAGCCTGCTGCCTGGTAGACAGTCTGCGATTGGTGAGGGCATAAGTCTCCCAAAAGATTCATGGGCATGTCTATTATTTATCACACCAATTTATTTATTTTATAATCCTGCCTTTACTTTATCAGGAAAGATGTCAGTTAAAATAAACACTGTATTTTTTTTCTTCCATTCATTTGTGTCCAATTCTCAGAGACTGCCAGGATAATTCTTTGCAGTTTTCTTGACAAGGTTTTTCAGAAGTGGTTTGGCCTTGCCTCCATCCTAGGGCTGAGAGAAAGTGACTGGCCCAAGGTCACCCAGCTGGTTTTGTGCCTGAACTAATATTTATAAGTTTCTAGAAAGTTTCTAGAAAGAATTATGGCTGCGATAGATTATTTGCTTTGTCTTATTTTGGTTTTTGTGGTTTTTGGTGGTGTGGTTTTCAGTATGGCCGTCATTTCTTATCAGGGGGTGATTGCTTCAATAGGTGTTTCTTTTTGTGTGTGTGTGTGTGTTCTTATGGCTGTATGTGGTCGTACATTTGCTGCATTAGTGATATATATTGTGTATTTGGGGGGTTGGTTGGTTGTGGTATTTGGTTATTGTGTAAGTGTAGAAAAGGATGAGGGGTTTATTTTCAAGGTTGGTGGTTTTAAATATTTTTTCCCCAAAGGGTAGTTTAAATTAACATTTCAGGGACTCTCAGAGGGCCAACTCCTCTGGAATCACTGTCCAAGATCAGTCCAAGAGAGGGATGCAGTGCTGGGCAAATGGCCTATGCTCAGAATCCCTGCCCTGGCCCAAGGAATAGGAATGGCAGCAATCTCTCTAGAACTTCAAATCATACACAAGCAGGTAACAAGATGGTAATTTGGACTTCTCTTAATCCATTGGGCAGGTAATCCTGGGCAAATGTTCCTATAAGCAATGTCTACTAAAATACACCTTATTTACCTACCCTTGTTGAAAGCAACCTGGAATCCAATAATTCTACACTTCTTTCAGTTACTCTGAGACTCAAGGACTGCACCCATTTCTTTCTCCATATTTTTCCCATGGTTGTGATGAAAAAAGTAGAAAAAGTTTCAATTTCAAAAAAAGGGATAAGACGTTGTAGGCAACCTGCCTTCTCTATTTGTCCTAGCCCTTGTTAGGCAACTGGGCTTTGGAAATCGACAGCTCATTTGTCATGTCATGATCTCTCCCACCCCCCCACCCCCACCCCCCAGCCTCCAAGATTTAGGATTGCATTGCCGCCTTTTTCTTTTGTTCAGGTGATTTGCTGAGTAGGAGCCCTTATAATTTGGCAGCCAGGCTGGGTCCTTTTTTTTTTGCTAAGGTAATCGTTTTCTCTAGTTATTTGCTTGAAGGATGATAGATTTTGTTATCACATTTATTGTTCTCAACATATTGTTTTTTTCTGTGATTGTTTCCTCTGCTCTGCCTTTAGTTTGTCTGACCTTGAGGAGTTTGCAAAGATTGCTGAGAAAGGTTTGAACAAGAAGTTGGAGAAAGGAGATTATGAAGGTTTGGTGGAAGTTATGGGTCACCTGATGGCCATTAAAGATAGGCAATCCAGCACTGATGAGATGTTTGATCCCTTGAAACAAACTATTGAATTATTGAAGAATTATGAGCAAGAATTGCCTGGGGATGTCTATAGGCAACTGGAGGTGAGTGAAATCCTAGATGCGAATAAGTAAACATAGCACAAACTCACTGACTGATTTAAAGACACTATTCTCATCCAGAGAATGGTCATGGAATACTTGAGCCTAAGAGCAGTAATGGAGATAAGGAGGCATAATCAGTGTCAGGATGAGAGATGTCAGCGTGTACAGTGTAAATCATTCCACACTTTCTAAAGAAGGAGTAGAGTAGACATCTCAATCTGTGTGATATGCACATATTTGCATGCCTCGTAATAATAAAACAGCCTGTCCCAAACAGCCTGTCCCTCACAAGCTGAGTTGGGACTGGTGTTTTAAATTCTTAGCAAATATTGCCAATGGATGCTGTAGTTCTAATATATCTGCATTACATAGCATTTCTACTGAATTGAGGAAAATGTATAGAAATGGGCTACCCGTCCAGATTTGCAGCCCCATCATTACTTTTCTTCCACTGAAATGGCAGTTTGAAGTTAATTTTAGTAGACATAATGATTTTAAAACATGCCACATTTATTTTATTTAAAACATCTTTTTTTGCTTGTTACTAATCTAATAACATGCATTAAGATCGTGATACAGAAGTATGAATAGGAGGATAAAGAGGGAGACAATGATGGGCACTGAAGACCATGGAAAATTATTCCCTTTCTTCTTAATGGGATGCAAGATGTAGATTTTTCTTAATTAAAAAAAGAAGGGAAACAATATTTATTGAGGAAAACATGTAGCTAGCAAAATACCTAAGCAGCACGGTTCCTCTGTTGGAAACAAAATATCTGATATGTTTTTTTTTAGCATCCAGCATAATTTTATTTATTTTCTTGCTTCCAGGAGCTGCCAGAAAAATGGAACAATGTGAAGAAGTTGGCCATAAATATGAAACAGCAGGTGGCTCCCTTGCAGGCAAATGAAGTGGCCATACTTCGCAGGAAGTGTGCTATATTTGATGTGGAGCAGAATAAATTCAGAGAAAGATTTCACCAAGAGGCACCTTTCAGGTGAAAGGCAAATCACTGCTGTGAAGCAGTAGAAGTCTTGTGAACTTTACTGAATATAGCATATATTTACCTGGTGACTAAGATAAAAGAGACCAAACCATCTGAATAAGGGAGGCCCTTTTATCTGGCTCGTTCTTTGCACTGGAATCAGTATCCTGTTATTGCAATTCTTGTGTTCTCGATGCCAAATAGCAAGGAAAGGCTAAACAGTTACCTTTTGTAGCATCTTTCCATATCTGTCATTAAAAGATGATAAAAGATGATAAAAGATACACAGTGCTTTTTTTGTAAAAGAAAAAGGTGCCGGAACTCACACATGTCATACAACCTGCCTTGCCTACCATTCAAGGTTCCATCCAAAAAAGGTGCCGGAACTCCGTTCTGAGCGTTCTATGAGAAAAAAAAAGCCCTGGATATACGGTATCTTTTTGCTCCTGGCATGGGTATTGCTGATGTCTTACTTTTTCCTTGCCATTACGCTATGCTTGCAGTTCTGATACATTGGTCTTGGCCTCTTCCTTGACTGGTATGAAATGCTTAAATGGTGTTGCCACCTCAGCTTGACCCAACTCTTCCCTGAAATTTCCTGGCCAGTTAATTGCTAAAAAGCTACTCTCCTGGCCTTTTTCCTCTGAATTTTGCTGCACAGTTAATCCTACTTCAAGATGCAGAATTCTGAAAGAGATTCCATTATCCAGCCTGTAATTTTTATAAACAGCTTTCTGGGGTTGAAATTTAATATGTTTTGTTGCCAGTTGTCTGTTATTAGTGCCCCCTCCCCCCCAGCTGTAAAGTTGATGGTTCTGAAATTATTTTGAATGAACACTCATGAAAGGTAGGAGCAGGTGCAGCAAATAAGTCAGAAGAAAATGTGGATTGGAAGGTAAATGACAGCTGTTCATATTTCTTACCTATACAGTTGGATAAACCATACAGTATTCTTTAATTTCCATTTAAGTACACACTAATCATTAATGTTTAGCATTTCATTGCATTTGTAAGGGAAAAAAGTACACAATACTGATTAAACTAAGTTAAAACTTGCTTCCTAGATTTGATGCAACAAACCCTTATGAAATGCTAGATGCATCCCATGCAGAGCTACAGCAAATGGAACTTACCATGACCTCAATTTATAAATCAGGAGATTTATTTGAAGTCAATGTTCCAGACTACAAGCAGCTCAAGAAGTGCCGAAAGGAAATGTGCATTCTTAAAGAACTCTGGGATATGATCTCCATAGTGATCTCTAGCATGAATGAATGGGAAGCTACAAAATGGATTGATATTAATGTTGAAAATATGGAACTGGAATGCAAAAGGTTTGCCAAAAGCATTCGGAACTTGGATAAAGAAATGAGGGCTTGGGATGCATTCTCAGGGTTGGACAACAGGGTGAAAAACATCCTGACCTCCTTGAGGTCAGTGTCAGAACTGCAAAATCCTGCCATCCGGGAGAGACATTGGAATCAATTGATGCAAGCCACAGGCGTGTACTTCACAATGGATGCAGACACCACCTTGGCAGACCTGCTCAAACTCAACCTACATAATTTTGAAGATGAAGTTCGGAGCATTGTTGACAAAGCCATGAAAGAAATGAGCATGGAGAAAGTTGTGAAAGAATTGAAAACGACCTGGGCTAGCATGGAGTTTCAGTATGAACCTCATCCACGCACAAATGTCCCGTTGTTAAAATCTGATGAAGAGCTCATTGAGACACTTGAAGACAACCAGGTGCAGTTACAAAACTTAATGACATCCAAATACATTGCTTTTTTCTTAGAGGAAGTGTCTTCCTGGCAGAGGAAGCTGTCTACGGCAGACTCAGTCATTTCCATCTGGTTTGAAGTTCAACGAAGTTGGTCTCACCTAGAAAGCATATTCATTGGGTCAGAAGATATCCGGTCGCAACTTCCTGAGGTAAAATCATCATTCCCTTTTTATGGGAAATACCACATAACTGTCAGAGAGCAATTATTAGAAATCTGGGAATTGTAGTGCTATTAAATCTGTGCAGCTCCAACCTGAGGAAGGTAATTTAATTCCCAGGATTATAATTCTTTAGGGAAAACCATGACATTGGAAGCAATGTGAGCGATTTTAAATATTTAATGTAGACAGCTCTGCTGGATAAGATGACATAAGTAAAGGATGCAAATATACCATGGTAAAAAAGTTGCTTGAGTTCTGGAGAAATAGCACTTGCAAAGGATAAAATGGCTGATGCACAGACTTCGCTAAATAAATGGTCATTGCTTATCTTGTAATTTCCAGACTAGTATTTATGGTGTTTTCTGTAGCTATAAATCTGAGGTTGCTGGGTTATGTTTGGAGAGGAATTCCTTGTCTTGGTTTGCATCCTGTTGCATATTTGGGATAAGGCACTGCTCCAAAGATTTGAATGTATAATAATAAAAAACACCTTTCAGAGACATGTGCAAGAAATCGGTAAGTCTCATCTCTTCTCATTTATAGGATTCCAAACGTTTTGAGGGAATTGATATTGACTTTAAAGAACTGGCTTACGATGCTGAGAAAACCCCAAATGTAATAGAGGCAACTAAGAAGCCACAGCTATATGAGCAGCTAGAAAATATTCAAAACAGGTGCGTTAAGATACACATACCTGAATTGTGTGCTTCCCTATTTCTAGGTAGGTAAGGATGGCCCTACTTACAGTTTCCTTTTCTGGGATGCATGATTAAATCTGGCTTTAAGATAACTTTTTAATCAGCCGAACTGTTCTTTTTATAATATGCAGAGTTATAAAGAGAGATGGATGCCCTGTGGCTATGGACTCTGCGGTGCCCTAAATGAGCATCCCAGAGCCTCTTGTAAGATTCCAACATTTTGTAAAGGGCAGCATTTGTTTGTCTGTTGGATTTAAAATCCCACTTTTTTCTATAGGACCTCAAGGCAATGTTCCCTCTGCCTGTTTCCCACAACAGCCCTGTGTGGGAGATTGGGCTAAAAGAGAGTGACAGGCCCAGTCACCTAGTGAGTATCTGTGACTGAGGATGGATTGGAACCTGGGTTTCCTAGCTCTTAGTACAACGTTGTAACCTGTCTGTTCATTATTATTCTCGATACACAAAGAATAATCCCCATAGCCCTAATTAATTAATTAACATTAATGTTCAATTTAAAGACAGCCTGCCCATCATGGTTGTAACTCAACGGTGGTCATGTTGATCGTGTGACAAAGCCAAGGTCACAACTATTTTAGTGGTGGTTGTTAAGCAAATCACAGTTGTTAAGCCAACCAGTGGTGCACTATAGATACGGTTTTGCTAAAAATATTTTTTGTTAAAAAATGTCCCTTTTTGGCAAAAGGAGCTTAAAATGTGGTCATGTGACTGCACTTCGGGTGCTCAGCAACTGGGCCACATTTATGGCCGTTTGCAGCATCATATGATCTTGACCAGTCGGGGGACACTTTCTTCAAATTTGTGTTGTAACTATTCTCCAGGTAGGTTTGCTAAGTGACCAATTGCAAGTGAAGGACTAACTGTAGTTCTTACCTTGGCTCTCTTTTTCTTTGTCCAACTTTTGAACATACTTCTCCCAATGCACACAAGCTATTCAAAAGTAGTTCTTGATTTGGAAAAAGTAATGGAACCTCATTTTAAAAAATGAAATGTATTATTACATATGAAACGTATGTGCATAAAACATTTTTTTTTGCTAATGTGAATGTATTAAGTAAGATACACAGCCTAGAAAGAAAGAGCTATTGGATAAGTGTGTATCAGCACATCTGGTTTACTTAGACTGTTATATTTGCCTTTTATTCCATATAGTAATGCTATTTAATGTTTGATTTTGTCAGATTGTCTTTGTGTGAAAAAGCTTTGGCTGAATATTTAGACACCAAAAGATTGGCCTTTCCCAGGTTTTACTTTATTTCCTCTGCTGATTTACTTGATATTCTTTCAAATGGCACCAGTCCACAGCTGGTAAGTCACTTCCATTTTTTTTCTAGTCATAAACATGGCATTTTGGAGAATGTGCTGAATTCAGTTCCTCAACACTGGCTGTAAGACGAGCCTGTTCTTTCATTTCTGCTACATTGTCCATAAATCGTCCCTTTCAAAGCATGCTGGATCTTTGAATCCCCACTAGATGGCAGCCTGTACATCTAGTACTTTTCCTAAACTCAATTAAGTCAACATTGGTTTGTGAGAGAGAGAGAGAGAGAGAGAGAGAGAGAGAGAGAGAGAGAGAGAGAGAGAGAGAGAGAGAGAGAGAGAGAGAGAGAGAGAGAGAGAGAGAGAGAGAGAGAGGGGTGAAAAGTTTCCCTGAATGTACAAACGTTGCAGTGGGCTAAGCAAATTGCAGAATACCACATTTTGCTGTACTTTTTATACTATCCCTGACTTTTCAGTTGCCAGTTGTCTACAGATATTGAAAAGTTTGTTAAGATATATTGGGAAAGATAATTTGTAGTAGAGAAAGAATAGGGTGGAAAATGAATCTAAGTCATTTATTTAAGCATTCATACCCACCGCTATCAGAAGTGCTTACGTAGTGGTACCCAAGGGGGAAATAGCTTTTAATATCAGGCAACTGTTGCCTTCTGGATCTAATTATTTTTGCATATGTAAAAGTAAAGGATAGAAGAAGGAACATAGGATGGTTTTCAGCCATGCCTTAGATTCATCAGAGTGTTTTCATCTGATCCAGGCCTAAATACATCAGAAGAAGTCTCTCTGGTATAATGAAGAATAATGCCTTAAAAAGCTCTCTGGTAGAAGAAAGAGTATTTTAAATTCTGCCTTTTTTAAAAAAATCCCATTTATATCCCGCCCTTCTCCGAAGACTCAGGGCGGCTTACCATCTAAAGCACAAATCAATGTGCTTAGCAATAGCCTTCATTCTATGTATATGCCTGCTTATTAGGGCTTTCGGCCCCACCCCCGAATAAAATAGCCATTTTATTCCTATTTTAAAAAATGTGTTGTAAAATCAAAATAAATATGTATGATGAAATATGGATAAATGTGTTGGTTTTCCATTGTTGTCTTGGAGTTCTGTTTGTTGATTCTAGGAGAGGATTAACTATACAAAGATTTCATCTTAGTGCCCCATCTATTAAACTAGCAATGCTTTAGGGACAATTGAAAGATTTAGTTGATGGCAAGTAAGTATATTTATCATATGGAGGGAGAGATGCTTTCTACATAAATGAAAGTTATTTTAAGATCGCAGAGTTGGTTTTATAAGCTACTAAATGCTAATTATAATTGTTATGTATGCAGGCATCTGCATAGCAACAGCCACCAGGGGGCGTTGGCCTGAACGGTTTCGGCAGGAAACCCAGTTTCGGCAGGAAACCTAGGGTCAACCCCATTGGCTGTCCGCTTACCTGGCCGGGTATTTAAGGAGGCCAGGTAACCCTCACTCCCCAGTTCGCTATCCCCCTCCAATAAAGAGCTGAACTCACACACTGGCTGGCGTCTCTTCCGTGCGTCGGACCCACTACACAATAATAATTGTTGGCATTCTTCGAAATTTAGATCTCTGGAAATGACAATTAGGAAAATGGGCAAGTGTAAAGTTGTGTTTCACTTTGATTCAAAGTCTGACAACAGTAGTCTTAGTTAATATGCCAGCAGGGGATTTGAGCTGATTTTTTTTTAAGTCCTCATTTAAGTTAAGTGTTCCTTGAAATATGAGCAATCTGTCTTAATTCATTTTGCAGGTTCAGCGCCATCTTTCAAAACTTTTTGACAACATGGCCAAAATGAAGTTTGATGTGGATTTGGAACAAAACCCAAGCAAGCTGGGTTTAGGGATGTACAGTAAAGAGGAAGAATATGTTGATTTTAGTGAGCCATGTGATTGCAGTGGGCAGGTAAATGAGTGTCAAGAAACAAATTGCTTTTGGGAGGGAGGGAGGGAGGGAGGGAGGGAGAGAGAGAGAGAGAGAGAGAGAGAGAGAGAGAGAGAGAGAGAGAGAGAGAGAGAGAGAGAGAGAGAGAGAGGAGGGAGAGGGAGGGAGCAATAGGTTCCAATAAGCCACTTGTGACAACTATTCTAGCAGCCTGGAGAACAGAGAGAAAGAAAGGGAATTATGCTAAGTGACCAGTGTGTCCTTCATTGTCATGTAGGGCAGCCATTCCAATATGCTATCTGAGCTGGACATGATGTGAAGGCCTGGATTTTTATTACTACGGCTGTATTTTTCTTTGCCATTCCTACTTTTATATATCAGACCTTTTAAGATGCAGATCTGAGCTGAGGTTAATATTTTATAAATACATTGGGAGATGGGGGAGCAAGTGGGGATAAAGTAAAGTTTAAAATGCCTGAAATAAGTATTTGTTTTAAAAATGGCATTTCATAGCAATGATCATCCAGGCAAGTCAAACCATTATACCAATGGTTACTTTAGAGTCCAGCTTTATCTTTAATGGATCATGGACAATTTAGAGAAGCAGTTTCAATTCTTGAGCTGGAGTCAAAAAGCCATAGGAGGCTTCCTCACCGATTTTCACCTCATGCACATATATGATGCTCAGAATAACATAGAATTATCCTTTCCAGAAGATGTGGTGGAGTGTGAACAATTATGAAATTTTCTATGGAAAATGCTAATCAAGGAGAGGTGCCTGATCTATGGCCCACAAAAGCCCTGGAAATGGACACTAGAGACTTCCAAAAGTTGATACTACGTTATAATACCATGTGCACTGAGAATTGATATTAAATACATGACTGGAGCATAATTATTTTAAAAATACTTGATTTTAAAGAAATGGAAATTAAGTTACAGTAAATCTGATTTTTTTCTGACCTCATTTGGAGTATGGCCTCTGGAAAGATGAATTATAGCTCTCAGTAGGGAAAAACGTGCACAACCCTGCTACCAAAAATAAAGAAGTTCATATATATATATATATTACTTCACAGCTGCCTCTTCTCACCCCTGCAAGGTTATGGTATATGGGGTTTGGTAGCAAGAGGGCCAATTCCAATTGGTGCATCCATCAGGATATCCTCCAGTGAAAGTGCCTAGCAATATTCTTTAGTATTTCCAGAGAAGGACAAGTTGTAGATGGCCACTGATGTAGTTGTTCACCTTCTTCTCTAGGTGGAGTGTTGGCTGAACTGTGTGTTGGACTCCATGCGGGCCACTGTAAGGCATGAGATGACAGAGGCTGTGGTGGCTTATGAGGAAAAGGCAAGGGAACAGTGGCTGTTTGACTATCCTGCCCAGGTATTCTTTGCTTCTGCTTCTGGGGAACAATTTACTGTGTGTAGAATCTTTTTTTTTTTTTGGAGCAAATGATATTTGCTCCAATTTTCCCCAAGCAAGCCACCTCCACTCCTGATAAATAGGATTTCTAGTGAATGAAGGTGAATAGATGTGTCCCAGGATAATGTTGCAGGATCCAATCTGGGTCAGTGATTGGGACCAGAGGCTTAGTCTTCCAAGCTTTCGGACTTGTTCTGGAGCCCATCCTTGCGGAACTTCTCTCTCACAACCAGGCATCACATAAATACTATACATAGAATAGCCCAAAGCACACACTCTGTTAGAGGGAAGTTCCCCAAGCACGAATCCGAAAGCTCAGAAGACTAAACCTCTGGTCCTGTTGACCGACCCAGCTTGGATCCTGCAAGGATTTCCCTGCCAGTTGCTTGCAATGGTGGATTAAACATACTAGCTGCTATAGTCTAGCATATACGGAATAGTGATGGAATGGACAGTTACATTCTCTAATATTTATCATTTTTCATCTGTAGTACGTATGATCAGGCTATCAGTCATAGTTTAAAGCCATATTAGCTTCTGTTTACAGATGTTGAATCATTTACCTTTAATTCTCAAACAAGCCCCCTCCTCACGACCATCACTGCTGAAAACTGGTAGCATGTTGGATTGCAGAAAAAGATAGACTATAATATAAAATCTACAATCAATATTTCACTGTTAAAAAATAAAGCAAACTCCTAAAGTTCCCCCTTATAATGCTAAATTACAATCTCATTCTAGTAGGTGATGTAGCCAAACCTAGATTATGACAACCCCCCCCCCCGATCCCTTCCAGACATTAAGGGCAGGCCTGAACAAAAGATCTCCATCTCTTCTCTAGACTTCAGTAGGTTTGTTGGTTAAGAGAAGGTGTTTTAAATAAATATGACTTTTATGATTCACACATTGCACTAAGCCATGATTTTTTAACCATTACATCTTGAGCTAAAAACAAACAATCATGTTGTGGCTTATGACAACATATGAACCCAACAGGTCTGTTCCTTGACTCTGGTTTATGTACTGGAGTTCAGAGATTAAGAACAACCTAAAGGGTCATTGTCAAGGGCAGTGATGTGAAAATAATGGGAAATGAAGTTTCTATTACAGGCCAGCAGCCTTGCTTTTGTGTTAAACCAATAGGGGAAGAAGTCAGTGCCAAACCCTGGAAAAAAAGGAAGGCCACCAGTAAAAGTTTAACTTTTAAATGTTTAACCTTTTTTGCTCCCTCTATAAACATTGTTTCCACTTTAATAGCTCTTGAGCCAGATCAGTGCTACAAGAATCAGGCTGCCAATGACTAAAGATTATCAAATGGTTTTATAGCTCAGAAGTTTTTCCTTTGCTTTAAAAAGAAAAGAAAAGCCATTTCCTCCAAGCATCTAATAAATAAGGGCTTGGGGAAAATGGTTTTCTTTTTATAATATACTGGGCAAAGGTTGCTTTGCTAGTCTAAACTTGATTTAGATACCAGACACTGAACAAAACTCTGGTTGATTTATTTTTCATTTTTTTTAAAGCAATGGTGCAGATATTTCAGAGCGTTCCCGTAGCTCTCTGCATAAGTCTGTGGTGCAAACGTCTGTATCTGTTCATGTTTAAAAATAATTGTGCCTTCCTAATGGTTTACTTCACACTTATTAACATCCTGCTTCTATCCTTTGACACTTAAGGACATGAAGTTCTGTATGTCATGCTTCTTATGAGCTTTTTTACTGGCTTCTCATAGATTACCTGAAGCAGGTGGTAGTAGCAAGAAATATCTTTAAGATCAGAAATATTTAATCTCAGCTTTTAGATTATTTATTTATTTTATTTATTTATTTTAATTCCATTTATATCCCGCCCTTCTCCAAAGACTCAGGGCGGCTTTACAAACTTAGCAGTAGCCTTCATTCTATGTATATGCCTGCTTATTAGGCCTTTCATACACCCCAAGCGGCATTATTACAAAGTCAGCTTATTGCCCCCAACAATCTGGCCCAACTACTTAGTCTTTGTGTGACTGTAAAACTGGGTTGTCATGGGCTTTGATTTGATCTTCCTTTTGTAGATTATTTTTTTGTTTGATGAGTTGCCACCCCCTATTAACATTTCTCATAAAGTTAGGAAAACAGTTATGCTACAAAAGGGGATAGAAGTGGCTACAACAAATACAGAGGTCCCAACATAAATCAGAAGTTAAACCTGCTTATACGGCTATAACATCTTCCCATTTACACAGCAATAAATGAATGAAGCACTCTTGTCAGTTGATAAATTCCATGTGGCTTTTGGGGAGAATTGACCAGGAGTAGTAACTTGCAGGCCTCTGCGGATATTCTTTTTAATTATACTTTTTGCTTCCTGATAGATTTCCCATTTTATTTTTCTGTAAATGAAAATACGCCTGCATATGCACACACATACAAGTTGGTCCAGTAACACATCAGTTGCTAGTGACTTTGTGAAGGAAGTTAAGTTGCTTTTCTTCTCCAAGGTGTCACTGACCTGTACACAAATCTGGTGGACCACAGAGGTTGGGATTGCCTTTGCCAGGCTGGAAGAAGGCTATGAAAATGCCATGAAGGACTGTTATAAGAAACAGGTGACACAGCTCAACACATTGATCACAATGCTCATTGGTCACCTCTCTAAGGGTGACAGGCAGAAGATCATGACTATCTGCACCATTGATGTGCACGCTCGAGATGTGGTGGCGAAGATGATTGCCCAAAAGGTTGGTCCTGCAACACGAGGAACAGCACTATCGCTTTTGGCAGCTATTTATCGTGGGAAAACTGTACAGTAGTTTTTGCTTTGCTAAGATTGGGCTCTACAAAAAAAAAAGAGAAGTAGCAATGGGATTATTTTGAAGGGATATTTTCACTGATCTGGATCTTAAATGCATAGAAGTTTCAGGGTTTGTTTCTCTCGGTTAAAAAAATAACTACTCTAGGAGAGCTTATGTAATTTCAATGTAGAGTAGAAGAGGAATAGAGGGAGTAGAAGATATTAAAGTTATTAATTGCATCTGAGTTTAGGCTGAATCTTTTGTTTCACCTTATTCATATTTTTGCACTTATAGGTGGACAACGCACAGGTCTTTCTTTGGCTATCACAACTCCGACACAGGTGGGCAGAAGAGGAGAAGCACTGTTACGCCAATATTTGTGATGCCCAATTCCTGTATTCTTATGAATATCTTGGGAACACGCCACGTCTAGTTATCACTCCTCTAACAGACAGGTAGGGGTCTAGATGACTTCATGGGAGAGGAAACATTATTGGTAAGGTGCCATGAAGCTTGGATGGTTGTTATAAAATGGGGGGGTTAGTTTTGCAAAAGCATGCACTTTCCAATAGGCAGTTGTGTTTGTAAGTCTTGATTAGCAGAGATTCAATTCAGATCCAGCTGCTGTCTTTCTTAAAAGACATTTCCTCTTCTTAGACCTGGAAGAAGAACTGCAGAAGGATATGAAACAGATGTGAGGATTTTATGTCGCAGTGCAATGCTTTAAATAGGTTGCCTATGAAACAAATAGCACTGCTTTTATCAGAACGGTCATTGTTGACATTGATCAATGATTGGAAGCCCCTTATAGACTTTTGTGTAAGAAAGAAAATGATTTTATGATTTCTATTTTTGGTGATTAGAAAGTATAGGTTATAGAAAGAAGGGAATTGTAATGAAATCCTGGAGCAAGTGGTTTGATTAGAATTTCATGTATGGTATAACTGCTAAGGGGAAGGTTGGAAGCTGCATGTGTGTGCATGTGCATTTCATGTTTTTTGTTTTGTGTTTTATTTTTCTTTTCTCTATCTTCTTTCCCCTCTTTTTTAAAATTCCTATTATCCATGTAAACTCTTGTAATAAAAACATTTGTTTTTTAAAAAGGGTCCTTTTCTGTAATTAGGCTTCGCAGTGTTTCTGAATTTGCCTGCCTCATCAGAGAGAAGCCAACTCATTTTGTTTCTGAATAGTTACAAGTGATGTAGACTCATTTGCCTGATGTTATTCCAGCATTGTAATCCACCCAAATTCATCTCCTTTCTACAAATTTTCTATGGAAATTTATTTTATTTCTACCTAAAATTATAAAGGAGTCATTGGTGGGTTATCAGTAAAAATTGGATTAGGTGAAAGTATGCAACCAAAGTTATTCATTTCTGTTTTCTGTTCTTTCCTTCGTCCTTGTACCTGGGAGATGTTATATCACTCTCACACAATCATTACACCTAACGATGAGTGGGGCACCTGCAGGGCCAGCTGGTACCGGGAAAACTGAGACCACCAAAGACCTTGGCCGAGCTCTTGGCATCATGGTATATGTGTTCAACTGTTCAGAGCAAATGGACTATAAGGTAATGGCTGGAAAGCGATTGACCGCAGTAGGTGACGTTTCTAAAGGTTAATACAAAATGATCTAATTCTTCTATTGTATCCCTATGAAAAAAAGGGACGCGGTGGCTCAGTGGGTTAGGATGCTGAGCTTGTCGATCAGAAGGTTGGCAGTTTGGCGTGTCGAATCCCGAGTGCCGCGTAGCAGAGTGAGCGCCTGCTACTTGTCCCAGCTTTTACCAACCTAGCAGTTCGAAAGCATGTAAAAAATGCAAGTAGAAAAATAGGGACCACTACGGTGGGAAGGTAACAGTGTTCCGTGCGCCTTTGGCGTCTAGTCATGCCGGCCACATGACCACGGAGACGTCCTCGGACAAGCGCTGGCTCTTCAGCTTTGAAACGGAGATGAGCACCGGCCCCTAGAGTCAGAAACGACTAGCACGCACGTGCGGGGGGAACCTTTACCTTTACCTTTTATCCCTATGAAAAAGTTAATACTTTTTTGAATTGGTGACTCCTCGCTATGCGGAGGGGACCAGAAAAAAAAAGCAACCTTGAGAGAAGTATGTCCCCTATGTAATAAAAATGTACACTTGAGAAATATATGGTTCATATTTGTCAATGCAGGTACTATGTTTAGTTCCACCTTTGTCTAATCAGTGTCTAGAGAACCTTCTAAATTGTTTCTGAAGCTGGAAATAGATTACATGCCGTTCACTAAACAGATTCTATGGGTAATTTCCCTACCATCTTTCTCTCTCTTGCAGTCTTGTGGGAACATTTATAAAGGTCTTTCCCAGACGGGGGCATGGGGCTGTTTTGATGAGTTTAACAGAATCTCTGTTGAGGTTCTCTCAGTTGTGGCTGTACAGGTAGGTAAAACATATCTGCTAAATGCATTTTTTTTAAAAAAAAAAAAGGGGAGCGGGACTGTTGCAAGACTTTGGTCCAGTGGAGTGTCCCAATTGACCACGTTGATTACTAATCTGGGTATAGGTTCCAGTTTAGGGTTTTCTACGTGATCCATTATTTCTCTACAGAAAGGGTCTGCTCTTCTGGGTTAATACTCATATCATTCTTGGTGTGAGGTTTCTTAGTCATACTGGCTGTATTTCCTCCCTAGTAGAAGCCACTATTGGAATTTACTGTTTTTGCTTTCCCTAAGGAAGTTGACACACACTTTCAAATATTCTATTCTTGGGAACTAATTTCTGGATTGCTGAATTTTCCTATGTTTTTTAATTAAACATCTATAGGAAAAAAATGCCGGATCTGGAGGACGAGGATAGCACTTATAGTAATAAACATCCTGAAATTTGTGAAATGCTCAAGAAATTTCTACCGTATTTTTAACCTTTTGCAATGAGAAGCTCAAGATGCAAAGAGTTATAGAACTTTATCATATGTGGCCAAAAAAATCTATTCAGAATTTCCCTTTAATGATTAATTAGGTGCTGGTTATCACCTATAAAGCCCTACATGGCCTGGGTCCGGGGTATTTGAGGGAACACCTGCTGCCGGCATCAAATGCCCTCGCCCAGTGCGCTCCCACAGGGAAGGTCTGCTCAGGGTCCCACCGGTAAGAGATTGCCGGCGGGTGACACCCAGGGATAGGGCCTTCTCAGTGGGGGCGCCTGCCCTCTGGAACCAGCTGCCAGTGGAGTTGAGGACTGCCCCCGACCTCCGATCATTCCGCTGGGGCCTGAAGACCTGGCTCTTTGAGCTCTCGGGCCCAAGCTGAGGAGAAATTTATTTTAATTGGGGTTTTTTTTAATTGTACAGGGTTGGTTTAATCTTTTTTAAATTGGTTTTTTAACTTTTGTATGGTTGATTTTAACTCCCTGTAAACCGCCCTGAGTCCTCAGGGAAAGGGCGGTATATAAATGCAATAAATAATTAATAATAATAATTAATGAATAGAAATATTTGGTAATTATAACTATTAAGCAGCTTGACATAAAGTTGCCTATAATAATCTTGATAATGTACAGCTCTACCATTTTTGAATTAGGAGTATCTTCTCAGAGTCATAATTAGAGTTAATTTTCCTGAAGGACACCTGTCTTTGTATTTTTCATCCTAATAACTCTGAAATAGTGACTAAGTTTTTATGGGACAGTAAGTAATATTAAGGGTGAAATAGCTTGGTAAAATATGCAAATGCTATCTGATTTTAGAATGTTATTGCTTCCATCTAGTTTATTCTTCTTATTCAGAACTTGATTAAAATGGATAGAAATGAAAGGAACTGTCTTTTTCTTAATGCTTTAATAACAGAAGGTATTCAGGAGATACCATCTCTAAAATAAATCTTTGCTACAAGATGTGTTAAGGTTCAGGCATTGAATAGTTTAAGGAAACTTTTAGTTTATATCTCTTACATTTGATGTTATGCTTTAATGATAGATATATAATTAAAAATGAAAAACAGGAATAAAGAATTCCTCAATTTTAATTATTCTTAATGTAATATTCAAGTTACAGCATACCAAATGATTTTAAATGCAAAATTTGTTTAAGTTCTTATCTGTTTTAGGCAGCTAATAGCCAGCTCATGTCTGTCCCAGCATTAACTTATAAGCAGGTAGCCAAATCAATTAAAATCTATAGAACCATTATTTCTCTTTTTCCAAGATATTGATATCTTTTGTTAAATCCGCTAAGCTTGTTAACAAACTATCTTCTCTTACTGTCAGGTGAAAAGCATACAGGATGCTATAAGAGACAAAAAACAGAATTTTAATTTTCTTGGAGAAGACATTAAATTAGTTCCTTCTGTTGGTATATTCATTACTATGAATCCAGGCTATGCAGGACGTACGGAACTGCCAGAGAATTTGAAGGCTCTTTTTAGGTGAGGCAGTGACCTAATTTTGTGAAATTTGTGGTTGTGGTTTAATAAAAGTATTTACCTCATTTCTCATAGCAACAGTTGGAAGAACTGTTCAGCATAATTTAGTGTAGTGTATTTTAATTGTTTTAATGGACAAAGACCAAAACCAAATGTAGCAGAAAACAGCAAAACACATTATAAATAGCCAAAATGCTTACATAAAATGTTTTAAGGTTTCCAGAATTGCTAAACAATTGAGCGTGTAATAGTGATGGCAATTGCTATAAATTTAGTGTTCTTCTAGAACTATTTTGTGACCTGTCAGCTAAAAGGAGGCACTATCTCCTCAGAGTTCATATGAGTGGAGGTGTTATGACACTGAATTGACACATGGTATAGAGGGGGTAGGGTGAAAGCACAGGAGATATTGATTCTGTTTCTTCAAGCAAGTTAGGGGAGATTCTATCCTGTGCCGAGATGTGTTAAATCTTCTCTCTAGCAGCAAAGATAACCATAAATCCCACCAGGTGAGAGCAAAGAATGGGCAGAGGATGGGCAAAGACTATTTGCTACTTATTATGTACTTAGCATGGGAGAATGGCCTCCAAAGCAAATCTACTTTGTACAATTTTGGGGTTTGCTTAGGTTGTCCTGGCTTGAGTTATTTGATGATTAAGAGATCCTGCTGGTCAAATCAAATCAAATATACGAGGACACTTTGTTCTAATACTGTCCAACCTCTTTCAAGATAAACCAAAGTTAGACAGCAGGTTGATAACAACTACACCCAAATGCTTTGGCCTCAAAGGAAGCAGAATTCCCGGGATCCTTCCTTGGCTTGTGCTATTCAAAACCTTTGCAAATGACTTGCAAAAGATGGAATGCAAAGAAGGCTTGCTAAATTTGCAGATAACAGAGAAATTAAAGAACAAATAAATCAGAGTTCAAAAAATATTTTAATGAACTTGAACATTGTGTCATCTGACAGAATGATATTCACTGGTGACAATTGTAAAATCCTGCCTCTGTCTAAAAAAAATATCAAATGCACAAGGTCAGATTTGGGGGATTTTGCCTTGGAAACAGTGCAGGAGAAATGATACAGGAATCTTAGCAATGGTAAGCAAGTTGATTTGTGAGGATGTAAGTGAGCAGTGTGATTTAGCAGTAAAAACACCTTCCTCAAACAGACCTCAAAACAGACTCTGGGCAGTATATAATAAAATAAAATATTTATACAGTATATAAAGTTAAAAATTTAAAAAGAAGCAAGAATATTAAAATTAATTAAAAGCTGAAGGGAGGGCTTTCATGGCACCAGCCAGCCACTAAAAATTGTCATTATATTATACCTGACACTATTTAGACTGAACTTGGAGCAAGTACCTCATTGCCAGCTATGTCCAGTCACTTCAGAGGTGGCCCTGGACCTTTTGGCTGGGGAAGTCCATAAAATACTTATAGCTCTCCTTGGCTGTGTGTCTCATGGAGAAAGTTAGGGATGTCCTGCTGTACATAGACCAAATGAAGATAATAAACCAGGTCCAACTCTTGTTCCCTTTCATCATACTGGAACCATCCACCCTGTTGGTCCTTGATGTCGTCACCTCCAACCAGTGATAGCAAACTCCTTCCATAGTGTCCTGTGATACAAACAGCACTCTAAAACGTTGGCAACGTATGCATAACTTCTACATACTTCTGTGGTGCACCATTGGGATAGATCTCCTTCCAGTACTATTAGAAAAAAAAGATGATCTATAACAGGGTTCCCCAACCTTGGCCACTTTACGACTTGTGGACTTCAACTCTCAGAATTCCTCAGCCAGCCATGCTCTAGTCCAACCCTCTGCTCAGGTTGGCTGAGGAATTCCGGGGGTTGAAGTCCACAAGTCATAAAGTGGCCAAGGTCGGGGACCTCTGATCTATAAGTTCCCTTCCAGCTTTCTCTGATAGTTTATGTGGTAACATAGAATATAGGATCCACCTTTACTAACTTTGAAGAAATTATGCTGTTATTTGAACTTTAGATATGTGAGACTGGAGGAATAGTTTTAAATACTATTGAAGCAGGTCGGAGAAAGAACTGTCAATTTGTGAAGCCTGAAATTTTAGTTTGTTTAATATTTGCCTGTAGAACAGAAATGAAGGTAAAAGAGTACAATTCAAAGTTATAGAATAATCTTTGTATATAGAAGCTCCAGATTCAATTCAGCAGGATATTTTGAATGTGTGCTTATCTGTTTTACTTCTTAAAGAGCATTACCCATAGGTGATGTGACAAAGGCAATAACCCCCAAATCCAGAAAAGCTTGTCAGTATGAATAGGGTAAATGGAGAAAACATTTTGGTATTCTATAAGGCACTTTCCTGGTGCATTTTGTGGACTTTTTTTCCAGACCATGTGCAATGGTTGTGCCAGACTTTGAGCTGATCTGTGAAATTATGCTGGTGGCTGAAGGATTTATCGAAGCCCGGTTATTAGCTAGGAAGTTTATTACCCTTTATCAGTTGTGCAAAGAACTTCTGTCCAAGCAAGTAAGTACTTTTAAATAATTATATCGCATCAGATGTAGACAAATTTTAGCTCTGAGAACAGCTTCAGTGATATATTATGCATACATTTATTTTTCCACAGCATTATATAATATAAATTAGGAACAATTGTTCTCTTTGTTTTTATTCCTATCTGGATTGTTTTAATTTACCAAATAACTAAGGTAGTGATGGCGAACCTTTTAGAGATCCAGTGCCCAAACTGCAACCCAAAACCCACTTATTTATCGCTGGGTGCCAGGTGGGCATGGCCTACTGGGTGGGTGTGGCTGTGGTGGTCATGGAAGATTGGGTGGGTGTGGCCAAGGTGGATGTGCTCACCTCAATGTTGCTCATGGGGAGGGACACCTGTGGGGAGTGGGCAGGGTTGGGGGAGATCTAGGGGGTCTCTGGTAGGTGTGACGGTAGGCAGGAGGCTCATCCTGCAGGATAAGGCGAGGCAGGGTGAGGGTGCCATTGCCATGGGGCAAGGCAAGGGCTGGGGCGGCTGCTACCTGACACCATCGGCCCTTGCACACAGAAGCCAGCAAGCGGATGGGGGCCGACGGTGTCCGTCAGTAGCCACAATCTGCCAGCCCCTCGACCGGTGCACTCTGGGGCTCTGCAGCCCATCGCCAGCAGTTCAAAGAAGCCGCCTCCGAGATGGATGGTCAGCCAACAGCTGAGGAGGCGATGCAGTGGGTCGTGCCTGGGAAAAGGAGAGCATGCAAGGCCAGGAGGGACGGGGTGGAGGGGGAGGGAAACCAGCCATGCTGGGATGCATCTGGCCACGTGGGACCTCAGCAAGTTAGCAGGTGGCTGGTTGAAGAGGGACAGTTGCCACCTCTGAGGCATGGCGCGGGTGCCCACAGAGAGGGCTCTGAGTGCAGCCTCTGGCACCTGTGACATAGGTTCGCCACCACTGAAGTAAGGCGTAGGGGATGTGGATTTTACTCTTTCTGTTTCTGGAATTAGGATCTTCCAGGCAGGGTATTAATTTTCAACATTTCTTATCAAGTCCATTATACAAGTTGTCTCCTGATATCACTTCCTTAACCTTGATAGTTCCAGACTGATTACAAGAAGGCTTGGGTTTCAGGTCATTTCAACAGGAAATTGAGGATCAAGGCAAGAATATCATTAGTTTCTGCTCCTTTGATAGCATGCAGAAATATGCAGAGATATTTAGCTTCAGGCAGGGTGCATGTACGAGTTAAAATGAATTATCCTCTTCTTTCTTTTCTCCTCCATAATAGGATCATTATGACTGGGGATTGCGTGCAATCAAATCAGTCTTGGTTGTAGCCGGGTCCCTCAAGAGAGGAGATCCAGACCGTCCTGAAGATCAGGTGCTGATGCGCTCTCTCCGGGACTTTAACATTCCAAAGATTGTGACAGATGACATGCCAGTATTCATGGGTCTGATTGGAGACTTGTTTCCTGCTTTGGATGTCCCAAGAAAACGAGACCTCAATTTCGAATCCTTTGTAAAACAAGCTGTGCTGGAACTCAAACTTCAACCGGAAGACAACTTTGTACTCAAGGTAAGACTGTGACTTTCATTCATTCAGCCTTCAGACTGAAGCCAGAATGCTTTGATTTTCTTATTTTCTTTTCGAGATGGTAGTTTATTCTGCCTAAGAATAAAGGGAATATGTATATGTAATATATGCATTTAATTATTAATCTCTGATGTTGTATTTTGCATTGATAGTTCTTCAATTTTTCATTCTTTATCCCATAGTGTTTCACTATTGTTTCTTTATTTTATGAACGTTAGGGAAAAATTGAAAGCAAGATTGCCAAATTGTAAATCTTTTCTAGAATTCTACAGTGCAAAAATTTTAAAATATTTAATTATTTGTATCCCACCTTTATTATTTTTTACAAATAACTCAAGGAGGCCAACATACCTAATACTCCTCCCTCCTCCTATTTTCCCCACAACAACAACCCTATGGGGTGGGGTGGGCTGTGACAAAATAACGGGCCCAAGATCACCTAGCTGGTTTTCATGGCCAAGGCAGAATTTGAACTCATGGTTTTCCAGTTTTATTTTCTAAAAAAAGGTTATTGTAGGTCTCCTAAATATTGGAAAACAGCAGCCAGAATGATTGAACTCCCTCACAAGGAATCATTTCAGTGTTTTGTACCTATAAGCTTAGTAAAAAGAAAATACAAGGGGATATGAAAACGATAAGTAAAATGAAACATAGAGACATATCAGCATTCTAGATCTTAGGCTCATCGTATAACGTTTAAGCACTGAGAGACTCAGGACAAAGAAAATGATGTTCTTTATGCAGCACACAGTTAACTTGTAGATTTTTTTTTATTATCAACTTAGTAAACTTTTAAAGGGAATTAGACACATTCATGGAGAATAAGTAAAATGCTAATGATTGGCCACCAAATAGTGGACTTGTTCCCCCCCCTTTGTTCTGGCATGGTTTTTATTACTGTATTTCTATTTTATCCTGTTCTGCTTGTGTCTGTTAACCAGTTGTGGAACTTAGCTGTTTGGTTTCTTTTGAAGTGTATATATAGCACTTGTCTGCATAGCAAGTAGTAAGTGTAACCAAAATGTGGTGTTTTTTTCTCATTGGCTTCTTACTCAAGGTAGTACAGCTTGAAGAGCTCCTTGCTGTTCGACACTCAGTCTTTGTAGTGGGCAACGCAGGCACAGGCAAGTCACAAGTGCTGAAATCTCTGAACAAGATTTACCACATTATGAAGCGCCGACCTGTTTGGACAGACCTCAATCCAAAAGCAGTGACCAACGATGAACTCTTTGGCATCATCAATCCATCTACGAGAGAATGGAAAGATGGTAAGATCACGGCTGTGCACTGAAATCCAATAAAAAGGTTATTTCTTTCATTAAACTTGCCAAATCACACCAAAAAAAAGTTACAAAAAACCGACCTCTTAAGGGTTTGCTTTGAGTTGTTTTAGGACAGAACAGCTTCAAGGTATGATTGAGAGACATCTAGGAAATAGTCCATATTATCCACTATGGCCATCAAAAGAATATGCAGTTATATTATAAATGGTCTCTGTTGTGTTCAGATCTGTTGTGTCTGGAACAAACAGTAAAAATACAGAAGCCTCCCAAGCATGCATAGAAGGTTTCCTCAAATCGTTTTTTTAAGCAAAGGCTTCATTTTTGGAAAGTCAATATACTTTGACCTAAAGATGCTTAAACAGTTATGAGACAGAATTTTATATGTACAAATTTCATGGAATATTTAATAACAACAACAACAACAATAATAATAATAGGAAGGGACCTTAGAGGTCTTCTAGTCCATCCCCTGCTCAGGCAGGAAACCCTATACCATTTCAGGCAAATGGCTGTCCAGTCTCTTTATTAAAACTTCCAGTGTTGGAGCATTCACAACTTCTGGAGGCAGGTTGTTCCACCAAATAATTGTTCCAACTTTCAGGAAATTTCTCCCTAGTTCTAGGTTGCTTCTCTCTTTGGTTAGTTTCCATCCGTTGCTTCTTGTCCTGCCTTCAGGCGCTTTGGAATATTTAAGTATTTAAGTAAGAGTATTTAAAACACACCTGCACCTACAAAATATTTTTTCAAAGAACTTCCCCATGGTGGAAAACAAGGATATTTTTTGTGTTTCATAACATTTTGTAATTTTTCAGAGATACAAATTTGACTATATTGATGTTATCTCTGTGAAAATAATATTGAGCCCAAGAATTAGGGAGAATGAGTAAAGCAGTTGCAAAAGCTTTTTCAAAACCATAGTTCTTTTTTTTACTTTCCTTTTTTTTCTTAATAAGAGTGCCAGGGTAGTTTTTTTATTGTCCTATCAGTCTCAGCTGTGTAAAGTGATGTGAGATTATTTTCTAATGAGATTATTTATTATTTATTTGATAATAATTCTTCATTTCTTCTTGAATGCAATTCTATTCATACCCTTTTTTTAATTACTGGATTTAATTAAGTGCATCTAGTTTCCCTTTGCTCGTTTGCATGCATGTTGATTAAAACTTTTGCGAGTTACTAGTAAGTGTAGAGAGGATGCCTATGATCTCTTTAGGATTGTTCTCATCGATTATGCGAGATTTAGCCAACATCACACATGATGGCCCCAAATGGATTGTGTTGGATGGTGACATTGATCCAATGTGGATTGAATCTCTCAATACTGTCATGGATGACAATAAGGTAAAAGACAAGTTAACAGATAATAAATATTTTAAAGTATAATATATAGAACACCTATGGATTATCTTTATAGCGATTTTAGTCATAACACATTAAACCAGGTAATGTTTAATTGAGTTTTCAGAAATCTACCTTGAGTTTTCAGAAGAATATGTTCAAATAATATGAGTTATATTTTCAAATAATAATAAAATATTATTTGAACATTAAATGTTCAAATAATATTTTCAAATAATAAAATAATAGCTTAATATTAATATTAGCTTAATATTAGCTTAATATTAATTAAGCTATTCCTTTGGTCAATAGCTCTGAAAAATCAATGTACTCTTTCTGTGACTATTATAAAAAGCAGGTTGCAAGACCTCTGTCATTTACTGCTAGAACAATTGAAGTCAATTGGATTTCTACGGGGAATGTGCGGGGCTTCCATTCCCTATGGAAGGCTGCCATCTTGACTCTTTTCAACTCCCTCTGCAGATGTCCATGTTTTATGGTTTATGCTAGGCTGCCTCTGAGAATTAGTACAGAATGTTGCTGCTGCTAAAATGTTTTGAAGTGCTAGGGTTATATCATCCCTTTATCCTGCCAGATATATTGACTGCCAGGCCATTTTCTCAATGATTCCAAGTTGCTGTTTGGTACCTTTTAAACCATGATAAATTTGGGAAAATTTGTAGGACCACTCCCGTGAAGCTCAGCTGTTTTGGCCCCTTAACATGTTCCATTGCCTTCTTCAGCATGTTGTCTAGGGTGGGAGTTCCCTGATAAAGACTCAGGTTTCCTTCCATGCCCGACTCAAGACCATTTTCCTTTAAATAAACTAAACTAGTTTAAACTAAATCTAATCATTTAAATAAAGGATTTCATACTTCATTTAATTTTCATTGCTTTGCCTGGTTGTCTTGCTGATTCTTTTAATTTACGGTGTTTTCAAATAATTATGATTTTACAGTTTGTAAGACATTTTCGTGAGCCCTCTTTGGAGACATAATGTGAGGTATACATTTTATGCTTTCTTTTCCGAGGGGTTGCTGTGGGTCACATTATGCTTTGAATTTCCAATGCCTTCTTTTGCAGGTATTAACACTAGCAAGCAATGAACGGATTCCACTCAACCCCACCATGAGGCTACTGTTTGAGATTAGTCATCTGCGGACTGCTACTCCAGCCACTGTGTCCCGAGCAGGTAGTTGATGGAGGAAAGAAAGAAAACAGCTTTATCCTTAGCATGGCAAAATATGGGGAAAAACCATCTTAACTCTAGGAAACTTGCATTTAAATCTAGTGGCTGCCAGAGGTATTGGATTATACAATTGCCATAATCTTACAGATGGACTGGCTATGCTAAGCATGAATCATTGTCATGAGATGGAAAAGTATACACATTGTACAAACAAACAAAGAAACATACAAATGGATTAAATTTGCTACATAGAGATCACCTCTATGTAGGCTAGACTATAGAATATATTTTTCTTTAGAATTGCATTCAGAGAAATTTGAGCCAGAGGCAATGAGAGTTTTGTCTTAAGCTCTGAACCATGCTTAAGGATATAATGTTTAAGAATATGCCTTTTATCTAAGCTTATTACAGTTAACAACAATAGATGGGGGCCAGGTAGACAAACTGATTTGTCTAGTTTTTGATATAAGTACTTGTCAGGATATCTTCAGGGAGGTGATGCACGTTAAAAAAAAGATGGGATTTTGATTGTGTGATTATAGCTGCCATCTTGATTTTCTGACCCTTCCCAGCTGCTTCCAGCATTTGTTCTGGGCTCCACATTTCTTTTGTTATCACAGATAATAGTGAATGCTGTAAAATTTGCCTACCGAGTTTTGCCACAAATTGTAGCACGTATCTAAGTAGCTGCACACATATCAAGGGAGCCTTTGTATTAAAATCTATGTCTTCCAGATTTGCTTGGTTTAAAGCAAAACTGACATCAGGTATGTTTTACCTAGTATCTAACTGTATATTCCTGCCTTGTTAATAATAATAATAATAATAATAATAATAATAATAATAATAATAATAATAATAATAATAATAATAATGATGATGATGATAATAATAATAAAGTTGGAAGGGACCTTGGAGGTCATCTAGTCCAACCCCCTGCTCAGGCAGGAAACCTTATACCATTTCAGGCAAATGGCTGTCCAGTCTCTTCTTAAAAACCTCCAGTGTTGGAGCATTCACCACCTCTGGAGGCAGGTTGTTCCACTGGTTAATTGTTCTAACTGTCAGGAAGTTTCTCCTTAGTTCTAGGTTGCTTCTCTCCTTTTTAGAGCTGTGGTGGTTAGAATGCAGTATTGCAGGCTAATTCTGCTCACTGTAAGGAGTTTCATTCCTTTGATCCTGACTAGCTCAAGGTTGACTCAGCCTTCCGTACTTCTGAAGTTGGTAAAATGAGGACCCAGATTGTTGGGGGCAATACGCTGAGTCTGTAAACCACTTAGAGAGTGCTGTAAAGCACTAGGAAGCGGTATATAAGTCTAAGTGCTATTGCAATTATTTTTACAGCATGAATCCAGGTTCCAAATATGCAAATGCCAGTGCATAGCCAGTTCCTCTATAAGATTATGGCAGTTATATTCCAAACCATCTGGTGGGCACTACGTTTAAATGGTGGTTTCCACAAGTTAAGAGTTTGGCACAAAATGTATAGATTTTAGTCTGTTTTCTCACATGGTGGCACCTGGATGATTTTGTCAGGACTCAGAATCAAAGCAAGATCAGGGCCAGTTAGTACTCAGATGGAAGGAACCAGGAAATCTCAGAGCCATATATGAGGTTGGGAGAGAGAAACAAATACCACAGAAATAGGCATTACCTTCCCACTTCCATTTTACGGTTAGGAAAACAAGGGCATATCCATGAAATCATCAGGAGGTAGGTTTAACTTCTAGGGAACTTTCTACAGTAATTTACATGTGGAAATTCTAAGACTAAGCCCAATATTTTACTTCCTCAGGGATCCTTTATATCAATCCAGCTGATCTAGGCTGGAATCCCCCTGTGAGTAGTTGGATTGATAGAAGAGAAACTCAGTCAGAACGAGCTAACCTGACCATTTTGTTTGACAAGTATTTGCCAGTTTGTCTGGACACACTTCGAACCAGGTATGGTAAAACAGCATTACGGCAGAGCTGACACAGTTTGTTTAGTGAATTGCATTTAACATGAGTTTTTATTAAGTAATGATAAGAATCTCATATTTGCAAATACCTCCTAATATGTGGTTAGCCTTTGTTAAATTCTGCAGTTCATTTCTTGTTTGAATTCAGAGAGAGAGAGGGGGGGGAGCCATTAGATTGCAACCAGGAGTTAGTTTTCTATATCGCTCACCTTAAGACAGAAGAAGCCATTGCAACACCTATTTACAGAGTCTAATCATGTAATAACATAATACCAAGGAAATCTCATATAGCAGTGCACCTGTTATTTGTTGGAAGACTTATTCATAAGGGAGTGAGTAATCCTAAGGAATTTACACCTTAAGCTAAGTTCTGAAGATGGAATGACAGGGCTGATACCTCTCATTTCAGTGATCGCAAATATGTGGGGGGAACTTCATGAAGTAGGTACTTCTGCTCCACACTTAAAGCTTCTTTTGTGAAATTCTGGTTTTGATGGCTGCTTAGGCAGTTACTTTCTTTTATCTTGCTCCAAACCTTTCAACAGAATTGCTCACACATTGGTGAGTGATTTATACCTAAATTCTTAGTTTCTTTTAACAACTCTCTAATGTTTCATAAAGTGATGAATATGGCCTTCTCTCAGTCATCCCAAAGAACTCCACTCCTGACGATGGAGAGGGAAGATAGTTGTATGAATTATACACTCTACTGCAGTCACAAACAGAGTGGATGGCATAATAGATACTTCCCCTGACTCTGTTGGGTTAGAAAAAGCTATATTAACCCGAAATGTATGACTATCTCCACAAGAAGAAATAATGAGCTTTGAAGGAAAAGTGAGCCTTCAGTTAATTTCTAAACAGATGGATTGTATATTTATGAGCCTAGAATGAGGCATATCAGATTCCATGGGGAATTTAAAACCATGAAAGTCCAAGTTATTAAAGTTGACAAAGATTTGGAAGCCTTGGAGAAAATTATTGTTACTTTTCGTAAAACCAGATTTAGCATGTAAATGTAAAGGAACAATTTCATTGTACATCTGCAAATCCAATGATTTAAAGCTCATGGACATCTGATAAGAAACACCTTAAAAGTAAGAGCTCTACCTCTGGATGTGGAGGGACAGAAGCTTTTGTTCATTTACCTGGAATAATGTTTTCAGGAAATCTTATTGCCAGCTGACTTTCAGTTTGAAATACTACTACAGATGAGAAACAAAAGATAATCCCTCATGGACGTCTGCCCCTGTAATTTTTAAATTTCTGAAGTCCAGCCCCAGAGTCCATCTTCTGTCACTTTCGAGATAAACCACTGAATTTAAATTTCATGAATATCATGAATATTAAATAATGGCTATCCATAACTTCATAAATGTCAAATTTAAGAAGAGACTTTGCTTTGGCATGTAATTAGCAAGGAACAAGAATGTGAAATACTTTTTTTGTACCCAGCAATCTTTTACCTTTCTCCTGAAGAGATCAAAGGATTTAAAAGACCATCTGCTGGTGTGGAATTTTTAGAGGCTCTGCACTTGTCTAATAAGTAACAAGCTTGCCTTTTCTTCTTTTTTCTTTCTTTCAAAAATTGTTACTACTAGATGAGTATAGAAGCTTGCATTTCTATGTCTTTATTACCAACGTTGGAGGAATGTGTATTTCTCCCTCCTTCCCTCTCCCCCACCCCTATGCTTGTGTGTGTCAGCGATACCCAAAGACAGACTGAAGGTTTAAGATGGAGTATTTTATTTTTTAACGTTAGTCTAGCTGGGCAAGGTATCTTCTTTATTTTGACACTTTTTGTTTTATGCTTTTTAAAAATTTGATTCATATTCATTAACTTAAATGTTCTCCTGTTACGTATTTGGTTCTTTCCAAACTTAATACAGTGTGTCTGTAATGTTGGGAAACTAACCTTGGGAACTATTTTATCTACATGGAGACATGGCACTTATAGTAATCAGCCAAAATATAAATGAACTTAGATAAAAAAAAAACAAAAGAGACACATTTGTAACAAGCTGAAAAAATAGCAACAGATATAGTTATATTGTAAGAAATCCTGGAGGAGCAGATTTTCTTGAGGTCTGGGAACTGGACCAGATAAACCTCTATTAGCGGGTATCAAATAAAAATTTGGGATAGCTATTAAATTTAACAGTGACTCTAAAGCTGATGTGGCAGATGAGCATTTTGCTATGAAAGAGTCTTTATTTTCTTTGCTATAAAGATAGACAGTGGTATTGTTGTTCTGATTATTTTTTACGGCTCCACTAAGAACACTTCTGAAATAGACCATAGATTTTTTTTTCCAAAATTAAATTTTGCAAACCATTGTCATTAATTCTTTCTGGTCAATTCAGCCTAAAGCTGGATCCTCAGCTAGATAGGAATGCTCCAAGGAAACATTTATTGCTTCTCAAATTTGGAAGTACTATAAACATACATCACAGAGTTTAAAACATGCAATATTTTTTTAAAATCCAACAATAGAAAATGTACTAAAACTGTTCTAGACTATTTTTTTAAATTGTAGGCATATTTTAAATTTTTTGGACCAGAATCATATGAAAAGTAAAGTGGTGGAATAATCCAAATTTGAAGAAGTGTTGGAGGACATTCTCCTGGAATGTCTCTAGGCCAAAGAATGGATCAATAACCTAAATCCTTTGATTTATAATTTGAAGACTTGAAGAGATAGCATTCTGAATGATTTATCTGTTATGTCTGTTTGGCAACATATAGAATTACAATAGGCACTCTCTTTTTTGGTTCACATACTTGTAAACTTAACCAAAGCTTATTAAAAATATGAAATAAAAGTATCTGTTTCATTATTCTTTTCATTTGACCACTTCTGAATTCATTGTATTTGTGGTAGATCAGGACTTTGAAAGACTTCCATTTCAATTCTTTTAAGAGGATGAACATTTTAAAATAGCTCAAATATACAATTACAGTTATTACTTGGCCGTGTGTTTGATGGTATTTTATTCCACTCTGTAGCAGTGGATAAGAAAGTTATAAACAATGAACATTTGAAAAATGTTAACAGTTAAAAGAGGATTTATGTGATATCTGCTTGCATTGTTCAATGACAGTCACGCTAAATCCAATTAAACTTCACAACTGTTCAATTCTCCTATTATAGATTTAAGAAGATTATTCCCATTCCTGAGCAGAGCATGGTTCAGATGTTGTGTTATCTCCTTGAATGTCTCCTCACCAAGGAGAATACCCCTCCAGATTGCCCTAAAGATCTCTATGAACTTTATTTTGTCTTTGCTGCTGTTTGGGCATTTGGTGGTGCTCTGTTCCAAGACCAGGTAAGAAAAGTGATTCTATGAAAAACAACATTGATTAATATAGCTTCATATAGAAGACAATATTTGTAGATCGGGGTTAACCTGCAGGGTCCTTGGTTCTTGCCCAGAGAGCACCAAAGATCCCATAGCTTCATATATTAAAGTGGGCACTCAGTGAATTGGCTCACAGATCATTTTTAGTGATGATTGGCTTATTGTAAACCACAAACTTTCAGTTTACTTTTGGCATTTGGCCATAATTAAACCAGAGGATGACTTAGTATGATGTATGAAGCCATATCTCTTGACAAGAGCAGCTTGTCATTTGACTTAAACTTATCCAGAGATTCTTATGTAGAAACAAAAAGCATTCAGATCCACCCCATTGTAAGAATACTATTATAGAAGAAATATGTATAGTCATTTGGAGTCTAGTATTGCTGAAACTCTCTTTGTGCCCTACACAGTACTTCAAGAGGTTGTTTTTATTTCATCCTAGCAAGGCATTCCAAATCTAGATGAATGAATGAATGAATCTTTATTGTCAAAGTACAACTATGTATACATTGAGATTAGCTGAGCCTCCCTTTGTGCTCCCACCCTCCAACACACAGTGACAACAAACCCTCCATCTTACTACACCATGTGAACCAACTACACCACACACCAGCCTCCCAAGTCAATTCTGCATAAAATTCACAAAAGTTATTTCTCATTCAAAAGCCTAACAGCCCACGGATAAAAGGTGTTTTTCAGCCTGTTGGTGCGGCTGGCTATACTCCTATATCTCCTACCTGATGGTAGGAGAGTAAAGAGATACCATCCAGGGTGTGAGTCGTCCCTGAGAATTTTCCTCACTCTTCCAAGGCAACGAGCCCTGGCGATGTCATCCAGTGGTGTCAGGGAACAGCCCACAATGTCTTGTGCTGTACTCACCACCCTCTTTAATACTTTCCTATCTGCGGCTGTCAGACCAGCATACCAGACCACAATACCATACGAGAAGATGCTCTCTATACTACACCGGTAAAAGAGGGTCATTAGCCGTTGTTCTACCCTGTTCTTCTGCAAGACCCTGAGAAATTGAAGCCTCTGTTGGGCCTTTCTAGCCACCTGGGTTGTATTAACTTTCCAGGTCAGATCTTCACAGAGGGAGACTCCCAGAAATTTAAAGATGACCATGTTCCCATCATGCACTTGGAAATTCTAAAAGCAATGTGACCAAAATATAATGGGAGTCTTTGTTTTTGTTAAAATCAATTAGAGATGACTTTGAATGCCAAGTAGCATGGGTTTTACACAAGAAATTCTTAAAATATAATAGATGAACTAGCTGGAATGAAAATCACTGTATATTTTTTTCCTGTATTAGTACAGATCATATTCTTGATGCCATGAACTATCCATTACTAGTTTAATTTTGCATAGCTAATTTTTCGGGGACTTACGAGTAAGTGTTCTATTTGTAATTCTCCTTGAGAGGTCCTTGGTGTTCTCTGAGCTTGCTTGTTTTCTTGCAGATGTTTTATTACCCTAACTAGGTAACATTATCAGTGCTAGTAAGGAATGCTGTTTGCTGTCTGTTTATATTCTGGTGTCTTGCCTGTCTGGGTGGGGGGATTCTTTGGTTGGGCTGTTTACTAATGGCTCTGTGGCACTTTCTTGATTGGGGTATTATTTACTTGATTGTTGTTCTGAAGGTGACCTTGGAGTTAGTCTATGCTGATCTGAGTGCTGATTACTAGTGGAGAGGTGCTGGAGCCTTTTTCTCTTTTGGGCTGGTTGATTGTCTCTTTTGCATACTCTATAGATTTTGTTAATGTCTACGTGTCTATTGATGGCTGATTTGTCAGAGTGCCAGGCTTCTAGAAATTCCCTGGCATTTTTGGATTTGGCCTGGTCTAGGATTGTCACATTTTCCCAATTGAAACTATCGGGGAGATTTTAAAGGCTTTACACAAAATGTTCAGATATATTCAAGACTATGCTCCACAACTAAATTTCCAACTCTTTCCTCCTATTAGCCTACTGGGAAAAAAATGAACTAAGCCATTTTCTCATTGTTTTAATCGAGATCCTTTGCCATCAGGGGATTTTTTTGTGGGAAGGGAGGCAAAAGGCTTGTTCTCTTCTCTTCTTTTTTAATCCATGTGGGGGCACTGAAAGTCTCCTTCACTGATTTACTTTCCCACAAGACAGCTCCTTCCTTATTCACGATGCTTCTATAGCAAGAAAAAGAAGAAAAAAAATGGGGGGGGGGAGAAACTCTCTATTTTGTACATCTAAATTAGCCTTATTATTAAGTATTCATTTTATCCTATTTTTCAGCTGTTATTATGTCATCAATTTATATTATTCATTTTATCCTATTTTTCAGCTGTTATTATGTCATCAATTTATATTTCCTATCATTAACATAAGCCTGGAGTTCTCTCCTTATTTGCACGTTCATTTTTTTTCCAATTTTAGTACAAAACCTTGTGCTAATTGGTATGTCTGTTGCTCCAAAGTTTACTTGCTTGTTTTGAAGAAATTATGAAAATCTTTTTAAAAAGATTGAAAGAGTTTTGAAGAAACCTTAATGACTTAACTACATTTTTATTCAATACCTAAGCTTTTGTGGTTCTCAATCCATTTAATAAGCTACAGTATATGAGATGAAGTCCTGACAGAGCTTTTTTTAGTGTATTCACATTTATAGCTGTGGAGAAGGAGAAAAAGTTGAGGGAAGGAGAAGGATAACTGGTGAGGAAAAACGGTTTATTTTAGAAACAGAAAAATAAAATTTCAGAGTCTCATTGATAGTGAGCTTTCTTGTCAGATTTTTAATGGAAAACCTTCAACTAGTCTGTGTTCCTTAAAAGCCAATAAGTCTATTGCAATATTCCAGAACTGCCTTTGTCTTTTTCTTCTTACGATTTTTTTCTAGTTCCCCAGTAGCTGTATCAATCCATTTGCTACAGGCATTTCTATGTTGTTGTTGTTGTTGTTAGTTGCGAAGTCGTGTCCGACCCATTGCGACCCCATGGACAATGTTCCTCCAGGCCTTCCTGTCCTCTACCATCTTCTGGAGTCCATTTAAGCTCACGCCTACTGCTTCAGTGACTCCATCCAGCCACCTCATTCTCTATCATCCATTTCTTCTATTGCCCTCAATCTTTCCCAGCATTAGGCTCTTCTCCAGTGAGTCCATCCTTCTCATTAGGTGGCCAAAGTATTTGAGTTTCAGCTTCAGGATCTGGCCTTCTAAAGAGCAGTCAGGGTTGATCTCCTCTAGGACTGACCGGTTTGATCGCCTTGCAGTCCAAGGAACTCGCAGGAGTCTTCTCCAGCACCATAGTTCAAAGGCTTCAATTCTTTGGCGCTCAGCCTTTCTTATGGTCCAACTTTCACTGCCATACATTGCAACTGGGAAGACCATAGCCTTGACTATACGCACTTTTGTTGACAGGGTGATGTCTCTGCTTTTTAGTGTGCTGTCTAGATTTGCCATGGCTTTCCTCCCAAGGAGCAAGCGTCTTTTAATTTCTTGGCTACAGTCCCCATCTGCAGTGATCTTGGAGCCCAGGAAAATAAAATCTGTCACTACCTCCATTTCTTCCCCATCTATTTGCCAGGAATTGAGAGGGCCGGATGCCATGATCTTGGTTTTCTTAATGTTTAGTTTCAACCCATGTTTTGCATTCTCCTTCTTCACTCGTAACAAGAGGCTTTTTAGTTCCTCTTCACTTTATGCCATTAGAGTGGTATCATCTGCATATCTTAGGTTGTTGATGTTTCTTCTGGCAATCTTAATTCCAACTTTTGATTCATCTAGCCCTGCCTTTCTCATGATGTGCTCTGCATATAAGTTAAATAGGCAAGGTGACAGTATACAGCCTTGCCAGACTCCTTTCCCAATTTTGAACCAATCAGTGGTTCCGTGTCCAGTTCTCACTGTTGCTTCTTGGCCCGCATATAGGTTTCTCAAGAGACAAATAAGATGGTCTGGTACGCCCATCTCTTTAAGGACTTGCCACAGTTTGTTATGATCCACACAATCAAAGGCTTTAGCATAGTCAATGAAGCAGAAGTAGATGTTTTTCTGGAACTCTCTAGCTTTCTCCATGATCCAGCGTATGTTAGCAATTTGATCTCTAGCTCCTCTGCCTCTTCGAAATCCTGCCTGTACTTCTGGTAGTTCTCGATCCACATACTGCTGGAGTCTAGCTTGTAGAATTTTAAGCATAACTTTACTAGCATGAGAAATGAGTGCAATGGTGCGATAGTTTGAACATTCTTTGGCACTGCCTTTCTTTGGAATTGGAATGTAAACTGATCTTTTCCAATCCTGTGGCCACTGTTGAGTTTTCCAAATTTGCTGGCAAATTGAGTGTAGCACTTTTACTGCATCGTCTTTTAAGATTTTGAATAGCTCAGCTGGAATACTGTCACCTCCACTAGCTTTGTTGTTGCTCAGCTTTTCTAAGGCCCACTTCACTTCACATTCTAGAATGTCTGTCTCGAGGTCAGTGACCACCTCATTGTGATTATCAGGGACGTTAAGCTCATTCTTGTATAGTTCTTCTGTGTAATTTTGCCACCTCTTCTTAATCTCTTCTGCCTCTGTTAGGTCCCTGCCGTTTTGGTCCTTTATCATGCCCATTTTTGCATGAAACATTCCTTTCATCTCTCCAATTTTCTTGAAAAGATCTCTGGTCCTCCCTATTCTATTGTTTTCTTCTATTTCTTTGCATTTTTCATTTAAGAAGGCATTCTTATCTCTTCTAGCTATTCTTTGGAATTCTGCATTTAATTGGGCATATCTTTCTTTTTCTCCCTTGCCTTTCGCTTCCCTCCTTTCCTCAGCTATTTGCAAAGCTTCCTCAGACAGCCATTTTGCTTTCTTGCATTTCTTTTTCTTTGGGATGGTTTTGGTTGCTACCTGTTGTACAATGTTGCGAACCTCTGTCCATAGTTCTTCAGGCACTCTGTCTATGAGATCTAATTCCTTAAATCTATTTGTCACCTCTACTGTATATTGAACAGGGATATGATTTAATTCATACCTGACTGGCCTAGCGCTTTTCCCTACTTTCTTTAATTTAAGCCTAAACTTTGCAACAAGAAGCTCATGGTCTGAGCCACAGTCAGCTCCTGGTCTTGTTTTTACTGACTGTATAGAGCTTCTCCATCTTTGGCTGCAGAGCATATAGTCAATCTGATTTCTGTGTTGACCGTCTGGTGATGTCCATGTGTAAAGCCTTCTCTTGGGTTGTTGGAAAAGAGTGTTTGCTATGACCATCGTATTCTCTTGACAAAATTCTATCAGCCTGTGCCCTGCTTCATTTTGTACTCCAAGGCCAAACTTGCCTGTTATTCCAGTTATCTTTTGGCTTCCTACTTTAGCATTCCAATCCCCCATGATGATAAGGACATCATTTTTGGGTGTTAGTTCTATAAGGTGCTGTAGAGCTTCATAGAACCAGTCAATTTCATCCTCCTCAGCACCGGTGGTTGGGGCATAAACTTGGACTACTGTGATATTGAATGGTTTGCCTTGGATTCGAACTGAGATCATTCTGTCATTTTGAGGATTGTATCCCAGTATTGCTTTTCCTACTCTTTTATTGACTATGAAGGCTACTCCATTTCTTCTGAGGGATTCTTGCCCGCAGTAGTATACCTGATGGTCATCTGAATTAAATTCACCCATTCCTGTCCATTTTAGTTCGCTGATACCTAAGATGTCAATGTTTAGTCTTGTCATCTCTTGTTTGACCACGTCCAGCTTTCCTTGATTCATGGATCTTACATTCCAGGTTCCTATGGAGAAAAAATCTTTACAGCATCGGACTTTCCTTTCACCACCAGACATATCCACAGCTGAGCGTCCTTTCGGCTTTGGCCCAGTCGCTTCATTCTTTCTGGCACTACTGGTACTAGCCCTCTGCTCTTCCCCAGTAGCATATTGGACGCCTTCCGACCTAAGGGGCTCATCTTCCAGCGTCATATCGTTTTGCCTTTTGGTACTGTCCATAGGGTTTTCATGGCAAAGATACTGGAGTGGTTTGCCATTTCCTTCTCCAGTGGATCACGTTTTGTCAGAACTCTCTGCTATGACCTTTCCGTCTTGGGTGGCCCTGCACGGCATAGCTCATAGCTTCATTGAATTACGCAAGCCCCTTCGCCACGACAAGGCAGTAATCCATGAAGGGGACAGGCATTTCTATACCCTTATGAATTTCTAAGCCATCTAAGAAGTAAGAGGTAGCATGGTTTGTTGCTATGTAAGTGAGGCTGTATATGACCCTTGGACTGGCATTCTCCTTTCTTTTTAGATGGTTCAACCTTACACTTTATAGCTAAAGAAACCCCAATTTCCCATGTTGTGTAGACCTGAAGAACTGTTTTTGTTTAATCTACCACTCGGAAGCAACCAGGATTGGAAATTATATTTTCATTCTGATTTTGTTAAGGTCTGATACAAGGAGGAAATGTGATTTGTTTAAAAAATGAACGTAACAACTTACAGCACATTCCTGCACTTCTGCAGAAAGAGAGAAAGAGACATTTGAGGGTTCATTCATACGTCTGGTTAGTTATGGTGTGAGGTACAGTTAAAAAATAATTTCTGAAGAACAATGGTGTTTTGCATTCTGCCCTTGTATCATTCTGGCAAATGACTTCATTTGCACCCAGCAGTTGATTCCAATTGCTCCAACGCTGCTTGCTGCTTCCATACCTGTCTTCTTATTAACTATTGACCAGATTGGTTTCTTCAGAAGGGACCTTCCTACCGTGGACATATGAGACAGGACCTCATAGCCAAAACTGAAGAATGGGTTACAGTTTCTTCCTTTTCAACCAGAATAGAAGACAAGTGGCTTTTCTCCGGGTAGAATGAAGGTGCTAGGCTTAGCCTACTCTTATAATGCGTTTCCCGCATATAAATCATCTTTCTGTTGTAATTATACAAACAAACAAACAAACAAACAAACTAGAATGATAATCATTGTTCAGGCTAGATTCCCACCCTTGGGAACTTTCAAATACTCACATGGAATGCTTCAACCTCTAACAGCAAGTTGTTTAGTTGATGTGAAATTATGACATTGAGTTTGTCAGGAGTTTTTTCAGAGTAGCTGGTCATTTGCTCACCATGGAGGTCCCAGTTGTGGTTGTCTCACATGTAAATATGGTATACAGCCACTATTTTGTATCTTAAAAAGGTTACCTGCTTTGCCCTGGCAAAGGTTTACATTTTGAGTGTCCGGAGAAAGTAAACAATAAATTAGCCTTTAACGGTGTGCCCTTTTTTTTCATTGATTGATTGATTGTATCAAGATATGTTTGACTTCTAGTGATCAGACAGAAGATAAGATGACCACTCATACATAAAGCATTGCTTATTTCATAATAAGGTAGAAACTTATATTAAATAGCTCTTAGCGCTGACCAATCCTTGTTGAGGTCCAGTTAATTTCACAGAATGCTCATTCGAAAACCTGTAAGATATATAAGGGGATCAGAGGCTTTTTGCCCATTCATAAGTTTTCATATTGTATGTGAAATAAATGAAAGCATAACTTTTATTATATTTTTTGGTTGAAGAGTAGATGAACTTTAAAAAAAAACTTTATAGAACTTACTCTTTAATCAGAAAAAGAAACAAAAGGAAATATTGAGCTTGTGTGTATTGTAAAATTAGTGTGGAATATTAAGAACTATGATTGCCATAAGCAATAATAACTTAATTACAATCCTTTTTGCACAAAGTGATGCATAAAATTCTTTTACCTAGCAAGCTTTAGCAAATATGAATGTATGTAGTAAGAGAGAGAGATACAAGCATACACAAAATGGTATGTTTCCCCTTTGTGCTAAAGGTTACTTGGTTTAGTCATGAAGTTATTACCTGAACATCTGGTTTATTTCACTAGTTGTTCTGCATGCTGATCTTATATATTTTAAGTAGTGTTTATGAGATTACTCATCTCATTTTTGATCCAAGAAAAAACAAGCAAAGCCTTTATGAATTCTTCTTCCCATCTTTTTGACCTTCACACAATCAACTTGTTTGAATAATAACTTGTCATATGACAGCTTCATTACAGATGGTTTGGGAAGAATTGGGTAGACCAGAATAAAGGATAACTGGTTCCTTTGGAATTGGTGAGGTGAAGGGGAGCACAGCAAATAGGTAGTAGGTAGAAATCAAAAGATCATAGTTGTCAGCCTTGCAAGGTAGTCCAGACAAAAAACACACCCAGAAGTATTACCATTACTATAGGGTAAAATTATAGTAACAAGATCTTGCAAATCTCAAAGTACATTTCTGTCCAAAAAAACTACAGAGGGGGTCCCTTCTGAGATGTTTGCCACAGTAATCCCATTTGTGGTCTAATTCTGCCTCTTATTTGCTCATTGCCTTGGCAGCGGCTTTTCCCCTTGTCTCACAGGTCATTATCAGATACCATTATATAGTAGATGGAGCTAGTCTGCCCTTCTCCAGAACATATCAACCATTAATATACAAGTTGATTTTGGGAAAGTCAGATGAACTCTTGCTGGATAATGAGAAGGGCAAGGAAGTAAAAAAACACTATATTTTTGATTTATTGATTATAAAAGACTCAAGATCATACCGGTGTCCCCAGAGAAGAAATGGAAACAATAAGAGAAATACTGAAAATAGATAAAATGACATAAGGAGTCATAGGTTACTACAAAGAAGAAGGAGTCAAGCTAATTCTCCAAAGTACCTGAAGGCAGGACAAGAAGCAATGGATGGAAATCAATCAAAGAGAGAAGCAACCTAGAACTAAGGAGAAATTTCCTGACAATTAGAACAATTAATCAGTGGAACAACCTGCCTCCAGAAGTTGTGAATGCTCCAAGACTGGAAGTTTTTAAGAAGAGACTGGACAGCCATTTATCTGAAATGGTATAGGGTTTCCTGCCTGAGCAGAGGGTTGGACTAGAAGACCTCCAAGGTCCCTTTCAGCTCTATTCTATTTTATATTACCTCAATAATTGTTCCAGATGACCAGTGGAAAAAATATATTGAGGGGTTCTTAGATCTTTCTATATACCAACATATTTGCACTCTCACAGAAGAAAAACTTTTTCATGCTGTTTACTCTCCCCCACTCTCTCTATTCCACTCTAATTATTTATTCAGTAAATTAAGTAAGCCAGGACTTATCTCTCAGTGTTTTACATTTACTGCTCGGCTTACTTTGACATTTCACTCAGGGAGTGAACTAGAGAACATTATGTCTGCTGAGATCCTCTGCGTAGAGTACAGAATCTTTTTTCAAAGAATAGTGATTCTTTGAATAAAACCCATGAACATAATGTTATCAAATTAATAGTTTGATACTAATTGCAATAGAGACCTGAGCAGAATCATATATGGATGTCAGAACAATTTTTAGCAGAGCAACAGAGAAAATAAAGTTGATAGAGCAAGCATGTCAAAACTGAGCAACTGAACTTTTGCAAAATCCACAGCCGCTAGTCCCTGTGGATTCAAAGTCAGGGTGTCATGGTTAGATTCAATGGGTGCTTGGCTAATTTAAAACATCTAGGAGAGTGTTTCTCAATCTTGCCAATTTTAAGATGCATGGACTTTGACTGGCTGGTTGGGGAATTCTGGGAGTTGAAGACCACATATCTTGAAGTTGTTAAGAATGAGAAACACTCATCTAGGGAATGGGGCAGGATCTGGATTAAGTGGGATAGAAAACCTGGCTGCGACAAGCAGGAAAAGCTTCACCTACTCAAAAGTCATGACTTAGTCCTCCTTGTTTAAATGACAGTCATTTTCATTAAGGGCAGAAATACTAAACTTGAAACTGCAAGAATGCATGCAGTCTATAGTACTGTTGGACAGATCCATTGCAGTCCTTCCTGATGTTGCTACAAACAGTAGCTCTTACAGCAATAGAAAAGCAAAATTACAAAATTTGGGATTAATTGTTCGAACTGTATTGAATTGCAATCTTATTATAGATTTTGAATTAGAAATAATTTATTTTTTTAATGTCGTGCTTGGATCCCTTGTACCTTTGTCCTGAAAGAGACCCTAATTTGGATAATGACCCTTGAACTTTTCAAAAGTGGAGTACAGCCCTGGTTTAGCCTCTCTCAATCTCTATGAAAATTGCTGTATGCACTGAAGTCCTCGATAGTTTTAATCTTTGCTGCAATACTACATAAAAGCACATTGCAAGTTGCATTTGTAATTTAGACCCAACATAATGTACCTCTACAATGTTGTTCTGGACAGTGAATTCCATGTTCCTTTCTCAGCTTTTCTGTAAATGTCAGAGCGAAGATTCCAAAGTGCCGTAGTCTGAATAAGAACAAAGCAAAGATCTGGTGAAAAATGATCCAATATAAAATCTGTTTATTGCTCGCTATAGAAATTGCCCTTAGCTCTGACCTTTTGCAGCTGAAATGTCAGAATAAACAATATGAATGCTTTCCCGGTGTTGCAGGCTAGTAGGTGGGCAGCAAGGTCCTTCTCTGAAAAGGGGTGGAAAGAAGAGCATTAAAGTCAGCCAGCCTCCTCCCCCCCCCCCATTACACGAGCAACCAAAATATATCACTGCTCTGGTAGTATGGGTTGCTTGATTTCCTACTATTTAACATTATTTTAATGCTAAAGATAATCAGTTTTCTCAGTCTTTTTTTCTTTTGTTTGTTTTCTTACCAGAGTTACTTTTTTTTTTTTTACTCTACTGATCCGGTATCTTTTTTTCCCTTTTTTAGGTGATCCATGTTGTGAGAAAGGATATATTATTATGTGGGTCATTTCCTTCTTTTTTGTTTTTAATAAATCTATAATGGAACAATAAATGTAACAGAAAATTATTATTATTATTATTATTATTATTATTATTATTATTATTATTATTATTATTATTATTTTAATTTGTATACCGCCCTTCTCCCGAAGGACTCAGGGCGGTGAACAGGGCAATACATAATAAAAAACAGGATACAAAAATTAAAAAGTAATTAAACAGCAATGCCCGTAAATAAATTAGTACACATTAAAAAGTTAAAACCGATTTATAAAACCCAACCCCATCCCATCAGGCCAGGCCTGAGGTGGGTAGAAAAAGGAGTCAAGCAAAAAAAAAAAGAGGTGTGGTGTTAAAGTTTAGAAGTTGGTTAAGGAGATTGAGAGTCTTGATTTTCACAGCACAGTTCCCTTTTCAGATATACTGCAGCCATAAAAAAAAAAGCTGGAATTATGCTATTTTAAGTTAGAAAAGCCACCACATTAAAGAACTCTTGATGGCTGGGTTTAATAAGAGGACTTTCTCCTTCTCCTGTCAGTATATCCATAGAAAAAGCCTCAAGTTGGTGCAATTACTTGTATTTTTTTATATATATCACTATTCCCTGGGGGAAAGTTTCATAGCCTCAGTGAAATGAACTTGTGGCTTCATCTGACTGGCTGTATTGGAAAAGTGTCTGAAGCCAACATATCCAAGAAAAATAATCCCGAAAGAATCCAATAAGAGTTGAATTGGCAGGAACTTTTGGATCACAGTGATATTCACCAGGCACATTTCAATAAGATTCTCATTGTAGACTAGAGAGATTCCTTACATCATTTCTTGAGAATAGATTACCAATTCTCCTGTTAATTCTTCTCAGTGACAAAAGACTAAACTGAACATGTAGACAAAGTGTATATTGTATATGTAAATGAGCTATCATTTAGAGTAACAACAAAAAGGACTCCATTCAAACTCACATCATCTCCAACACAGGTTTTTCCTATAGCAAGCTTCCTTAACCTAGTTATCTTCCAGACAGCCAGGCTAGCTGAAGAATTATAGAAATTAAGGTCTACAGTATAATGGGAGGTTGCTTCCCTATAGCATCAGTTCATTTGTTCATCTGTATTAATCAAAGTTTGAGAATTAGTATGTATGTGTGAACTGATCCTTAGAACTCTGTCTGGACAATCAATGAACAACAAGCAAACAATTACAAAGTGATTTACAAAGTCTTCAGATTAAAGTAGCAGAGCTTTTTTTGAATATATGCTAGTCAAAGAGCAACAGGACAAGTAATGTCTCTTCCACAATATTCTGGGTAGCAAGTAGCTCAACTTTTGAACTACACACAATTGTGACCTATGTGCTTGTGAAGATAGTAGAGTGCATTGCTGTGAAGGGCTTGTGGAAAGTCATGTCCTTCTTCTATGCAGGTCAATTATTCTAATCTGCACATTGCTGTAGAATTTCTCAACAGATCATGGTATTTAAAGACAGCTGTGTACAAGGACAAAAATATGGCTAAACCCAAGTTTTTTGTTTTACCCATTGAAATGAAAATATTCCTTGATTGCTGGAAGAAGATTTTGCTAGCATAGCTTGGTGTTAGCCCTAGACTTTCTTCACTCAGCCAACTGAATTGTCTGATTACTTGTTTGTTTGTTTGCCATCCATCTTACCACAGGGTAACTCTATACATGTACAGTAAAATCTGCACTCTTGAATTAGATGTCTTTCATCATATAGGGCTGCTTGTTTAGGAATTTATAAAACTGCCTAGATAAAATTGGGGAGAAATATAGAAGTGTACCTGTATGTGTCCTATTTCAGCATAAAATGACAAGTGTTATTAATTAAACATAGACAGAAGTAACTTTTTCTGGGGAGAAGGCTATTGAATTCATAGCATAAAATACATATTACATATATTACATATCTATGGATAAAATATGGCTCATAGGAACTGAAACACCAATGCAGTCTTAGCTAATGTTAGAAAAATTAAGCAAGGATAAATGTATGTTTAGGAGATTCATAAGGACTGTGGTCTAGACCAGGGGTGTTAAATTGCCAGCCCGCGGGCCAGACACATCATCCAGAAGCCGTGCCCATTCCATTGCCAGCAGTGGCAAAACCGTTCCAATACGTTGCGCGATGTCACATGATGTCACGAGTTTGACATGTCTAGTCTAGATTGAAAAGTAAAAAAAAAAATCCTAAGAAGTTAGTGGCAAACCACTTATATTTTGTTGTCCAGAAGACTGCATGGCTATGTCTAGGTAGTCATCAACAGTATAAAGCAAGACTTGAGGAAATCATCACCTTTACAGTTTTGTACAAATAAGGAACTGGTAGCATAACCTTTGAATAGACTCTGGTCCTCTGTCTGATATCTAGAGGACTTCAAAGTACCATGCTTTCTTGCAAGAAACAAAGTAAGCTATCTGTTGCTTTTGCTGCACAAACCACTCTCATTATGGACTCTTTTCCTGCTATATCTTTATCTCGTTCATCATCCAATCAAGGAAGAATGTTATCTTCGCCCACTTTCTCTGTCTTCTTGGATCTTCCAATTTCACACCTACATCCCCAGAATGTCCTCTGTTGTGTATTATTCTTTTGGCCAATTTTAAAAGCCACTGCTTTAGGGCATCCACAGAAAGGTCAGAAAAATCAGAACTCAAAGGGATCCTGCAAAGATCCATGCCCAAACTTAGAACAATAAGTAAATATCCAGTACTTCTCTGAACAAATTGTAAGTAGGATTTAACTCTCAAACAATAACTCACTGGATTGTCTTTCAGCATTTATTAGAAGAATATATCAAACAAAAATTATGTATTCATTAAAACTTACTTTCTCTATTTATTTTGGAAGCTTGTAGACTATAGAGTTGAATTCAGTAAATGGTGGGTGACTGAATTCAAGACCATCAAGTTTCCTTCCCAAGGAACAGTTTTTGACTTTTATATTGATTCGGAAACAAAAAAAATTGAACCTTGGTCCAAGCTGATCCCCAAATTTGAATTTGATCGAGAAATACCATTACAGGTGAGTAATACATTTATGTGTGTGTATGAGACAAAGAATGTTAGAGGCACAAACCTAGTCAGAAAAGAATGTGTGAGAAATCAGTCTCCAGATTAATTATTTTATTTGTAAGTTATTTTTGAAGCCAGTCTTTACGCTGAGAAGCATCGTTGTCTATTTTTGAACACATACTAATAAGCTGCTGGGATTTAGGGATCTGAATTTTATCATAAGAGAGAGACCTGAAAGAAAACCTGTAGTCCTTGAACTTAGTGTGGTATGTGATTTTATTAATTTTTATGTATGTACTTTTTTGTGCCTAACTGTATTAAAATGTGATTGTAATCACAGGTTCTGACTTATTCTAGTGCAGGGGTAGGCAACCTTGGCTCTTTTATGACTTGTGGACTTCAACTCCCAGAATTCCTGAGCCAGCCATGGAATTCTGGGAGTTGAAGTCCACAAGTCAAAAAAGAGCCAAGGTTGTACCTACCCCTGTTGTAGTAGAAACACATGCAAATGGGGCCAAATTTGGTAGGAAAAACAGCAATTGCTCCATTGTCATTATTATTAGTACCAGAAATAGGTATGTCATTCTTTCTAGGAATGCTATTTCAAAGAAATCCCACTATATTCCAGTTTTTAAATACATCCTCCTCTTCGTTTTCCTCCTCTGCTCATACCGGTACTCATTTTTGGCATCCACATGTTTGTACCATGTAATGCACAAAGAAATATAATGATAATAATGAAGCAATTGCTGTTTTCTTGCCCAATTTACCCCCATTTGCATGTGTTTCCATTAGATTTGATCTTTTGAAGATTGGATTGTTCACTAGAAATCATCAGGATAGTTTTAACCTCCTTCCATGTGACATTGGTATTATTATTATTAATCAAATTTATAATGTATTGATATTTATAATATATTTATTTAAATGTATAATTATAGTGTGAATGCATGCCTTAAACTAGAAAAATATGGGTGGCCTGCTGCCTTTTTTACATGCCAGTTTCCTAAGCTACAGAAAATACTGGGCAAGGATGGCCTTATACATCTTCTGTGCTCCATGCAGCAGCATCTGCTTCTTTCTGGAGCAGTGATATCTTGAACTGTTGTTTTTCTGCTTGAAGCTCTTCAGTTGCTACGAGTTAATGCTGACTCTCAAGTTGGTGACAGAGAAGAATAATGCTGGCATGATTTAGGGAGGCAAAAAAGCAAACCAGGCCATTCTGAGACTTTTTGCAATTTTGGCCTCCTTGACAGCAAAGAAGAGGTTTTGTAATTTGGCCAGTTTTAGCTGAAAAGTCTTTGCAGGCGTCATAGTCTGATCCCACTCTCCATTTCCATTTGTGTCTCGATGATAATAAGAATGCAACTGCAGTGATCCCATCTCCAGTCATTTTCTGGAGGATCACTGTGAATTTTGGAAACAGAAAATAGAAAACAAATTCTGTTAGATGCAGCCATTACATATTATTTTGTTGAAAATTACCACTGTTATTATTGTGAGAGAAAGTCTACAGCAGTGGTTACCACACCTGGGTAAATTACTCAAAATTGGATAAAAGTGTTTTTTCTTTGGGTAATGAAATACAAATCCATTATTTTTTAAGGAGACTAGACAGCCATTTGTCTGAAATGGTATAGGGTTTCCTGCCTGAGCAGGGGGTTGGACTAGATGACCTCCAAGGTCCCTTCCAACTTTTTTATTATTATTATTATTATTATTATTATTATTATTATTATTATTATTATTATTATTATTATTATTATTATTCAATCACAACAGGGACATTTAAATAAATTATTTTCATAAATAGTTTGGGGTATGAAAGAACCAGTTTGGAAAGTACTGGTCTAGGCTAAGGGACACTGTATACTTTCTCTTGAGTTAGAGGAAGCACCACTTGCACAATTTAATTGGTAAATCAAAAATTTAAAAATGTAAAAAGGCTTGGCTGTGCCATTCAAATAAAAAGAATACTAAGTAGAAGAAACTTATTGCTAAATTGATAGAAACAGCTTATATGTTCCTTATCCTAATTCTGAACTTGCTATCTAGTGGCATCATATCACTGGACCTCAGAGCCTGATTCTTAGGTCAGTTTTTGGAGAATGTCAGAAAAGATGTCAAAGAAGACACTGCACTTATAAAAGTAGTCCTTGACTTATGACTGTTTGTTTAACCACAGTTCAAAGTTATGATGGCCTTGAAAAAAGCGACTTGTGGTCCGTCCTTGGAGTTAGGACTATTGTACCACCTGCTAGATCACATGATTGAAATTCAAGTGCTTAGCAACCAGTTTACATTTATGATGGTTGCACAGCCAGCTTCTGACAAGCAAAGTCAACCATGTGATTCACTTAGCAGCCACATAATTGGTTTAATGACTGCAGTAAAAATGATTGTAAAATTGGACCTGGTCACATGATTAGTTGCATAATGACTGCATTGCTTAGCGACAGAAATTCCAGACCCATTTGTGGTTGTAAGTTCAGGACTACCTGTATTCTGCACTTTGGATATGACTGAATCTATTTAAATATGAGGGGAGTATAAGAACAATTGCTCATGGGATATTGTAATGCAATGCTACTTACTGAGCAGCCCTCCTTTACCTCTGCCTGGAGATGTTCAGAGTCTCCTAGTAAATGCCTCTCATATCCCTTTCAGGCCTGTCTAGTACATACCAATGAAACTATCCGGCTGCGCTATTTTATGGATCATCTCTTGGAGAGACACAGACCTGTCATGCTGGTGGGAAATGCAGGCACGGGAAAGTCTGTGATTGTTGGTGATAAGCTGTCTTTCCTGGATTCCGAGCAGTACCTGGTGAAGAATGTTCCTTTTAATTACTATACCACCTCTGCCATGTTGCAAGGTAAACTGCCAGTTGAAGTGGGGGAGAACGAGACAAATTTGCCAAGGCAATTATTTAGATAGGAAAGAAATGTGCTAAGAGGTGTTGAATGTGGCAGGCCAAACTGAAAGACATCAAAAGAAAAAAATTAAGAATCCTAGGTGATATAAAAATCATCACTGGTATAGATCCTACTTTAAAAGAATTACAAAACCCATAAAATAGAACTTAATTATTTAAACAATACTTTGTAGGCACTGATCTTGGAAAAACATGCTAACCTTGTAGCTAAACTAAATATAGGTCTTCTGGTTCATAATTTTTTCCATACAGTATTAATCTTGTGAAATCTAAAGCTTCCTTCTTCAGTTATATTCAAGATGGACAGTAATTAATATTTATATCTTACTTATATGTAAGGGTGCAGGTCTATACATATGTTGTATATAGTATGTTTAAATGTGTGTTATGTATGTGTACACTTTGAGAGCAAGCAACTAAATTTCACTTTAATGTGTGTCATTGTGCCCACAGTAAAAAATGACAATAAAGGCTACCTACCTACCTACCTACCTGCCTGCCTGCCCGTCCATCTGTCCACCCACCTACCTACCTACCTACCTACCTACCTACCTACCTACCTACCTACCTATCTATCTATCTATCTATCTATCTATCTATCTATCTATCTATCTATCTATCTATCTATCTATCTATCTAATTAATTTTGTCAGCTAACAATTGCCTTTGTTTTGCAACTCTGTTTCACAGTAAGAACCTTTTATTTGATTAAACTATGTTTAATGGCACTCTATGGTGCTCTTTATCATCTTCATTTTTTTCTTCACTAGACACTTTTGTATCAATACAGGTAGTCCTCAACTTATGACAACAATGGAGGCCAAAATTTCTGTGGCTAAGTGAGACAGTTGTTAAATGAATTTTGCCTCATTTTACAACCTTTCTTGCCACAGTTGTTAAGTGATTCACCGCAGTTGTTATGTTAGTAACATGATTGTTAAGTGAAGCTGGCTTCCCAATTGACTTTGCTTGTCAGAAGGTCGAAAAAGGCGATCAGTGACCCCGGGACATTGCAACCGTCATAAATATGAGTCAATTGCCAAACATCTGAATTTTAATCACATGACCATGCAGATGCTGCACCAGTTGTAAGTATGAAAAATGGTCATAAGTCACTTTTTTCAGTGTTGCTGTAACTTCGAATGGTCACTAAACAAACTGTTGTAAGTTGAGGACTATCTGTATATGAAAAGGCTTCAGTGTTTTATCCTTAAGCTAATGAACTTCATGCAGCACATGTGACATTTGGGTTTTGAGACTCTTGCATTGCTCTCTGAGTCTGAAGGTAGCTTAAATTGCAACAGACTTAAATTATAGCTCTTGAAATAATTTTTAATGTGGCAAAGAATTAGCTGGGTCATTTAGACCATCATGGCCTAAGCTAGAAAGGGCAAAGATAAATTATTTTTTTTCAATTTGGTTTTGACAGTGGAGCAGATAATAGTTTTAGCTATCTGAAATATACCTTTCATCTTCCTAAGGTCACTAGTACCGTAGATGCATTTTCTCTGTACTGATGTTATAAAGTTGAACTTCTTCCAAGAAAATATGGTTCTATCCGTGCTTCATCTGTTTTATCAATATTCAGAGTATTGTCTTCAGTAGTAGCTCAGTAGACCTCTTGACCGAACCAGCCAGTTTCTTAATGTGTTTGAAGGACTTCTCCGTGTTCTTAAATATCCAAGCACAGGTCATGCCAGTTCGATCCACTTTGCTGTGATTTTGCCCTAAATTTGAAAATCTGTTGTTATCTATTTCAGTGCCAGGGTGCTTAAAGTGTTCATCCTTTGAACAAAGGATTTTCTCCTGGGAAAATGGGGAAATATCCTTATAACCTTTTCTGTGGCAATCATTTTATCAATACAGTGTTCAAAATGAACATATTTATGAGGCTTTTATCTATAATTGAAATTGCTTTAATATTTGAGCATGAGCAATTCAAAATTTATGCAGCAGCAGCAGAAGAAGAAAGAGTTCCACCTAGAATTGTTTTGCAAAGGAGAATGCTGCAGGCAAATTGTCAGTTCCTGCAGTTTCTGCCATTCCTTAATCATCCCAGCTACAATCTGGTTACAGTTGAATAAATGTCATAGATTAACTACTTGAATTGATGCCCTCCAGATACATTGTATTTCCGTAATTCCATCCAGCATTTTCATGTTGAAGTCTGTCATTGTGAGGATTGTAGAGAGAGCTCTGTAACACAGAGAGTGATCTTTGCTGTTTATCTAGAAAATTGGGGCCTGTAGGAATAAATACAGGTATGCCATTTTACTGTTCAGTTTCTGAACCAAATACTTCATTTAGACTTTTGCTCAGATTGGTAATTTATTTTGTAATGGTGTCCTATTTTGAAGCCTTTTTTGCCTCTTGCATCTCCCACAATTTTGTAGATAATCTATATAAGCCACAATTTCGAGACAACACATGTTTTCTATGTAACCATTAGATTTAAATGTTGTGCATGATGACATTTTCACCCTGACACAGTTAATAGTGCCCTGACGTAATATATTTAAGAAAACAAAATCAGTTTGGAGAATAGAATTTGCATGGCAATCATAACACACAAGGGGGTGCTTTTAGTAATTTTTTGGTTTATATCTTCTATGTTTTAAGTCCCACTTTTACAGTTTAAATTTTTACAGTGCATAATACAATCAGAAATTTTTGGGATTGCTTTAATTATTATACGCCATCAAGTTGGTGTCATGTTTAGTAGCAACCTAGATACTGTCTCTGGGATGAAATTTGGTTATTGTAAAAATTTGGTTCCTAATACATTAAGTATAGGAATAAACAATAGCCCAAAGCAATACATTTTGTGGTGCTTCTTAAATGAAGAAAAACCTGACCAGAGATGACTTTATGTGCTTGCAGGAATTTGTACTACCTTGTATATGCTCAATTATCAAACAATTAAAAATCATATTCAGCAATATCAAGTCCTTATCTCATTTTTTAAAAAGTTAGTTATAGTTAGCATTAGGGTTATTGGCAAACGTTGTTTAGTCCAAACTGGCACTGACTTCCATGCACCAGTTAAAAGTTACCCAGGACCCAGAAACACAAATATGATCAATTCTTTATGCAGCAATTTTTCATTTCCATCCTCAATTGCTGTTAATAAGGCAAGTCCAAAATCTCTTGTGTTATTATAAGAGAGAATTTGTACAATTTAATGTAAACCAGCTTTTGTAATTTAATATAAATTATGAATGGTTTGGAGTTAGCATCAAAATTAATATCCTTCAGTAATAAAAATAGATCACTCAAACTATTTTTTGACCACCCATTGAAATATCTAATATGGAAGTTTTTATGATTTTTTCACTTTAACAAATTGAATGAATGAATTTCTGTATTCGTCCAATTTTATGTTTACCTACAATGAAACCTGTTCGTCTTAATTAATATATTCAGGAGCCAGTTTTGCAAATCTTTTACAGTCCTGATTAGTGAAAAAAATGGACGTTTATATCCATTGCTTGTAAGTTAGCATCACAGTACTATTCATGTTTCTTTCCATGTCTTTGGAACCTATCCATCTAGCAAAATATAATTAAAAGGTAAAAGAGAATACTGAACTGAATGAAATATAATAAAGTAATGTAAGGTTTCCCACTTAGCCTCACAATTGCCCCAGCATTACTCAGGAATTTAAAAGAGCCAAAATAAACTCCTGAGTCGAGGTTTCAACAAAGAATTACAACTTTATTTTGATCAAAACAGAGAGGGGCTGCCTGATTCCTCTTCGTGGCTGGTGGAGGAATGAAGGCAAGCAAGCAGGAAAGATGTCTTCCACCTTTTATACCTTTCCAGAACAAAGAGATCTGGTCTTGGTTCTAGGAACCAAAAGGTACAGAAAAATAATTCCAAGATGATACATACACAGCTCTACCATAACTTCTTTCCCCCCTTCCCTTTAACACGAGGCTTTTACTTTTCCAATATACATAAAGCATCTGACTACAAAATAATGATTACAAAATAATAAAACAATGATTACATGACAACAGTGCAAGTGTCAATATATAATGGTTACTCTCTATAAAATAGTAACCATTTTATATTGCTAATGTCAAACTTGTACTAAAATCATAAGCACAATAAAATCCCTTCAGTAGCTAATAACATTTCCCCTGTAACTATCAACCCTCAGGATTATACAAAATTTTACATCCTATATGGCTTCCATACATTAATTTGAACTAATAAGACTTCCAAAGAATCATTATAGTCTTGAATAATATTAAATTTATTTAAATATTTTCATTTTACAAGTCACAAAATTTTTGTTTGTCGTTTTGGAAATTCAGATACATTTCTTGTAGTTTTAAACTTGGAAAGGTTTTTGTTAGCTCCTATAAATCTGATTATTAATAGTTAACTTTTGTTTAATATTTGAACCATAAATTTCATCTTTTTTTCAGTATTCCTTTCTATATTGTACTATCTTCACCTGTAAACAATCCTCTTATAAATGCTTTCATTCTGTCATAGACTAGTGCATTCAATTATGTTTTGTTTAAATTGAGAGAGAGAGAGAGAGAGAGAGAGAGAGAGAGAGAGAGAGAGAGAGAGAGAGAGAGAGAGAGAGAGAGAGAGAGAGAGAGCCATATCTTCATGAGATTCAAATGCACGAATGCTGGATGGAAATAAAGCAATTGGGGGTAGCCCAATGTAAAAAGAGCATAGTGGCCTAGGAATAGAAATTGTATTTTTCCTAGATTTGGTATTGTCCTTCAGCCTTCTAAGTCAGCACTGTCTGCATCCACTGAATTTAGGGTTCAATGATTAAAATTCTGTTCAACCCCACTGGACTGTAGCTGAGAAAATATCTCTTACTTTTGTGTTTTAAAGAACATCCTTGTTCGACCTTTCTTATAAGCAGAAGTGAAAGATGCTTGTTATATCTTTGCAACAGCACAAGGATCCGTGCTGGGTCTCTACATTTAAGTGACTTGGGTATTATGCCCATGCAAGCAAGTGTGAATAGACAGATGCAAATAACTAAGTACTGGGAAAGGCAACACGGGAGTGTGATGGTTTGTGTGACATTCAGGAGTTTTTACAGAATGTTTATATTATCCATCGTGGTTAGCAGACTTCCAGCTACAATTAGCTGCCAAGCATAAGGTAAGTCAGGGAAAATACTGCAAAAGGCCACTGAGAGTCCTTGCAAAGTTTCTTCATGTATTAAATTTACCCATGGAGAATTCCACAGCCCATCAGCCTCTAGGAAACACAGCAGATGCTTAATAACTCTAAATACAGTGACTGTTTATTCCAGTATAATTGGGATCTGTGTATCTGTGCTAGACATGTGGCTTATGATATTATTGTGAGGCGCATTCTCAAATTAAAACACTGCTTTCACGAACATGTCATTTAATCTCTCAGTAATTGCATTTCAATTTGATGTATCTCTTCTACACTTGTTAAGACTCTAAAAGGGTTGTTTTCTATGTTAATTAAGCTCTAATTAAATGCTTATTTGAAAACCGTATCTCACTTCCAGAAATTTCAAAATTGTCATGGTGCTAGGTTGTTGAAAGGAGAAAATTCTGCAGAACAGAGGTGTCAGCTTTCACCCAGTGTTTTAAATTCTTTTATGCCCCAAGCTGTCAAAACCTGAGAAATCGGATACGTTGCATGGATGCTAAATGCAAAGCAAAAACCACTTTAATAACCTATAAATATATGATCAGTACAGTGAAAAGCAAATTATAAATCTTTTTTAATTGTTTGCCTACATTATGAAATTCATTATAAAGTACAAGATGCAGATATTTGAAAATATTTTATTCTTGCAGGATTGTTTCTAGCTGCAGCGTTTTACTAAAGTATAGCAGAAAATGCAGTCTTCCATTCTGTCTCCTCTTACTTGGAATTGGGACTCCTTACTTCTGAATAAATGTGTATAGGATTGTACTTTAACAATCTTTGCTATTTTATGTATGTGAAGTGTGTGTATATATATTATGTGTGTGTGTGTATTTATGTGTGTATATATGCCACTACTGTATTTGGTCTTGCCCAAGTTTTTAAGCATCATAACTACAGATTTTTAGATTTGTGATTCATTTCCTGCAGTTCTTATATACAGTTACAGTCTGCTAACCTGTATTTTATTAATCTATGATTCTGTTTTCATGGGCTTGTCTGCTGCTGAAAGTCTTCCTTTGTGAGGAATTATGTGATGTGATCAATCACCACTAGGCTTGATATTGGCATTATTTTTCTTTCGTTTATATTTTTATAGGTGCCTTGTAGCTCAAGTAGATTAATTGGCAGCCTGACAATACAATCCTTATATTAAGAAGTTCACTTTCTAAAAATTCTGAGCCTTTGTTTTCTCATAGCTGTTCTTGAGAAGCCACTGGAAAAAAAGGCTGGAAGGAATTATGGTCCTCCTGGAACAAAGAAACTCATCTATTTCATTGATGATATGAATATGCCTGAAGTTGATACCTATGGAACAGTTCAGCCTCATACACTGATCCGACAACATCTGGACTATGGGCATTGGTATGTTAGGGATGGATAAATTGGTCTATTTTTGATCTAGATCATGGCTTTACACTGAACTGTATTTTGTTTTGACCCAATCTACATTAAAAACAAACAAACATAAAAAGAAACAAAAAAATGTTAGGACTAGTTATGAAGCTAAGTTTTGAATGGATGATTTTGCTTCTGATTTGAATTACTGTTATATGAGTTTATGTATAGCGGTGGCTCAGTGGGTTAGGACGCTGAGCTTGTCGATCAGAAGGTCGGCAGTTTGGCGGGTCGAATCCTGAGTGCCGCGTAGCAGAGTGAGCGCCTGTTATTCGTCCCAGCTTCTGCCAACCTAGCAGTTTGAAAGCACGTAAAAAATGCAAGTAGAAAAATAGGGACGACTACGGTGGGAAGGTAACAGCGTTCCGTGCGTCTTTGGCGTCTAGTCATGCCGGCCACATGACCACGGAGACATCCTCGGACAAGCGCTGGCTCTTCGGCTTTGAAACGGAGATGAGCACCGGCCCCTAGAGTTGGAAACGACTAGCACGCATGTGCGGGGGAACCTTTACCTTTACCTATAGCTCCAGTCTGTTTTCTACCCCTATATATACACCCATGAGTAAGAATCATGTCACAATCTTTGGGCATTAATAATATCTGATGGATACTCTAGCTAAATTTGAACAGTAGATTAATCCAAGCGATGTAGTCAGGTCCTATGGTATCAGCATTCATGAAGATTGAATTTTTCATACCTCCTGTGATGAGCTTCTTTCTTTAGTGCAAAACTCCCAGTAAAACTTCCTGTTTTTATTCTAATGCTGCAGACTATACAAGGTGCAAGCCATCCTTTTCTTTTTTTTATTGGTATATACTGGCTTCTTTTTAGCTTTTTTTCCTTCAGTCTTTCTACCAGCTTTTCTTTTGAATGTAACGTGACTTTAATGAATTAGTCCCATCATGGATATGCATGATTTTAGAGGAATCACCGTCATTATGGAATGCATTGATGTAATGGAAACATATGTGAATTCTAACCTCATCTAGTCCCCTCTGCCCTCAAATTGTACAATCTCTGTTGGGATATTAATTGAAAACAGCTGGGATGCAGCAGGTGCCTAGTGCCCCCCCCCCCCAACATGCTGCTTCAGTCTTGGCAGTGTTTGGCAGGCATACTGCTGTTGTCACTAATAATCTGTGATTAGGATGATGCATTCTTTTTTCTTTTTCTGGCAAAGGTATGACAGAAACAAGCTGTCCCTGAAGGAAATCATGAATGTGCAGTACGTGTCATGCATGAATCCCACTGCAGGCAGCTTTACTATCAACCCACGTTTGCAGGTATTGCTTCCTGATCTAGAACACTGCTGGTTTTGTTAATTACATTCATGTTTTTTCCCGTGCTTGATTAAATTGTGTCCAAGCAAAAAAAAAAAAAAGCTACAGGGATGCAACAGTTTATCTGACACAAATCAAAAGTAAAGGCTTGAGAGGAGAGGAATGGGATGGAGTAGCCAGCAGAAATTAGTAACTGGTTTTCTGGAATGTGCATCCTTTATATAGAACTAATTCATTATTTTCTATATTGCTTTAATACATCAGCGAACCATATCTCTGTGCCTCCGGTTTAGGTCAAATGATTTTATAAGGTTCAATAGAAGAATAAGATAACTGTATTTCAGTACCATGGACAGTAGCACATGGATTTTCCCCACTCAATCCTTGTGATGAATGCAGTCCTTATCACTGCAACTCCATCTCTAAGTGAGGTGGTCATGAAGCAAAATATTATGTGATTGCTCCACTTAGCGACAGCAGTCTCAGGTGCAGTTGTTAAGTTGATCACCTGTGGTCATTAAGCAAGAACATCACATGACCATGACTTATGACCTCTTGCTATCTTCCTATTGACTTTGCTTGTCAGAAGCTGGCTGGGAAGATTGCAAGTGGCAATTGTGTGCTTATGGGACAGTCGTAAATGTGCAACGGTTGTCAAGTGCCAGAATTGCAATTATGTGAACATAATATATATCATTTCTCTTCTATACAATTGCCTATTAATTTCTATTGTGTTTTGTTTTTTTATATTATGTTCTTGCAGCGCCACTTCTGTGTGTTTGCCCTCTCATTTCCTGGGTCAGATGCTCTTTCCACCATTTACAGTACCATCCTAACTCAGCATCTAAAATGGGGGAACTTCTCTGCAGCCTTACAGAAATCATCACAGCAATTAATACATCTGGCTCTTGCTTTGCACATGAAAATAACGGCTACTTTCCTCCCAACAGCTATTAAATTTCACTATAACTTCAATCTTAGGGATTTCTCCAATGTCTTCCAGGTAGGTTGCTTTTTCTTTGGGGAACTATTTATTATTTTGACTGTATTTGCTTAAGGAGGCTAGATTTTGCAAATTAAGTCAAATTATGTTGGCAGTGTACAGCCACATCCTCTCCTAGAGTCAGTTTGCAGTTTGGCAAAACAAAAATAAAAAAAAGTAAAAAGTTTAAAAAAAATTGCAAGAACAAGAAACCAGTAAGTTGTTAAAAAAGTTGCTTTTTCTGTTGTGTGTGTGTATTTCTGCTATTTGTTTTTTTCAGTAAGGAAGAGGGCAGTCCTTCTAATTCATTTTACATATTGCACTAGGAATAATATGATTTCATTGTTGTTGTTGCTTGATTAGTATGATGTGTAATTTTGCCATTGTGGTTTATAAATCATCATTTTGGGCTTTTTTTTGTAAAATTTATTGATTTTATAGTGTTACATTTATATCTTTGAAAAGTAACGTGGCAGCTGAGTTGCAATAATTCAATTGTATACAGATATCATTAGTACAAATCTCAAACTATTACAGTAAATATTACCTCTCTTTTCCTCTTAATATGTACTGTCTCATATTTAAATAATAGACTTCTTATTCTGTCAATCAAATAAAAAATAACTTTCTTACATTTATCAATAGTTTTTAGTTTATATATATATATATATATATATATATATATATATATATATATATATATATATATATATATATATATATATATATATGTTAATTGTTTTAACATTCAATCTTTGAGACAATCAATGACCTAATGATTTTTTCCCAATTTTAATTTTCCATTAATATTTAAAATTAACATTTAATATTTATCACTTCCAAGTTTTAAATAGCCCCAGTTCCCTTTATCACAATTCCTCACAAAATCTGGTGTTCAGGGTACATGTCTTAACTATTTAAGTTCTCACCATCTATATCAACAAATCAATAATACAATAAAATATTCTTATTTTCTAATAATTTCTGTAGACTCTTATTTTGTCACCAGCTGTAAGGAGGGTTTGATAAATTGCTTTCAGCATAGAAAGGATTTGTTCCTGATCTTCATCCATAGGAAAAATCTGTTCCTGATCTTTTTCCATAATGATGTGTTAGACTAGAAGCTTTACAATTAGGGAGTCCAGAAAGAAAGTCTTTTTTTTCATTGAGTAAGGAGCACAGCTAAACTTCTCACAGCTGTTGTTTCAAAGTTACATAAGTCTTCTTTATTTTCTGGGCTGTCAGCCAGGTCTCTTTTAAACAATAACAGGCTGAAATATCAGGTTTAGCCGTAAGATGTCACCCCTACCATTTGAAATTTTCCTTTGAATCCCAAAGTTATTTTAATCTTTTCAGTTTTGTTTCTATTTTATAAGGAAAAATCCAGATCTTCAGTAAAAATAAAAGGGAAAGAATAGAAAATAAAAAATCTTTTAATCCACAAACTTTAGGAAATAAAATTCCGATTGGGATCCAGTTATTTTTTCAACGTTTTAAACTCCCCTGAATAATCAGTCGTCGGTGTTTCTAGAGGGAGGGCTAAAATCTCCCTTCCCTCTCCACAGGGGGAAAAATACTTTAGCAGCTTGCGCAGTTTAAAAAAAGTAGTTAGGATTTAAGAGCTACCACAAAATAGGGTTCAACCATGGCCTCTGTTCTGTATTGGTTGGGTAGTTGTAATGTTTAGGATAAGTCTGGTCCCTTATTATTGCCATCTTTGATCTGTTTTACTATAATGGGTAAGTTTTTAACCTGTACACTACTAGGACTCACTGTGAGTTGGGTGGCTTTATAAATATGGTCTAGAAATGAATGGATGCACGAAAAAATAAATATTTCTGTGGTATCATATGCACATTGTAATATTATCAGTTCATGAAAGAAGTTCAGGCTTTTTGCAATGATTTTATTGTTCTGTGGAATAGGTGTTTCTTCTCCTTTTTATATAATAGTAATTATTTATTTTAAAACTTCTACACACCTTAGCTCTTTCTGAATTTTTCAAAAAAATCCAGTGGTGTCATTTTCTCTTTCACACCATTTAATAATGTGATTTATGACTGCCAAAACTGCAGCTTCTTTTAATACACTATGGATGATCTATTTTAAAACATGCACCATGCAACTTACTGAGAAATATAATTGATTATGATTATTGCTGCATACTGTATTGATTATCTTGTTTTCAATTAAAATAGAATGTGTGAAAAGCAGCCATAGACAGAAAAGCTAAACATAATTTCTTGGGAGTTTGATTTATTCAGGAAGTATTTTACTTCAGTTTAGCAATTTTATTTACTGTCCAAGATTGTTATATGATACAAATATACATATGTAAATATGTAAAATTTAGAATATAATATGACATATAGAAAAATGTATTATAAGATATGCAGTAAACTAGTTAACACATATAACAATAATAAGGAATTACAGTAATTTGATTTGACAGTTCCAGCATTAAACCCACAGAAATTGCAACTAAGAAGAACTTAGCAACCTTTTTTTGTTGCTTTGAGTTACCCTGTGGTAAGATGAGCAGCCAATAAATTTTATAAAAAAATCTTGACTTACGACCACAGTTGAGCCCCAAATTTCTCTTGCTAAATGAGACATTTGTTAAATGAGTTTTACCCCATTTTACGACCTTTCTTGTCACTAGTTGTTAAGCGAATCACTGCAATTATTAAGTTAGTAACAATTGGCTTCCGCCTTGACTTTGCTTGTCAGAAGGTCGCAAAAGGGGATCACGTGACCCCAGGGACACTGCAGCCATCATAAATATGAGTCTGTTGCCAAGTGTCTGAATTTTGATTATGTGACCATGGCGGTGCTGCAATGGTCATAACTGTGAAAAATGGTCATGTCACTTTTTTCAGTGCTGTTGTACTGTTACTTCAAATAGTAAGTAAATGAACTGTTGTAAGTCAAGGACTATCTGTAGTTCAAGAGAACATTCTGCTATTAGAAAATATATTTTTCTCATCTGGCCAACTAATGTCCACCTGGCCAACTAATGCAGAATGCTAAGTTTAGTATATGAAACAGTGCACATGTGTAACTGACTCTATTGATCCTTAAAATCAGTCATTGAGCAGCATTAATATTATGTCCTCTTTGGAAACATAGCTAATATAACACTGAATCTAGCTTGTGAGAAAGCTCATTGATACTGCCTCTTCACAGCTCACTGTATAATAGTTCTCTTGGTAGATTGGGGTCAAAAGACATGTTTTTTTATCTTCAAATAGACTTTTTCCTATCCTTGTTGAAGCAGATACTGAGCTGAAAAGCTGAAAAAATGTAAAGCCATATCTGTGCTCTTCTTCCAAGAAGAATAGAATTTGTCCATATGAATGAACGAAGAGTTTTTTTGTGCAATTTGTTTTCAACCAATACAGTAACAGCAAGATTGTGCATGTGTGTTTGTAGAAGGAAGATCAATTTCCAGGTGCAAAAGTACATTTGGAACATAGCAAAGGACTTAAAATACTGCTATTAAAATATACTCTGAATTACTTTTAATGGTCTTATACAGACAAAACTGCACTCTTTGCTTTTAAAGAGTTTTACTGTTGCAATGGCACATTTATTGCCTGTGGGCCTGGCACATTGAGCTATTGCATTGCTCCTTTTTTGTGCATACACTAATGTCCTTTACTTTGGCAATTTCATGTTAAGGAAGATAACTCCTAAGTATTTAAAATCTTTCCCTTTTCATTTGTTCACTTCTTCAGTAATGATAAGAAATATATTCCAATTATCTATGCAGCTTCTGTCTTTGATGGTAATATTGTAAAAAAAAATAGCAATATTAATTTTGGTATAATTGATATCTAATTTTTCTTTCAACATAGGCTGACCTGGAATAAAGATAAATTAACTGAATCTTCAGCATAGGAAAAGATAGATGTAGGGTTATTCATCAGCATTGGAGGATAGATTTCATGTTTGATCAAATGTGTATGACAGAATTAATATAAAAAAAGAATGAGGAAGACCAGTATACATCCCTGCCTGCCTCATTACTTGTCAGGTATCAGATCAGATATGCATATTTGATCATATATATGTGTGATTGTATACACATACATGTACACACATACATGTACAAACACATAAGTGTGATATCATGTATATTAGCTCATATGATCTGATATAGATATCAGATAACACCTTCATTGATCTGATTCTACCAAAGGGAAAGTATGGACTGTATCAGATATTTTAGATAAACTACAGATTATTAGGACTAATACTTACATGCAAGTCAACTATACTTATCCAATATATGATCTGATATAGATATAATCATATCAGATCAGATGGTGGATAAGTATAGTTGACTTGTATGTAAGTATTAGTTCTAATAATCTATAGCTTATATCTTTTTCATATAATCTGTAGCTTATCTAAAATATCTGACATAGTCCATACTTTCCTTTGGTAGAGTATCAGATCAATGAAGGTGTTATAGAGAGAATGCTGAGGTTAGTTTATAACAGGGCTTTTCAACCAGTGGTACGGGTACCACCTGTGGTACATTGGCATCTGGCAGGTGGTACACGACCATCCTAGAAAAGTGGTAGCGGGGGAGGGAATGAGCTGAACTGGTGGCACCACCGCACAAGCCTGAGCAAGAGATGGCTGGAGCTGCAGGGCTGTCAGGGCTTAGTGGAAGCGCCAGGATCAGCGCTTCTTCGGGGCTGTCAGGGCTCAATGGAAACACCAGGATCAGCACCAGGCTCCAGCTGGAGCTCGGCACTGATCCTGGCGCTTCTGCTGAGCCCAGAAGAAGCGCTGATCAACTGGAATGTTGCAGCAGCTTAAACACCTTAAAATAGAGGATCTGCTGTCACTGAAAGGAGGCTTAACTATAAGTGATGATATTTTTCCACTAAGTGATCAATTTGAACTACTGAACAGGGAGAGTGTGCAAGGATGAGTACTAACACTTCCCCAACCTCTGATGAAAGATTCCACTTCAAAGGAAAGTCAAGCAGGGACAAGATTCACAAACAATAACTCAAACTGTGTTAAGTTTGAATTTTTCACCTGGATTTGTTGGCAAAAAGGTGTCTATTGTAGAGACTGCGTGATCACTTTTTTAAAAAAAAAAACGGTTATTGGACATTAAGGAGAACCTGGAGAAACTTCCCCATTCTCTGGTTAGACCTTTGGATGGTCAGATTGGTAAGGAGCTGAAAAAAACTTCTAGAACAGATTTTAAAGTTCAGATTGACAAAATTAGCATGGTTAAAGCAGACAGAGATCAGATAGCTTCTCCATAACAAGACTTCCCCTGCAATATTTTGTGAATATAAATCAAGCATAGACTGAATTACAGTCAGAAGGTGTTTTTTTTTCTTTTTACCACTCTGTAATCCCTTTTATTGGAATGGTGCCGGGGTGACTGAATGGAGCTGAGCATTTACTGGCCAGATGCTCATCCTGATGCCTACACTGAGTTTGCAGCAGCTATTTTCTCTTTGCCCCCTGATAGAAAAACCTCTGTTGGTGCCTAGGATTGAACTCTCAACCCCCCCAAGTGTGAGGTGAGCGTCTTCACCTCTATGCCACCATGCCGCTCAATTACAATCAGAAGTTAATTTTCTTAAATTGTACTAGATTCTAATGTATCACTAGAAACAAATGGAAATCAGCACTTACACCTTTTAAAGCAGGGGTCTTCAAACTTGGCCCTTTTACGACTTGTGGACTTTAACTCCCAGAATTCAGCGTGATTGATTCCATATGATTTTCTTGAGACAGATGACTCTGGGCCTTTTATCTTTCTTCCCAAGACCCACTTCTGTCCCCATAATTATGACAGGCATGTGATGATCTTAGCTTTCAACTAGTCAATGATGGGAAGCAGTGATACTAGTGAAATTGATAAGGGGTCCTAACAGTTACCAGATATTGTTAGTACATACAGTTAAAATGCATGAAACCTGAGAATGAGAGATCCTTAAGATGAATACTTATAATTCATATTGCTGAGTATATGGGCAAAATGATGTGTTTACACTTTATTTTCAAGTAGTTGAATTTCCTTACTATTATCTTAGCTAGCTAAGATCCTTAATCTTAGCAATTAACGTGGATTTAGGGTGATATTATTTGTTATTAATTAATGTCTTCTATCCATCCTATAAATATATCCCTGTCAGGATATATTTGAGGAGTGTGTGCTGGGCTTGATGTTAAAATACAGAGAATCTGACTTAATTCTGACTCTATATGCCTATTTTAATCATTGGTATTTTCTGATCAGTAGATCATTCCACTGCATCAATTAAATGATAAGGGAATCAGTTATGAAGAATATGACTAGCTGTGCCCTCTCTGATTTGGAATGGAATGAGCCCAAAATCCTCAGCCTTTGGTCTTTTTGAGTGATTGAACCTTGGATCATATGATATAAAGAAGACAAGAGTGCCATTACTCATAATTGGAGCGCTTTCCCCTTATTGTTGATCAACCATAAGTTATTCTAACATTGCTTGGGTTAAGGAGGTTGGGATATAAACCGAAGCTTCACTTGCTTTAGACATGGTAGTATTGGATTTGCCTGTTCTCTTAAATAAGACAGCTTTATTCTTATCACATAAACTGTACTATCCTTGGATTTATATGATGGGGTTGTGCATAGCAGATTTCCTATGGTTAATTGCTATAGAATAAAAATCAGAAAGAGTGTTCTACATGCTTCCTCACCAAAGAAGATTAGTAATTCCAAATGTTCCCACTTAAAAAGTACCCTAATAGCATCTCTTAAAACTTGGCTAATTCATTTAAATGCTTCTTGTTGAAATAATGCTTGCTCATGTACAGTCAGATTTCAAGCCTCCTTTAGAATTTTTGAATTAGGATTTAGAAATAACATATTTTAAATACATACATGTTATTACATCAATAGGTATTGTTAATAGGTACAATTAAAATTTATTTCTTTTTAAAAGAGACACCTGCTTGTGCATTCTAAAGGGCACATTGTAAACTTGCCACAATTATCTGATAATAATTAATGCAAGCTCTAGGCAACACCCGCCTTGTTAAACTTTCTTTTTTTAAGTTATCACCACTTAGTCTAATACGTTAGTTCTTTTTCTTCCTACAAAAGGATAAGGAACTTTAGTAATGTGGTTAACTTAAGGCAAGACTGAATCTGAGGCAATAATGTAGCCTCCATTTTTGCAGTTTGCAGTTTAAATCAGCACAGGATAAAGAGTTTAGTGAACAACAAGCCTATGTAATCTACTTTTAAACCATTTGGGGAATCCTGGACCTAATTATTATTGAATAATTCCACTTTAATCAGAAATGTGTGTGTGGAGAGAGAGGGGTAGGTAGGTAGGTAGGCTTCTTTTGTCATAGAACGCTCAGAACGGAGTTCCGGCACCCTTTTTGGATGGAACCTTGTAGGGTAGGCAAGGCGGGTTGTATGACATGTGTGAGTTCTGGCACACATGTCATACAAGACATATATATGTCTCTTCCCTCCCTAATGCAGCTGACAAAGTGAGAAAAAGCCTGTGGCCTAGAGGTTAAAACAATTGCCTACCATGGTTAGCAGCCCAGGTTCGAATCTCAGAAGGGTGTGATTGACTGATGAGAGCAAAGAAGCTTGAAATAGCTATATCAGTCTCCCTTTAATTCTTTGTCAGCAATCCAAATTTATTATATATATATATATGTTATATGTGTGTGTGTGTGTGTGTGTGTGTATGTATATATATATATGTGTGTATATATGTATATATATGTATAAAAGTGGATATGACAAAAGTAATATACAGTACAAAGTACCTAACCTTCACTTTCCTTACATAAATATTCAACCCAATTCTAAATTCATTGTCCCAGTGAGAATTGTCACTTCATATTGAAAATGTAAAATGATACTAATATTAGAGTTAGGGTTAGTGTTGGAACTGAGCTTCCTAAAATAAGTTCCCTTCGCTTTCAAAAAATGTGAGCTTTTTTTTTAAATATAAAAAAGCTATTCTCCTCCTTGTATAAACAAATTATTACCATACCATTATTTTTTTGTTTATATTTGCAGTTTGTTCCTGAGTGTTAGTCGAAATGTAAAACCAGCTACTGTGAGGCAATTTACCCTTAAATCTGAGAAAAGAATAAACATTTAAATTACTTCCCATTGACTTGTTACCTCTCAATACAATTAATTTATGTTAGGTTAAGGTAAAGGTAAAGGTTCCCCCACACATGCGTGCTAGTTATTTCCAACTCTAGGGGCTGGTGCTCATCTCCGTTTTAAAGCCGAAGAGCCAACGTTTGTCCAAGGATGTCTCTGTGGTCATGTGGCAGGCATGACTAGACACCAAAGGTGCATGGAACACTGTTACTTTCCCACGGTAGTGGTCCCTATTTTTCTGGGATGAGTAACAGGCGCTCACTCTGCTATGCAGCACTTGGTATTCTACCTGCCAAACTGCCGACCATCTGATCAACAAGCTCAGTGTCCTAACCCACTGAGCCACCGCGTCCCTAATGTTAGGTTAGTCTTGTTTTATTATCTATGATAATGTGATGAGCTTTCATTTTACATTTTCAATATGGAGTGACAATTCTCATTGGGACAATAAATTTAGAATTGGGTTGAATATTTATGTAAGGAAAGTGAAGGTTAGGTACTTTGTATATTACTTTTGTCATATCCACTTTTATACATGTACTGATGCCTTATATATTTGCTTGCTTAGGATTATGCTATCATGTACAGAAACAGCTTAACATGGATGGATGCCAGTTTAATGTATGTCACAGAAATCAAGACATACAAGCAGACTGGAAGTGACATTACTCAGCAAGAGCAGGAACAACCATATGGATTGATTGTGGTTGTATGGCTAATCCACCCAGAAAGCAGATTGTATCATCATCTGTATTTCTCTTCCTCAGGGCATTCTGTTTTCAACTCCTGAATGTTTAAAGATTCCTCAGGATTTGGTAATGCTATATTTACATGAATCCAGTCGTGTTTACCGTGACAAGATGGTTGATGACAAGGATTTGGTTGTTTTTGATAAAATGCAGGCAGAGGCAGTGAAGAAGTTCTGTGAGGTAAGTCTTCAATCACTCACCAAAAACAAAATGAGTAATATGTGCATTGCAAAAAAGCAAAGCTTATTTAACCATTGTATGGTTCCTCCTTATCATAAAGAAGAAACGTTGCACCATTTAGAAACATTTATAGTTTCCAAATTGTTATGGGTGTTATGAGGCTTCCTGCTTCACTGTCATAGGAATTGAAAGTTTGGGTTAAGATAACCCTTTGAAATGTGTCTTCTAGGGCTGACAAACAATCATTACATATCAATGCAAAAGAGAAGTATATGATATGTATGGTCTGTAAGAAGGTTTGGGTGATTGGAAGATCCTAGGTATTACATTTTATGTAACCTTCTCCCTAGAATTGAGAGACTGCAATGGCTAATGCTTGATGACATTTTTGTTTGCTGCATCTCTGCTACACTGGAACACTGTGTTTTATTTTTTCTCTTCTTAGGACATAGAGGAAACTTTGGAACAGGCCAAGAAGATGAATATATACTGCCATTTTGCAAAAGGGGTAGGGGAACCCAAATACATGCCCGTTCAGAACTGGGAATCACTGAGCCAGATTCTCACGGAAGCTTTGGAGAACCACAATGAAGTTAATGCTGCCATGAACCTGGTGCTATTTGAAGACGCCATGTGCCACATGTAAGGGAAGTTTTGATTTTCAGATAATTGTGATTTTCCTTAGATACTGTAGGTCCTGGGTGGTATCCACAGAAATAGGAACAATGGGTGACCTTCTACAAGAAGTCCTGAATTCATTGTTTATACAGAGGATCTTGACATGTTTTTCTCAATTTTTCAGCTATATCAGGGGTGTCAAACTCAATTTCATTGAGGGCCGCATCAGCATTGCGGTTGCCCTCAGGGGGCTGGGTGGGTGTGGCCTGGGTGGGCATGGCCTACTGGGTGGGTGTGGCTAAAGTGTGTATGGCCTACTGGGTGGGCGTGGCCAGCTCTACAACATTCAGGCCAAGGCAATGGGGGCCGTTCTCTCAGTTTCCAGGATGGCTTTGCGGGCCGCATGAAACCACTTCATGGGCCGGATCCGGCCCCCGGGCCTTGTGTTTGACATGTCTGAGCTATATAAAAGGAAGGCTCCATGGTTTAGCACAATACCAATCGCCTTCCATTAATTACTATTTTTCTAAGAAAGGGGTGCTGGGATCCATGCTTGCAAATGTAAATGAGGGCCAATAAAACATTGTTTTATGTAGTTGTGTTACTTGTCAACCCTTATCCCAGGATTTAAGGACTGTGTTTCAGTTGTAAGTGGGTTTTGTCCAAGAAATAAATAACCTAAGTTGGTTTTGAGCGTAAGTACTTCAACTTATTCTCTCATCTGTTACAAAATACTCCTTCCATTAGAAACAAGGGCAAAGGGCAAGCTGACTGTTTCTCCAACTCCAGGCAGCAAATTCAGTCATGATCACAAAAGCAAACAATTCACACAGTCCTTAGTTCTTGCTACTTATATCTTTCTGTTGGAAGTGAGACATCCCTTCACTTCCCACACCAGAGGGCCTTGTGACTTAATACAATTGGACTGCTGTGCATGTCACAGGGCTTTTGTTCCATTTGGCTACTAGCAAGTATTTTATCTTCAGTAGTTCAATGTCAACCAGGTTGTGTTAGGACCTGGTATTCAGTGTTTAGAAGCAGGTCCCCACAGTGAATTTGCATGCTAGGCTTATAAAATAAAATTTTCTTTCAGAGACTCTGCTTAGTGCTAAGGCACCCAGCTCTATTCTTTCTAATAATACACTTGTTCTCCCTTGAAGAGCAGACAATGTGACTGAAAACCAATTTGCATAACTCTTTATGGGACTAAATTTTCAATCTGGGCAAAAGAGGGTTTGGACTTTTCATCTGCCCAAATTAAAAGTGATCTCATCTCTATATTATTTGTTTTTCTGTCGCTCTGTCATCTGCCTGTATCTGTCTATCCATCTATCAAAACTAGGTAGCAAAGGAAAAATGAATAACATAATAATTGTAAAACAAACCAACCCAAACTAAGGCCTTGTTGTTAAAAATCTCAGTGGACCCTCACCACACATCCCTATCTGAGCATGAGAAACTAGTAGCCTACCTCTAATGCCAGGCTTCATAGCTTTCCAAAAACCACTAAGCTTGGGGCTTTCTGTACCTCTGGGGGAGTTATCTCCATAGGATAGGTGACATTAAAAAGAAAGCACATTTTTAGCACCCACCAGGTGAAAGTGTGGAGACGACTCTACCAGATTTGTAGGGATGGGCAGAAACCATCAAGGAAAAGCAATCTTTCAAACAACTTTGCACCATGTTACGCAAAGATGAAAATCAGTACCTTGAATGGCACCCTGCTAGGACATAATGCAGTTCCTGTAGAAATGAAGTGATGTGAGTATACTTTTATTGCCCAATACTACATGTGCTACTTTATGCTGGATCAGCTGAAGTGTCTGAATGCTTTTCAAGGGTAGTCTCATGCAGATCTCATTGCAGTAGTCGGTCAAGAAGAGACTGGCACAAATAACTTGAGTAATGCCTCTCAATCTAGGAGTGGCTCAACTAGTGCACAAGCTGTATTTGTGTAAAGGCTTTTGGGGCCACAGCTGCCACTTGCCACAGTGTATACCTCAATGAGAATGAATGATGGAAAATCATCAGATATGGGGAGTCCTAAAACCCATAGTTGCACAGTCTTGTCACGGTTGGGTTGAAGCAGACACTGCAAAAACACTGACAGTATAACTTGGATGGTGCAGGGCAGAGAGAGGTACAATTGAGTGTCATCAGTATATCAACGAAACTTAACCCCATGCCATTAGATAACTTATCCAGTAGTTTCAGTTAGATATCAATTAGGGCTAAGGAGAGAGTTGAAACTTGTGGCTCCACACATAGCAGAAGCCTAGGGCTAGACCTCCTTCCCCTCATTAACACCATCTGGAAGGGTCCACAGAAGAAGGAAGAAAAGCACTGAAGAACAATGCTACCAACTCCCAAACCCCTCAGCTCTGAAGGGTATCATAACCAATGGTGTGAAAAATTACTCAGAGATCAAGAAGGGAGAGAATGGGTAACTATTTCCATCCTGAGCATACTACAAGTATGATCAATGCTGTCTCATTGTATTTTGGCCTGAACCCCAACTGCAGTGGTTTCAGGTAATCAGTCTTCTCCAGAATCCTTGGAAAGTGCTGGTTGTCCTCTTCTTAAGGGTCTCTTGAGGACGGACTAACCATCATCTTCTTCAAGGCAGGCAGAACTACTCATTCTTGCATTCCATCATTTGAACTCATCTATTTGTCACCCTGATTAGCCAGGAGAGACATGGATCAAACACATAGGTAATAGACTTCAACATTTGAAGAACCTCATCCACTTCCTCAGAAGTAACTGGGTCAAACTTAATCTGGATAAGAGGACAAGACTGATGATTCCAACCCAGAATGGATCTGAGTGACTTTATTTGTCACATATTGGATCTAATCCTCACAAGAACCTTACAAGGGATTCTCCAATTTCTGCTTCTCCAGGCGGGACCAAGCCACCAAAGTCAGCTGCTGGGCATTTATTTGCAGATCCATTTAATACAAGCAGAGCAAAATAGTATTTGGATTGAAATGCAATGGCACTGAAGCAGTTGTAGTGATTTGGCTTCTGCTCATAGTCTGGAAAATCAATTGTGAGCATGCCCATCCATTTAAAATGTGCACAATGGTCTTTTTATAGGAAAAGGAAAGATTAGGAAAGATTATTTATTTAAACAGTGAAGATCTTTTGGATAGCAGCTTCATATTCCAGCATTCTTTGCCTAAGGAGACACGTACAAAACCTATCTTTATAATATTTTCAGAATATGTAAAAATCTTTCTTATTCCTCTTCTAAAAACACACTTATTTAATGAGTCTGTAAAAACAACAACCCACATTTCTGTATTTTCTGACTCAGTTTCTGTCTCATTGGTAGCATTAGCCAATCTACAATATTTGGTTTTATTGTTGGTGTGTGAGTTTTGTTTTTCATGCTGGTTTATGCTGAAGCTTCAGTTCATTAAAAAAAAAACCTCCTTCAAACTTCACATGGTAGGAACTGAATGTTAGACATAGAAGATATAGTAGAATTCTTAATCCTTGAATCATTGGCTCAGAAGTTGATATCCATCTTTGCCAATCAGCAAAAGATTGCCCTGCATGTCCTCATCCTTAATAATTACTGGATTTTGTCAAAATTGCTCAAGAACAATTTCTTGGAATGTAGGTAGTCAGATATTGGTGATATTATGTGTCACAAGAATGGCAGAGATGAAAGAGGTAGTTTGCTTGTGTGTATGTGTGTATAATTATTATACATGTGTATTATTACACATGTACATGTGTGTGTGTGTGTGTGTGTGTGTGTGTGCGCACGTGCATTATGAGACAAATTATTTCCGGGCATCAGGGGGAAAATATAGGAAATTTCACTCTGACGTTTCCATGTCATCTGTGGACTGCATCCACTTAAGATTTCCATGCAGTGAAAACTGTGTAACCAGGTTCCCATTCTCATAGACACTGCATCTTGGTTAATTAGAAACCGTCTTCAACCTTCCCATTCATTATGGGGAAACAGGTTGGAGCAAGTACCTTTCATACCTTTCTCCTCCCTGCCCCAGTCTTCTCAATAAGTATGAAAATGTGTGGGCAACAGAAAGAACAATATGTTGCCAGCCAGAATGCACTGTTAAGTTCCAGTGATTATCTCATTTGATTCAATTTAATTCAACGAGTAGAGAGGGCTTCAGAAAGAATAGAATCATTCCCGAAATAAAGTCATAAATAAAAGCAGGAGGCTGGATCTGTGCCCCTGGAGTGGAGATGAGTCATGAAACTCAGATTGTTGTCCTTTCTAACAACATGAAAGGCATGGTGTGAAAGGGTCAGTACATGGGGACAATAAGTGCCATTGTTTATAAAACTTAATAATAGCATCTGAGATGAATGGAATTCAGATACTATTCAGGAATGCCGGGGCGCTTATAATAAAGCCATCCCCAATGTAGTGTGAGAGGCATTCTAGTTTAGAGATCTTATTGTCATTGAAAATATTTTCTTTACCATTCCTATGTAACAAACCGAAAGTACATAACCTGTAACCTTTCTTTGTCCAGGCTCTTCTGCAATTCTTTAGCAAGGAGCCTAGCAACCACTACTGTTGTGCATGCCACTAAAAGATACTTTCTTGCATTTATCTCTAACCCCTCTGGTTCCTAATTTAAGTGAACATCTTTGCCATAACAAACTTGATAACAAGCTTGTTGATTATTCCTAGCTTTTTAAAACTCTGGTAACAATCAGGAAAGGGAAGTGGTCTAATTCATGAATGGAAATGAGCAGCCGTATTAGAACTCAGAACTCAAGCTATTTTCCAGCTATTGGATAGATACCTTGTCTGGAAAAAAAAATGCCAAAGGTAGGCATTACTACATTAATTAGGTTTTGTATCTGAATCAGATAAGACAACCAGATGAGCCTCTCTCTGAAAGGTGGGGTTATGGTAAGTGCCCATCACTCTCCAGGATGACAAAGCAACAATTTGAAATAATTGTGATAAATGCAGATGCCACATGGTGGCCAGCAGGCCAAATAAAGGGAAAAAACCCCCCTCGGAACCTGATGACTTCACAGCAGCTGTGAATTCTTGACACAAGTACAAAACGAGAATTAATTGGTAATTGCCATATCTCAAGAAGTTACTCTCTCATTCTGCTTTCTTGGTTCCCAAGTCAGGACTTTACCCATTAAGAAATATCCTCCTAATCATAAGAAAACAAACAAGCAGGCTTCTGAGTCGAGAATTATATCTGCGGTATATTTTAGGCACATAAGTTAAAAACATTTGGCTAACCGAAACTCTTTTGACAAGATCTAGCAGACATGTAAATTTAAATGGTATTTTAAGGAGACTCAAATGAACATAATTAGGTTGGTATGTGTCAGAGACATGGCAAAAGTTAATTGATGTGGCTAAAATGGGCATTAATAATTAGTTTTGGGGAAAAACTCACAAGACTACCCAGCTGGAACTGATAATGAGATTTTCCATTGACAGCCCTTCAGGAGGCCAGGCCAGAAGTCAGATCCTGCAAGGATTATAGGAACTTTATTGTTGTAAGATATAATAAACAGAATCTTAAAAGCCTGACAGAGGTATCTTCCACCCACTCTTATATCAAACAGGATGAGGACAGTGTTATCTTGAATTTCTTTCTTAGCCCATCTTCTTTCCAAGGACTAAGTTGAAGATTGTTTATGATTTTTTGCTTGTCTTGTTCAAGATTATCTCTGTACTCCTCTGTGCTAATCAAGACACATAATGACGTAAGATTTTGCAAGGTTTGAATCTAACAGATTAGTCCATGTGCCATATATTGATATTTATTCCTCAGAAGAAAGGTTAAATGTGAAATGATTGTGTATCTTTTTGTTCAGTTGCCGAATCAACCGTATCTTGGAATCTCCCAGAGGGAATGCTCTGCTGGTGGGTGTTGGCGGAAGTGGCAAACAGAGTCTGACAAGATTGGCAGCTTTCATTAGCTCTCTGGAGATTTTCCAAATCACCTTGAGGAAAGGCTATGGGATTCCTGATCTGAAGGTGAGAGGCTTATAAACAAGAAGAGCCTAACCATAGCCTCTAAGCTAATAGGGTTTCAAATGTGGCAAATAGTTCTTTGAATTATACCTGAAAGCCAACTGGAACCAGTGCATTCACAGAACTTGGCATTACCTGAGCAAGGTGTGATTAACCTATGGCTGGTTGTGCCACTGCATTCTATACAAAAGGTAGTTTCTGAATAGATTTCAAGGGCAGCTCCATATAGAATGCATTGCAGTAGTGCATCTGTGAGTTGACCAAGATATGTGCCACTGTGAGAAGGGCTTTCTAGTTCAGAAAAGATACAATGGCATACAAGGTGACTGTGCAAAAGCCCTCCTATCTACATTTCTCACCTACTACTTTCAAGCAGGACCCCAATTCCAGGAGCAATCCCAGATTGTTCAGTAGACCCAAATGGGAAAGTACATGCCCAATCAGGGTTAAAGATAGAAGGTCCTCAGTAGTAACACACACAACCATTCAGTCTTACTAAAAGTGAGTCTGAGCTTGTTCCTACACCTCCCATACTCTCATTACTTCCAGCTACTAGGTCTAGGACATGAGGTCAACTATGTAGCTCAGCCAATTCCAGGGATGAAATGCATAGCTGAGTACTATTACCAAACTGATGATGCCTAATCAAGAATTGATGGATGATCTGTCCCTGTGACTTCATGTAAATGTTAAATTAAGAAATACTGTCACATAACTATAACCATAATCATAAACAAAATTGCTTGGACTTGCTATAATGAATGCCATGATAGAGTAGTCACTATAATGCATTGGTATTTGTAGAAAAATTATAATTTCTGAGTTTTCAGAAAGTGGTATAATCACACTGAAACAGTGGTTGAAAATGATGACATTAACATTTTATGTCATTTACGTATAAAAACTGCTTGCCATTTGGAATACAACACGGCAGGTATAAGAATAATTGAAAGAAAAGAGTAATTTTTGTGGATGTGGCAATACCCAGGAACAAATAGAACTGAGCAAAAAAAGATTGGAAAAAGTTACAATTCTTCACTAGATTGTTCACTAGTGGCACTAGAGAGTGAACAATCAAAATAGATTATGGAAAAGATCTTGCAAAATCATCCCTATAGTTTTTGGTGCATTAGACAGCATAACAAGCACACATATTTTTACAGGAAGTAAATATTTTCACTTTATCAACTGCAGATTTACAAAAAAAGCACCCTGCTCATGTTACATCTTAACACTAATAATTCCTTGTTTCCTAGCTGGGACTCGCATTTTTAAAGAACATTAGTAAAAAATGTGGTTTCTCCTCCCCCTCCCCCTCCCCCATCCAGGAATATATAACTAAGTTACCTCAGAATACATGTAGGAGTGGTTTACTTGAAAGTTATTCTCAGTCAGAATCTGTAAATGGTAAACTAAACTTGTTGAGCAATAATGCTCAGCTGTAACTTTCCCAGGAAGGATATTTTCATTGGAGAGTATCTCTTTCCCCTTTGTTTTCTGAGGTGATCTAGGACCATGGTGGTGATAACCTTCTTGAATGTTTAATTCAGAATAACTGATTCTGTTCTAAGTTCACCTCAGATTGATAGCACAACAAATAATGAGGGAATTTGAGTTTAGCACCTTTTTTAATTAAAAAACAAGGTTATGAAGATGTATTTAAAAACATATGAATGTTCCAAGAGAGAAAAAAAGTTTCCATTACAATAGTAGGGATTGGTCTCCTAATGAAAAGGACTTTATACAGATTCTTTAAAGGGAGTTACAGTAGAGACTGTGTTTATGTATTTCCTTCAACTTGTTTTGTGTACCCCATGATCAGTAGTGTGATTTTAAAGGTGTGGTCTTGACTCTAAGAAACCAATGAATTTTCAATGTAATAGTACCCAAGATGACTTGAGTCTCCTCTTAAAGCTGTTGTCTAAAAATTGGATCTGAAATATTCATGTACTTACAGGCTGACTTAGCAGCACAATATATTACAGCAGGAATGAAGAATGTGGGCACTGTGTTTCTTCTGACTGATACTCAGCTGGCTGATGAGAGATTTTTAGTTCTGGTAAATGACTTGCTAGCTTCAGGTATGTATTCATAGCAATTTCAATTTCATTTGTAGGAAAAAGGAAACTAGAGTTGTGAAAAACTTGCTCCAGAATGTCTGAGTTCACACAACATGCTGGCTAGACTGAAATGGGGTTGGTTGGGTTGTGGCTCAGCATGTTGTGGGAACCTGGCCTTTGGATTAGCACGTTGTGTGCCCCAGGTATATAATTAAGGATAGGACACAGCATCATGTGTGACTATGCCACGAAGCTATCAGATGTATACAACAAATTTACATGTAACTTCCAGCACCGTTATTTGCCACATAGCAGTTTCCATCACCCTTGTTCTATTTATATGCATATAAATATTTCTGCTTAGAATTCTAAATTTGAGGCAACCCATTTAAAGTATTAATTTCAACTTCCTGGTCAGGGCAGAATCCAAATTAAAGCACCATAGAAAAGTGGGTGGCTAGACTTGCTTGAATATCTGCCTCTCTGGTAATAAGTTCTAATATCAAGCTCCTCTTCAAAAATCTGGAATCTGCCTTGCTGTAATTTAAATCCATTATCCTGCGGTGCAATAAAATATAGTTCTTGATCTTCCGCATGACAGCTTTTCATATATTTGAAAGTGATACCATATATTTGTTCACTGTTCTCTTGTAAAGGCTAAACGTTCACAGCTACTTCAGTCTCTCTTCGTAAAACTTAATTTCTAAGCATTGTGCTTCTTTAAACCAATTCCAGTTTGTTTGAATTCTTCTTCAAATGTGGGGCCAAAATGAGGGGCAGGGTTTAACTAATACTAAAGTGAAGCAATTCTTCATTTCTTAATTTTTAACTGTATGTTTATAGGCTACCATTTAGAGACATGTAACATGTAACAATATTGAAAACTTCTACATCTAAACAACAAAACATCCATCATGAGATCTAAAACAATAGGCATCAACATTAAGCCATCTGTGACAATGAGCTAACAAATATCAATCAGTGACAACACAAATCATAATACCTACAGTATGTCACTACATCTATAACAGGAGCATAGAGAAAAAAATAAGACAACAGTCAACTTCCAAAGATCATCTGGAATAATTCAGTGTTTAATGCTTTCTGGAAGGCCATATAATTAGGGCTGAGTCTGATATACGAAGGAATGCTGTTCTATAATACAGACTCCACATATGAAAGGCCACCAGATTGAATTCTCTTCTCCTGTAGCCACTAACTCAGTCTGCTCACTGAGAAAGGAAGAGCCATTGAAAACTCTCCAATCCTTGTAAGCAGGATTATATCAAATGCCACTGAGAGATTCAGGAGGGGTGGAAGCACGCACTACCTCCATTTAAGTGCTGAGATAAGTAATTTCTGTGAATAACATTTCTGTTCCATATTTAAGCCTTAATATTGACAGAAAAGGATCCAGTTAATCCATTTCTTCCAGGGGTCTTTGCAACTACCAAGCTACTACGGTATCATCTGTAGTTCTATACCACCATCTCAAGAAAGGGAAAGTTGAGTACCAGATAGATGATAGTTGTCATAATTGTTAGGGAGGGCTTCGAGGAGAGGTTTGTCTCCCAGATCCAAGAAGACCCATTCTTATCTATGCCTCCTGAAGGAGCCAGGTAGAATAGTCATAGAAGGCAGAAAGCCTACTCGGTAGCACCTATTTACTTCATTGGAATCCACAGGCCAAAAAGAGTCCCAGCCAACATTGCAGGATGTTGTCCCAGTCGCAAGTGCAGAAAGGGGACTCGGGAAAGGGAAATCTGTGATACATTATTAGCAAAGCAGTTACAGTACAACTTCTAGGCTGAAAGATGCCCATCAACCACATAAATATAGCGGTAGCTGTTACTGAACCATATTGTTTTTTCACTGTTTCTGCCTTGGTTATAAGGCTGGTTACTGTAGCTAGAGGCCAGTAATGATAAATAATTTTTCAGCAATTTTCCCATTGTGTGCTAGAGATGTATCATTTTTTATTTATTTCTTAATTCCTTTGTTTTATTTTCCCCTATATTTCTTCACTTGTTATAGAATCAGAGCCCTTGGAAGTAAAAGAAATGAATTTGTTACTTCTCTCGATTGTCTTCTCCTTTGTCTCCAGCAAGATAGGGAATGCTGCAGGTATGGAATTTTGTGATGAATCAAATGTTATCCTGTGTTTCTAGGAGAAATTCCCGATCTTTTTCCTGATGAAGAAGTAGAAAATATCATAAGTAATATGAGGAATGAAGTAAAAACTCATGGTCTGATGGACACGAGGGAGGCATGTTGGAAATTCTTCATTGAACGGGTTAGACGACAGCTCAAGGTGGGACCTGCTCTTTTTTTGTTGCATGATGTTTCTGAAGATGATCTTTATACAATTTATCTGCAATTGACGAAATGTTGCTGTTTAAATACTGCAAACGGAGGGGGGGAGGGGGAAGAGAGATATCTATATCCTGGATAACACAAGAATAATAATCACATTTTTATGTAAGAAAAAGAATAGAGTCTAGGCCCTTGGTGGCGAACCTATGGCATGTGTGCCACAGGTGGCACGCAGAGCCCTCTCTCTGGGCACATGTGCCATCACCCCAGTCCTAGGCCTTCAGCTGGATTTTATAAAACCTTTTCGTTTTAGGCCTCTGCCATCGTGTGCAAAAAAAAAGGTTCAATCAATCAATCAATTTCAACTTCTCGCAGGAAAAAAAAGATCTCGCAAAGTTGGAATTGATTGATTGAACTTTTTAGTCCCACCCAGTCTGCCATTACCACTGTAGCCACGCTCACCCAATTGGCCATGCCCACCCAATTGGCCATGCCCACTTGGTAAGCCACACCTACCTGGCATCCAACAATACATAAGAGGGTTTTGGGTTGCAGTTTGGGCACTGGGTCTCTAAAAGGTTCACCATCACTGGTCTAGGCTGAGGTGCTGTGCCTTACTGTTTCTGGCTTGTTCTTTTTGCTGGAAAAGTGATTTCAATGACACCTACTGTTCTGCACAAGTTTCTGACTATAGCAATAGCACTTAGACTTATATCCCTCTTCTGAGTGCTTTACAACTCTCTTTAGGGAATTTACAATCTGGGTCCTCATTTTACTGACTTGGAAAGATGGAAGGCTGAGTCAACCTTGAGCTGATCAGGATCGAACTCCTGGCAGTGGGCAAAGTTAACCTGCAATACGGCATTCTAACTGCTGTGGAACCATGACTAAAGAGCAATCCACAAGAACAGTGTAGATAATGAGGGAATTCTTTGTGTTCCCACTTTGTGTATCATTCTTTGTCTATAGGAAACTAGTCCTAGTATTGCTTCTCTCTGCCTTGGTTCCCAAATATGCAAGCATGGAGCTCTTGTTTTTTCACTTTCCTCCTGGTGGGATGTAGTTAGTTAGTTCCTAAGCTTTGCCTATCTTTATTTTTTGTGTATCCTTAAAAAAAATCACTTTTCTGTTATAGTTGTAACACCCTGCTTCACTAATAATCACTCAGGGAATATTCTCACTATCAAGAAAACAACAACAACAACAATGTTGGAAGGGACTTGGAGGTCTTCTAGTCCAACTCCCTCCTCAGGCAGGAAACCTTATACCATTTCAGACAAATGGCTGTCCAGTCCCTTCTTAAAAACTTCCAGTGTTGGAGCATTCACAGCTTCTGGAGGCAGGTTGTTCCACTGGTTAATTGTTCTAACTGTCAGGAAGTTTCTCCTTAGTTCTAGGTCGCTTCTCTCCTTGACTAGTTTCCATCCGTTGCTTCTTGTCCTGCCTTCAGGTGCTTTGGAGAATAGCTTGGCTACCTCTGCTTTGTGGCAGCCCCTGAGATATTGGAACACTGCTATCATGTCACCCCTCACCCTTCTCTTCATTAAACTAGACATTCCCAATTCCAGCAGCCGTTCCTTATGTCTTTTAGCCTCCAGTCCCCTGATCATCTTTGTTGCTCAAATGCTTTCCTTTCAACAATTTTGAGCCATGCATCTTTGGAAACCTCAGAATAGCTTGAAAGTTTTTAAAGTCACAAAGCAAAGACCTTCCTCCTTCCTAATTCTGTTCACCTTGTTTTCCTCCGTGCTTGTTCTACTTTCCTCAGGTGGCACTTTGCTTTTCTCCAGTGGGGAACAAACTGAGAGTTCGTAGCCGGAGGTTCCCAGCCATTGTGAACTGTACAGCGATCGACTGGTTCCATGAGTGGCCTCAGGAAGCTCTGGAGTCAGTCAGCCTGCGCTTCTTGCAAGGGACAGAAGGCATTGAGGTAAGTGAATATTAGGAGCATGTCAAACGCTTTATCTCAACTGCAAGGTTGAACAGCTGTTTATTTATTTATTTTTTTTATTGAAGTTTTACATTACATTTTATCTTTAACAATCCCTCCCCCTCCCTCCGCCTACCCCTTCCTAACCCTCTCTAACCCTCCCCCCCTTCCCTCCTCCCCCCTCCCCGACTTCCCAGAGCTAAATACAAGGTATAAAAACAGAAACAATCATAAACAACCATATGCTAACAACAATAAACTATTAAGTCTATTGCACTCTAGCTCATATGAAATGACTACAAGCAATACTAATATCACATAAAGAAAAAAAAAACTCATTCAAATGCTAAGTGAAACTTTTTAGTCCCATATTTGTTCTGGATATAATCAATCCACTTTTTTCACTCCATAATATAACGTTGTTGCGAATGATCTTTCAAATAAGCCGAAATCTTTGCCATTTCCGCCAGGTCAGAAACTTTAAGAGTCCATTCTTCTATAGTCGGGAGTTCCTCCTTCTTCCAATATTGACCTACTAAAAGTCTTGCTGCTGTAATTAAATTCAACATCAACTTGATGTCCACAACAGTAGTATCTGTAATTATGCCCAATAAGAACAGTTGCGGACAAAACTTTATCCTTTGCTTAAAAATCTTCTGCATATTCCACCAGATGTTAATCCAAAAAGCCTTAACCTTTTTACAGGTCCACCATATATGAAAGTACGTTGCATCATCGCCACCACATCTCCAACATTTAGGTTGATAGTTCGGATACATACTTGCAAGCTTTTTAGGATCTAAATGCAAACAGCTGTTTATTTTGTAAGGCAAGTCTGGTGCTTCTGGGCATTTTATGGCTGCAGACAAAGAGAAAAAGCTACCTCACCCCATCTTTACACAAGTAGCGTGTACTTGTATGCAGATGTTTTCCAGCCGTGTGATGTAGTGGTTCAGCTGGTGGACTAGGACTGCGGAGACCAAGGTTCAACCTCAACTATGGAATCGCTCTGGGTGACTTTGGTCTGGTCTCTCACTTCCACCCTGAACCACAGGTTTGCTGTTTTGGAAGAAAAATAATTAAAGGAGGAAGGGCAATGTAAAGGAACTCAGTTGGGGTACTAATTGGACTACAACACTAAATGCATAAAATTGGTATTTTTGAAGTTACAAATAATTCAGTGCAATCTAATCAGGTTCCATATAATATCAAAATCAGGAAATTGTTGATGAGGAGTTTCATGTATTTCCTAGAATATTATGTTTTTCAGTTTGGTAATCGGTGCTTTATGTAAGACGTATCCATGAAACTTAGTCAAATTGCTTTGTTACTCACCTTGAAATAGTTTCTCTTTTAACATTGTTCTTGTTGTCACTGTCATTATCTTCTTTGATTATCCTCATCATGAACAAGCCTCCGGTGAAAGAATCTATCAGCAAGTTCATGGCTTATGTTCATACTAGTGTCAATGAGATGTCTTATTCTTACCTGACTAACGAACGTCGTTATAATTACACCACCCCCAAGTCGTTCTTGGAGCAAATCAAACTGTACCAAAATTTGCTGCTTAAAAAGAGAAAAGAACTAACAGCAAAGATGGAGCGATTAGAAAATGGTCTACAGAAGCTCAGCAGCACATCGGCCCAGGTGAGAAGGCTCCTGTTTTAGCTGGAAGGCTGGAGACTCATGCAAACGTTCTGAAACGAAGTATAAAGAATTATGTGTGCAATGCTCGTGGAGAGCTACTTGCATTTGGATGCATGGACTCTTGTCTGGATTTCATAGCACTGTCAAGTGAGTTGTAGTGAGATGTTAATAAGCAGGAAATCTTTTTGATTAGAGGGACAATACATTTAGAAAGACATTTTATTCCTTGCCTGATGCTTCCTTATTCTGCTCAACAGGAACTGGAGATGTGTTTCTGGAAAAAAAAAGTTACTGGCTTGTTTGATGCATCTTACTTAGTCTCTCCATTTTGTTTGACTTGATTGTTATTTACATTACTTAACTTACAGTGATTTGCTTAGCAATGCTTACACACACATCTGTGTGTGCACACGCACACGCACAGACACACACACAACTCTTCTCTTAGGATCTCCCTTGATACTAATGCAGGCCCTTGGTTTTTTCCTTACCGTACGTTGCAGCTTCAGTGTTGCAATAAGTGGGGGGAACAGGTTGCTCTTTTGTTTCCTACATTCCTTTTTTATGTCTGTGGAAACTTTGCAGAAAGAAGCACTGATCTGTAGAAAAAAAGGAGCTATATTCTTATACTGCTATTGTATTGTATAAGAATACAGTAGCAATATTTCAGCTTATTTTTTACTTTAAAAGTAAAAGGAAGGGAAATTTTGCAGTATTGTGGGCCGGGGGGGGGAGAAGCAAGAGGAGCAAGCTTCATCCAGCTGAGCAGAAATCAGTGGGTTGCCTATTGGGAGTTGAATTGGTTGAATGGAGCATGAGTTTCTAGGGTCAAAAATGGGCTTAAGAGGCCATAAATGCATCAAAATTGAAAATCAACCAACAATTGGCAGGGCATCAATTGGACCTGGGGCTGCCACCAGAATAGAACTAATCAGTAGAGATTATTCACTCTGAAGGTCTCAAGCCTGCTCAGGTCAGAAAATACAGCTCCAATTCAAAGCTGGAAATCATAAGCTCTGAATGCATTTCAGAAGGCTGGGAGTGGGAAGGATTGTCCACTCTTGCATCCAGGAAGCAAAGAGTGGCTTAAACTGGAAAAAGGTCAAGCAGAAAGTATTTATCTTCCGTGGTGGCGCAGTGGTTAGAATGCAGTACTGCAGCTACTTCTGTTGCCTGCCGGCTGCCTGCAGTTTGGCAGTTTGAATCTCACCAGGTTCAAGATTGACTCCGCCTTCCATCCTTCTGAGGTCGGTAAAATGAGGAGCCAAGTTGTTGGGGGCAATAGGCTAACTCTGTAAAACTACTTAGAGAGGGCTGTAGAGCACTACAAAGTGGTATATAAGTCTAAGTGCTATTGCTATCTGCCCAGAGTAAGTTCTTACAAGGTCTGTCTAAAGAGTACTTCTCCCTTTGTTCAGTAGGTCATGAGATTTTAAGTCAGTACCATTGGATTTAGGCCTCCAACATGAACAGCCAGAAATTCTCAAGCCCATTTTATATTATGGATAGTTGCTTGCTAACCTGGTGTATGGAAACCTCTGATCAAGGGAGTGTTGTAAAGACACACCTCCAACAAAAATCTATAAGGAGTGTGAACTGAGACCCCAGCTCTATCACCTTTCAGTCATTTCTCAAAGTGGATCTTCAGGATCTTCCAAAATAAAATCTATATGGCTTTTAAAAAGCACCCCTATAATTTGTTGCAAATGTTGCTTTCATATTCTTATAGAGAAGTTAATAAGAATTAACCTAGTTTAAATTTGAAGAGGAATTATTCTGAAGGAAGAAGTGAAGATTTTTCTCCCCGACTGCACTTTCAGAGCAGTTTATAAGTTGTAGTTCATCTGAAAGCACCACTCAGCTTCCCTGGTCTGATTCTTTTCTGGTTTCTTGCTGAACCTAATTGTGGAGAACAATCTCCTTTGAATGAGATGCTGCTTTATTTTGGAGGCAACCAGCTTCTGATCTGCAGCTTTGAATCACTACTCAGTTTGCTGCTTAGCTGTTCTAGTTTTAAAATATTTTTTTTAAAATAAAACTTTGAAAAACTTTTGGCCAGTCAGAATAATCCTGGGTTGTTGTTGGGTTGGGTTTTTTTTGGGAATAACCTTTGCTTCTTTTTCTTCTCCCTTGTTGCAACTATTTCCTTATTTCCAGAAATGTTTTGAAGTTTCCATCCTTTTTCCTTCTGTGAACATGAGACATGCTGGGAAAAAGAACTCTTTGGGCAATCGTTTTATTTTTAAGCATGCTTCCTGCTGTGAAAGAGAGGTTGCCTTGTACTAGTCTTTCTGTATGTGTGGCAACTTGTTGACGCTGCGTTTCTTTTTTTTTAAAAAAAAATCATTGCACTGTAGACTCTGTGTTATATACGTAAACAATCCCCTGAGAGAGATGTATATATGTTAACTGTTCAAATAATACGGCAGCAGCAAGCGTATAAACTAAAAGCAGCCTGACAAGAAAACACGCGGGAACTTTGACAGCTGTCAAAGTTCCCCGCACCGCGCAGGCGCCACCACTGACAGCTCGCGGCTGTCAAACGCCGGACTACGAAGAAGCCTGAGCTGTCAAAGCGTCCACCGTACAGCGCAGGCGCAACCACTGACAGCTCGCGGCTGTCAAAACACCAAGACACGCGGAAGCCGGAGCTGTCAACAAAAGACGACGCGGATTGGTCCCTGCCTGACAGGGCGCCAAAAGGAACACCGCTGATTGGTCCTCACTACCAGCTGCCGGCTATAAAAGCCGGACAAGTTATTCTATGTTTGCCTTTGCTCTTAAATAAATCTGTTGTTACTAGCCTGTCGTCCCGAGTGGTCCTTCGGCTACTTCACTGGCGACGAAGGTGGGATCGCTCCGGAGCTGAAGTCACGGCCGAGGAAGGGAGTTCCCGGCAAGAGCTGTCACGGAAGTTTTAACTTCCATCGGAGCAACCCAGGACCGGACGACATGGCAAACTTCGGCCGTGTGAGGGAGTTTGATACCCGCCATCCCGAGAGATGGCAATCACACCTCGGCCAAGTCGAGGGATTCCTCCTCGTCAGTAAGATCACTGACGACCGAGCAAAGGCCGCCGCTCTGCTGTACATCAGCGGGCCCCCGGTGTACGATGCAGCCGTCGGGTTGTTCAGCCCAGTGCCCATCACTGAAGTCTCCTACGCGGACTTGGTGGACCAGCTGAGCAAATACTACATGCCGGCTCGATCAGAACTATACTGGCGGGTGCAATTCGCGCAAAAGAAACAACGGCAGGACGAGCCCGCCAACGAATTCATCGCCGGGGTCAGGCATGCCGCAAGGAACTGCTGCTTCCCCGACCTGGAAGACCGCATCAGAGACCAGGTGGTGATCGGTCTGAGGGACGAGAAGCTACAAAAAAAACTGACGTCCAAACCCGACATGAACCTGGCCGAGCTGACCAGGGAGATCATGGCATACGAACACAGCCACAAGAAGAAGCCGACCAACACGACCCCAGAGACCCCCGCGACCGTCTACCAGGAAAGCGCAGCCTTCAGCGACAGCGGAGAGTCGGTAGATTTCACCGACGGAGAAGCCCTACAACGCCGAATGGAGCACCGACAGCCGAGAAGGGGAAAGACGTCGGACCGCCGGGGAGCCAGGAACCCTCCACCGCCACCGCGTTACGAGCAACGAGCCGCCTGTGCCAGCTGCGGGGGCAATCATGCCCGAGGAGGTTGCCGTTTTAGGAACGCGAAATGCCACAATTGCGGGAAGACCGGCCACATCAAGCCGGTGTGCCGCAGCAAGGGCCGGGACAACATCAATGAGGTGGAGGCAAACCCCCCAGGTAGGCCAGCTGCCCAGGCCAGCAGAGAACCCCACCCAGGGCCCCTGGTAGAGATTGTGGACAGGGTAAACAGCATAAGCTCCAAGGTTAAGATCTGGGTCAGGATTCAGGGGGTGCCCTGCCACATGGAAGTAGATTCCGGGTCGGCAGTTTCCTTAATTTCTCTAACAACCTATCAGGAGATCTGTCAGAAGGGCCGAGGACAAATCCCCCTGAAACAAACTCAGGTACACCTAGCTGACTTCCAGAAAACCCCCATTCCGGTGGAAGGAAAAGCCAGGGTCGTAGTGCAGTACAAGGGGTTCAAGGGGCCCCTGGAGGTTTTAGTCACACCAGGGAACCGCACCGATTTGATAGGACTAAACTGGTTCAGTCCATTAGGTATCGCTTTAACTGGGGTTAACACCATCCTAACACCCAGCCTAGAAGCCGTTTGCGATAAGTTCGCCGACGTTTTCGATGGCACTTTAGGGAAATACACGGGTCCCCCCATCTCCTTACAGTTAGACCCTGCAATCCAACCAGTTAAGATAAGAGCCAGGAGGGTACCTTTTGCCCTTAAGGAAAAAATCGAAAACGAACTTGATCGCCTCGTAGGACTAGGGGTGCTTGAGCCCACAGAAGGGGGAACCTGGGAGACCCCTATCGTCACCCCAATCAAACCTAATGGGGAAGTGAGACTGTGCGCTGATTATAAGGCGACAGTCAACTTAGCCCTCAGCCCCCATGCCTACCCGGTGCCAGCGGTAAGGGACGTATTTGCTTCCATCCGCTCGGGCACCCTTTTCGCCAAGCTCGATCTCGCTCAGGCGTACTTACAGCTACCTGTCACTGAGGACACTGCGGAGGCCCAGACAATTGTCACCCACCGCGGTGCCTTTAAGGTAAAGAGGCTCCAATTTGGCATATCGGCGGCCCCGGGTATATTTCAGGGTATCATGGAGAAGACCCTGAAAGGAATACCCGGGGTCTGCCCCTACTTCGACGATGTTCTCATCGCCGGAGAAAACGAAGCGAACTTAGCTGACAGGCTGTCAGCTGTGCTAAGCCGGCTCAGAGAAGCCGGCCTCAAACTTAAGCGGGAAAAGTGCTCTATTGGAGTCACATCCACTGAATTCCTAGGGTACAAAATAGATAGCCAGGGCATCCACCCCACCTCACAAAAACTACAGGCTATTCAAACCGCACCCAGTCCTAGGAATAAGCAAGAGCTGCAATCCTTTTTAGGATTGTTAAATTTTTACCATGCCTTCATCCCCCATAAGGCCACTATTGCGGAGCCTCTGCACAGACTCCTAGACAAGGGTACAACTTGGTCCTGGACCAAAGAACATGAGAATAGCTTCCAATCATTAAAAAAGATTATCTGTCACAGTTCAACTATCACCCTTTTCAGGGAGGACACCCCAATATGCATCGCTTGCGATGCCTCTCCCTATGGAATCGGGGCTGTCTTAAGTCACATATTCAAGGACGGCACACAAAGACCCATAGCCTTCTATTCACGCACTCTAACCAAAGCTGAAAGAAACTACGCCCAAATCGACAGGGAAGCCCTAGCAATAGTAGCAGGGGTCAAAAAATTTCACGATTACCTGTATGGAAGACCATTTACTATAATTACAGATCACAAACCCCTGCTAGGCATATTCACGTGGAACAAAACTACTCCACAAATTCTCTCCCCGAGAATGCTAAGATGGTCAACCTTCTTAGCAGCCTATTCCTATCAACTGATACATAAACCAGGTAAAGAATTGGGTCATGCTGACTGCCTCAGCAGACTGCCCATACAAACCAGGGACCCAGACCCAGCCCCAGCCAGCCAGATTTTAGCAATCTCCCAACTTCCAGAATGCCCCCTGACTGCAAACATCATAGCTAATAATTCTGCCAAAGATAAAATACTTGCCAGAATCCTCAAATGGGCCACAACAGGATGGCCAGCTCAAAATCCACAACCTCAATTCCAACCTTATTATAACAGAAAAAATGAGATCTCAACACATAGAGGATGCCTGCTGTGGGGAAATAGGGTCATCATACCAGAGAGAAACATAGACCAAACATTACAAATTTTACAAGAAGGACACCCTGGAATTGTAAAAATGAAGGCGATGGCTAGAAGTTATGTGTGGTGGCCAGGCATAGATAAACAAATAGAAAAGTACGTAGGTGGGTGTTATACCTGTCAAGAGACCAGGAATGAACCACCCCAGGCTCCAATCCATAAATGGGAGACAACAAGAAACCCTTGGTCACGTATACATGTAGATTTTGCGGGACCCATCCAAGGCCAAAGTTTCTTAATTGTAGTAGACAGCCACTCAAAATGGCTGGAAGTCACCCCCCTTAGAACAATAACGTCCCAAGCCACTATTCAAGCTTTACGAAAAATATTCGCTACGCACGGCTTACCTGACACCATAGTCTCTGACAACGGGCCTCAATTCACCTCTCGTGAATTTCAGATCTTCGCTATGAAGAATTGTATTAGGCTGGTCACGTCGGCGCCGTTCCACCCTTCGTCAAACAGAATGGCTGAAATTATGGTACGATCCACGAAAGAAGCATTAAAAAAATTCGTTAAAGGAAACTGGCAGAGGCGCCTCAGCCAGTTCCTCTTAGCACAACACACAACACCATGCTCTACGACCGGCAAATCACCAGCAGAATTAAGATGGGGGAGAAGGCTAATAACACGTCTGGACAGACTGCACCCTGACACGTATCCAGAAAAAGAACCACACCCCCACCCTACCCGCACACTCAACCCAGGTCAATTGATTTGGGCACGATCATACACAGATAAAAACAAGTGGGTCCAAGGAACAGTAATAAAACAAACAGGGCCCATCTCATACCTTATAGCTACGCAAGCACAGGGCAACATACGCCGCCATATTGATCAGCTCAGACCCAGACAACCACCACACAATTCTGGGCAACCAACCAATGCCAGCATACAGCTCCCACCGGAAATGCTGCCTATTCCAAACCAGGAAGAAGAACACCAAAACGAAGACCCGGAACCTCACCACCCTCCACCCCTTCGCCGCTCAAACAGGAATCAGAGACCACCCACCTACCTAAAAGACTATCAGTGGGCAGGTTCAAACATCCAAGAAGACGGAAACGCACCAGGGGAGGGGTAAGGGGTGTGTTATATACGTAAACAATCCCCTGAGAGAGATGTATATATGTTAACTGTTCAAATAATACGGCAGCAGCAAGCGTATAAACTAAAAGCAGCCTGACAAGAAAACACGCGGGAACTTTGACAGCTGTCAAAGTTCCCCGCACCGCGCAGGCGCCACCACTGACAGCTCGCGGCTGTCAAACGCCGGACTACGAAGAAGCCTGAGCTGTCAAAGCGTCCACCGTACAGCGCAGGCGCAACCACTGACAGCTCGCGGCTGTCAAAACACCAAGACACGCGGAAGCCGGAGCTGTCAACAAAAGACGACGCGGATTGGTCCCTGCCTGACAGGGCGCCAAAAGGAACACCGCTGATTGGTCCTCACTACCAGCTGCCGGCTATAAAAGCCGGACAAGTTATTCTATGTTTGCCTTTGCTCTTAAATAAATCTGTTGTTACTAGCCTGTCGTCCCGAGTGGTCCTTCGGCTACTTCAGACTCCACACTCTCCTGCTATACCAATTAACTGCCAAGCTTTCTGATGTAGTGTATTACATCCTAACATTCGGCCCAGACAATTGGAATTAAAAGACATGCTGGCATTCTCCTTCAAACTCTTAGAGTGTGTGTTTTCTTTCTACACACACCGAATCACAAGGCTCAGGCCTTGCTTAAGTGCAGCATGCTTTTTCTTCTCCTTTCCTTCAAAAGTTACTTAAAGCAAGCAGATCTTCCTCTTTCTCTAACAAAGCGAAACGTACACATTAATTAGTTACAATTTGGTGATTATTGCTGATCATCTCTACTGAGACAAGTGAGAGGATTTGCTTCTGTTCTCCCAATTCTGCACATAGAGACAGAGCTAGCAGAAGGAATGTTTCTGGATTTGTATGTTATTTCTGCCCCCCCCCTTTTTTTTTAAAAAAAATTGGTTTATGTTGCCTTGGTTACTAGTTAGCCTCTTTGTGTGTGCAGGTGTTGTTAAACCCTGGAGAAAAATCAACTTATCAACAGTGCTGTCAAAGTTGAGCTGTTAACCAGATCAACATAAAACCATGACACGAGCTAAGCCAAGCATCTGCTCTTTACTTACTCACTGCTTTCCTTATCATTTCCTAAACCTTAACAGTTTGTAGTCAGTCTCCCTTGATGACATGCTTCACACCTTGTGTGTTGCTGTCTCAGTGGAGTCAATTGCTCTGCCTCGGAGAACCATTGGGCTGATTAGACTGAGTCAACTGCTTTTCTTCTATTGAAGCATCTTCTGGCAAGTGCAGAAATTGCTCCAAAGGAACACTTGCCCAAATCTTCCTCAAAGCAGAGTCGGTCCTAAGTATGTTTCTCAGTAGGCTCTTTCTTGTAGGTTAAGTGATCCAATTTGCAAGCTTTTTATATGGCTGATAGCAGAATTTATTCCAAACTTTTAGGTTAGTTGGAGTCATAATTCATACCCCCATAAACCCTGGTTTATATATCACGGTGGCAGCTTTTGCCTCAATTAAGTGCCAAACAAGGCATATTATGTCTTGTGTGTTAAATCGGCCAATGGATTTTTTTTTTAATAATACTTTCCAAACAAGGGATATAATTTTGATGTAATGCTTGGGAGCAGTAGATGAAGGGCACTTACCTATTCACTCCCACCGTTTCTCAGTCCCAGCATCTTGAATGTCTTCATCTACCTTCAGTTCACACTTGCAGAGACAAAATATATGTTTGAAACTTTCTAAGGGGGTAAAAAAAACAGCCTTATTCAGTGAATTGAAAGAGGAAAATGTTAGGCCAGGAAATAGACGTGCCACTGTTCCTGCTACTTCTCCACTCACAAATTGCTCCCCGCCGGGATAATCTGTTTAAAAGAAAAAAAAATATTGGACAAGTATTGTCACATACTGTGACATGTACTATGTTGTTTGAGCATAAATATTTTCAGGGTTTGCTTTGTTCTGAAAAAGTTTTCCCTGGAGTTTCTCTCCATAAGACCAATACTTTTTCTCTGTGCCTTTTCTTACATCCATTCTTAATAGAAGAATTGTGCATTTTTTAATAGCTGGCCTTCCTCCTTTTGTTATTAAAGCCTACTGTATGCTCCGCAGCTTTGTGAAACTTTTTAAAATGTGATTTTCTCTATTCTTTATACATTCTATCTCTTCTTACAAAGAGAGAAAGGCGATTGCAACTGTAGATTCTCTCTTTTTGTGTACCTGATCCATGGATTTGGCAGAGCCTTACAAATCAAAACCTCAGTACCTCATCAGAATATTTAAAACCCGATAAACTTTCTATTCGTTATGCGCATTCACCGTCGCAACGTTATTCAGTCTGAAGTTATAAGCTGTATCTGAAATATGGGAAGAAAAAGCCTTTCTTCGTTTATTTTTTTCCAATTGTCCAAAGATCTTTAAATAAATGAAATGGCGCCACATAGTTTTGCTGATTGAAGTGCTTATCCCATTCCTCCAAACAAAGAATAAATATGCCTCCTCTCCGAACAACAGGACTCGAGAACAGATTAACTGTTCAGCAAAGCTGTATATCGTGGGCATGGCACTATGTAGTAAGAGAATCTTGCAAGTCTGAATGTGCCTTCTCTCCTCTCCCTTTTATCTTCAGGTGAATTGTGTGTGTGTGTGGGGGATGTATATCTTAAGACATCATCATAAATCTTTACCTTCATATGGACTTAAGGCACATTTATCTGTTTGTTGCCTTGGTGATATATCTTCCCTCTCTCCATCTAGTCCAGGGGTCGGCAACCTCGGCTCTTTTATGACTCGTGGACTTCAACTCCCAGAATTCCTGAGCCAGCTATGCTGGCTCAGGAATTCTGGGAGTTGAAGTCCACGAGTCATAAAAGAGCCGAGGTTGCCGACCCCTGATCTAGTCCATCCTTTTTACATTTTTTTCTGTGAGTTACAGAACAGAGATGGCATTAGACACATTTGTGTGACTGGAGGACTCAGCGTCCCTGTCCTGATCCTCCTGGATCCCTCAGTCATGATACTATTGACCATGGTACACTTCTGAACCAACTTCATGGATTGGGAGTGGGGGGAACTGTTTTGCAGCGGTTCTCCTCCTTTCTTCATTTGTGCTGATGACGTTACCTAGTTTGGGTAATAGAACGTCTGCAAGACAACAACAAAAGCTCAGAGAGCACCAAGAACCCCTTGTGTTTTTAAGAACCCCTCATGGATTTGTAGTAGGTTTTAGTACTAGGCTTTCTTGTAAGCTGCTCAGAATGAAATGGGGGGCCATATAAATTCGAGAAATAAGCAAAATAAGTAAATGACAAGTAAAAAAAACAAATTCTATTTCTTAGAATAAGTTAAAGCCCTTAGACATTGCCTAGTCCAGATTCCTAGGAGCACTATTCCAAGTACGTTGCAGTCTCCAACAGTAGCACTCAAGTTTAAAAACCAGAATGATCTCCCTGGAATCCAAGGCTGGCATATGCTGATTTATTTTTGGCTCAAATCTCTCTCTCTCTTTTTTTAGTGACTCTCTGAGTGCTACAAGCCTACTTGATAAATTTTTCCTCTTCCTGGAAAATTTATGCCAGTGAGGCTTCTCAAGTGCAGCTCTCATGGCTGGGAGGTTTCCAAGAGCCATAGATGCTACTCGGCAACAGGCATTTGACGTAGCCTTCCAAGTAGAGCAGGGCGAATTGGGTCACTGACTCTGGCAATATATAAATAGGTGACCATTCACACCACAAATTATCCATGCAATATTACCTGTCCAGCACGTTAACAAGCTTTTTTCTTAGGTCATTTTAATGCCTTGCCCTTTGCAATCTTGGAGGGAAAGTATATTAATAGCCCTTTTGCAGAGCAAATCCACCCTGGAGGAACCTGAAATTCTAAGCTCGTGCATTTCTTAGAGATATTTTCTATAGCAACTTGCATCCTATCCTTATAACTCCACTTACTAATAGTAGTATCACTAGTTGGGAGGACGCTTCTTATTGTTGGGCAGGAACCATACTATCTCTAGGGGAGTTGTAAATTATTTTTGACCTCCATTACTTTATGCCAGAAACTATTCCTTTAAGTGTTGGGACCTCACTAATGGACAATTCAATTTTTTTTTTAAAAAAAATGTGTTTTAGGTTGTTTATGGTTTTATCCCCCTGCTATATTTCATCAGTCACTAAGAAGATTTATATGCATTTACACACAGAGAGAGAGACGCACACATGACAGTTTAGTATTAAGAAACATTTTCATTTTTTTAAAATCACAAAGTACTCTTCTAATCCTGTTTATCTGTGAAATACTAAGATCCCTTAGTATTTTATAAGTTACCTTTATAGTATTATAATGCATTATTTTATTTGCTTCTGTTGGTTTTAGAAAACATCTATATTTCTTCATTTGAACCTTGCATCTTGTGTGTGTAAAGGTTTCTGAATGGCTCTCCTTCATCTTTCCTCCAGGTAGATGACCTGAAAGCCAAACTGGCAGCTCAGGAGGTGGAGCTGAAGCAAAAGAATGAAGATGCCGACCAGCTGATTCAGGTGGTGGGCACAGAGACAGAGAAGGTCAGTAAGGAGAAGGCCATTGCTGATGAGGAGGAGCAGAAGGTGGCCTTGATTACCGAGGAGGTCCAGCAGAAACAGAAGGACTGTGAGAAAGATTTGACACAAGCTGAACCTGCCCTTGCTGCTGCCCAGCAAGCCCTCAACACATTGAATAAGGTACTTGAGGAGGGTGGAGTAATGTTTCCTAGTATCCTGTTTACCTGGGAAGATCTCTGCACTCATATGCAGGGAGAGCCGTACATTCACACTGCACGTTTTCCTTCAGTAATTGATGTAAAAGAAAGCATGAAGAAGAGAACTGCCTCTATTGTTTAACTATGAATTCAGCCTTAGTTCAGAAAAAGCTGCTTTGGTTTCACATACAGGTAGTCCTCAACTTACAGTCACAGTTTCTGTTGCTAAACAATATGCTTGATAAGTGAGTTGTGCCTGATTTTACGACCTTTTTTTTTTGCCATGGTTGTTAAATGAATAAGTGCAGTTGTTGAGAGAGTCGCACAGCCATTAAACAAATCCAGCTTTCCCTATCGATTTTGCTTGTTGAAAGCCAACTGGGAAGGTTGCAAGTGGCAATCGCAGGATGTCACAACTGACATAATTACAGGATGGTGGCCGAGCACTCAGATTTTGATGATATGACCATGGGGATGCTAGGATGGTCTTAAGTATATCAGGTCCAACTATTTAAGTCCCTTTTTCCAGTGCTGTTGTAACTTCAGTCACTAAATGCATGAAGTTGAGGACTATCTGTAATCCTAATTCTTTATGTTCATGGACTTAACTTTTAAAGCTGGATTTCTTAATATGCATTTGAATATTTTATGCACTTTCTGACATGCAGGAGCAGCAATCCTTTGGTTAACAGCATCCTTTGCAAATTTTCATAACATAAAATGCACAGAGCTAGAGGTGAATGTTTCTCTATCCCAATGAAATCCCCCCTTTTTAGATGTTGATTATGTCTCCCATTCATACCTGGCTTTGTGAATTGTCAATGAAAGTTCCTAATTCCACATTGCAAAGCTATACATGGATCCATAGTCTTGAACTAAGGATCCATTCACCATGGTCAGTTTTATGAGTTCTACTACTCAATTTGACATGATAGACTTAAGCGAACCTGTTTTTAACCAATGATTCATTTTCGTGAATCAGTAAAGACAACTTAGCATGATAAGCAACTGGAAAATGAACTCAGTGAACATAAGAACTGATTCTGTAAAGCACAGAAAGCTACTGTGACCTTTACTTTGCATAAAGCAGGCAATGGGGCAGAGTTGCAGCCTCCTACTTCGCCTTCCTGTTAGCAAGACTGACTCATGAGCTCCAGGCAGTGATAGGCATGATACATGATTGAGGGCTTCAGTCTGCAAACTCCACCGAGAGTGAACTCTTGTTAGAAATGGAAGTTGTGTGACATCACACTGGAGAAGCTCTAAGACATAAAAGGAATTGAATGGCAAAGGGATGAAGGGTAAACAGGGACAGTCATGCTGAATGACTGAGCGGGATTTTAGATAGTTAACTGGTGGGCCACTTGGAAGATTTCTGTGAACCACAGCTGAAAAATAACTAGTTTAAGGTAATCTAGCGAACATGTACACAGACAACTCATTGTAGAAATTGGAATAATCTAGATCCGCACTCTCCAACCTTTCCAGCTTTGCAGACCAGTGGGGGGGGGGGAAGAGAGGGGATGGTTCTGTGTGAGTGCTGTGTGTGCACGCACAGCTCCATTTGTGCAAGAGATGGGAACACATGCATGCTGCTTGCACAAATGGATCTATGCATGCTCACCCACCTGCTGTGCATGTAAGTGGAGCTGCACATGTGCGCTCAGCTGCCACTTCCATGATCCAGCCCGGGGGTTGGGGACCCCTGATCTAGATAACTCTTCCCAAAACTAAACCATCAAATGGAACTTCCCCACACTGGCTGGTGTGGGCAAGTTCCTTAAGCCAATGTTCCTATTCCATTAGCTGTTCATCAGCTGAATTGTTCCTTGATTGTGCTATGAGTCGGCTAAACTACCCCTCCCTGAAAACCCAAGCAGCTGAGAGACAAATACACAAACAAAAAGAGGTGGCAACTAAGCAAAAGAACGAAACAGTGGCAATTTTCCATTTGCTGCTGTACAACATCTCATTAAGGCAAGATTAATGGGAAGCCTGAAGCTTCCCTGGAGACTGAAGGTGGCAGGATTTGCAGACACTAAACGCCACATGCTCCTTCTCACCTGCATCCAAGAGTTTAGCCCATCAAGTGACATGAATGATTGGCTGTGGATGTGTGTTTATTCATAAGTTTCAATCAGTAATCCAGACCTAGTAGCCCTGTGCTTTTTAATGAAGCAGTGCCAGGGGAAAGTATCAGCATTGCTTTTTAACTAAAAGTAATGAAAAATACAGGTTGTCAGGAAAGGAGAGAAGGGGAGGAGGTAATGAAATAGATTGCTTGGACTTAGCTCTCAATTGCTTAGCATGCAGTTGTACTGCTATCTAATAAATTTAATCATAACTAATGGCATCAACTGCTACCTGTGTAGAATAGTTTCTCGTTAATGCTCTGATGCTCTGTATAACAGTTTTTTTAAAGATTGCCCACCTCATATTCTCACCTGGCTTTGGTACCCTGCTGCTGTATGGGAATCTGTACACCACACACACACACACACACACACACACACACATGCAGATACTTTCTTGGCTAAAAAAATAATGCCAAATATCAAAACGTTTTTGGACTATTAGAGTTATTGGCTGATTTCAGCCTAAGTTCTTTTTAGGCTCACATTGGACATCAGGATGGTAATCTTGGAAGTTCAAGATAAAATCAAGAAGATAATGCCTGCTAGATATTCTAGGATTGGTATACTGTTGCTTCTATCCAGGGAGATGCCTGAAGTAACCTCCCCATCACAAGATCCATCACAAGCCTCTCTCTGATGACTCATCACAAGACCTTCACGTTACACACCCACACCTGAAGCCCTTGTAAATAGAAGAGCACTGACACAGACATCCCCTAAATGTCACTGAAGATGTTGCCTAGCCTGGTAATGAAACATTTGGAAACCAACCCACAAGCTTGGAGAACAAACCTTCACCCTCATCCTATACCTGAGCTACAGATATTCACCACTATTGCAGATGCATTTTAGATATGGGGATCACAACTCCATAACTTTCAGCCCCCCCCCGTGTTTATTCGTAGCTGAATGATATTAAGGGGAAAAACAAACATAAATTATTATTCCAAGATTATTCCAAGATGGCGGACGTGCAGGCGGATCTGTTAGGGTGAGCTCTGCAAGTCTCAGAAAATAGGCGTCCTAGGAGCCCCCCAGGGGTGTTTACACCCTCTGGGTTGGGGGGATAGTGAGGGCAATTGATTTGGCAGCTGAAGGATGAAGGTTCTGGACTGCTGTTTTGCTGCCGGCTCTGCTGCTTTCTCGGACTGGATGTTTGCGGCGCCTACCCGCTCCCTCGGGCGTTTTCCGGGCCGTTTTCGCGGTACTTGGTAGTTTCGGCGGCCGGCGGTTTCGGCAGCGGCGTCCTCAGCGGTGGCGGAGCCGGCGTCCTCGGAGGGTCCCTCGCTGCTGGCGGTCTTGGCGGAGGCGTTTTGGGCCATTTCGAGCCGCTTCTGTGGTCGGCTTGGTCTTCCTCGGCTGTGGCGGTGGCGGCGTTCTTGGCTCGTTCCGATGGCGACGGGGTCGGCGGCGGCGGCGGCGTTGCTCCAGGGCCGCTCTAGGCCTTCCTTTCCATCGACTGCTTGCTGGGCGTCCTCGGCGGTGGCGGAGCTGGCGTCCTCGGATGGTCCCTCGCTGCTGGCGGTTTCGGCGGAGGCGCTTCGGGCCATTTCGGGCCGCTTCTGTGGTCGGCTTGGTCTCCCGCGGCGGCGGCGGCGTTCTTGGCTCGTTCCGATGGCGACGGGGACGGCGGCGGCGGCGGCGTTGCTCCAGGGCTGCTCTAGGCCTTCCTTTCCATCGACTGCTTGCTGGGTTGTCTGTCTGACTGTTTGCCCGTTCCCGCCTGAGCCTTGTTGGCCCGTTCTCGATCGGTGGCGGGAAGGGCTGGATTATTCTCGGTTCCATCAGTGTCCTGGCGGCGGCAGCAATTGCGGCGGCATCTGCAGCAACGCTCCGGTGGTGGCAGTGGCCCTGGCGGCTCAGCGGCGATGCTGCACTCAACTTATCGCTTCCTCTGCTTACTTTACTCTTTCTAGATGGCCTGGTACTTTCACTGCTGTTGGTGGCCTCGAAGGTTCCTGGGCTAGCCGGTTAATTCCGGTGGATCCCAGTGGAGCCCAGTGGTCCCTTGAAAGATCTATGCTTCCCGTGGCACCAGTTGTGACTTTGGTTGGTGCCATTGGATTTGTGGACCTAAAAGAATTAGATTATTTGGAAGACCCCAATGACTGCAGAACTGGCCATGATCAATCTTCTCGAAGGACAGAGCAGCGGAGGATTTTGCCATCTAGTAGTGCAGACTTTGATGATGTAATATACTATCTCATCCCTGCCTTCGGACTGCTCTTTATTGCCATTCACATATCGTCCCCAAAGGATTCAGAGTTCCCTGGGTACTGGCCACAGTGAGAGGGTGGCCTGAACTTACATCTGCTGCCCCTAGAGGTGAGAGCTCTAGGGGACATGCTGTACCCAGGATGGATGTTTCGGACCATTCCCCCTGGTATAGGCTCTCCAACTGTCGTGAGAGGGCGGTGGTTGGCCTGTCCTGGGGTGGCACCCAGCTGAGTGGCAGTGGCTGGGTGGAGGCTCGGGACACCTATTTGCTCTCTGTTTGGTTCCTCCTTAAATCAATTGACTATGGACTGCCTATATCTGGACTGCTCTTATGCCTTGTCTTAGGTACTCCTCTACGGACTTGCTCGCCCTCAGGGGTGCTCCCCCTTCCTGGAGGCGGCCCGCCTTTCCAGCCGAGTACAATCTCGAGGAAGGTCCCATTTATTGGGATCCTGAGAGATGGCCGGGCACGGCTATGGGCCTCCGACATAAACCTAATAGGAGGTCCTTGGTTTGCTTTTTGTCAAAATTTTTTTGGGGGTTAGGGAGGAGGGAGGGTTCTTTTCTTGGTTGTTTGGATGAGGGGGGCAGTCCAACTACCTCTGTTCAGGCTAGTGCTGAGGCTGATCGCGGAGGGGAGGAGCGGGGGTCGGCTGCTTCTGGGGCTCCAGGGCCAGTCGTGGGACTATCCATCCCCACGACGATAGGGAATGGCAGCAGGTGTAGGAACAGAGGGCCGTATCGGTCTCAGGGAAGGCCTCTTCGCTGCTTACAAGCGGTGAGGCACTCCGACCCTCTGGTTCCGCCCCGAGGTCCCGGGAGTGAGGATGTGCAGCCTCCTGAGCTCCGGCTGGTGTACTTGAATGCCAGGTCGGTCGCTAACAAGGCTCCTCTCGTCC